>NC_090439.1:147829596-148444360 GCF_031143425.1 Pleurodeles waltl
AGAGCAATCACCTCCCGTGTAGTGGCATGACACTAGCACCAATTACCCCCACTCAGGTAGAACCAACAAAGCTTGTTAGAAGGTGGCCAACTAGAAATCTTCAGATAAAAGAATACCATGCTGCTGCACATCAGGGCACCTCAGCGTCTGTTAGGGGAAGGGACCCAATCCCCTGGGAGCTAAAGAGAAGAGTAAAGAAAACATTATTTTGACAGATAAACCGCTCATGCTTGAACCTGTTTCCCATGTCTTGATGCTGGATATAACTCGCCAGGGGGAAAAAACTCCTGAATCGCTTGGACATTCTGAGCATAATTCAGCAGATCACCTCTCTCTCTGGGATATCCTCAGGTGATTTAGCCCATGTGGGAATCCAGCTCAGGGAGCAAGAGTGGGAACTAAGAAAAGTGGACTTTATCTCCCCCTGCATTGCACATATCGTAGCTAAGGCAGAAGAGGACCTAGCTAATGCAAGCTTAGAAGTAAAGATCCCCATCAGAGGGAAGACCAGGGTGAACGGCTTAAACTCCACATCCTTCTTAAGTATGCATTGTGGGTTGGTCCCTAGTCAGCGGAAGCAGATTTTATCTGATCCCCAAGATTTGATGCCAACTGATAAATGGGCTGGGCAAGATTGTCAGATCCCTAAGAATCGAAGAATAGTATTCATGAATGACAGAGCAGAGGGGAATCCAAGAGTGGGAGCAAGAAAATAGATTTCACCCTCATTGATCATGCTCCCTGACACGTGAGAGTGGGATGATTAGCCTAGTGGTCCATAGACGGAGGAATTCTCTCCCAGTCTGAGAATCGGTAGCTGGAACATACATGTGTTTGAGTGCTTTAGGAGGGTTGTCAACCTGAAAAAAAAACTATCATGTGGTGTTCCTTTGGAAATCATGATTGAGGGAGGATAAAACAGTAAAAGGCTTTGTAGCCATAAAACGTAAAGGCTTGAAACGAGGAAAGGGTAGAGCTTCAGCAGGGGTATTAACCCTAAAATCTACTATGGTAATTAAAAAATCTTTTGAGATCATTAATCTGTCAAGTGGAGTACAGCTGGCTGTGTTAGAACTTGGGTTGAATAATAAGGTCTGCAGATGTTTCATATTGATAAACGTGTATATCAATAGAGAGGAGTACAGCAGAATGAATAACTGGCTTGAGCCTTTTGGACAATTCTTTCAGGACATTCTGGAAAACTTCCCTTAGGCAATTATAAAAGAGGCAGGGGATGGTGATGCCCATTTGCATCCCAGTCAGTCAGACATTCAGATGGAGGAGGTACTGGACTGCTATAACATTCCTCCAGCCTCTTTTCTGCCTTGTTCGATAAAACAGGAGTCTAAGGTATTGGGCCAATGGCTGGTGAACAATACAAACAAATAGAAATTTCAAAATGATATCCCAGCAGCTAAAACACTTCAGCAGGGCCACTCAGAAGGCTCAATTGACTGTATGTTCATTTCAGCCTGGTAGTTTTGATTAGTGGTGGACAGTGTGCTCCACCCCGCTGACAGAGTTAATGGAGTTTTTGACATGCGCAGAGTTCGTCCAAAAACTCTGCTTGCCCCAGCAGCAGAGTGGAGCTCAGCGCATGCACACTGCAGCCCAGTTGTGGGCCACACAGTGCAAGTGCAGACAGTCAGACAGACCAGTGTGGGCGTGGCCCCCGGAGCTGCTGCAAGCTGCTGCTGAGGGGCTAAACAGAACCAGATCCAGGCTTCCCTTCTTTCACTGTCCTCAGCATCCCGAGAGCAGGGGGCAGAGGGAGACTAAGAGCCAGGCCGCTGGCAACTGGGACCCAGGTAAGACACTAATTTAGCTTTCTTTTCTATGTGCACACAGGAGCCGGTACTGGTCATGGACAGTATTTGCAGATGAGGGGGTCTGTGCTTGGAAAAAAGGAAACTTGCACTCAGAGCTCCACTTGAAAAGAGCCTGTCTCCCCAGGGTCCCAGGAAAAGGAAGTTGTGTTATAGGGTACAGTGCTGAGGCCAGCAGGGAGAGCTTGAGACCGGGGGAGCATCAGCTGCTGAGTTGCAGACTGGTAGCCCCCACCAGATAGAGATGTGTGTGACCTGAGAGAGTGCCTTAGCCCAGTGGCAAGCAAGGCTAGGCACTTTGTGACAATACCAGGCTGCTGGTGGTGAGCTGGTTTGAAGCTGCTAGTGCTGGGCCCTAAAGAAAGGGCATTCTGAGGCTGTGTGTAAGTGCAGTCAAGTGATTGCAATCCTAGTGCACGACAGGGGGTGTGCTTGGCCCTCCGAAGCAAGTTTGGGAAGGAGGGCAGTTGGTGAAGGGAAGTGTGCAGGTGTGGCTCCAGGCCAGTGGGCTGTGTCAGCACAAGAGGCCTGAAATGGCAGCTTAGGCTGCCATTACGGCATACTCTGGCCTGAATGCATCCAATCTTGTAAGTACTAAGCAGGGTCAGGCACGGTTAGTACTACTAACGAGGCTCAACCCTGCTTAGCACTTCTAAGATCAGGCACATTCAGTGCCAGGGTGGTAGGGCAGGTGGCACTCTGCCTTATGTGGAACTCCATGGAATTCCAAAGAGTTTTTACCCAACTCCATGGAATTAAGCGGTGTAGAACTCCGTGCGCTCTGCCAACCATTAGTTTTGACTCTATTTGGATTTTAAAGTAACAAAATATGAGGGAGGAAATAGCTGGGCTACGTCTGCTGTCTTATGTTTTCATGAACCTGTGGAAGCTGATAAGGTGCTGCCCTTCTGAGTAAAACTTCCCATAGAGACTCACAATACATCTAGATCCATTCCATCTCCGGTTTCTGGCTACTTACCAATTACCTGAAGACTCTGATGTTTTCTCTGTGAGACAAGGAAATAGAATCTTAATGAGATTACTGAAAATGTATTGGACTGTATATATGAAAACATAAAAATCACTTCTGTGTCTCAGACAATGGGCCATGACAATGGGAATGGTTGGTTCGATTCCGCCAGTCAGGAAATTAAACGTCTGGTGAGAAAGACATCCAAACAATTTAGGCTGAGGCCAGAAAGATGTCCTGAACAAGAATTGGACAGGCTAAAGTATCAGTTTGGGCAGCTGATTAAAGGGGAAAAAGGCACTCTCTATCCTAGTAAGTGGGATGGTATGCTAGAGGTTATACAGTCAGCAAGAGTTCGGGAGGAAAGTAAATGAATCCTGCAGTCCTCGTGGGGGTGTCCTAACATACATGATTGCCAATAATATTTGGGCTGCATTTCTGGAGCTTCTGTGTGGCATTTCATCTATCCCCCAACAAGCCCCGGTAAGAATAAGTCCCCCAGCCGATTCTCTGTGAAAGAATTAAGTGTGGTAATTGACTGTATCAAGTTATCTAGAGCAACTGGCCCTTCTGGGTAGCCACAAGGGGCCAATATCTCTTGTCATGGAGGGTGTCAAAAGTGAAACCGATACTAAAAAAGGAGAATGGCTCGCACCCATCACATTATAAACTAATCAGTCTCCTGGACATCTCAGAGAAGGTCTCTCTCCAAAAATATCATTGTCTCATGTGATGATTGTGTGCAAGACAGATGATTATACAGACTGAGCAAGGGGGATTCTGGGAGTGTCACTCAACCATAGATAATTACTTTCCTCTTTGGGCCTTTTTTCGGAAATCCTTGGAAGTGAACCAAAGGCTATTTTATTATTTTATTGATTTTCATACAGCCTTTAATACAGCAGAGAGGGAAATCCTATGGGGGAAACTCTGCCCCAGAAAGATCCCAATTGCCCTCCTCAGTGAAATACAGTCATTAAATATGAACAATTGGACACAGGTTGGACTTGATAAATCTAGTAGATTATCACAAAAGATCCCAATTCAGAATGGCCTATGACTGGGGTGTGTCTTAACTCCATCACTTTTCAGGTTATTCTTGGCAGACCTTGCAGCAGCCATAAAACTGTCAAACTCATTCTCCCCCAAAGTTGTGAAATTGCATATATTTTGTCGTCTATATGCGTATGATTTAGTGCTGCTGGATTACACTCCCATTGGTATGCAAAGAAAATTGAACCCCCTTGAGGCATGGACAAACAGAACTCACTGAGAATAAACTTGGACAAAATAAAGGTGGTGGTCTTTGGGAAAAAGTTGAAAGTTTTAAATGGTTCTTGAACACCAGAGAAGTGGAAGTGGTGAACTCCAATAAATACCTAGGGCTGGCCTTCTATAGGAAATTAAAATGCGGTAGCGATCTGGGGAACATCAAGCAGAGGTTCATGCTGCAAGTTGGTTGTCTGGTTAAATTCTATCAGATAGAAATGGGGGCTTAGCTTTTACCACCCCCCCCCCCCCCCCTCCTCCTATTGAGGGAAAATACTCCTCCGGCAGGGGCTGTAAAAAGCAGAGGTTCTTGCTCTTGACCCCTCTTCTAATTGGCAATTACTGGAGGGGCCTTCCTCAGGAGGCTATTGCTGCTACCATCATGAACCATGGTTCAGGGTACAAGGAAGGAATTGAATTTGGTCTGTTGGAGTTTGCAAGCAAACTACAGTGTTCTGAGATTTCTTAATAAGTTATTGGTTGATAGTGAAGCTCCAAAAGTATCCGGATTATGTTGGAAAGAAATTCTTGTTAGTGAAAGGAGGTGGGCCATGGAAGCTTGGGGCCGCATAAGAGACTTCAAAAAAACGCACTCTCTTTAGGGTACAATTGAAACACGTTTTCCCTTCCCCAGTAAACAAGCTTTGAGAGAAATTCTGGGAAAGGTTGATGGTGGGAGAAGCCTGCCATCTGCTTCTCATTAAACTCTCTTGGACAGCATACGTTGTTTTCCCTAGTTGGCCCAGGAACCTGACCCCAGACGAAAGAATAAAAGTTTAAAAGTGAGACTAGGGTGTAACCCAATATTTTCAAGTTATACATGATGTAAAGCTGTCTAAGACAGAAATGGGTTTTGCATGTGATCCGTGAATGTAAAATGCTCTTTGTTTCATATCCTTATCATGCACTTATGGATTTTGTTTTTATATTCTGTGTCATTTTCTTAGACCTTTATTTTAAAAATAACAAACATTTTGAAGGTTAGATGCAATGGGGCTTTTATCTGAAATGTGTCTTTCTTGATGTTGCAGTAGGAGTTGCATGTTTTATACTTACTGTTAAGAAGAGTTTTAATGGTGGGTTTGAATAAGCAGTGTTATTCTTGGGACTTCAGGGGGCTTTTAAGTTGATGTTATAATGTAACAGTTTTATCGTTTTAGAATGTTTTATGGACAAGTGCCATAATAAACTTCTCTTCTACCCACCTACCGACCCACTGCCACAGAGGTAATAATTCCAAATGAGGGTACTGTGAAATGTGTTTCAATAAATGAAGCAAACAATTTTACATGTAATGATGGGAATGCGACAAATACCCCAGAGGCGCGTGGCCACCACCCAGCAGCTGTTGACAGAGCGGAGTGTGCAGCGCTGCAGCTGTCACTCATCAAAAAGATTCCTTGAAGATTGAGAAATGCAGTAACAAAAATGGTAAAGGCTGAAAACGCAGAACTGTTGGTGAACTTATAGATGCAACTCAGGTCACAGTGTACACGATGTTAGAGCCCTATCATGAACAAACCATACAAACATAACATTTGGAAAAATCAAATATTCTTAGGGAACGCAAGAAGTAAACCATGTGAAATGTAAATGGGGAGTCTGCTGAGAACATGGATAAATAATTAAGTAGTTCAAGAAGCAGGATAGCTAGGTGGGTTTGGATGGTAGATGGTTTCTTTGTGACACTGACGTTTCACAGAACTTGCTGGTACAACAGGCGAAGTTAGTTTACATTGTAAAATCTGAGATTACGCAAACGGGCTTCTCGGGTGCAGGAATAGTGCATTAGGGACATCTAGCGGCCAGGTTGTAAACATCTCGAAATTTGGACTATTTGCGCTCGCGACCAAAAGAATGTTTTACGACGTCATTGCTCGTGTTCCTTTGTCCGATCGTCTAATTAAAATAAAAAAAGAAAGAGTTATGGTTAGGCGCGTGGGAGGACCGAGAAGAACAAGACCTGAGCGGTGAGGGAGAACGGGCTGTGCATAAATTGTAAAATAATGAGGCCCATTTTATACTTTTTTAGCGCCGCATTTGCGTCGTTTTTTGACTCACAATCGGCGCAAACTTACAAAATACAATTGTATTTTGTATGTTTTCGCCGTTTTTGCGTCAAAAAGCGGCGCAAATGAGTCGCTAAAAAGGTATAAATACGGGCCTGAGTGCCACGACAGTGCGTCAAATATCAACGCTGCATAATTTAGGATCCACCCCAGGGCTCTTTAATCCAATGCCAGACACCTCCTTTCCCTTTATCTCACTCCTGCAGGTCACTGTTTTCTTCCTTTTTGACGAGTTTTCCGTGTTCGCGTTCCTCCTTCTTTTCCCTTTGTGCTTTTCCCCGTACTTGCACCTTGAAAACGTTTTATGAGTTAACATAAATAACCGACCCCAAAAATGAGTGCAGGTGGCAGCCACCTGCTCGAGTTAAGAACCGAGGAGGGCAGAGGCACAGGGGTCCGCCTAAAGGAAAAAAGATAAATAAAACAATACCATGGGTGTCAAAGTTTGTTTGGACTTCTTTACATTCCTATATAATACTAGTGCAGATGGACAACCTGTCAACCACTGCCTAAAGGCAGCTGCACCACAGCAGCCAGTGTCTTAAAGGGATTATCCAAAAGGCAATTTCTGTGTGTCTATGTTTTGTGATGGGACGAGTTTGCCGTTAGATATCTACAGCTCGCTATAGACAAGAGCTAAAGTCATAGGAGCAGAAGGCTTGAAATGCAGTATGTCAGTCTTTGCAGAAGGCTCAGCCCATTAATGGGAACACATCGAAAACAACTACTTTTCAGAAAAAATCTGAAAACTGCTATGAAGTTATTGTTTGTAATGGAATGTTGGAAAGCTGTAATTTAGCCCCAATTTAAGAAGGCCTAGCGCCACATTAGCGTCATTTTTTCTACATTAGGCAGTAGGGGGGAGCAGGAAGGTGCAAGAAAAGTGGCGCTGCATTGGATGCAGCGTCACTTTTCTTAAATTCGGGCCTTAGTGTCCAGATGCTCAGCAGCCAACACCTATCAACACCAAAGGTAATCCCCGCCTTACTATCCACCTATAGGTCCACAGGTAGCAAGTATAACAAAAGGATCAACATTACCGTATTTGGCTGCCCAACACCTTTCAAACCACCATGTTCCATCTTTTAATATACTAACATTTCTAAATTGCTTACAGGTAAATGTGCCTGAAGTGAATGCAAAATCTTGCATACACACCTTCAATAAAACCATAAATACCTTTAAAATATAAACACACACGTTAAGTAACTGATCTATTATTACCGTTTTATCATCATCCTCATCACCATTATCACTAATATTAATCTGCTTTTGCTATCATCAGTCGAATTAACCTGTCACCTCTATGGAAGAAGGCCCTGGTGAATAACTACTATCACTTACTGAGCACTGCCTTGTGTCAGGAGCCATTTTGGAGTCGAGCTGCAGGTTAGTCGAACTAAGGCGAGAATGATATGCCATTCAGAGTGTGCGATGTATTGTATGGATCATTTCAGATGATCCTTACTACACCTATTCTCCTCTACCTAGTTACACGTCTGACAAAAGTGAAGCATACTTCCATCTTTACAAACATTTAAATTTCTTCCCTTCAATCCAGAGATCATTCTTTCTTCTCCATCCACCCACTCCTTCACGGGCATAGCCTGTCCCGGGCAATTCCATGAATAGACTGGAAGGCAGTACATCATTTGCAAAAGAATAAGTGTCGAAGCCCAGCATTTGACTCCAAAGCTTACTGCTGGCACTATTGGATGTCAGGGGTTGCCGAATACTAAGGTTGAGTAGCCTTGATTCCACCACATACCTCTTTCATCCACCACCAAATACTCTCTGCCACTCTATCTTTCCCTTTAAGGTTTTTTTCATCACTCCTTTCTTTGTTATTGTTATTCTGTCTTTCTCTTCCTTCTTTCCCACTTTTGTGTTTTTCTTTCTTTTGCTCTGAGTCAATGTCTGATGAGGAAGAATAAGTGAAGGTTCCCAAATTGATTGCAGGTGAACCACACCTGCAACCGCTGTCTCAAATGAAGTCCTGCTGGGAGCATAGGATCTCATCCTTCCTGATCTCCACCAGAAGGCATGCCACATCCACCCCAGGTGGGCGTGAGTAACATGATGAATATAATGAGGAAGAGTCTCATGTATTGTCACAATGTTATGCATGTGTTTATGATCAGGTTGGGATGCACACTAGTTTTGGATATATATTTTTTTAGGATGAGCAGTCTGGCCTCTTGATACTGCATCACGGTCACCCTGCAACCTGAGCAGAAAAGCATAGCTATCAGGCATTACTATGGTCTATCCTGTCAAATACAAACAACCTAGGGTACTGCCATGACAGACCTGCCTTTACCAAATGTTAGCTGTATATATTAATTACAAGTGTGGTTGTGTGAAATACCATCGTGCCACAGCTAGTTATTTCAAGGTTGATACATCATAAAATATTAAATTACTAAATATGTATATTCTGTATTTCCTTTAAGTACTTAATTCAGTATTTCTGTTTGCCTCAAATGTGGCATTGGCATTCGTATCTCTAGAGTCTGCATTTGAAGCTGCTTACTTTGTCTTGATACATCTTACAGTCAATGAAGAAATGCCCCATATCATGAACAGTTGCCCTGGATTAACGCAGAACAGAGTGCAAGATTTTATGTATTCATAGTGTTTAAAGTTTAAAATATAACTAAGATTTTTCTCCACTTAAGGCATGAACTGCATATAGCACAACCCAGAAAAAGGGAGACAACCACTTCTCCAAGGTTCTGAGTAATCCAGTCAGTAGTTCATGAATGGAGACAGATTCAGAGATAAATGCTACCTGAAGGCTTGAGCCTTATGATTTTTTCTGGTTCTGCCAGAGGTCCTCCTAGACTCCTGAGCGAAATAAGGTGAATTCTATTATGTCTTGTGCCTGCCCTCCATCTAAAACTCTCTAACATAATTTTCCAAGTCACCTCTGCGTGCAGTAGAGGAGGAATGCACTTTTTTCTGTATTTGTTTCGGGGGGAGGATTCATAAAGCATAAAAAAGCATTAATATAGCAAAGAAAATAACATCGAGGCATTGTATAGTACAAATAATTTAGTGTGCAATAAATACAATGAATAATTACCACAGAGCCAGGATTTGCAAAAGTCCATTGTCACGGCCTGGCATTCCCATTAATATTATAAACAGCTGCTGTCTCTGACCTCACATCCTCAAAGGGTTAATTCTATGCAGGAATGCTGGAGTTCTATAGACTAGCCAGTTTGCATAAAACTGCATTGTATCGAAATTAGCCACTTTTAATAATGAGAAATTTAGCATATGTAGCGTATTCCATATCTCTTCTGAGACCAGGAGACCTGTCTTGGACTGCCACCTGTTATGCACCTTTAGGTATAGTGTATTAGCCTTCTGATGCCTAAAAATACTGACCCAAGAGCTAATAGATCTACAAGTGGTAATATCTATCCAATCTTCAGTCAACTTTAAGCTGTCCTACATTTTATGGATATCTAGATCACGATTACTTAAAAATTGTCTTATACGTATAAAGACCGTTGCATCGCTATCCGGAAATGTTGAACTGAATGCTCTATTTCTGGCGAGTTTTTCCAGCTAGTTGAGTTTAAAAAATCTAAAACCTTATTGTACCCATTGGAATACCACCTGGCCAAGATATTCGTATCTAATGAGGGACTCTTCCCTACCAGATATTGACCAAGAGGGTTGTACCATTAATGACCGGAATATTATAATGATACCACATTTGTTCTTTAAAGCATCTAAATGAAATTAAACTGGCAAAATAATACAATTTCAAGTCGAGCAGGGCAAGACCACCTTCTTTCACTGGTCTATAAAGCACCTCAATGGCTAAACTAGTGCCCAGATTCATGAAGATCTAGCGCCACATTAGCACCTTTTGTTTTACGCTAATGTGGCGTTAGACTTCAAAAATTGCCGCACCATATTTACAAAGTGGCACAAGGCATGCATTGTGTCACTTTGTAACCTTTTGAGCCACATTATGCATACGCCATACATAATGTATGCATAGGGGGTGTTCTCCCGTTAAGGGGACAGCAAAAATGGAGCTGTGGAATCTAAGACATTCCACTGCATTATTTTTCGCAGCTACTTTTAACACCTGCTCAGAGCAGGCGTTAAAAGGGGCACACTATTAGTTACAGTCAGCCCCTATGTTCTGTTCAGGGATAGAGCCAAAAATTTGAACAGCACATCGATAGCGTAACATGTTTTTTTAAATATGGCACACACATGGTGGTGGTAGGGGGGCTCTAAGGGGCGCAAGAAAAGTGGCGCTGCACTGGTGCAGCACCACTTTTCTGAAATCTGCTCCTAGGTGTCTCACCCACCCATTTAAAGGTCGAGAACACACCCTCTAATTTTTTGAAAATTTTCATCTAAAGGGCACAATGAGTCACTGAAAACAAGAAATGAATAGAGGCAGATCTGACATTCTAATCAAAGCTAATTGTCCAAATATTGAAAGTGGAAAATCAATCGACCTAGAAAAAAGTGCTTCAATCTTGTGGATCAGGGGAACATGGGTCAGTGCAAATAATTTGTCCACATTTTCAAAGACATATATCCCTAGGTATCTTTTAGGACAGTGATTCTGTAAAAGGCGGAGTTCTACAGGTAAAGTGTATAGTGCGCAGTTTATTAATAACATTTCTGTTTTTAATTTATTTATTTTTTAACCACTCAGCTCTTAAAATACTTGGAATGTTCTAAAAATCTGATTTAAAATTGCCTTATCTGGTTTTAAAAATTATGCTATATCATCCACATACAGTTTGATAGGGTTCATACCACTTCTTGGGGATTTAATAATTTTAACCGTTCGTATTGCAATGGCTAAACGTTCTATAAATAGGGCAAAAAGAATAGGTGACAAAGGACATCCTTGCCGTGTGTCCCCAGCAATTGTGCAGGTCACTATTTTATGAGGGTTGCTGACAATCTGAGCTGTAGCCCCACATATAGATGTGATATACACTGAATCAGCCTTCCAGGAAACCCAAACGAATGTTAAATGGCAAAAAAACATATCCAGGACTCGAGGTCAAATGCCTTTTCGTCGTCCAGTAGAAATCCGGTTCTGTGCAAAATAGTCCATAGACTCAATAAAAAAAAATGTTTTGGAGAAACGTTTCCTCCCGGAAATGAAACCGCACTGGTCTGCATGTATGATAGATCCCAATGTTTTGCCCGTCCGATTAGCCAGTACTTTTGCAATTAATTTATTTTTCGCATTTAGCAGACTAATAGGTATATAGCAGTTAACGTCTTCTTTCTTTATATCTTTTTTTGGAAAGCTGAACACTACTGCTGTGCGGAATGAAGCCAGGACCTCTCCCCCCTCCAAAATGTGATTAGCAAGTTTTACCAACTCGGGACGTAAGGCTGGTGCAAATGTCTTAAGGAATTCAGCAGGCAAGCCATCCCAGCCACATGCTTTCCCACTGGGAAGCATCTTCACCACCACCACTATCTCCTTGAGCATAACTGCAGATGACACAGCCTGAGCTTGGATAAAACCTAGCTTTGGGAGAGAAAGCTGAGTTAATAAACTTTTAAGTTTCTTTATGTCAACCTGTTGTTGCACACCAAAGAGTGCTTCATAGTGCTCAGGAAATTTCTTGTAAATCTTGTTGAGCTCTGTCTGCCTAGTTTTGGTTTTATTATCAAATAGAGAGGTTACCTTATTCAGCATTTGGTGCTGACAGGCCTGCCAGTCCAGAAATTTCCCGGCATACTCACTCTCCTTGTACACCTTTTAGAGATATGCTGCATTAGCTACATAGCACCACTCATTGTAATAGTCTTATAAATTCGCTCTCAACCTTCTTAGTTACGTTCTTATTATGAGCATATGCATGATTTGCTGTCGAAGAGCAGTCTCCAAACCTATCCGGTATGCACAGAGCGTCATTCTATGCCTGACTCACTGTGAAGGTATTTTACCACGTACTGACGCCATGAATGCTTCCCAGACACAGTCTACACTTGCGGAGGCCGCATTTAGTGCAAAATAGCTGGTTATCTCACTGTTAATTTATTTGCACCATTCTTAGTTATCAAGTTTAACCTTATAAAAATATCACTTCGGAGTGGGTTTCTAAACCTTTATCCCAAGGATATCCATCTCCACCAAGGAATGGTCTGAGAAACTGCATGGAATCTGGGCATAATTACTTAATTCCAATTTGCAGGAGGACAAAAAGTAATCTAATCTATCAGCTGAGTTATATCTTCGCAAGACCAAGAGTACTCACATTTTATTGCATGCTTCTTGCACCACAAATCAGTTAGATTCAAGATTTTCATGCTTTCATAAATAGCTTTGACCACTTTTGGCTAATTCTGCCTGCACTTGAGAGATGTAGAGTGTAATGCTGGGTTCAATAAAATATTAAAATCACCACCAACATTGACCAAGCCAGGAATAGTTAATAATGCCTGGCTGAGTTTGAGGACTGGAACGGGATCATCAGAAATGGGGGCTTTGATTGTGGCTACAGTCAATCTACAGTTATTAACCAACCCAGTAATAAGAGCCCATCGACCAGTCTTTGTCTATTTGAGAAAAGGCAACCTGCAATGGAAATAAGTTGTTTGCATAAATTGCCACCCTCCTGTGAGCTGCATTTGCTGACAATATACATTGATGAATGGCCCATCGCTTAAATATGTTATATTTTGGTACTTTTTTATCTTGAAATTGTGCCTCCTGAATAACAAATCAGGTGAGTGGCCTTTAATCCAATCTTTGATTGCTTGGGCTTTGTGTTTGTTGTTTATGCTATTAGCATTAAAGGTAGTTATGCGAAGGCCAACCTTATGGGTTATCATGGTACATTTCTGTTCTGTCTTATGAGGTAGGCCTTACTAGTGCTAGCAAAATTGTGATGACATACTTTACAAATGTCAGCGTTCCCGAGCATTCTTTGACTGTAACCTGGCCACTAACCCATCCATCCCTTCTATGATGATGTGATGGAGATGGAATTAGATTTATACAGGGACAGCTGCCACCCTCGATTCTTCCAGTCCCTTCTTTGGCAAATTAAAACCCCTTAAGGTAATAATTGTGAAGGCTAAGAACTGTATATAAGGGCATTGTAAAGCAAAATTATTATATAGCGGACACCACATTAAAAACCTGTAATAAAGTGCATTGTACTGTGTATATTGTTCCTAACAGTGCAGTGCAATAACATACGAGGGCCCCCCTCCCTAAAGTACAATGTGCTGTGCTAAATTATTTCTTAAGGTGCAGTATAACTGCAAGACTACCGCACCATGAGCACCCAGCTACTCCCAGCCCCATTCTCCCAAATCACAGATAAAGTTGTGGAAATCCTGCTTGCATCTGCACAGAACCAGACCACTTTCTGTCCCTGAATGCTGATACAGTTCTATTTCTGCCATAATTCCAAGCACATCCAACTTGTCCAACTCCATCAATCAATATCTAGAATTGTATTCTGTTCTAATGCAGTGTTGAGCTCTCCCATTTTTCCCAATGCAACCCCCCCAAACCCACCACAACCCACCCCTTCCCAAACAAACCCCACACCAACCCACAAACCCCTGGGGAAGAGTATATTGACCCAAACCTCCTCCCATACCCCCTTTTTAGTCTGGGTGCCATAACAATGCACCCAGAAGCACTCTGTTCCCCACGAAATCCCTGGGAACCCCACCCCATACCCTTTGGATTGCTTATCTATATGCATCAGCAGCACTTTAATTGGTGTCCTTCTGCTGCGGGTATGAGAGACCGTACAATTCTTAAAGTCTTATATCACTTCACAGACCTCAGTCCTAGGCCCAGCCAACTTGGTAACCTGAAAGTGCAGCCTAACCAGATATGTTCTGCAGTAGAACCTGAGCTTCTTCAGTCTCAGTAAAAAAATTGAACTGGTCCTTCACCAATACTTATTAAGTATGGACTGCTAAAAAATCGATGCTTGCAAACCTTTAGTCTCGAATAGATTGATCATTTTTATAAATTCTCTATGTCTGCGTGTGGCTGTTGCCGACATATCAGAAAAAAACTTTGAACTGGGACACCTCCAGAGTTGACCATGTTCTTTTCTCTAAAGCACAGGATAAGATCTGATCTTTGACTCAAAAGTCAGCAAAGTTCAATAGCTTTTTTCATTTGAGTGTCACTCCAATAAGGCATCTTTTTTGCTTCAACCCCTTCTGGCACACGAGTGATCCTAAGGTTGGAGCACCTAATATAATTTTCTAGATCATGTAATTTATCGCCTAATAGGTGGTCACTTTTTCTCAACTGAGTGACTTCCCGTTGCATAGTTTCCACCTTGTCCTCCAGATTGGAAATTCTATCTTGTGCTTCCTTTAGCCTTCCAGGAACCTGGCTCATCACTGCCTGTATTTTAGCCAAACGATTATAAAAAGCATCAATGTCCTGTTCCTGTGTGGCCTTCAAATCTTTAATTTCCACTACGGTGACCTCAAACATCTGTCTAGTGGAATGTTCAAGTTCGTCCTGGACATTAAAAAGAGTTGAGCCATCCTTTAGGCCAGCTCCAGTTTGTGGTGAGGACTCCATGCTTTTAACAATTGCTACAGCCCGTGCGCAGACACTCGGTGAACCGCTGCCCACCCAACCTCCTTGCAATGCACTACACTCCGAGCAATGGTGCTGCTTCAACAGGCCTCAACTAGACACTGTCACCACAGGAAATGGCCGCGTATAAGCCAGCCACCGTTTGTCAGCTGTCGCCAAGCCTCTATTGACCTCTCGCTGCTTTTGTCAGACTCGGCTAGTGTTTTGCCCCGAGTCTGGCTCCAATGGTACATCGAAACTGCCACAGAATGCCGTCCATGGCCGCAGTAGCATCTTCCTCCATCTTTTTCGTGCCGTGGCTCCAATGCGCATACTTCCGGGAGCGGGCCGGAGGAGAGTGTGTTAGCATGGTTCAGTTCCGCTGTAATCCCCCTAGGTTTTCATGAGGAGTGCACAAATGATGTGAGTTTTTAGCATTTTAATGTACACCTTCAAAATGGAATATGGACGTTTTCCAAAAGAGAAGTGAACATGTCAGCTCATCTTTAGTATTGCTGAGTAATTGGTTATTCGCACTGGTTGTCTGCCGCCTCAACACATCACAGCTTTTACCTAGTAAACAAAAGTCACTAGTGTACCAACCATTGCAGGCTATTGCAACACCTGAATAGGTTCTCTCCTTTCCTGTGTCTACCAGCCAGCTTCAGTGCCAAGCCAGAGGCATGAATTGCTATGTAAATGTCACTACAAAACAACTGAATAGCTTTCTCATGGACAGTAAAATGCAATGATCCTTGATAGCCCACTCGGTTCTTCGCCGAACTAGGACTATCCGCGGTCAGAGGCATTTGTATCCCTCAGGATGCACTCTAATTTCTGAGCTCCACTGACGTGCCCATTGCTGCAGAAAATTGGAACAATTAACCTCGGAATGGGCAAAGATGTTATTTTTTTGAGGGCTCTTGATGCAGAAGCAGTGCGCGTTATAAGCTGGAATATTGCAGGTGTTGCATCAAAAAAGTGTTGTAGGGAATGGATAGCCCTTATCGAGAAATTTGACACCAAATTCCTGGGGACTTGGGAAATCCCTGTCACACATCAGGATGACTATTGGTTCTGTTCCGTTGTTGTACAGCCTGCTACTGCCAGAACAGCAAAGGGAGGACTCTCTATATGGGTAAAACTGTCTCTCAATTTCAAAATTATGTCCGTAGATGTTAGTAGTAGGGCTGTTCATGCTTTAAGTATTAAAGGCTTAAGAATCAAATTTTAAATGTCTGTTTGAAGTAGTGGATCACTTACGCAAAAAGCATGGATCCCTTGAGCGTAATATGATACTTGTGGTGGTTTTAACACCGTTCTACGTGTGTGTACTTTTGATTTGGTAGATTTGCATGTGATTGATTCATCCAAAGTTGCCCCATGTGATAAACTGAGAGGTGTTGATCTGCGCAATTGCATCTTGTAGAGGGATTTAGTGAATGTTCATGAGTGGCTTTGATTGTGGCCATTTTGTGACCCCACCTTTCTTGGGAGAGGATGCTCATTAGTTATCGATTAACTATTAACATAGCAGACAGTGAAAAGCCTTGCGACTCCCCTTTTCACCAGCCTTTTCATGGCGGTGCAAACCGCCATGAAAAGGCTGGCGGGAGGGGGACTCGTAATCCCCTGGGCAGCGCTGCAAGCTGTGCTGCACTGGTAGATTACTCCCGCCGAGACATAAGTGGCGGGAAACCGCCGGTGCCGGAAGTGCGACCACGGCGCTTCCACTGTGGTCGTAATCCCCAGGATTTCACCGCCAACCTGTTGGTGGTGAAATCTGCCAAAACAACCCTGGCGGTCAATGACCGCCAGGGTTGTAATGACCCCCTATATCTTTTATTGAAGATTTTTGAAACAGAATTACATGTTAACCAATCCCTGAGGGTGGTGTACATTTTACCATATCAAATAGGGCGCACGCAGGCTGCCCTTTTGGTGGTTTACATCTAGATCAATTCAAAGAAGGAGTATTTCCTAGGTTTATTTCAGAATCCATTTTGCCCAGTTTCAGTATTGCCATTTTTTTTCTGCTTCTTCTGATCACATTTTTTTTAATATCATGAAATACATAGATTAGAGCTTTATTTGTACAGATTTCTAAACATTCATTGGTATTCAAGCTCTATGATTGAATAGTCAGAGGTTTCTGGAGATCCAGAGGGCTTCTTTCCCAGCGTTGATGATTTTCCACGTGAAGCCTCTTCCTGTGGGGAGGTCTAGCCCATAAAGGATGTGTTCATGGTTTAAAGCTCTTTGTGTAGAAATTTCTGTAAGAAGTGTTCCCAATTTTTTCCAAAGTCTTTGAGCATATCTGCAGTTCCACATGAGGTGTAGTGTTGATTCTTCATGTAAACATGAGCCTCTGGGACAAGTTGGTGATTTGGCCATGCCTCTGCGGTACTGAAATTGTCTGGTTGGGAGACATGCATGGGCAATCATCCAGGAGATGTCTTTTTGCTCGTTGGTGAGGTGTTTCCAGCTCACCTGCTCCCATGTCTCTGATGTTTTATTTTCACTTAGGTTTGGTAAGGGATTTACCTTATTTTGGAGTTCAATGTCTGTGGTCAAATGTCTTGCTGTTAATGTCTTTTAAAAGGAGTTTGTGCTTTTTTGTAGAGTGGCTCTAAGCAAATGGACATTGGTGGGGTGGTTAGTTCCAAAATCTTGTTATTGAAGGAATATAGTTTGTATCTGTAGAAAAGGAATCCCACGTAGGATTTGATAAAATGTGCGCTTTTTGTGTTTTACTCATGAAGGCTTTTGTAGCATAGCATGAAATACTTTGAGAAGAGGAAATCTTCCATATTTGGTAGCTGTTTGCCTCCTTTGTTGTGTAGTTTGCAGATGAGTTCTCTTTTCAGTTTCTCATCTGTTGAGTTCCAGAAAAAGGTTAATTTGTTGGGTCATTTTTTTGTTGGGGGGAAAAACTGTTGCGACGTCGAGTAGGATGGGAAGTAGGACTGCTTTAATGATTAGGACCTTCCCATCCAAGGAGAGTTTTCTGGTTTTCCACAGATTTATTTTGGTTTGAATTTTCTTTTTTGCATCTTCCCAGTTTTGTTTTCCGTGTGTGTCTTCTGAAAAAGAGATCCCCAAGATTTTGATTTGTTATGGGGAGGTTTTTACTGGGATTTTGGCGAGGTGGTCCCATTGACCTATTGTGGGGACTGTGCTTTTGTCTTCATTGATGGTGAGTCCCGATGTTTGACTGAAGAGTTGTGTGAGGAGAATAGTGTCAACACCAGGGCAGTGCACGCTCTACGGGTGACTAGAATGCAAAAACTCATCACTCTCAAGACATTGTAATTTATGCATTGTACTGATATGTTGTTGTTTAACCTTTTGCATAGCAGAGTTCAATCCTGAAGACTTATTTTTAAGATGCTTATTAATACTGTTAATTTGCAATGTATTGCTGCAGGCTTTCGGAGTGTGTCAGTGTGTGGTCCCTTTCCAGGGCCTTCTAGAAGCTTTCCCTGCAGCATGCCTGGTTGTGGTTGTGGGCTGGGCCAAGACTCTATAAAAGGGAGCCAGCCCAGCTCCACACGCTCACTATTCAGAGGTCCCGGTGCAGAGCAGCAGCAACTTCCTGAGCTCCTGTTCCGGTAGCCTACTGTGATCTTCCAGGCCTCTGCCCTTCATACTACAGTGGTGATCATTAACCAGGGCGGTAAGATGGAGGTTGGGCTGGGCCCCCGACCCCGTTATCAATGACGCGTGAATTCTTGGGCCTTATTCTTGCACGATAAACAAAATTACTCTTGCGCGTGTGAATGTGCGCTTGGGCATTTTGGAGGCATTTGCATGCTGTTACTTGAATCGTCAAGACGCGCGATTCTCTCTCCGTGTTTAATTCATGTTATTCATTGTGCGCTACCATTTCTTGACAGTTATATGGTGGCCTTCGAATCGGCAAGACGCACAATTCGTTTTCTCGTGTTTAACCCTTGATATTCACTGTGTGCTACCATTTCTTGGCATTTACATGGTGGCATTCGAATCGGCAAGACGCGCGATTCTTTCCTTGTGTTTAATTCATGTTATTCCTTGTGCGCTACCATTTTTTGGCAGTTACATGGTGGCATTCGAATCGGCAAGACGCGCGATTCTTTCTTTGTGCTTAATTCATGTTATTCACTGTGCGCTACCATTCCTTAGCAGTTACATGGCGGCATTCGAATCGGCAAGACCCGCGATTCTTTCCTCGTGCTTAATTCATGTTATTCATTGTGCGCTACCATTCTAAGGCATTTACTTGGTAGTACTCGAGTTGACAAGTCCTGTGATTTATTCCTTGAATCTACGTGGTGTTATTGATGGTGCACAATCCTTCTATGGTGTTTACTACCTATGTGAAAATCTGCAATGTGCACAATTCATGTTCCAACATTTAGAGAGAACAATAGGCCAGAGTTTTAGATGTAATGTTGTGTGTTCCTAATATGTGTTCTCAAACAAGATTCATATGATGGTTCAGAACTTATCCAGATTGTTTTCCTGATTCTCATGCAAAAGAAAAGTACTTGAATTTGAAAGTTTAATTTAACCCCTCTTGATTTCCCTCACAGGTATTCAGTCATCTGGAAGCCTAGTCATTCTAAATCTATTCTTAGGTTGCTCATGTTTTCAGAATGATGATGCTTAGAGTCATAGCCTAGTACTGTTTTCATGAGATGTAATTTTTATATTGTGTGTTTTAACCTTTTGCTTCCTACAGGTCACCTTCCCAGCTGTTCCATTCCTAATCCCCTTTTCCCCACTTGGACTCTCTTAGACTCTGTGACAAATCTAATCAGAGTATTGGATCTGTCTTGTGGTGGAAGTGTTGGGAACATGCACAGACCCTGAGGATCTGGTGACTCTGACAAATAGTTCTTTTTACAGCTTGTGGTGATTGGCATATTACCGTCAGGTTGTCCGTGTATGCAATACATTTGACTTTGCTGTTTTTTGCTCCTGGTACCTGTGACCCTTTTATTATCTTGTCCTTTCTTAGTTGTATTCATAGAGGTTCTAGTGAACAAATGAAAAGTGCAGGTGAGAGAGGGCATCCTTGGCGCACTCCTGATTTGATCTGGAAAGGTGTGGTGAGGGAACCATTTATGTTGATGCAGCTGTTGGCATTGGAGTAGAAAGTTTCAATTGTTTGTGTGAAGATGGGGGGGAAGCCCATCTTGTTTAGAACTTTGAAGAGAAAATTGTGTGAACTCTTGACAAAAGCTTTGTTGAAGTCTAATGCTAGTATACCGAGTGTTTCTTTTCTTTCTTTAGCTGTCCAGATGGTGTCTCTGATGGTGATGAGGTTATCCCAGATTTGCCTTCCTGGAACCGTGCACGTCTAGTCATCTTGTATTACTGTGTGTAATACTTTCTTGGCTCTGTCTGCTAGAATTTTTTTAAACAACTTGCAGTCGTCATTTAGTAGGGAAATTGGTCTCCAATTTTTTATGTCATTTTCTGGTCCTTTTTTTGTGGATAAGGGTTATTATTCCTTTGGCAAAATTTTGTGGGAGTTCCTTTTTTTGGGTACATTCATTAAACATATTTAGGATGTCCTGGGGGATGATGGGCCAGCATGATTTGTAGAATTCCCATGGGAGGCCGTCTGCTCCTGGGCTGGATTGTTTTATACAATTTTGTATGGCTTGTAGAAATTCCTCTCCTTTGAGGTCCTCCTGTAAGAATTGTACTTGGTTAGGCAAAAGGACATTTTCAATTAAGTTGACATATTCTGTGATGGTGGAGGTTTCTACATTTTCTTTAGGGTACAATTTTTCATAGAATGTTTTTGCCAATTCTTTACATTTATCTGTACCTTTCTGTATTTCCCCCTTTTCATCTGAAAACTCTTGTATCTCTTTGTGACTTTGTATTAATTTCTTGAAAAAGAAAGATGTACATTTCTCCCCTTCTTTATAGTGTTTGACTCCAGAGTTCAATATAATTTGTTTCCCTTTTTCTTGTAACCATTCATTCATTTTTTTTTTGTTCTAAGTCTTTTTGTGTGTTCAAACCCAGGTTTTGTAGCTTGTGTAGAAGTGCAATGCGGTCCTGTAGGATATTGAATTTCTCTGCCCTTTCTGTGCTTCTTTGTATTGCTTTTTTCTGGACTAAATTAGGTATTTGTTTTTTTGTGTGTGTGTCCACCACTCCATTGTGGAGTCAAAATTTGTTTTATTGTTTTTTTGTGAAGTGTTAAATGTTTGGAAATCTTAGATTATGTCTTCCTCTTGGAGGTGTTAAGTTTCCAATAATTTTTCCCCCTGTTTTTGTTTGTGTGTTCAAAGTGGCTGTAGATGTTGAGTGGTCTGAGAAGGAAGTTGAGGTGATCTGAAACTGTTTTGTTCTGTTGTTTTGTTGCAAGAAATTAAATCTATATGGGATTTGGTTGTGCCTTTGTATGAGTGCCATGAGAAGTATGATCCTGGTGTGTGCCTGTCTTTGTAGGCATCTTTAAGGTTTGTGTCTGTTGTGAGGGAGACAAGTGTTTTGGAGGATGCATCAAGGTTGTATAGAGGTGATTTCCCTATTCTATCCTTAACATGGGTAATGCAATTAAAATCCCCTGCCAGAATTCAAACAATTCAATCCTTTCGTTTTTGTCTGTAGGTGCATAAACATTACATATCTGGATTTATTTTCCATTTAAGAGTACAGTTAAAATCATTGCTCTTCCTGCAGAAATAACAGTTTCTTTTAGTATTTGTATATTCTTATTTTTACATAGAATGGCTAGGCCTGCATTTCTATTGCCCCCTCCTGACCATGCAGATAGGCCAAGTGACCACCAGTTCTTTTCTATATTATAGTCTCTTTTTTGTGTTATGGCACACTCCTGTAAACAAAAAATGTCTGCTTTTACATTTTTACAGTACTCCAATACAGCAAGACTTTTGTTGTTGGTCCCCAATCCTCTAATATTTAGAAAAGCAATAGTGATTGCCATTATTATGAAGGTTAAAGCCATAATAACATTTTTAGTTATAAAGGTGACCATGGTGATTACATATTTTCTGACATGCCTCCATTCATGATGGGGGTTAGAGGGCCATATTCTTCTGTTGCCCTTAGAAATGGACAGAAAAGGGGAGGGCTGGGGTGGATTCTAGGTTTGACACTTGTGATTTTGTCTGTGGTATGGACTCTTGTGAGTCTGGAACCTCCTCTTCATCAGACAGGTTTTGGAGAACGCTGAACTTCCCGCTCACACTTTTTCCATTTGTTTTCTCAGGTACCAATTTCTTTGGCGTGAATTTGAGTTTTTCTTTGTGAATGTAGGATGTTTTTCTTTTGCCTTCTTTTGGGAATTGCCATCCTTCATCGTCCATACCATCTTGTGAAGGTTCTATTTCTTTTTGTGGTATTTGTTCTATTGTGTTTTCCATTTGCTGGGCTGCTAGTGCTACTTGGGTGTCTGAAGGAGGGGAAATGCTTGGGGGCATATTTATACTCTGTTTGCGCCGGAATTGCGTCATTTTTTTTTACGCAATTCCGACGCAAAACTAACTCCATATTTATACTTTGGCGTTAGACCCGTCTAGCGCCAAAGTCCATGGAGTTTGCGTCATTTTTTAGCGTGGACACCTACTTTGCGTTAATGATATGCAAGGTAGGCGTTCCCGTCTAAAAAATTGACTCCGAGGCATGTGCGCTGTATTTACACTCCCGGGCAAAACTCACGCCCGGGAGTGGGCGGGTCAAAAAAAATGACGTCCAGCCGCTTTTGCGCCGTTTTTTAGCGCCTGGACAAGGCAGGCGTTAAGGGACCTGTGGGCTCGGAAGGAGCCTAGAGGTGCCCTCCCATGCCCCCAGGGACACCCCCTGCCACCCTTGCCCACCCCAGGAGGACACCCAAGGATGGAGGGACCCATCCCAGGGACATTAAGGTAAGTTCAGGTAAGTTTTTATTTTTTATTTTTTTGTGGCATAGGGGGGCCTGATTTGTGCCCCCCTACATGCCACTATGCCCAATGACCATGCCCAGGGGAAAGGAGTCCCCTGGGCATGGCCATTGGGCAAGGGGGCATGACTCCTGTCTTTGCTAAGACAGGAGTCATTTCAATGGGGGTTGGGAGTCGAAAAAAATGGCGCAAATCGGGTTGAGGCGAAAAATTTGCCTCAGCCTGACTTGCCCCATTTTTTGGCACCCAAGCTCCATATTCCCCTACGCCGGCGCTGCCTGGTGTACGTCATTTTTTTTCACGCACACCAGGCAGCGCCGGCGGCTAACGCCGGCTAACGTAATTGAATAAATACGGCGCCCGCATGGTGCTTCAGAATGGCGTTAGCCGGCGCAAATTTTTTGGACGCAAAACTGCGTTAGTGCAGTTTTGCGTCAAAAAGTATAAATATGGCCCTTGGTTCTTGTGATTTGTCTTTTTCCTTTGAGAGTTGTTCTTGTGTTGTTTCAGTATTCTTTTTCATGTGGGGGGTGTTTCTGGTTGTTTGGTCTTCTGTTTCTGTTGTTAGCATGTCTGTGCTTAATTTGGTGGGAGCTTCGAAATGGTCTATATCTATTTCTTCTTCTTGTTGCTGAGTTATGGTTTTGCCTATAAAAGTGAAAGAGTGGCTGTTTTTGGGTTCTATGTCTCCTGTGTTTTTTGCAATTTGGGCATAAGAAGCTTGTCTTAGGTGGCAAGATCTGTACAAATGTTTATCGCTGCCACACATGTTAATTTTTTTTGGGTTGTGGGCATTCAAAAGTTTTGTCCCCTGTTTGTTCACACTTTTTGCAGATTTCTTTGTCACAGTTATCTTTTGTGTGGCCGAAGGTTTGGCATCCCCTACAGTATGTGGGTTGGTTTGGGTACTTAAGAAAGCCTTTGTTTGCTCCTATGGAAAATGTTGCAGGTGGATGTTTAAGTTCTCCCAGACCTGTTTCGTCCTGTTTGAGAGTGCACAGGTTTCTTCTTTTACCGTTCCACACTCCTAGAATGTTTTTAAGGTGCCAGCCTCCTCTGAGTTTGGAGCAATATTTCATGAGAAAAAGTTCAACATCATTGTCTGATATGTATGGATTGTACATCCGGATTGTAATAGGTATTTCTCTTGAGGTTGCGGATGTGGTTATAGTTACTCCTTTCATGGCTTCTTCTTCTTTTTTTAAATATTAAACCATACATTATGTTGCTAACTGTAGCTTCTTTGAGGAAGTTGAATTCATATACCCCTCTTCTAGGGTAGTCCTGCATACATCTTAATTGGTCAATCCCTACTTTGAAAATAGTTTTCTAAAATCTCTGAGGCAATGTATTGTACCCCTTTCACATTTCTTTCATTTTCTTCAATTTCAAATTTGATTGTGTTGTGCCCTTGTTTTGGCACATTTTTATCACATGGAGGCCCTGGGCCCACAGCACTCCAAACTGGTGCCATCTCCTTTGAGTGTGCAAAGGAACTTTGTTTCAAGATAGTTCAAAATATGCTCAATTAGCCGCACAGAGCTGAGGTGTTTGAGGAAGAGTGTACGACAGGAAGGAGGTAGTCAGATAAAAGTTTAGTCCCAGGGTCCAAAGCTCACAAAGAGAACGTGGTGTAAAGTAAGGGTGAGAGAGAGGGGGTGGGGGAGTCTGTGGGGGTGGTGTGGGGTGCTTTTTGCTCACCTTACAAAGAAGCTCTGGGGAAACCTCCTGTGGTTGCGGGTGCTCCTTAAAGCTGATATCCTAAAAAGGAAACAGGAAGCGACTTTGTCCGATCTTGTGCTCCTGGACTGTCAGCGGTGGGCCAGAGTGAGTATGTTCCATCACTCAGAATTGAGTTTTGTGTTTTGAACCTCTGTTTGGAGTGTTTCCAGCCAGGGAGATGTTTTCAGGAGCCTGCGGGGGCACTCGTAAGAGAAACAAAATCAGGCAAAATATTTTTCACGTCCGCGGTAGTGCTCCTGCACTTGGATCGTGGGCTGTGGATGATCCGGGCAGGTACGAAGCACGTACGAAGAGAGCAAACCCTTTGGCGGGAGGGAGTGCTCCTGCACTGAGGCCGCGGGTGGAAGGGTTTCCCCAAGCAGAATGGGAGTCTGTGAAAGGATCGCGTTAACCCTTTGGCTCGCGGGGGTGCTCCTGCACAAAACACAAATTCCTAATCAGCTTTAAAAACAAAAGTTCCAACTATAAGACAACTTAAATATGCAGTGAATGGTGGAAGAGGTTATGAATTTGTGTGCCCCTCCTCTAACCTAGCTTGACCCACACGATGTCCTGGACAGAAAGAGTACATCGTTCTGAATGTTTTGATGGTGGTTCCATTGCCCCAGGACCACCACAGTCTGAGTTATGGCCAAAAATGTATTGTAAAAGGAATGACTACAAAGCATTATGGAGTCAGTTTCTGTGCATACATTAAACCTTTATCAGAAATAAACTGTGTTTGTGCATAAGCAGAAGGTGCAGTACCATCATGGCTAGATGTCCATGTGGAGCCTACAGAGTTAAGCGCTTTGGGGCAATTATCGTTCTTCAGTCCTTGGAAAGCATAGTGCATTACACAGTTGTAAGTCAAGCAAGGATTTCAGAATATTATTACAAACATGGCCTTCATAACACAAACTCCACTCAGCTGTAAAAAAAAAAAAAAAAAAAAATCCCACAAAAGATCTTCCTATTAAAGAGTTTAAATATGCATTGAATGGTGGAAAAAGTTATGTTTTTTGGCCCCCTCTAACCTAGTGTGACCCACAAGATGGCATGGACAGAAAGAGCACATGATTTTAAATGTTTTAGTAGAGGCCCCAATGCCCTAGGACCACCACAGGCTGAGTTATGGGCAATAATATGTTGTAAAAGGAATGCCTGCAAAGCATTATGGGGTGAGTTCCTCCGAGTGAGGTGAATATTGTAATATTGGCTCTACCACTGTGCGGGGAGAGCCCTATTGAGGATTCATTCCTGGGTCGATTTCATGCTATATAAAGCCACAAGAAAATGTACAAAACACACGCACGACACAACTACTTGTAACTGATTATGTAAAGTAAGGACCAAGTGAAGGGAAAATGTGGAAAATGAACCACACGTGTGAACACGAGTGCTTACTGACAAACACGAGAGACAGGAAACAAAGAAAAATAGTCCATCAAAGCAACAGAAAAATATTCCAGGCATAATTAAACTGTACTTGCCGGTGCTCCTCAGCCAAGTATAGGAAGTGACGTAGCAGCTGCCAAACCAGTTAGGAGGCAGCAAAACAAGAGCAACGCTGCCTTCAATCTATGGTAAGTGGCTGGCAGCAGCAGGTGGGAGCAAAGTCCTATACGCCATCCAACAAGTCTTGCAGACAGCACATGCGCACTGTCTAGACTCAACCTAAAAAGGCAGAGTCAACCTTGAAATAAAGGCCTAAGGACTAAAGAGTCATAGACTTCGCTAGTCTTAGCCAGGGTGGCCGGAAATAAGTGGCAAGGAAGGACCAAATTATGTGACTAAGTTATGCGGTAATGCATTTATGGCAAACCCTGCAACTCAATATTTATGTGGTAAATATTATGGCTGTAAAATCACAATTGGAGGGGTCCTGGACTTAGCTGTCAAAGAAATGCACTTAGCACTCTGGGACTTGTAGTTTGGCTTTGAATATTAAGAGAACTGGATTGGAAGTCCCTCCATGCATCTCTCATTGCAGATTTATAACGTATGACAAATAAAATACACAGTTTTGCAGTATAATTCTCAGCTGCAATTTGGATTTGTTTAAAAATTAATTAAAAGACTAGACTCCCTGTCCACATTCAGAGCACCTCCTATCTGTCACAGTTATCATCAGCAGAAAAGGTAGCACGTGTTACATAAATTATTTACACAAACTAAATAGCATGATTTGACTCGTCTCGTATTTTGTCACCTAGAGCCATACCGGTCCCCCAACTTTGCTAAGCTTGACCCGCCCTATTAATTCTCTGGCTTGCCCATCTCTGGGTAAATATATATACTTTAGACAGTGCATAAGTAAAAACAAAACAGGTGTTCGGCTCTCTGCTGAGCCAACGCAGCTGCTGAAGAAACGGCCTCGTTAGCGTGATAGCGTGAATGTCTTAATTGCGCTTACAATAGCACAGCCTCGACATGTAAACTCGAAATGAATTACGGCGTCGTTTGTGTGACATTAGCTGCTGCTTTAGTGCCACCTGATGGCCAACTGGTGGTAAGGAGCGTGAAGCTTAGAGAGTTCCAACACTTCAAATACCAGCTTTTTGTCGACAGTGTTTCCAGAAAAAATATATGATCCAAAAGTAGCAAGTAATATTTCAAGAGAGCTGGGACTAAAGGCAGAAATACAATTCTCTAAATTGCAGTGATGTATTGCCAGGGTACTAATGCGCGTCCCTTGTAAAATGCATTTCAGATTTGAGAACATGATTTGGCATTTAGGATTTCGTATCAGAGAGGGGTTCTTCTTGAACTAAGAGTTAATATATCATTGCGCATAGGTTCTTTGTTCTCGTTTTCTTTAAGACTGCATGTGTCAAAAGGATGATTTAGCATAAGAGCCCTACTTACTATGTTTTTTATCTTTAATTCCAATCAAGGCGTTGAACATCTTAAAAATTATGTCACCATATCACCTCTCTGAACGTTATCTAAATATATTTATGTACATACAAGGGTAGACAATCATAAATGTATATATATTCACTAAAAAACAAAGGTTACAGGGACATTATAGCTAGGAAATAGAATTTACAAAAAAACATAGATATTCACTGAAAAAAACAAAGGTTACAGGAACATTACAGTTAGGCTCATTTTAAATGTACAAAACCATAGAAATCCTCCTGATAGAGTTCTCTCAAGTAACTATAACTCTTCTCTAAGGTAACTGTAACTCGCACCCCCACTATGCACAGTTTTTTTATAAAAACATTTTACTGCAAATATTACATTGATATTATCAGTGATACTATCAAAGGTGTCATGAGTGCTGTCATTTGTGTGACAATTAGCAGTGCATTGAGAGGGCATGAGTTATAGTTAGATAAACTCTAATTATAACAGGGGAATTTCTATGGTTTTGTACGTTTAAAATGTGAACCTAACTATAATGTCCCTGTAACCTTTGATTTTTTAAGTGAATTTCCATGTTTCTTTAAATTCTATTTCCTAACTATAACGTACCTGTAACTTTTAGGTTTTTAAGTGAATTTCAATGTTTTTTTTCCATTTATAGTAATTTTAATTACTGTACGTTAATCCAAGCACTGCAGCACACTGCTTTTGGCTGTGCACGGTAGTTGTTGGTCACAGGGCCAACCCCCTATAAGCACCCAACCTTGCACTGTGTGTTGCAGGCGTTGCCTGCAAGGCGCCTGGCCTACAGCCAGATCCTTCGGCCAACCCCCCTTACCACCCAACCCTACACTGAGCATGGCCCTTGGCCATGTGCAGAGGAAGTTGGCTGCAGCTTGTCTCTCTGGTGTGAGAATAGGTGTGAGAGGGTGTATCTGGGGATAAGAGTGGCTGTGAGAGTCTGTCAGGGTGTGAGAGTGTGTGCATTAGTGTATTAGTGGGTTTGTAAGTGTCTGTGCAGGTCTGTGAGTGGGTACATGAGGGTGTCCGTGGGTGTATGAGTGGGTGTGTAAGAGTCTGAGTGGGTGTGTGAGTGGGTGTGTGAGTGTCTGAGTGGATCTTTAAGTGGGTGCATGAGGGACTGAGGGGGCTGTGAGTCGGTGCACCAGGGTCTGAGTGGGTGTGTGAGTGTCTGAGTGGGTCTGTCATTGGGTGCATAAGAGTCTGAGCGGGTGTGTGAGTGAGAGAAAGGTTGAAATGGCGAGAAAGAGAGTGAGAGGGAGAGAGATAGAGAGGTTTTTAGACTTTGAGGGATGATATACTTAGAATAGATATTTCTGGGCAAATAGAAAAGAAAATAATATTTTTCAATTAAAACAAGTGGGATCACTTTTCAGTATGAACCTTAAACTTTTGAAGTTCAAAATAAATTAAAGGAGGGAAATATTCACAGGCACACCTGGAGTAGAACCCTCAACTGTCAGTGTGAGGGTCTGTAACTTTTATCATTAGGCCACAGGTGACTTCGTGATGGACTGTTTCCAGACATACTTATGACATGCAACCCACACATGAGAGAGAAAACAAATGTGAATATTCAATTACTAGGCAGGACAAAACACTAGTAAATAAACAAACACACTGCCAAGCGATACTTGGATTTGTACCTTCAGCTTACTTAGTGACAGTACAAAAACTTGACCATTAGACAGCAGTGACTCTGTTCCGCTTTGCATCCAAATGTAACTATACAATTTGCACCAAACATGCTGCTCATCTCACTATTCGAAGTCATTGCATGGAGAGAACATTACAATTTCAATCTCTCTCTCTCTTCCATCCCATTATGGGAAGGAAGAGAGAGAGAGAGACAGGACCGTGGTAGGAGCCTGAAGGCCCCCTGTCCTAGCTGGCTTCCTGCATCCTCCAGGAGCTGGCATTGCTCCTAGAAGCGGGGAACTACTTTAAATAGCACCTCCCTGCTTCTGGGAACAATGTTTTCTTCTGTCATCCATACACGCATATTTGCACGCAGGGAAGACAGATGAAAACTCTGTTTTCTGACACCAGGAGCTGTTTGACAGCTCCCACTCTCAGAAAGCAGACTTTGTTTGCTTTTGCTTGGTGGGGGCTGTCAGCTCCCGCTCTCAGAAAGCAAACAGCTATGTCCTGGAGTTGGGCACCCCAGGACTTAGCAGGAGTTGGCCCTAGAGGTTGGCGAGCCACACGGCCATCAGTGGCTCCTCGAGGAGGGCTGCATGGCCCTCTCAAATGAGAATAGCACCAGGGACGTGGTGGTCCCCAGGCTACCGGGGTCCGAAACGGACACCCTTCACTGTTTTTTGTACCCTTGGTGAGACGGTGGTCCCTGGGATTGCCGGGGCTCACACCCCTCTAATTTTTTGTCTTAAGTGCCCCGGGACGGTAGTAGTCCCCTGGACTGAGGGGGGCCACGTGGGCCCTGCATCATAATTGTGCAAAGCCCCGAGGAGGTGGTGGTCTCTGGGGCTGCGGGCTGATGCATGCGCTCCCCACACTATATCTTTAAAGGCCCAGGGGGCACGCAGCCCCCCCACACTCAATATGATAAAAGCCCCAGGGAGGTGGTTGTTCCCAGGGCTGTGGGGGGATTGGGCCGTCCCACCACATTGAATTAGCAATGCCCCTGGGACTTGGCTCATCCAGAGACTTCAGAATAAAGATGCATAGGAGCCCGCGTTTCATTTTTCTTTTTTCTTTTTTGACAGATCCACCGCGAACTGTGGTGAAAATGTAAAAACAAATGGGACCCCCAGCACCAGAGCTAATGGGTCAGGGTGACTTGTATCATGGTCCTGGCCCTTTTTTTTTTTCTCTTTTTTGGTGGGACTCGGCTGAAGCTGAGTTTCAAGATGGCTGTAAACACTTCCTGGTTTGAAGTTTTGGCAGCCAATCAAAGCTGTGCATTTCCCTACACAAGTTTGTCTTTTTTCTCAATCGCAGCCAGAGATATACAAATTTATTTCCCGTTAACATTTTCAAACCTACTGAACGTATTTACACCAAATAAGTGAAAGCTCAATCTGCATACAGAAAGCTAGTTTTCTGCCCTAATTTGTTGTAATTATGTCCAGTGGTCCAGGCTGAAGTCGTTTCTAAATGTCCTATGGGAATTAGCATGGGAAACACAACTTTTATGACCCCCTCCCCCCCCGTTTTTCTTGTTTTTCGACCCACGCTAAAAACCTTTCATGCACAACAAGAATTACAGGTTACTTTTTTGGGAACATATTTTGATGATTCGTCAAACAAACAGTGACAAAGATATAGGCAAGTAAAAAAACATCATCCTAACTATAACTGATTGGGAAAAAAAATCACTTTGAATTATCATTTCTTCTTCTTTCTTCTTCTCATTATATATTTTTTCAGACTCTGATGTTCCATTAGAAACAGTTAAGGGTTCGAAATAAAGCTAAAAGCCCTGCTCAAAAGGAAAGTTATACTTATGTTCACAAATTATAAAGCATGTTTCTGCCAAGGACACCATAACATGGCCAGCAAATTTATTGCTTATCGCTGTGTGAAAATGGGGGTTCACTGTACGGCCAGTGCCAAAAGTTGCTGTGACCTTGAAGCAATGGGACTGGTTGCAAGGACTGCCAGGTCGTGCACCCATCAATCACCTACCCTCACAGCACCCTGTGCTCAAAGATGACCAACTACTGCTGCGAACGCCTTCGGCTGTGAAAAGCGAGTATGACATAGCATATGGAGAGGTCATTCACCCAATGTCATCTACACTGCTCTACCCAAGTCTTGTTATACCATATTTGTGACATTTTTTGAACTCATGCTTTGGTGCTTGGTATCATGTAATGGCCACCTCAAAAATAATTCGAACTTGATGCTAGCCAATCTGATTGGTTGGATCCTTGAATCTTCCTAGGATCAGCAAATCCCACATTAGACAAAGAGGAAAATATCTCACACTTCCAATAGGATTTGTTTACATTTTCAAATGTACTATCTTCTGGAGATGCAGGGATCCAGATCCTCAAACAGTCTACAAATCAATGGGTGACATCACTGAAGCTAAACCTTTGAAACCCATACAGTATGTGACCTTTTATAATGCAAATATCCCAAATGTTACTAAATGGATTTAGATCAAACAAAGCAGAGGCATATCTTGAAGTAAGTCCGTTTTTCATAGCAAGTTTGTCCTAGATCCATTTATTCATGTTTGCTGTATTTGAGAGTAAAGTTTTCTAGAGGAGCTTCTGTAGGCCCCTTCCTTTCCTCTCCTCTTAACAAAACCGTACAAAATGTGCCATGCAAAATCCAAATCTTATGCATTATGTTTTTTTTAACATCCTGTAATTTTGTAAATCTGTTTACTGGCCCTAAAAAAATAAAACCAAAAAATGCTATTTCAGTGCTATCTGTCTATCTGTCTATCTATCTATCTATCTATCTATCTATCTATCTATCTATCTATCTATCTATCTATCTATCTATCTATCTATCTATCTATCTATCTATGTCTAGTCTAATTCTGTCTCAAACAGACAATACCACTGAATTAAAACAGTTATGGTTACTAAGGTTCACACCACATGTCCTGTTGGCAAATTGCTGCATTGTGGGAGGCACATGTTATTGTGTGTGCATTGGTAAAAACAACTCATGAATTTCAGTTGTTTTGCACATTTGAACCAGAACAATAACTCAGTTTTACCTTTGTTTCTGAGTGAATTTGAATGTTTTTTTTCCGATGTACTTAATTCCTAACAGCCACTGCACCCAGCACTTCAGCAATGCCCTGGACCAATCCAGTGTGGAAGCCAAACGCTGCTGCCCAGAAAGGTTGGCCCATAGAGGTTGGCCTTCAGCATGGCCGTCTTTATTTATTTATTAAAAGTGTTTACGCATCCTAATCTGGAACCACAAGCACAGGTCAAGCTTCTCAGACCCATGCATCCCACTGGAAGATTTTGGCTACTGAATTCATATCTGAGACCCTACAATAGGTGATGTGTGGGTCAAAGAAGCTTGCCCTTGGTTTGCGGTAACTAAGCGTGAAGTTTGCCCCTTGAACCACAGTAACTTTTTAGAATCCATGATCCCCAGCACCTAAAATACCAGCAATGGTAGGTAGTAGTTGTTTTGTTACCGCTGCAAATGCCAGAAAGGATCTATAGACCTTGCAACTAATTTTACTTTTTTGTACATACTCCATGAGGGACTTTTGAGGGGTCAAGTGTGCATATTTCCCTCTTATATGGCCTTTTACCTTCTTATTTAGAATATAGGGACCATGGCTACATCCTGAAATAGCTTCTGTAGGATAAATATTTCTCCTATGGGAAATAATCATATCCGCAGTACCTACATTGTCACTCCAGGTGAATGGATAGCTGACTGCTTCATCTAATCTAATTCCATTTTTGTAAATTTCAGGAACTGCGGAGGTTTCAAACAGCATAGATGTACAAACGTGTTAACCTATCAAAGTCTGCTGGGCAACTTTTTAAAAAACTTATACCGTAAACATTTCTGAACTGATTTACACCAAATCAACACAACCAAAAGTAAAGTTGAGTAAAGTTCTACCAGTTTGCCAAGTGTGGTATAAATCTGTTGAGTTGTTCGAGTTGTAAGAGCAAGCAAAATTCTCCATTAAAGCTAAAGGGAAAAAAAAATATTAGTTTCATGCTCCTTCCATGTTTAACCTGCAAAGATCTGCATGAGCATTTTCAAGCAGGACTGTGCCAAGGGACATAAACGTATATGCAAGAGGTCATAACAACCCTGGCGGTCGGTGTTAAACCGTCGGTAAGACCGCCAACAGGCTGGCGGTCTTACTTTGTGGAATCATGACCATGGTGGTTACCGCCATGGTCATCCACCGGTTCTCCATTCCGCCCGCTGTGCTGGAGACCTGGGTCTCCAGCCCGGCGGCCGTCACAATACCGCCGCCGGTATTTTGACCCAGCTTACCGCAGTGGATTTCCAGCAGTAGGAACCGCCATGAAATCCATGGCGGTAAGCACTATCAGTGCCAGGGAATTCCTTCCCTGGCACTGATAGGGGTCTCCCCAACACCCCACCCCGACTCCCTCCCCTACATCCCCCACCACCCCTGCCACCCCCCAAAGGTGGCAGGGCCCCCATCCCCACCTCGACATTACCTTACACATACACACCCGACACGCATGCAGGCACCACCAACACACATACATGCGCACACACCGACATACATGCCAACATCCACACACACAGTCAGACACGTACACCCACATTCAAACATACACGCACACATCCATACAGACATACCCACAGACATACACGCTCTCATTCCCAAAACACGCAGCACCCCCGCAAGCATACACGCACTCACACACCCCCCTACATACACAGACGCACACCCCCATGCACCCACACAACGCCCCCCCACCCCCCTCCCCTAACGGACGATCAACTTACCTGTTCCGTTGATCCGCCGGGAGGGGACGGGAGCCATGGGGGCAGCTCCGCTGACACCACACCGCCAACAGAACACCGCCGTGCAGAATCACAGGACGTGATTAGCTGGGCGGTGTTCTGTTGGCGTGGCGGTAGAGGTGGAGCAACCTCCACTTCCCCGCCGCCCGCAAGTATGGCTGTTGGTGGCTCTCCATCGGAAAAACGACGGAGGGCAGCCAACGGTCATAATACGCCGAGCGGCAAAACGCCTCTACTGGCGGTCTTCCGCACGGCGGTCCCTCGGTGGTCTTGTTAAAAGACCGCCGAGGTTGTAATGACCCCCATAGTATTATATTTTGATGTTGCAATACAAAATAAAATGCAAAGGCAGTTTGATTGTGGAAGAGTCTACTCTAATTTAAAAACGCTATTGCTACCTTTCAATTGAAGCCGAAACACAGTTATTTATAGACATAGAAGGAGATCGAGACAGGCAACCCCAGTGATTAAATTTTAATATTGTCCTTGATAATTTCCATATTAAATAATATATGTTTAATTTCTTGGTCAATTCATAATATTGGAGATCAAAGTCAAAGTGGGAAAAGATTTGGGGGAAGATTTAAGGAAAGTGGTACTGCACCGAGTGCAGCGCCACATTCCCTGCGCCCCTTAGCACCTCCCTACCACCACCATGTGTGCGCTGTATTTAAAATACGTGCACCATGGCGCAGGGTAGGGGGCAATAGAGTCATTGAACATGATGCTATTGATGCACTCTGCAGGAGTAGAGCCAAAATATTGACACTACTTCTGCAGAGTACGTAGAATAAGAATGGAAGCCCCCTTTTAACAACTGCTTTTGAGCAGGCGTTAAAAGTGCCGTAAAAAAGGCGCAAGGAAATATCATTGATTTCCTTACACCATTTTTCCAGCTCCCTTAACGGGGGAACGCTGCCTTTGCATACATTATGCCTGGCGCAGGCATAATGTAGCACAAAGGGTTACAGGTTGGTGTAACACATGCATTGCGCCACACTGTAAATACAGCATGGAGATTTCGGCCTCGTTGGGCCACATTAACATCATAAATAATGATGTTAATGTGGCGCAAGGTGGTGCTAGGGAACTCTAAATATCCCCATTGGTGTCCTGCAATCAAGTGGCATTGAATGTAAATTGGCAACTCATAATGTTGTCATGTTAAACTCAAATATTGTGTGATATACCATTGTTTTCTTAGGAACATGCAGCGCATGTCTATACACTAACAGAAAATATTAAAAAGCAGTATATAAAATTAATATCAAAGTCAACATTCTTTATAATTTATATAGAGAATAGGTAGGTCATATTTTCCATGTTTCTATTGAAAAGTAAATTTACCAATTAAGTTGGTGCCGTTTGACGAATCTGCACAAAAGTTTCTAAAAACAAAAAGTCATTGATATGAGCTCGGTACAGCAAGCTTGGGGGGCCATTTTGAATTTGGGGTGATGCCCCGCCGCCAACCGTGGCGGCGATCAATAGAAAATCGCCAGTGGCGGCGGCCCGCATCCCACCAAATAATGACTCGGAGCCTCTCTGCCATTGATTTGATAGCGGTGAGGACCACCATGCGCCATGCTGACAGTTGGTGGTGGGGTGGATGCTGGTCCACCCTCACTGCTGCTTCAGTCCAGACACCGTCACACCTATGATGATGCATTCAAAGGTGTGGCGGTGTATGGAGAAGCGGCTATGCTGGCGGAGAAGCATCCAGGCAGCCTGTTCCCTCACGAAGCGGTTCGACGGAAGAGGTAAGTGCGGTCCAAGACGCAAGCGGGTAGGGTGTGTGTGAGTGTGCAAGTGCATTGGGGTGTGCGTGAGTGTATGTGTGGGGGTATCTGTGTCTCAGTGTATGTATGCGTGTGTGCATGTAGGTAAATGGGTGCATGAGGATGTGGGGGGGTTAGATTTGGGGGGGACCTGTATGTAGGGGTGGGAGATGGCGAGGGTCGAGCTGGGGGGCCTAAATGGGATTTTGGAGGTGGGGGGTTTGGGGGTCGGTTTTTGGGGTCCGGGGGTGGGGGTGGATCTAGGGTCTTGGAGGGTGGGTGGTGTAGTGGCAAGGAGGGGGGCTGGCGTGTCACATACAGGTGACGGTAATGAGTATTCCTGTCACCTGTATGCTTTCCACCAGGGATTTCCCTGCCAGGAAATCCCTGGTGGAAATGGGATCATAATCCCAACGCCGTTCTGGCCTCCACCGCCGGGTCGAATGTGCCTACAGTCGGCCTGGTGGTCCATTCTGGCCTGGCGGTGGGTGGCAGTGAACTGGCTGCAAACGTCTGTGTTCAGAATATGGCGGTCTTGACCACCATGTCGTTGGCGGTAATGACCTCCACCTCTGGCTTTGCAGTCCAGACCTCCATGTTCATAATGATCGCCTTTGTGCAGATTTGTCAAGCGGTGGACAAAAATAAGGGGGGGAGAGTTAAAAAAAGTGAGAGTTCCCATTTTCATTCTCCTAGAATTCTTTTCTCTCTGTTAATGACAGGAACAGTTGAATGAAATTAAGCAAAATTTGACATGAAAATAAAATTTTACCCAAGGAAAAGCCTTTACTTGCTATGATGTAAACACAATCAGTAACCTGTCATTGGTAGATGCTTCAAAGAGTTAAAAATAGAGCTATCTTAAAAGTTTTAATGGTGCATTTTCATTTACCTGTACCTTTAACACTGTTTGATGTATATTTGTGAAATTTTGTAAATTTCATTATAAAGCATGTTTAGCTTTCTCTTAGTATATTTAAATGCAATCAGATTCATCAGACGTGAGGTACGGTTAAAAGGGGAGGGACAAAAAGTACTCATTTGCTCATAACTCTAGCACAAATTGACAAATCTATATGAATTGTGGCATACATTTAGCATCTTTAATCGTCTTGTGGCAGGTTCCATTAATTCATGAAGCGGGACAAAGTTAAAAAGAAGGACAAAAACATTTTCTTGATCTTTAATTAATCTGCGCTGTAATTGGAAGGCTGATAGCACATTAAGCTCAGTGCTGGAGTCTAATGTTTCACGCAGATCTGAATAGGAAGGGTAAAAGTAAATAGGGAGGGCAATAAATCATTAGTTTTCTAAGAACCCTGGAAAGGTTGTATGTATCTGCACAACATTTGGCAGGCACAAATCATCTTTAGCTTACCCTTTCTATTTTCAGGTTCACGCAAACATGTTAAGGCTGGCACTTAATAGGATGTTGGAAAGCAGTATTTGATATTATGTCTTTCATAATAATATTTATTCTTTGGCAAAAACAAAAACTCCAAACTTGGTGTTAAACCAAACTTGATTTTAAACTAGACGTTAATTCAGAGCTGATTTGTCACAGGGTCTCCCCCATCGCTCTGCTTCCAGCGTGATTGAAAGAGAAATGCTCAGCATTTCTCTTTCAATCCCATGGGGGAGGCCCGGAGAGGCTTCAAACGGAAGGAAATGTATTTCCTTTCCTTTGAAGTCTCTCCCAGGGTTTCAAAAGCCGGATTGCTTGCAATCCGGCTTTTGAAACCCAACTAGACACCAGGGATTTTTATTTTTTTTGTTGACATGGACATAAGGGAGCGACCCCTTGGGCAAGGGTCGCTCCCAGGGGTGGCATTTTTTGGGAAGCCTTTTCTGCCCCCAGGGGGGGCAAAAACCTCTAGGCACCAGGGATCATTTTTTTTTTATTTTTTTTTTTATGTTTTTTTTTTCTTTAGGTGGGGAGCGACCCCTAAGGCAAGGGTCGCTCCCCTAGGGGGCACATTATATTTAGGCCCTTTCTGCCAACCTTGGGGGCAGATTGGCCTATTTTGATTAGGCCAATCTGCCCCCAAGGGGGGCAGAAACCACTAGACACCAGGAAGTTGTTTTTTTGCGTGAATTTCACGCAAGGGGTGCAACCCCTTAGGCAAGGGTCGCTCCCTGCGGGGGGAATTATTTTAGGCCATTTCTGCCCCCCTGAGGGGTTATTCAGCCTATTTTGATTAAGCTGATCTGCCCCCAAGGGGGGCAGAAACCACTAGGCACCAGGGATTTTTTGTTGTTTTTGTTTTACAGATGGGGAGCGACCTGGAGGGGCAAATTGTATTTAGGCCATTTCTGCCCGCTTAGGGGGCAGATCGGCTGATTTTAGGTCAATCTGCCCCCAAGGGAGGCAGAAACCACTAGGCACCAGGGATCTTTTTTTTGCGCCGTCACGCAAGCGGAGCGACCTTGTAGGCAAGGGTTTTTCCCCGGGGGGCTGGGGGGAAAATTTATTTTAGGCCATTTCTGCCCTGTTATCAGGCCAATCTGCCCCCGGGGGGGCAGAAACCTCTAGGCGCCAGGGCAATTTTTTTTTTGTCTGTTTGTTTTTGTTAGAGATTGGGAGCGACCCCTTTTTTTTTGCGTCTTCACGCAAGGGGAGCGACCTTGTAGGCAAGGGTCGCTCCCCGGGAGGAGGGTTGGGGGGCACATTTATTTTAGGCCATTCCTGCCCCCCCTGGGGGCAGATCGGCCTATTGGTATTAGGCTGATCTGCCCCCAGGGGGGGCAGAAACTTCTAGGCGCCAGGGCAATTTTATTTTGTGTTTTTTTTTGTTTGTTTGTTTTTTTAGAGATGGGGAGCGACCCATTAGGGAAGGGTCGCTCCCCTGGGGGGCAAATTGTATTTAGACCATTTCTGCCCCCTTTGGGGGCAGCTTGGCTGATTTTAGGTCAATCTGCCCCCTTGGGGGCAGAAACCACTAGGCACTGGGGATTTTTTTTTTGGCGCCAATGTCACGCAGGGGGAGAGACCCCATAGGCAAGACTTGGGGGAACGCTGGGTGGAAGGAAATTTGTGGCTCCTCTCAGATTCCAGAACTTTCTCTCACCGAAATGTCAGGAAAACGTGTTTTTTTAGCCAAATGTTGAGGTTTGCAAAGGATTCTGGGTAACAGAACCTGGTCAGAGCCCCACAAGTCATCCCATCTTGGATTCCCCTAGGTCTCTAGTTTTAAAAAATACACAGGTTTGGCAGGTTTCCCTAGGTACCGGCTGAGCTAGAGGCCAAAATCTACAGGTAGGCACTTTGCAAAAAACACCTCTGTTTTCTTTAAAAAAATGTGATGTGTCCACGTTGTGTTTTGGGGCATTTCCTGTCACGGGCGCTAGGCCTACCCACACAAGTGAGGTATCATTTTTATCGGGAGACTTGGGGGAATGCTGGGTGGAAGGAAATTTGTGGCTCCTCTCGGATTCCAGAACTTTCTGTCACGGAAATGTGAGGAAAACGTGTTCGTTTAGCCAAATTTTGAGGTTTGCAAAGGATTCTGGGTAACAGAACCTGGTCAGAGCCCCACAAGTCACCCCATCTTGGATTCCCCTAGGTCTCTAGTTTTCAAAAATGCACAGGTTTGGTAGGTTTCCCTAGGTGCAGGCTGAGCTAGAGGCCAAAATCTACAGGTAGGCACTTTGCAAAAAACACCTCTGTTTTCTTTCCAAAAATGTGATGGGTCCACGTTGTGTTTTGGGGCATTTCCTGTCACGGGCACAAGGCCTACCCACACAAGTGAGGTATCATTTTTATCGGGAGACTTGTGGAAATGCTGGGTGGAAGGACATTTGTGGCTCCTCTCAGATTCCAGAACTTTCTGTCACCGAAATGTGAGGAAAATTTGTTTTTTTAGCCAAATGTTGAGGTTTGCAAAGGATTCTGGGTAACAGAACCTGGTCAGAGCCCCACAAGTCATCCCATCTTGGATTCCCCTAGGTCTCTAGTTTTAAAAAATGCACAGGTTTGGTAGGTTTCCCTAGGTACCGGCTGAGCTAGAGGCCAAAATCTACAGGTAGGCACTTTGCAAAAAACACCTCTGTTTTCTTTAAAAAAATGGGATGTGTCCACTTGCGTTTTGGGGCATTTCCTGTAGCGGGCGCTAGGCCTACCCACACAAGTGAGGTCTAATTTTTATCGGGAGACTTGGGGGAACGCTGGGTGGAAGGAGGTTTGTGGCTACTCTCAGATTCCAGAACTTTCTGTCACCGAAATGTGAGGAAAACGTGTTTTTTTAGCCAAATTTTGAGGTTTGCAAAGGATTCTGGGTAACAGAACCTGGTCAGAGCCCCACAAGTCACCCCATCTTGGATTCCCCTAGGTCTCTAGTTTTCTAAAATGCACAGGTTTGGTAGGTTTCCCTAGGTGCCGGCTGAGCTAGAGGCCAAAATCTACAGGTAGGCACTTTGCAAAAAACACCTCTGTTTTCTTTCAAAAAATGTGATGTGTCCACGTTGTGTTTTGGGCCATTTCCTGTCACGGGCGCTAGGCCTACCCACACAAGTGAGGTATCATTTTTATCGGGAGACTTGTGGGAACGCTGGTTGGAAGGACATTTGTGGCTCCTCTCTGATTCCAGAACTTTCTGTCACCAAAATTTGAGGAAAATGTGTTTTTTTAGCCAAATTTTGAGGTTTACAAAGGGTTCTGGGTAACAGAACCTGGTCAGAGCCCCACAAGTCACCCCATCTTGGATTCCCCTAGGTCTCTAGTTTTAGAAAATGCACAGGTTTGGTAGGTTTTCCTAGGTGCCGGCTGAGCTAGAGGCCAAAATCTACAGGTAGGCACTTTGCAAAAAACACCTCTGTTTTCTTGAAAAAAATGGGATGTGTCCACGTTGCCTTTTGGGGCATTTCCTGTCGCGGGCGCTAGGCCTACCCACACAAGTGAGGCATCATTTTTATCGGGAGACTTGGGGGAACGCTGGGTGGAAGGAAATTTGTGGCTCCTCTCAGATTCCAGAACTTTCTGTCACTGAAATGTGAGGAAAACTTGTTTTTTTTAGCAAAAGTTTGAGTTTTGCAAAGGGTTCTGGGTAACAGAACCTGGTCAGAGCCCCACAAGTCACCCCATCTTGGATTCCCCTAGATCTCTAGTTTTCAAACATGCACAGGTTTGGTAGGTTTTCCTAGGTGCCGGCTGAGCTAGAGGCCAAAATCTACAGGTAGGCACTTTGCAAAAAACACCTCTGTTTACTTTAAAAAAATGTGATGTGTCCATGTTGTATTTTGGGGCATTTCCTGTCACGGGCGCTAGGCCTACCCACACAAGTGAGGTATCATTTTTATTGGGAGACATGGGGGAATGCTGGGTGGAAGGAAATTTGTGGCTCCTCTCAGATTCCAGAACTTTCTGTCACCGAAATGTGAAGAAAATTTGTTTTTTTAGGCAAATTTTGAGGTTTGCAAAGGATTCTGGGTAACAGAACCTGGTCAGAACCCCACAAGTCATCCCATCTTGGATTCCCCTAGGTCTCTAGTTTTACAAAATGCACAGGTTTGGTAGGTTTCCCTAGGTGCCGGCTGAGCTAGAGGCCAAAATCTACAGGTAGGCACTTTGCCAAAAACACCTCTGTTTTCTTTCCAAAAATGTGATGGGTCCACGTTGTGTTTTGGGGCATTTCCTGTCACGGGCGCTAGGCCTACCCACACAAGTGAGGTATCATTTTTATCGGGAGACTTGGGGGAACGCTGGGTGGAAGGAAATTTGTGGCTCCTCTCAGATTCCAGAACTTTCTGTCACCGAAATGTGAGGAAAACGTGTTTTTTTTAGCAAAAGTTTGAGTTTTGCAAAGGGTTCTGGGTAACAGAACCTGGTCAGAACCCCACAAGTCATCCCATCTTGGATTCCCCTAGGTCTCTAGTTTTAAAAAATGCACAGGTTTGGTAGGTTTCCCTAGGTACCGGCTGAGCTAGAGGCCAAAATCTACAGGTAGGCACTTTGCAAAAAACACCTCTGTTTTCTTTAAAAAAATGGGATGTGTCCACTTGCGTTTTGGGGCATTTCCTGTAGCGGGCGCTAGGCCTACCCACACAAGTGAGGTCTAATTTTTATCGGGAGACTTGGGGGAACGCTGGGTGGAAGGAGGTTTGTGGCTACTCTCAGATTCCAGAACTTTCTGTCACCGAAATGTGAGGAAAACGTGTTTTTTTAGCCAAATTTTGAGGTTTGCAAAGGATTCTGGGTAACAGAACCTGGTCAGAGCCCCACAAGTCACCCCATCTTGGATTCCCCTAGGTCTCTAGTTTTCAAAAATGCACAGGTTTGGTAGGTTTCCCTAGGTGCCGGCTGAGCTAGAGGCCAAAATCTACAGGTAGGCACTTTGCAAAAAACACCTCTGTTTTCTTTCCAAAAATGTGATGGGTCCACGTTGTGTTTTGGGGCATTTCCTGTCACGGGCACAAGGCCTACCCACACAAGTGAGGTATCATTTTTATCGGGAGACTTGTGGAAATGCTGGGTGGAAGGACATTTGTGGCTCCTCTCAGATTCCAGAACTTTCTGTCACCGAAATGTGAGGAAAATGTGTTTTTTTAGCCAAATGTTGAGGTTTGCAAAGGATTCTGGGTAACAGAACCTGGTCAGAGCCCCACAAGTCATCCCATCTTGGATTCCCCTAGGTCTCTAGTTTTAAAAAATGCACAGGTTTGGCAGGTTTCCCTAGGTACCGGCTGAGCTAGTGGCCAAAATCTACAGGTAGGCACTTTGCAAAAAACACCTCTGTTTTCTTGAAAAAAATGGGATGTGTCCACGTTGCCTTTTGGGGCATTTCCTGTCGCGGGCGCTAGGCCTACCCACACAAGTGAGGCATCATTTTTATCGGGAGACTTGGGGGAACGCTGGGTGGAAGGAAATTTGTGGCTCCTCTCAGATTCCAGAACTTTCTGTCACTGAAATGTGAGGAAAACTTGTTTTTTTTAGCAAAAGTTTGAGTTTTGCAAAGGGTTCTGGGTAACAGAACCTGGTCAGAGCCCCACAAGTCACCCCATCTTGGATTCCCCTAGATCTCTAGTTTTCAAACATGCACAGGTTTGGTAGGTTTTCCTAGGTGCCGGCTGAGCTAGAGGCCAAAATCTACAGGTAGGCACTTTGCAAAAAACACCTCTGTTTACTTTAAAAAAATGTGATGTGTCCATGTTGTATTTTGGGGCATTTCCTGTCACGGGCGCTAGGCCTACCCACACAAGTGAGGTATCATTTTTATTGGGAGACATGGGGGAATGCTGGGTGGAAGGAAATGTGTGGCTCCTCTCAGATTCCAGAACTTTCTGTCACCGAAATGTGAAGAAAATTTGTTTTTTTAGGCAAATTTTGAGGTTTGCAAAGGATTCTATGTAACAGAACCTGGTCAGAACCCCACAAGTCATCCCATCTTGGATTCCCCTAGGTCTCTAGTTTTACAAAATGCACAGGTTTGGTAGGTTTCCCTAGGTGCCGGCTGAGCTAGAGGCCAAAATCTACAGGTAGGCACTTTGCCAAAAACACCTCTGTTTTCTTTCCAAAAATGTGATGGGTCCACGTTGTGTTTTGGGGCATTTCCTGTCACGGGCGCTAGGCCTACCCACACAAGTGAGGTATCATTTTTATCGGGAGACTTGGGGGAACGCTGGGTGGAAGGAAATTTGTGGCTCCTCTCAGATTCCAGAACTTTCTGTCACCGAAATGTGAGGAAAACGTGTTTTTTTTAGCAAAAGTTTGAGTTTTGCAAAGGGTTCTGGGTAACAGAACCTGGTCAGAACCCCACAAGTCATCCCATCTTGGATTCCCCTAGGTCTCTAGTTTTAAAAAATGCACAGGTTTGGTAGGTTTCCCTAGGTACCGGCTGAGCTAGAGGCCAAAATCTACAGGTAGGCACTTTGCAAAAAACACCTCTGTTTTCTTTAAAAAAATGGGATGTGTCCACTTGCGTTTTGGGGCATTTCCTGTAGCGGGCACTAGGCCTACCCACACAAGTGAGGTCTAATTTTTATCTGGAGACTTGGGGGAACGCTGGGTGGAAGGAGGTTTGTGGCTACTCTCAGATTCCAGAACTTTCTGTCATCGAAATGTGAGGAAAACGTGTTTTTTTAGCCAAATTTTGAGGTTTGCAAAGGATTCTGGGTAACAGAACCTGGTCAGAGCCCCACAAGTCACCCCATCTTGGATTCCCCTAGGTCTCTAGTTTTCTAAAATGCACAGGTTTGGTAGGTTTCCCTAGGTGCCGGCTGAGCTAGAGGCCAAAATCTACAGGTAGGCACTTTGCAAAAAACACCTCTGTTTTCTTTCAAAAAATGTGATGTGTCCACGTTGTGTTTTGGGCCATTTCCTGTCACGGGCGCTAGGCCTACCCACACAAGTGAGGTATCATTTTTATCGGGAGACTTGTGGGAACGCTGGTTGGAAGGACATTTGTGGCTCCTCTCTGATTCCAGAACTTTCTGTCACCAAAATTTGAGGAAAATGTGTTTTTTTAGCCAAATTTTGAGGTTTACAAAGGGTTCTGGGTAACAGAACCTGGTCAGAGCCCCACAAGTCACCCCATCTTGGATTCCCCTAGGTCTCTAGTTTTAGAAAATGCACAGGTTTGGTAGGTTTTCCTAGGTGCCGGCTGAGCTAGAGGCCAAAATCTACAGGTAGGCACTTTGCAAAAAACACCTCTGTTTTCTTTAAAAAAATGTGATGTGTCCATGTTGTATTTTGGGGCATTTCCTGTCACGGGCGCTAGGCCTACCCACACAAGTGAGGTATCATTTTTATCGGGAGACTTGTGGGAATGCTGGGTGGAAGGACATTTGTGGCTCCTCTCAGATTCCAGAACTTTCTGTCACCGAAATGTGAAGAAAAGTTGTTTTTTTAGCCAAATTTTGAGGTTTGCAAAGGATTCTGGGTAACAGAACCTGGTCAGAACCCCACAAGTCATCCCATCTTGGATTCCCATAGGTCTCTAGTTTTACAAAATGCACAGTTTTGGTAGGTTTCCCTAGGTACCGGCTGAGCTAGAGGCCAAAATCTACAGGTAGGCACTTTGCAAAAAACACCTCTGTTTTCTTTAAAAAAATGGGATGTGTCCACGTTGCGTTTTGGGGCATTTCCTGTAGCGGGCGCTAGGCCTACCCACACAAGTGAGGTCTAATTTTTATCAGGAGACTTGGGGGAACGCTGGGTGGAAGGAGGTTTGTGGCTACTCTCAGATTCCAGAACTTTCTGTCACCGAAATGTGAGGAAAACGTGTTTTTTTAGCCAAATTTTGAGGTTTGCAAAGGATTCTGGGTAACAGAACCTGGTCAGAGCCCCACAAGTCACCCCATCTTGGATTCCCCTAGGTCTCTAGTTTTCTAAAATGCACAGGTTTGGTAGGTTTCCCTAGGTGCCGGCTGAGCTAGAGGCCAAAATCTACAGCTAGGCACTTTGCAAAAAACACCTCTGTTTTCTTTCAAAAAATGTGATGTGTCCACGTTGTGTTTTGGGCCATTTCCTGTCACGGGCGCTAGGCCTACCCACACAAGTGAGGTATCATTTTTATCGGGAGACTTGGGGAAACGCTGGTTGGAAGGACATTTGTGGCTCCTCTCTGATTCCAGAACTTTCTGTCACCAAAATTTGAGGAAAATTTGTTTTTTTAGCCAAATTTTGAGGTTTACAAAGGGTTCTGGGTAACAGAACCTGGTCAGAGCCCCACAAGTCACCCCATCTTGGATTCCCCTAGGTCTCTAGTTTTAGAAAATGCACAGGTTTGGTAGGTTTTCCTAGGTGCCGGCTGAGCTAGAGGCCAAAATCTACAGGTAGGCACTTTGCAAAAAACACCTCTGTTTTCTTTCAAAAAATGTGATGTGTCCACGTTGTGTTTTGGGGCATTTCCTGTCACGGGCGCTAGGCCTACCCACACAAGTGAGGTATCATTTTTATCGGGAGACTTGGGGGAATGCTGGGTGGAAGGAAATTTGTGGCTCCTCTCAGATTCCAGAACTTTCTGTCCCGGAAATGTGAGGAAAACGTGTTCGTTTAGCCACATTTTGAGGTTTGCAAAGGATTCTGGGTAACAGAACCTGGTCAGAGCCCCACAAGTCACCACATCTTGGATTCCCCTAGATCTCTAGTTTTCAAAAATGCACAGGTTTGGTAGGTTTCCCAAGGTACCGGCTGAGCTAGAGGCCAAAATCTACAGGTAGGCACTTTGCAAAAAACACCTCTGTTTTCTTTAAAAAAATGGGATGTGTCCACGTTGCGTTTTGGGGCATTTCCTGTAGCGGGCGCTAGGCCTACCCACACAAGTGAGGTCTAATTTTTATCGGGAGACTTGGGGGAACGCTGGGTGGAAGGAGGTTTGTGGCTACTCTCAGATTCCAGAACTTTCTGTCACCGAAATGTGAGGAAAACGTGTTTCTTTAGCCAAATTTTGAGGTTTGCAAAGGATTCTGGGTAACAGAACCTGGTCAGAGCCCCACAAGTCACCCCATCTTGGATTCCCCTAGGTCTCTAGTTTTCTAAAATGCACAGGTTTGGTAGGTTTCCCTAGGTGCCGGCTGAGCTAGAGGCCAAAATCTACAGGTAGGCACTTTGCAAAAAACACCTCTGTTTTCTTTCAAAAAATGTGATGTGTCCACGTTGTGTTTTGGTCCATTTCCTGTCACGGGCGCTAGGCCTACCCACACAAGTGAGGTATCATTTTTATCGGGAGACTTGGGGGAACGCTGGTTGGAAGGACATTTGTGGCTCCTCTCTGATTCCAGAACTTTCTGTCACCAAAATTTGAGGAAAATGTGTTTTTTTAGCCAAATTTTGAGGTTTACAAAGGGTTCTGGGTAACAGAACCTGGTCAGAGCCCCACAAGTCACCCCATCTTGGATTCCCCTAGGTCTCTAGTTTTAGAAAATGCACAGGTTTGGTAGGTTTTCCTAGGTGCCGGCTGAGCTAGAGGCCAAAATCTACAGGTAGGCACTTTGCAAAAAACACCTCTGTTTTCTTTAAAAAAATGTGATGTGTCCATGTTGTATTTTGGGGCATTTCCTGTCACGGGCGCTAGGCCTACCCACACAAGTGAGGTATCATTTTTATCGGGAGACTTGTGGGAATGCTGGGTGGAAGGAAATTTGTGGCTCCTCTCAGATTCCAGAACTTTCTGTCACCGAAATGTGAAGAAAAGTTGTTTTTTTAGCCAAATTTTGAGGTTTGCAAAGGATTCTGGGTAACAGAACCTGGTCAGAACCCCACAAGTCATCCAATCTTGGATTCCCCTAGGTTTCTAGTTTTACAAAATGCACAGGTTTGGTAGGTTTCCCTAGGTACCGGCTGAGCTAGAGGCCAAAATCTACAGGTAGGCACTTTGCAAAAAACACCTCTGTTTTCTTTCAAAAAATGGGATGTGTCCACGTTGCGTTTTGGGGCATTTCCTGTAGCGGGCGCTAGGCCTACCCACACAAGTGAGGTCTAATTTTTATCGGGAGACTTGGGGGAACGCTGGGTGGAAGGAGGTTTGTGGCTACTCTCAGATTCCAGAACTTTCTGTCACCGAAATGTGAGGAAAACGTGTTTTTTTAGCCAAATTTTGAGGTTTGCAAAGGATTCTGGGTAACAGAACCTGGTCAGAGCCCCACAAGTCACCCCATCTTGGATTCCCCTAGGTCTCTAGTTTTCTAAAATGCACAGGTTTGGTAGGTTTCCCTAGGTGCCGGCTGAGCTAGAGGCCAAAATCTACAGGTAGGCACTTTGCAAAAAACACCTCTGTTTTCTTTCAAAAAATGTGATGTGTCCACGTTGTGTTTTGGGCCATTTCCTGTCACGGGCGCTAGGCCTACCCACACAAGTGAGGTATCATTTTTATCGGGAGACTTGGGGAAACGCTGGTTGGAAGGACATTTGTGGCTCCTCTTTGATTCCAGAACTTTCTGTCACCAAAATTTGAGGAAAATGTGTTTTTTTAGCCAAATTTTGAGGTTTACAAAGGGTTCTGGGTAACAGAACCTGGTCAGAGCCCCACAAGTCACCCCATCTTGGATTCCCCTAGGTCTCTAGTTTTAGAAATGCACAGGTTTGGTAGGTTTTCCTAGGTGCCGGCTGAGCTAGAGGCCAAAATCTACAGGTAGGCACTTTGCAAAAAACACCTCTGTTTTCTTTCAAAAAATGTGATGTGTCCACGTTGTGTTTTGGGGCATTTCCTGTCACGGGCGCTAGGCCTACCCACACAAGTGAGGTATCATTTTTATCGGGAGACTTGGGGGAATGCTGGGTGGAAGGAAATTTGTGGCTCCTCTCAGATTCCAGAACTTTCTGTCCCGGAAATGTGAGGAAAACGTGTTCGTTTAGCCACATTTTGAGGTTTGCAAAGGATTCTGGGTAACAGAACCTGGTCAGAGCCCCACAAGTCACCCCATCTTGGATTCCCCTAGGTCTCTAGTTTTCAAAAATGCACAGGTTTGGTAGGTTTCCCTAGGTGCCGGCTGAGCTAGAGGCCAAAATCTACAGGTAGGCACTTTGCAAAAAACACCTCTGTTTTCTTTCCAAAAATGTGATGGGTCCACGTTGTGTTTTGGGGCATTTCCTGTCATGGGCACAAGGCCTACCCACACAAGTGAGGTATCATTTTTATCGGGAGACTTGTGGAAATGCTGGGTGGAAGGACATTTGTGGCTCCTCTCAGATTCCAGAACTTTCTGTCACCGAAATGTGAGGAAAATTTGTTTTTTTAGCCAAATGTTGAGGTTTGCAAAGGATTCTGGGTAACAGAACCTGGTCAGAGCCCCATAAGTCATCCCATCTTGGATTCCCCTAGGTCTCTAGATTTCAAAAATGCACAGGTTTGGCAGGTTTCCCTAGGTACCGGCTGAGCTAGAGGCCAAAATCTACAGGTAGGCACTTTGCAAAAAACACCTCTGTTTTCTTGAAAAAAATGGGATGTGTCCACGTTGCGTTTTGGGGCATTTCCTGTCACGGGCGGTAGGCCTACCCACACAAGTGAGGTATCATTTTTATCGGGAGACTTGGGGGAACGCTGGGTGGAAGGAAATTTGTGGCTCCTCTCAGATTCCAGAACTTTCTGTCCCGGAAATGTGAGGAAAACGTGTTCGTTTAGCCACATTTTGAGGTTTGCAAAGGATTCTGGGTAACAGAACCTGGTCAGAGCCCCACAAGTCACCCCATCTTGGATTCCCCTAGGTCTCTAGTTTTCAAAAATGCACAGGTTTGGTAGGTTTCCCTAGGTGCCGGCTGAGCTAGAGGCCAAAATCTACAGGTAGGCACTTTGCAAAAAACACCTCTGTTTTCTTTCCAAAAATGTGATGGGTCCACGTTGTGTTTTGGGGCATTTCCTGTCATGGGCACAAGGCCTACCCACACAAGTGAGGTATCATTTTTATCGGGAGACTTGTGGAAATGCTGGGTGGAAGGACATTTGTGGCTCCTCTCAGATTCCAGAACTTTCTGTCACCGAAAAGTGAGGAAAATTTGTTTTTTTAGCCAAATGTTGAGGTTTGCAAAGGATTCTGGGTAACAGAACCTGGTCAGAGCCCCATAAGTCATCCCATCTTGGATTCCCCTAGGTCTCTAGATTTCAAAAATGCACAGGTTTGGCAGGTTTCCCTAGGTACCGGCTGAGCTAGAGGCCAAAATCTACAGGTAGGCACTTTGCAAAAAACACCTCTGTTTTCTTGAAAAAAATGGGATGTGTCCACGTTGCGTTTTGGGGCATTTCCTGTCACGGGCGGTAGGCCTACCCACACAAGTGAGGTATCATTTTTATCGGGAGACTTGGGGGAACGCTGGGTGGAAGGAAATTTGTGGCTCCTCTCAGATTCCAGAACTTTCTGTCACCGAAATGTGAGGAAAACTTGTTTTTTTTAGCAAAAGTTTGAGTTTTGCAAAGGGTTCTGGGTAACAGAACCTGGTCAGAGCCCCACAAGTCACCCCATCTTGGATTCCCCTAGATCTCTAGTTTTCAAACATGCACAGGTTTGGTAGGTTTTCCTAGGTGCCGGCTGAGCTACAGGCCAAAATCTACAGGTAGGCACTTTGCAAAAAACACCTCTGTTTTCTTTAAAAAAATGTGATGTGTCCATGTTGTATTTTGGGGCATTTCCTGTCACGGGCGCTAGGCCTACCCACACAAGTGAGGTATCATTTTTATAGGGAGACTTGGGGGAACGCTGGGTGGAAGGAAATTTGTGGCTCCTCTCAGATTCCAGAACTTTCTGTCACCAAAATTTGAGGAAAATGTGTTTTTTTAGCCAAATTTTGAGGTTTACAAAGGATTCTGGGTAACAGAACCTGGTCAGAACCCCACAAGTCATCCCATCTTGGATTCCCCTAGGTCTCTAGTTTTACAAAATGCACAGGTTTGGTAGGTTTCCCTAGGTGCCGGCTGAGCTAGAGGCCAAAATCTACAGGTAGGCACTTTGCAAAAAACACCTCTGTTTTCATTCAAAAAATGTGATGTGTCCACGTTGTGTTTTGGGGCATTTCCTGTCACGGGCGCTAGGCCTACCCACACAAGTGAGGTATCATTTTTATTGGGAGACTTGTGGAAATGCTGGGTGGAAGGACATTTGTGGCTCCTCTCAGATTCCAGAACTTTCTGTCACCGAAATGTGAGGAAAATTTGTTTTTTTAGCCAAATGTTGAGGTTTGCAAAGGATTCTGGGTAACAGAACCTGGTCAGAGCCCCACAAGTCACCCCATCTTGGATTCCCCTAGGTCTCTAGTTTTCTAAAATGCACAGGTTTGGTAGGTTTCCCTAGGTGCCGGCTGAGCTAGAGGCCAAAATCTACAGGTAGGCACTTTGCAAAAAACACCTCTGTTTTCTTTCAAAAAATGTGATGTGTCCACGTTGTGTTTTGGGCCATTTCCTGTCACGGGCGCTAGGCCTACCCACACAAGTGAGGTATCATTTTTATCGGGAGACTTGGGGAAACGCTGGTTGGAAGGACATTTGTGGCTCCTCTTTGATTCCAGAACTTTCTGTCACCAAAATTTGAGGAAAATGTGTTTTTTTAGCCAAATTTTGAGGTTTACAAAGGGTTCTGGGTAACAGAACCTGGTCAGAGCCCCACAAGTCACCCCATCTTGGATTCCCCTAGGTCTCTAGTTTTAGAAATGCACAGGTTTGGTAGGTTTTCCTAGGTGCCGGCTGAGCTAGAGGCCAAAATCTACAGGTAGGCACTTTGCAAAAAACACCTCTGTTTTCTTTCAAAAAATGTGATGTGTCCACGTTGTGTTTTGGGGCATTTCCTGTCACGGGCGCTAGGCCTACCCACACAAGTGAGGTATCATTTTTATCGGGAGACTTGGGGGAATGCTGGGTGGAAGGAAATTTGTGGCTCCTCTCAGATTCCAGAACTTTCTGTCCCGGAAATGTGAGGAAAACGTGTTCGTTTAGCCACATTTTGAGGTTTGCAAAGGATTCTGGGTAACAGAACCTGGTCAGAGCCCCACAAGTCACCCCATCTTGGATTCCCCTAGGTCTCTAGTTTTCAAAAATGCACAGGTTTGGTAGGTTTCCCTAGGTGCCGGCTGAGCTAGAGGCCAAAATCTACAGGTAGGCACTTTGCAAAAAACACCTCTGTTTTCTTTCCAAAAATGTGATGGGTCCACGTTGTGTTTTGGGGCATTTCCTGTCATGGGCACAAGGCCTACCCACACAAGTGAGGTATCATTTTTATCGGGAGACTTGTGGAAATGCTGGGTGGAAGGACATTTGTGGCTCCTCTCAGATTCCAGAACTTTCTGTCACCGAAATGTGAGGAAAATTTGTTTTTTTAGCCAAATGTTGAGGTTTGCAAAGGATTCTGGGTAACAGAACCTGGTCAGAGCCCCATAAGTCATCCCATCTTGGATTCCCCTAGGTCTCTAGATTTCAAAAATGCACAGGTTTGGCAGGTTTCCCTAGGTACCGGCTGAGCTAGAGGCCAAAATCTACAGGTAGGCACTTTGCAAAAAACACCTCTGTTTTCTTGAAAAAAATGGGATGTGTCCACGTTGCGTTTTGGGGCATTTCCTGTCACGGGCGGTAGGCCTACCCACACAAGTGAGGTATCATTTTTATCGGGAGACTTGGGGGAACGCTGGGTGGAAGGAAATTTGTGGCTCCTCTCAGATTCCAGAACTTTCTGTCCCGGAAATGTGAGGAAAACGTGTTCGTTTAGCCACATTTTGAGGTTTGCAAAGGATTCTGGGTAACAGAACCTGGTCAGAGCCCCACAAGTCACCCCATCTTGGATTCCCCTAGGTCTCTAGTTTTCAAAAATGCACAGGTTTGGTAGGTTTCCCTAGGTGCCGGCTGAGCTAGAGGCCAAAATCTACAGGTAGGCACTTTGCAAAAAACACCTCTGTTTTCTTTCCAAAAATGTGATGGGTCCACGTTGTGTTTTGGGGCATTTCCTGTCATGGGCACAAGGCCTACCCACACAAGTGAGGTATCATTTTTATCGGGAGACTTGTGGAAATGCTGGGTGGAAGGACATTTGTGGCTCCTCTCAGATTCCAGAACTTTCTGTCACCGAAAAGTGAGGAAAATTTGTTTTTTTAGCCAAATGTTGAGGTTTGCAAAGGATTCTGGGTAACAGAACCTGGTCAGAGCCCCATAAGTCATCCCATCTTGGATTCCCCTAGGTCTCTAGATTTCAAAAATGCACAGGTTTGGCAGGTTTCCCTAGGTACCGGCTGAGCTAGAGGCCAAAATCTACAGGTAGGCACTTTGCAAAAAACACCTCTGTTTTCTTGAAAAAAATGGGATGTGTCCACGTTGCGTTTTGGGGCATTTCCTGTCACGGGCGGTAGGCCTACCCACACAAGTGAGGTATCATTTTTATCGGGAGACTTGGGGGAACGCTGGGTGGAAGGAAATTTGTGGCTCCTCTCAGATTCCAGAACTTTCTGTCACCGAAATGTGAGGAAAACTTGTTTTTTTTAGCAAAAGTTTGAGTTTTGCAAAGGGTTCTGGGTAACAGAACCTGGTCAGAGCCCCACAAGTCACCCCATCTTGGATTCCCCTAGATCTCTAGTTTTCAAACATGCACAGGTTTGGTAGGTTTTCCTAGGTGCCGGCTGAGCTACAGGCCAAAATCTACAGGTAGGCACTTTGCAAAAAACACCTCTGTTTTCTTTAAAAAAATGTGATGTGTCCATGTTGTATTTTGGGGCATTTCCTGTCACGGGCGCTAGGCCTACCCACACAAGTGAGGTATCATTTTTATAGGGAGACTTGGGGGAACGCTGGGTGGAAGGAAATTTGTGGCTCCTCTCAGATTCCAGAACTTTCTGTCACCAAAATTTGAGGAAAATGTGTTTTTTTAGCCAAATTTTGAGGTTTACAAAGGATTCTGGGTAACAGAACCTGGTCAGAACCCCACAAGTCATCCCATCTTGGATTCCCCTAGGTCTCTAGTTTTACAAAATGCACAGGTTTGGTAGGTTTCCCTAGGTGCCGGCTGAGCTAGAGGCCAAAATCTACAGGTAGGCACTTTGCAAAAAACACCTCTGTTTTCATTCAAAAAATGTGATGTGTCCACGTTGTGTTTTGGGGCATTTCCTGTCACGGGCGCTAGGCCTACCCACACAAGTGAGGTATCATTTTTATTGGGAGACTTGTGGAAATGCTGGGTGGAAGGACATTTGTGGCTCCTCTCAGATTCCAGAACTTTCTGTCACCGAAATGTGAGGAAAATTTGTTTTTTTAGCCAAATGTTGAGGTTTGCAAAGGATTCTGGGTAACAGAACCTGGTCAGAGCCCCACAAGTCATCCCATCTTGGATTCCCCTAGGTCTCTAGTTTTCAAAAATGCACAGGTTTGGCAGGTTTCCCTAGGTACCGGCTGAGCTAGAGGCCAAAATCTACAGGTAGGCACTTTGCAAAAAACACCTCTGTTTTCTTTCAAAAAATGGGATGTGTCCACGTTGTGTTTTGGGGCATCTCCTGTCACGGGCGCTAGGCCTACCCACACAAGTGAGGTATCATTGTTATCGGGAGACTTGGGGGAATGCTGGGTGGAAGGAAATTTGTGGCTCCTCTCAGATTCCAGAACTTTCTGTCACGGAAATGTGAGGAAAACGTGTTCGTTTAGCCAAATTTTGAGGTTTGCAAAGGATTCTGGGTAACAGAACCTGGTCAGAGCCCCACAAGTCACCCCATCTTGGATTCCCCTAGGTCTCTAGTTTTCAAAAATGCACAGGTTTGGTAGGTTTCCCTAGGTGCCGGCTGAGCTAGAGGCCAAAATCTACAGGTAGGCACTTTGCAAAAAACACCTCTGTTTTCTTTCCAAAAATGTGATGGGTCCACGTTGTGTTTTGGGGCATTTCCTGTCACGGGCACAAGGCCTACCCACACAAGTGAGGTATCATTTTTATCGGGAGACTTGTGGAAATGCTGGGTGGAAGGACATTTGTGGCTCCTCTCAGATTCCAGAACTTTCTGTCACCGAAATGTGAGGAAAATTTGTTTTTTTAGCCAAATGTTGAGGTTTGCAAAGGATTCTGGGTAACAGAACTTGGTCAGAGCCCCACAAGTCATCCCATCTTGGATTCCCCTAGGTCTCTAGTTTTCAAAAATGCACAGGTTTGGCAGGTTTCCCTAGGTACCGGCTGAGCTAGAGGCCAAAATCTACAGGTAGGCACTTTGCAAAAAACACCTCTGTTTTCTTGAAAAAAATGGGATGTGTCCACGTTGCCTTTTGGGGCATTTCCTGTCGCGGGCGCTAGGCCTACCCACACAAGTGAGGCATCATTTTTATCGGGAGACTTGGGGGAACGCTGGGTGGAAGGAAATTTGTGGCTCCTCTCAGATTCCAGAACTTTCTGTCACTGAAATGTGAGGAAAACTTGTTTTTTTTAGCAAAAGTTTGAGTTTTGCAAAGGGTTCTGGGTAACAGAACCTGGTCAGAGCCCCACAAGTCACCCCATCTTGGATTCCCCTAGATCTCTAGCTTTCAAACATGCACAGGTTTGGTAGGTTTTCCTAGGTGCCGGCTGAGCTAGAGGCCAAAATCTACAGGTAGGCACTTTGCAAAAAACACCTCTGTTTACTTTAAAAAAATGTGATGTGTCCATGTTGTATTTTGGGGCATTTCCTGTCACGGGCGCTAGGCCTACCCACACAAGTGAGGTATCATTTTTATTGGGAGACATGGGGGAATGCTGGGTGGAAGGAAATTTGTGGCTCCTCTCAGATTCCAGAACTTTCTGTCACCGAAATGTGAAGAAAATTTGTTTTTTTAGGCAAATTTTGAGGTTTGCAAAGGATTCTGGGTAACAGAACCTGGTCAGAACCCCACAAGTCATCCCATCTTGGATTCCCCTAGGTCTCTAGTTTTACAAAATGCACAGGTTTGGTAGGTTTCCCTAGGTGCCGGCTGAGCTAGAGGCCAAAATCTACAGGTAGGCACTTTGCCAAAAACACCTCTGTTTTCTTTCCAAAAATGTGATGGGTCCACGTTGTGTTTTGGGGCATTTCCTGTCACGGGCGCTAGGCCTACCCACACAAGTGAGGTATCATTTTTATCGGGAGACTTGGGGGAACGCTGGGTGGAAGGAAATTTGTGGCTCCTCTCAGATTCTAGAACTTTCTGTCACCGAAATGTGAGGAAAACGTGGTTTTTTTAGCAAAAGTTTGAGTTTTGCAAAGGGTTCTGGGTAACAGAACCTGGTCAGAACCCCACAAGTCATCCCATCTTGGATTCCCCTAGGTCTCTAGTTTTAAAAAATGCACAGGTTTGGTAGGTTTCCCTAGGTACCGGCTGAGCTAGAGGCCAAAATCTACAGGTAGGCACTTTGCAAAAAACACCTCTGTTTTCTTTAAAAAAATGGGATGTGTCCACTTGCGTTTTGGGGCATTTCCTGTAGCGGGCGCTAGGCCTACCCACACAAGTGAGGTCTAATTTTTATCGGGAGACTTGGGGGAACGCTGGGTGGAAGGAGGTTTGTGGCTACTCTCAGATTCCAGAACTTTCTGTCACCGAAATGTGAGGAAAACGTGTTTTTTTAGCCAAATTTTGAGGTTTGCAAAGGATTCTGGGTAACAGAACCTGGTCAGAGCCCCACAAGTCACCCCATCTTGGATTCCCCTAGGTCTCTAGTTTTCAAAAATGCACAGGTTTGGTAGGTTTCCCTAGGTGCCGGCTGAGCTAGAGGCCAAAATCTACAGGTAGGCACTTTGCAAAAAACACCTCTGTTTTCTTTCCAAAAATGTGATGGGTCCACGTTGTGTTTTGGGGCATTTCCTGTCACGGGCACAAGGCCTACCCACACAAGTGAGGTATCATTTTTATCGGGAGACTTGTGGAAATGCTGGGTGGAAGGACATTTGTGGCTCCTCTCAGATTCCAGAACTTTCTGTCACCGAAATGTGAGGAAAATTTGTTTTTTTAGCCAAATGTTGAGGTTTGCAAAGGATTCTGGGTAACAGAACCTGGTCAGAGCCCCACAAGTCATCCCATCTTGGATTCCCCTAGGTCTCTAGTTTTCAAAAATGCACAGGTTTGGCAGGTTTCCCTAGGTACCGGCTGAGCTAGAGGCCAAAATCTACAGGTAGGCACTTTGCAAAAAACACCTCTGTTTTCTTGAAAAAAATGGGATGTGTCCACGTTGCCTTTTGGGACATTTCCTGTCGCGGGCGCTAGGCCTACCCACACAAGTGAGGCATCATTTTTATCGGGAGACTTGGGGGAACGCTGGGTGGAAGGAAATTTGTGGCTCCTCTCAGATTCCAGAACTTTCTGTCACTGAAATGTGAGGAAAACTTGTTTTTTTTAGCAAAAGTTTGAGTTTTGCAAAGGGTTCTGGGTAACAGAACCTGGTCAGAGCCCCACAAGTCACCCCATCTTGGATTCCCCTAGATCTCTAGTTTTCAAACATGCACAGGTTTGGTAGGTTTTCCTAGGTGCCGGCTGAGCTAGAGGCCAAAATCTACAGGTAGGCACTTTGCAAAAAACACCTCTGTTTACTTTAAAAAAATGTGATGTGTCCATGTTGTATTTTGGGGCATTTCCTGTCACGGGCGCTAGGCCTACCCACACAAGTGAGGTATCATTTTTATTGGGAGACATGGGGGAATGCTGGGTGGAAGGAAATTTGTGGCTCCTCTCAGATTCCAGAACTTTCTGTCACCGAAATGTGAAGAAAATTTGTTTTTTTAGGCAAATTTTGAGGTTTGCAAAGGATTCTGGGTAACAGAACCTGGTCAGAACCCCACAAGTCATCCCATCTTGGATTCCCCTAGGTCTCTAGTTTTACAAAATGCACAGGTTTGGTAGGTTTCCCTAGGTGCCGGCTGAGCTAGAGGCCAAAATCTACAGGTAGGCACTTTGCCAAAAACACCTCTGTTTTCTTTCCAAAAATGTGATGGGTCCACGTTGTGTTTTGGGGCATTTCCTGTCACGGGCGCTAGGCCTACCCACACAAGTGAGGTATCATTTTTATCGGGAGACTTGGGGGAACGCTGGTTGGAAGGACATTTGTGGCTCCTCTCTGATTCCAGAACTTTCTGTCACCAAAATTTGAGGAAAATTTGTTTTTTTAGCCAAATTTTGAGGTTTACAAAGGGTTCTGGGTAACAGAACCTGGTCAGAGCCCCACAAGTCACCCCATCTTGGATTCCCCTAGGTCTCTAGTTTTAGAAAATGCACAGGTTTGGTAGGTTTTCCTAGGTGCCGGCTGAGCTAGAGGCCAAAATCTACAGGTAGGCACTTTGCAAAAAACACCTCTGTTTTCTTTCAAAAAATGTGATGTGTCCACGTTGTGTTTTGGGGCATTTCCTGTCACGGGCGCTAGGCCTACCCACACAAGTGAGGTATCATTTTTATCGGGAGACTTGGGGGAATGCTGGGTGGAAGGAAATTTGTGGCTCCTCTCAGATTCCAGAACTTTCTGTCCCGGAAATGTGAGGAAAACGTGTTCGTTTAGCCACATTTTGAGGTTTGCAAAGGATTCTGGGTAACAGAACCTGGTCAGAGCCCCACAAGTCACCACATCTTGGATTCCCCTAGATCTCTAGTTTTCAAAAATGCACAGGTTTGGTAGGTTTCCCTAGGTACCGGCTGAGCTAGAGGCCAAAATCTACAGGTAGGCACTTTGCAAAAAACACCTCTGTTTTCTTTAAAAAAATGGGATGTGTCCACGTTGCGTTTTGGGGCATTTCCTGTAGCGGGCGCTAGGCCTACCCACACAAGTGAGGTCTAATTTTTATCGGGAGACTTGGGGGAACGCTGGGTGGAAGGAGGTTTGTGGCTACTCTCAGATTCCAGAACTTTCTGTCACCGAAATGTGAGGAAAACGTGTTTCTTTAGCCAAATTTTGAGGTTTGCAAAGGATTCTGGGTAACAGAACCTGGTCAGAGCCCCACAAGTCACCCCATCTTGGATTCCCCTAGGTCTCTAGTTTTCTAAAATGCACAGGTTTGGTAGGTTTCCCTAGGTGCCGGCTGAGGTAGAGGCCAAAATCTACAGGTAGGCACTTTGCAAAAAACACCTCTGTTTTCTTTCAAAAAATGTGATGTGTCCACGTTGTGTTTTGGGCCATTTCCTGTCACGGGCGCTAGGCCTACCCACACAAGTGAGGTATCATTTTTATCGGGAGACTTGGGGGAACGCTGGTTGGAAGGACATTTGTGGCTCCTCTCTGATTCCAGAACTTTCTGTCACCAAAATTTGAGGAAAATGTGTTTTTTTAGCCAAATTTTGAGGTTTACAAAGGGTTCTGGGTAACAGAACCTGGTCAGAGCCCCACAAGTCACCCCATCTTGGATTCCCCTAGGTCTCTAGTTTTAGAAAATGCACAGGTTTGGTAGGTTTTCCTAGGTGCCGGCTGAGCTAGAGGCCAAAATCTACAGGTAGGCACTTTGCAAAAAACACCTCTGTTTTCTTTAAAAAAATGTGATGTGTCCATGTTGTATTTTGGGGCATTTCCTGTCACGGGCGCTAGGCCTACCCACACAAGTGAGGTATCATTTTTATCGGGAGACTTGTGGGAATGCTGGGTGGAAGGAAATTTGTGGCTCCTCTCAGATTCCAGAACTTTCTGTCACCGAAATGTGAAGAAAAGTTGGTTTTTTAGCCAAATTTTGAGGTTTGCAAAGGATTCTGGGTAACAGAACCTGGTCAGAACCCCACAAGTCATCCAATCTTGGATTCCCCTAGATCTCTAGTTTTACAAAATGCACAGGTTTGGTAGGTTTCCCTAGGTACCGGCTGAGCTAGAGGCCAAAATCTACAGGTAGGCACTTTGCAAAAAACACCTCTGTTTTCTTTCAAAAAATGGGATGTGTCCACGTTGCGTTTTGGGGCATTTCCTGTAGAGGGCGCTAGGCCTACCCACACAAGTGAGGTCTAATTTTTATCGGGAGACTTGGGGGAACGCTGGGTGGAAGGAGGTTTGTGGCTACTCTCAGATTCCAGAACTTTCTGTCACCGAAATGTGAGGAAAACGTGTTTTTTTAGCCAAATTTTGAGGTTTGCAAAGGATTCTGGGTAACAGAACCTGGTCAGAGCCCCACAAGTCACCCCATCTTGGATTCCCCTAGGTCTCTAGTTTTCTAAAATGCACAGGTTTGGTAGGTTTCCCTAGGTGCCGGCTGAGCTAGAGGCCAAAATCTACAGGTAGGCACTTTGCAAAAAACACCTCTGTTTTCTTTCAAAAAATGTGATGTGTCCACGTTGTGTTTTGGGCCATTTCCTGTCACGGGCGCTAGGCCTACCCACACAAGTGAGGTATCATTTTTATCGGGAGACTTGGGGAAACGCTGGTAGGAAGGACATTTGTGGCTCCTCTCTGATTCCAGAACTTTCTGTCACCAAAATTTGAGGAAAATGTGTTTTTTTAGCCAAATTTTGAGGTTTACAAAGGGTTCTGGGTAACAGAACCTGGTCAGAGCCCCACAAGTCACCCCATCTTGGATTCCCCTAGGTCTCTAGTTTTAGAAAATGCACAGGTTTGGTAGGTTTTCCTAGGTGCCGGCTGAGCTAGAGGCCAAAATCTACAGGTAGGCACTTTGCAAAAAACACCTCTGTTTTCTTTCCAAAAATGTGATGTGTCCACGTTGTGTTTTGGGGCATTTCCTGTCATGGGCACAAGGCCTACCCACACAAGTGAGGTATCATTTTTATCGGGAGACTTGTGGAAATGCTGGGTGGAAGGACATTTGTGGCTCCTCTCAGATTCCAGAACTTTCTGTCACCGAAATGTGAGGAAAATGTGTTTTTTTAGCCAAATGTTGAGGTTTGCAAAGGATTCTGGGTAACAGAACCTGGTCAGAGCCCCATAAGTCATCCCATCTTGGATTCCCCTAGGTCTCTAGATTTAAAAAATGCACAGGTTTGGCAGGTTTCCCTAGGTACCGGCTGAGCTAGAGGCCAAAATCTACAGGTAGGCACTTTGCAAAAAACACCTCTGTTTTCTTGAAAAAAATGGGATGTGTCCACGTTGCGTTTTGGGGCATTTCCTGTCACGGGCGGTAGGCCTACCCACACAAGTGAGGTATCATTTTTATCGGGAGACTTGGGGGAACGCTGGGTGGAAGGAAATTTGTGGCTCCTCTCAGATTCCAGAACTTTCTGTCCCGGAAATGTGAGGAAAACGTGTTCGTTTAGCCACATTTTGAGGTTTGCAAAGGATTCTGGGTAACAGAACCTGGTCAGAGCCCCACAAGTCACCCCATCTTGGATTCCCCTAGGTCTCTAGTTTTCAAAAATGCACAGGTTTGGTAGGTTTCCCTAGGTGCCGGCTGAGCTAGAGGCCAAAATCTACAGGTAGGCACTTTGCAAAAAACACCTCTGTTTTCTTTCCAAAAATGTGATGGGTCCACGTTGTGTTTTGGGGCATTTCCTGTCATGGGCACAAGGCCTACCCACACAAGTGAGGTATCATTTTTATCGGGAGACTTGTGGAAATGCTGGGTGGAAGGACATTTGTGGCTCCTCTCAGATTCCAGAACTTTCTGTCACCGAAAAGTGAGGAAAATTTGTTTTTTTAGCCAAATGTTGAGGTTTGCAAAGGATTCTGGGTAACAGAACCTGGTCAGAGCCCCATAAGTCATCCCATCTTGGATTCCCCTAGGTCTCTAGATTTCAAAAATGCACAGGTTTGGCAGGTTTCCCTAGGTACCGGCTGAGCTAGAGGCCAAAATCTACAGGTAGGCACTTTGCAAAAAACACCTCTGTTTTCTTGAAAAAAATGGGATGTGTCCACGTTGCGTTTTGGGGCATTTCCTGTCACGGGCGGTAGGCCTACCCACACAAGTGAGGTATCATTTTTATCGGGAGACTTGGGGGAACACTGGGTGGAAGGAAATTTGTGGCTCCTCTCAGATTCCAGAACTTTCTGTCCCGGAAATGTGAGGAAAACGTGTTCGTTTAGCCACATTTTGAGGTTTGCAAAGGATTCTGGGTAACAGAACCTGGTCAGAGCCCCACAAGTCACCCCATCTTGGATTCCCCTAGGTCTCTAGTTTTCAAAAATGCACAGGTTTGGTAGGTTTCCCTAGGTGCCGGCTTAGCTAGAGGCCAAAATCTACAGGTAGGCACTTTGCAAAAAACACCTCTGTTTTCTTTCCAAAAATGTGATGGGTCCACGTTGTGTTTTGGGGCATTTCCTGTCATGGGCACAAGGCCTACCCACACAAGTGAGGTATCATTTTTATCGGGAGACTTGTGGAAATGCTGGGTGGAAGGACATTTGTGGCTCCTCTCAGATTCCAGAACTTTCTGTCACCGAAAAGTGAGGAAAATTTGTTTTTTTAGCCAAATGTTGAGGTTTGCAAAGGATTCTGGGTAACAGAACCTGGTCAGAGCCCCATAAGTCATCCCATCTTGGATTCCCCTAGGTCTCTAGATTTCAAAAATGCACAGGTTTGGCAGGTTTCCCTAGGTACCGGCTGAGCTAGAGGCCAAAATCTACAGGTAGGCACTTTGCAAAAAACACCTCTGTTTTCTTGAAAAAAATGGGATGTGTCCACGTTGCGTTTTGGGGCATTTCCTGTCACGGGCGGTAGGCCTACCCACACAAGTGAGGTATCATTTTTATCGGGAGACTTGGGGGAACGCTGGGTGGAAGGAAATTTGTGGCTCCTCTCAGATTCCAGAACTTTCTGTCACCGAAATGTGAGGAAAACTTGTTTTTTTTAGCAAAAGTTTGAGTTTTGCAAAGGGTTCTGGGTAACAGAACCTGGTCAGAGCCCCACAAGTCACCCCATCTTGGATTCCCCTAGATCTCTAGTTTTCAAACATGCACAGGTTTGGTAGGTTTTCCTAGGTGCCGGCTGAGCTACAGGCCAAAATCTACAGGTAGGCACTTTGCAAAAAACACCTCTGTTTTCTTTAAAAAAATGTGATGTGTCCATGTTGAATTTTGGGGCATTTCCTGTCACGGGCGCTAGGCCTACCCACACAAGTGAGGTATCATTTTTATAGGGAGACTTGGGGGAACGCTGGGTGGAAGGAAATTTGTGGCTCCTCTCAGATTCCAGAACTTTCTGTCACCAAAATTTGAGGAAAATGTGTTTTTTTAGCCAAATTTTGAGGTTTACAAAGGATTCTGGGTAACAGAACCTGGTCAGAACCCCACAAGTCATCCCATCTTGGATTCCCCTAGGTCTCTAGTTTTAGAAAATGCACAGGTTTGGTAGGTTTCCCTAGGTGCCGGCTGAGCTAGAGGCCAAAATCTACAGGTAGGCACTTTGCAAAAAACACCTCTGTTTTCATTCAAAAAATGTGATGTGTCCACGTTGTGTTTTGGGGCATTTCCTGTCACGGGCGCTAGGCCTACCCACACAAGTGAGGTATCATTTTTATTGGGAGACTTGTGGAAATGCTGGGTGGAAGGACATTTGTGGCTCCTCTCAGATTCCAGAACTTTCTGTCACCGAAATGTGAGGAAAATTTGTTTTTTTAGCCAAATGTTGAGGTTTGCAAAGGATTCTGGGTAACAGAACCTGGTCAGAGCCCCACAAGTCATCCCATCTTGGATTCCCCTAGGTCTCTAGTTTTCAAAAATGCACAGGTTTGGCAGGTTTCCCTAGGTACCGGCTGAGCTAGAGGCCAAAATCTACAGGTAGGCACTTTGCAAAAAACACCTCTGTTTTCTTTCAAAAAATGTGATGTGTCCACGTTGTGTTTTGGGGCATTTCCTGTCACGGGCGCTAGGCCTACCCACACAAGTGAGGTATCATTGTTATCGGGAGACTTGGGGGAATGCTGGGTGGAAGGAAATTTGTGGCTCCTCTCAGATTCCAGAACTTTCTGTCACGGAAATGTGAGGAAAACGTGTTCGTTTAGCCAAATTTTGAGGTTTGCAAAGGATTCTGGGTAACAGAACCTGGTCAGAGCCCCACAAGTCACCCCATCTTGGATTCCCCTAGGTCTCTAGTTTTCAAAAATGCACAGGTTTGGTAGGTTTCCCTAGGTGCCGGATGAGCTAGAGGCCAAAATCTACAGGTAGGCACTTTGCAAAAAACACCTCTGTTTTCTTTCCAAAAATGTGATGGGTCCACGTTGTGTTTTGGGGCATTTCCTGTCACGGGCACAAGGCCTACCCACACAAGTGAGGTATCATTTTTATCGGGAGACTTGTGGAAATGCTGGGTGGAAGGACATTTGTGGCTCCTCTCAGATTCCAGAACTTTCTGTCACCGAAATGTGAGGAAAATTTGTTTTTTTTAGCCAAATGTTGAGGTTTGCAAAGGATTCTGGGTAACAGAACCTGGTCAGAGCCCCACAAGTCATCCCATCTTGGATTCCCCTAGGTCTCTAGTTTTAAAAAATGCACAGGTTTGGCAGGTTTCCCTAGGTACCGGCTGAGCTAGAGGCCAAAATCTACAGGTAGGCACTTTGTAAAAAACACCTCTGTTTTCTTTAAAAAAAATGTGATGTGTCCACGTTGTGTTTTGGGGCATTTCCTGTCACGGGCGCTAGGCCTACCCACACAAGTGAGGTATCATTTTTATCGGGAGACTTGGGGGAATGCTGGGTGGAAGGAAATTTGTGGCTCCTCTCAGATTCCAGAACTTTCTGTCACGGAAATGTGAGGAAAACGTGTTCGTTTAGCCAAATTTTGAGGTTTGCAAAGGATTCTGGGTAACAGAACCTGATCAGAGCTCCACAAGTAACCCCATCTTGGATTCCCCTAGGTCTCTAGTTTTCAAAAATGCACAGGTTTGGTAGGTTTCCCTAGGTGCCGGCTGAGCTAGAGGCCAAAATCTACAGGTAGGCACTTTGCAAAAAACACCTCTGTTTTCTTTCCAAAAATGTGATGCGTCCACGTTGTGTTTTGGGGCATTTCCTGTCACGGGCACAAGGCCTACCCACACAAGTGAGGTATCATTTTTATCGGGAGACTTGTGGAAATGCTGGGTGGAAGGACATTTGTGGCTCCTCTCATATTCCAGAACTTTCTGTCACCGAAATGTGAGGAAAATTTGTTTTTTTAGCCAAATGTTGAGGTTTGCAAAGGATTCTGGGTAACAGAACCTGGTCAGAGCCCCACGAGTCATCCCATCTTGGATTCCCCTAGGTCTCTAGTTTTCAAAAATGCACAGGTTTGGCAGGTTTCCCTAGGTACCGGCTGAGCTAGAGGCCAAAATCTACAGGTAGGCACTTTGCAAAAAACACCTCTGTTTTCTTAAAAAAAAATGGGATGTGTCCTCGTTGCGTTTCGGGGCATTTCCTGTCGCGGGCGCTAGGCCTACCCACACAAGTGAGGTATCATTTTTATCGGGAGACTTGGGGGAACGCTGGGTGGAAGGAAATTTGTGGCTCCTCTCAGATTCCAGAACTTTCTGTCACCGAAATGTGAGGAAAACGTGTTTTTTTTAGCAAAAGTTTGAGTTTTGCAAAGGGTTCTGGGTAACAGAACCTGGTCAGAGCCCCACAAGTCACCCCATCTTGGAGGATTCCCCTAGATCTCTAGTTTTCAAACATGCACAGGTTTGGTAGGTTTTCCTAGGTGCCAGCTGAGCTAGAGGCCAAAATCTACAGGTAGGCACTTTGCAAAAAACACCTCTGTTTTCTTTTAAAAAATGTGATGTGTCCATGTTGTATTTTGGGGCATTTCCTGTCACGGGCGCTAGGCCTACCCGCACAAGTGAGGTATCATTTTTATCGGGAGACTTGTGGGAATGCTGGGTGGAAGGAAGTTTGTGGCTACTCTCAGATTCCAGAACTTTCTGTCACGGAAATGTGAGGAAAACGTGTTTGATTAGCCAAATTTTGAGGTTTGCAAAGGATTCTGGGTAACAGAACCTGGTCAGAACCCCACAAGTCATCCCATCTTGGATTCCCCTACGTCTCTAGTTTTACAAAATGCACAGGTTTGGTAGGTTTCCCTAGGTGCCGGCTGAGCTAGAGGCCAAAATCTACAGGTAGGCACTTTGCAAAAAACACCTCTGTTTTCTTTTAAAAAATGGGATGTGTCCACGTTGCGTTTTGGGGCATTTCCTGTAGCGGGCTCTAGGCCTACCCACACAAGTGAGGTCTCATTTTTATCGGGAGACTTGGGGGAATGCTGGGTGGAAGGAAGTTTGTGGCTACTCTCAGATTCCAGAACTTTCTGTCACGGAAATGTGAGGAAAACGTGTTCGATTAGCCAAATTTTGAGGTTTGCAAAGGATTCTGGGTAACAGAACCTGGTCAGAGCCCCACAAGTCACCCCATCTTGGATTCCCCTAGGTCTCTAGTTTTCAAACATGCACAGGTGTCGTAGGTTTTCCTAGGTGCCGGCTGAGCTAGAGGCCAAAATCTACAGGTAGGCACTTTGCAAAAAACAACTCTGTTTTCTTTAAAAAAATGTGATGTGTCCATGTTGTATTTTGGGGCATTTCCTGTCACGGGCGCTAGGCCTACCCACACAAGTGAGGTATCATTTTTATCGGGAGACTTGGGGGAACGCTGGGTGGAAGGAAATTTGTGGCTCCTCTCTGATTCCAGAACTTTCTGTCACCACAATTTGAGGAAAATGTGTTTTTTTAGCCAAATTTTGAGGTTTACAAAGGGTTCTGGGTAACAGAACCTGGTCAGAGCCCCACAAGTCACCCCATCTTGGATTCCCCTAGGTCTCTAGTTTTAGAAAATGCACAGGTTTGGTAGGTTTCCCTAGGTGCCGGCTGAGCTAGAGGCCAAAATCTACAGGTAGGCACTTTGCAAAAAACACCTCTGTTTTCTTTAAAAAAATGTTATGGGTCCACGTTGTGTTTTGGGGCATTTCCTGTCACGGGCAAAAGGCCTACCCACACAAGTGAGGTATCATTTTTATCAGGAGACTTGTGGGAATGCTGGGTGGAAGGATATTTGTGGCTCCTCTCAGATTCCAGAACTTTCTGTCACCGAAATGTGAGGAAAAGTTGTTTTTTTAGCCAAATGTTGAGGTTTGCAAAGGATTCTGGGTAACAGAACCTGGTCAGAACCCCACAAGTCATCTCATCTTGGATTCCCCTAGGTCTCTAGTTTTCAAAAATGCACAGGTTTGGCAGGTTTCCCTAGGTACCGGGTGAGCTAGAGGCCAAAATCTACAGGTAGGCACTTTGCAAAAAACACCTCTGTTTTCTTTAAAAAAATGGGATGTGTCCACGTTGCGTTTTGGGGCATTTCCTGTCGCGGGCGCTAGGCCTACCCACACAAGTGAGGTATCATTTTTATCGGGAGACTTGGGGGAACGCTGTGTGGAAGGAAATTTGTGGCTCCTCTCAGATTCCAGAACTTTCTGTCACTGAAATGTGAGGAAAACGTGTTTTTTTTTAGCAAAAGTTTGAGTTTTGCAAAGGGTTCTGGGTAACAGAACCTGGTCAGAGCCCCACAAGTCACCCCATCTTGGATTCCCCTAGGTCTTTAGTTTAAAAAAATGCACAGGTTTGGTAGGTTTCCCTAGGTGCAGGCTGAGCTAGAGGCCAAAATCTACAGGTAGGCACTTTGCAAAAAACACCTCTGTTTTCTTTAAAAAAATGTGATGTGTCCACGTTGTGTTTTGGGACATTTCCTGTCACGGGCGCTAGGCCAACCCACACAAGTGAGGTATCATTTTTATCGGGAGACTTGGGGGAACGCTGGGTGGATGGAAATTTGTGGCTCCTCTCAGATTCCAGAACTTTCTGTCACCAAAATTTGAGGCAAATGTGTTTTTGTAGCCAAATTTTGAGGTTTGCAAAGGGTTCTTGGTAACAGAACCTGGTCAGAGCCCCACAAGTCACCCCATCTTGTATTCCCCTAGGTCTCTAGTTTTCAGAAATGCACAGGTTTGGTAGGTTTCCCTAGGTGTCGGCTGAGCTAGAGGCCAAAATCTACAGGTAGGCACTTTGCAAAAAACACCTCTGTTTTCTTTAAAAAAATGTGATGGGTCCACGTTGTGTTTTGGGGCATTTCCTGTCATGGGCACAAGGCCTACCCACACAAGTGAGGTATCATTTTTATCGGGAGACTTGGGGGAACGCTGGGTGAAAGGAAATTTGTGGTTCCTCTCAGATTCCAGAACTTTCTCTCACCGAAATGTGAGGAAAACGTGTTTTTTTAGCCAAATTTTGAGGTTTGCAAAGGATTCTGGGTAACAGAACCTGGTCAGAGCCCCACAAGTCACCCCATCTTGGATTCCCCTAGATCTCTAGTTTTCAAAAATGCACAGGTTTGTTAGGTTTCCCTAGGTCCGGATGAGCTAGAGGCCAAAATCTACAGGTAGGCACTTTGCAAAAAACACCTCTGTTTTCTTTAAAAAAATGTGATGTGTCCACGTTGTGTTTGGGGCATTTCCTGTCATGGATGCTAGGCCTACCCACACAAGTGAGGTATCATTTTTATCGGCAGACTTGTGGGAATGCTGGGTGGAAGGACATTTGTGGCTCCTCTCAGATTCCAGAACTTTCTGTCACCGAAATGTGAGGAAAATTGTTTTTTTTAGCCAAATGTTGAGGTTTGCAAAGGATTCTGGGTAACAGAACCTGGTCAGAGCCCCACAAGTCATCCCATCTTGGATTCCCCTAGGTCTCTAGTTTTCAAAAATGCACAGGTTTGGCAGGTTTCCCTAGGTACCGGCTGACCTAGAGGCCAAAATCTACAGGTAGGCACTTTGCAAAAAACACCTCTGTTTTCTTTAAAAAAATGGGATGTGTCCACGTTGCGTTTTGGGGCACTTCCTGTCGCGGGCGCTAGGGCTACCCACACAAGTGAGGTATCATTTTTATTGGGAGACTTGTGGGAATGCTGGGTGAAGGAGATTTGTGGCTCCTCTCAAATTCCAGAACTTTCTGTCACCGAAATGTGAGGAAAATGTGTTTTTTTAGCAAAAGTTTGAGGTTTGCAAAGGGTTCTGGGTAACAGAACCTGGTCAGAGCCCCACAAGTCACCCATCTTGGATTCCCCTAGGTCTCTAGTTTTCAAAAATGCACAGGTTTGGTAGGTTTCCCTAGGTGCCGGCTGAGCTAGAGGCCAAAATCTACAGGTAGGCACTTTGCAAAAAACACCTCTGTTTTCTTTAAAAAAGATGTGATGTGTCCACGTTGTGTTTTGGGGCATTTCCTGTCACGGGCGCTAGGCCAACCCACACAAGTGAGGTATCATTTTTATCGGGAGACTTGGGGGAACGCTGGGTGGATGGAAATTTGTGGCTCCTCTCTGATTCCAGAACTTTCTGTCACCAAAATTTGAGGAAAATGTGTTTTTGTAGCCAAATTTTGAGGTTTGCAAAGGGTTCCGGGTAACAGAACCTGGTCAGAGCCCCACAAGTCACCCCATCTTGGATTCCCCTAGGTCTCTAGTTTTCAAAAATGCACAGGTTTGGTAGGTTTCCCTAGGTGCCGGCTGAGCTAGAGGCCAAAATCTACAGGTAGGCACTTTGCAAAAAACACCTCTGTTTTCTTTTAAAAAATGTGATGTGTCCATGTTGTATTTTGGGGCATTTCCTGTCACGGGCGCTAGGCCTACCCGCACAAGTGAGGTATCATTTTTATCGGGAGACTTGTGGGAATGCTGGGTGGAAGGAAGTTTGTGGCTACTCTCAGATTCCAGAACTTTCTGTCACGGAAATGTGAGGAAAACGTGTTTGATTAGCCAAATTTTGAGGTTTGCAAAGGATTCTGGGTAACAGAACCTGGTCAGAACCCCACAAGTCATCCCATCTTGGATTCCCCTACGTCTCTAGTTTTACAAAATGCACAGGTTTGGTAGGTTTCCCTAGGTGCCGGCTGAGCTAGAGGCCAAAATCTACAGGTAGGCACTTTGCAAAAAACACCTCTGTTTTCTTTTAAAAAATGGGATGTGTCCACGTTGCGTTTTGGGGCATTTCCTGTAGCGGGCTCTAGGCCTACCCACACAAGTGAGGTCTCATTTTTATCGGGAGACTTGGGGGAATGCTGGGTGGAAGGAAGTTTGTGGCTACTCTCAGATTCCAGAACTTTCTGTCACGGAAATGTGAGGAAAACGTGTTCGATTAGCCAAATTTTGAGGTTTGCAAAGGATTCTGGGTAACAGAACCTGGTCAGAGCCCCACAAGTCACCCCATCTTGGATTCCCCTAGGTCTCTAGTTTTCAAACATGCACAGGTGTCGTAGGTTTTCCTAGGTGCCGGCTGAGCTAGAGGCCAAAATCTACAGGTAGGCACTTTGCAAAAAACAACTCTGTTTTCTTTAAAAAAATGTGATGTGTCCATGTTGTATTTTGGGGCATTTCCTGTCACGGGCGCTAGGCCTACCCACACAAGTGAGGTATCATTTTTATCGGGAGACTTGGGGGAACGCTGGGTGGAAGGAAATTTGTGGCTCCTCTCTGATTCCAGAACTTTCTGTCACCACAATTTGAGGAAAATGTGTTTTTTTAGCCAAATTTTGAGGTTTACAAAGGGTTCTGGGTAACAGAACCTGGTCAGAGCCCCACAAGTCACCCCATCTTGGATTCCCCTAGGTCTCTAGTTTTAGAAAATGCACAGGTTTGGTAGGTTTCCCTAGGTGCCGGCTGAGCTAGAGGCCAAAATCTACAGGTAGGCACTTTGCAAAAAACACCTCTGTTTTCTTTAAAAAAATGTTATGGGTCCACGTTGTGTTTTGGGGCATTTCCTGTCACGGGCAAAAGGCCTACCCACACAAGTGAGGTATCATTTTTATCAGGAGACTTGTGGGAATGCTGGGTGGAAGGATATTTGTGGCTCCTCTCAGATTCCAGAACTTTCTGTCACCGAAATGTGAGGAAAAGTTGTTTTTTTAGCCAAATGTTGAGGTTTGCAAAGGATTCTGGGTAACAGAACCTGGTCAGAACCCCACAAGTCATCTCATCTTGGATTCCCCTAGGTCTCTAGTTTTCAAAAATGCACAGGTTTGGCAGGTTTCCCTAGGTACCGGGTGAGCTAGAGGCCAAAATCTACAGGTAGGCACTTTGCAAAAAACACCTCTGTTTTCTTTAAAAAAATGGGATGTGTCCACGTTGCGTTTTGGGGCATTTCCTGTCGCGGGCGCTAGGCCTACCCACACAAGTGAGGTATCATTTTTATCGGGAGACTTGGGGGAACGCTGTGTGGAAGGAAATTTGTGGCTCCTCTCAGATTCCAGAACTTTCTGTCACTGAAATGTGAGGAAAACGTGTTTTTTTTTAGCAAAAGTTTGAGTTTTGCAAAGGGTTCTGGGTAACAGAACCTGGTCAGAGCCCCACAAGTCACCCCATCTTGGATTCCCCTAGGTCTTTAGTTTAAAAAAATGCACAGGTTTGGTAGGTTTCCCTAGGTGCAGGCTGAGCTAGAGGCCAAAATCTACAGGTAGGCACTTTGCAAAAAACACCTCTGTTTTCTTTAAAAAAATGTGATGTGTCCACGTTGTGTTTTGGGACATTTCCTGTCACGGGCGCTAGGCCAACCCACACAAGTGAGGTATCATTTTTATCGGGAGACTTGGGGGAACGCTGGGTGGATGGAAATTTGTGGCTCCTCTCAGATTCCAGAACTTTCTGTCACCAAAATTTGAGGCAAATGTGTTTTTGTAGCCAAATTTTGAGGTTTGCAAAGGGTTCTGGGTAACAGAACCTGGTCAGAGCCCCACAAGTCACCCCATCTTGGATTCCCCTAGGTCTCTAGTTTTCAGAAATGCACAGGTTTGGTAGGTTTCCCTAGGTGCCGGCTGAGCTAGAGGCCAAAATCTACAGGTAGGCACTTTGCAAAAAACACCTCTGTTTTCTTTAAAAAAATGTGATGGGTCCACGTTGTGTTTTGGGGCATTTCCTGTCATGGGCACAAGGCCTACCCACACAAGTGAGGTATCATTTTTATCGGGAGACTTGGGGGAACGCTGGGTGAAAGGAAATTTGTGGTTCCTCTCAGATTCCAGAACTTTCTCTCACCGAAATGTGAGGAAAACGTGTTTTTTTAGCCAAATTTTGAGGTTTGCAAAGGATTCTGGGTAACAGAACCTGGTCAGAGCCCCACAAGTCACCCCATCTTGGATTCCCCTAGATCTCTAGTTTTCAAAAATGCACAGGTTTGTTAGGTTTCCCTAGGTCCGGATGAGCTAGAGGCCAAAATCTACAGGTAGGCACTTTGCAAAAAACACCTCTGTTTTCTTTAAAAAAATGTGATGTGTCCACGTTGTGTTTGGGGCATTTCCTGTCATGGATGCTAGGCCTACCCACACAAGTGAGGTATCATTTTTATCGGCAGACTTGTGGGAATGCTGGGTGGAAGGACATTTGTGGCTCCTCTCAGATTCCAGAACTTTCTGTCACCGAAATGTGAGGAAAATTGTTTTTTTTAGCCAAATGTTGAGGTTTGCAAAGGATTCTGGGTAACAGAACCTGGTCAGAGCCCCACAAGTCATCCCATCTTGGATTCCCCTAGGTCTCTAGTTTTCAAAAATGCACAGGTTTGGCAGGTTTCCCTAGGTACCGGCTGACCTAGAGGCCAAAATCTACAGGTAGGCACTTTGCAAAAAACACCTCTGTTTTCTTTAAAAAAATGGGATGTGTCCACGTTGCGTTTTGGGGCACTTCCTGTCGCGGGCGCTAGGGCTACCCACACAAGTGAGGTATCATTTTTATTGGGAGACTTGTGGGAATGCTGGGTGAAGGAGATTTGTGGCTCCTCTCAAATTCCAGAACTTTCTGTCACCGAAATGTGAGGAAAATGTGTTTTTTTAGCAAAAGTTTGAGGTTTGCAAAGGGTTCTGGGTAACAGAACCTGGTCAGAGCCCCACAAGTCACCCCATCTTGGATTCCCCTAGGTCTCTAGTTTTCAAAAATGCACAGGTTTGGTAGGTTTCCCTAGGTGCCGGCTGAGCTAGAGGCCAAAATCTACAGGTAGGCACTTTGCAAAAAACACCTCTGTTTTCTTTAAAAAAGATGTGATGTGTCCACGTTGTGTTTTGGGGCATTTCCTGTCACGGGCGCTAGGCCAACCCACACAAGTGAGGTATCATTTTTATCGGGAGACTTGGGGGAACGCTGGGTGGATGGAAATTTGTGGCTCCTCTCTGATTCCAGAACTTTCTGTCACCAAAATTTGAGGAAAATGTGTTTTTGTAGCCAAATTTTGAGGTTTGCAAAGGGTTCCGGGTAACAGAACCTGGTCAGAGCCCCACAAGTCACCCCATCTTGGATTCCCCTAGGTCTCTAGTTTTCAAAAATGCACAGGTTTGGTAGGTTTCCCTAGGTGCCGGCTGAGCTAGAGGCCAAAATCTACAGGTAGGCACTTTGCAAAAAACACCTCTGTTTTCTTTAAAAAAATGTGATGTGTCCACGTTGCGTTTTGGGGCATTTCCTGTCGCGGGCGCTAGGCCTACCCACACAAGTGAGGTATCATTTTTATCGGGAGACTTTGGGAAACATAGATTGGCAAAACAAGTGTTATTGCCCCTTGTCTTTCTCTACATTTTTTCCTTCCAAATATAACAGAGTGTGTAAAAAAGACATCTATTTGAGAAATGCTCTGTAATTCACATGCTCGTATGGTCACCCCGGAATTCAGAGATGTGCAAATAACCACTGCTCCTCAACACCTTATCTTGTGCCCTTTTTGGAAATACAAAGGTTTTCTTGATAGCTATTTTTCACTCTTTATATTTCAGCAAATGAATTGCTGTATACCCGGTATAGAATGAAAACGCACTGCAGGGTGCAGCTCATTTATTGGCTCTGGGTACCTAGGGTTCTTGATGAACCTACAAGCCCTATATATCCCCGCAACCAGAGGAGTCCAGCAGACCTAATGGTATATTGCTTTTGAAAATCTGACATTGCAGGAAAACGTTACAGAGTAAAACGTAGAGAAAAATTTATGTTTTTTTCACCTCAATTTCAATATTTTTCTTTTTCAGTTGTTATTTTCTGTAGGAAACCCTTGTAGGATCTACACAAATTACCCCTTGCTGAATTCAGAATGTTGTCTACTTTTCATAAATGTTGCGGTTTCTGGGATCCAGCATTGGTTTCATGCCCATTTCTGTCACTGACTGGAAGGAGACTGAAAGCACAAAAAATCGTAAAAATGGGGTATATCCCAGTAAAATGCCAAAATTGTGTTGAAAAATTGGGTTTTCTGATTCAAGTCTGCCTGTTCCTGAAAGCTGGGAAGCTGGTGATTGTAGCACCATAAACCCTTTGTTGATGCCATTTTCAGGGAAATAACCACAAGCCTTCTTATGCAGCCCCTTTTTCCCATTTTTTTAAAAAAAACGACATTTTCACTATTATTTGGCTAATTTCTTGGCCTCCTTCTGGCGAACCCACAAAGTCTGGGTACCTCTAGAATCCCTAGGATGTTGGAAAAAAAGGTCGGAAATTTGGCGTGGGTAGCTTATGTGAACAAAAAGTTATGAGGGCCTAAGCGCAAACTTCCCCAAATAGCTAAAAAAAAGGATCGTCACATGAGGGGGAAAAGGCCTGGCAGCGAAGGGGTTAAACATTTAAAAGTTACAGGGCCCGACCAGAGGCCAGTTCATGCAGCTAGCTTCTACTACCCACAGTCAAAGCTGTGCACAGCAGGGATTGCCACTACAGAGGGCTGAAGGCCCCGCCCAGAGAGCTAATCCTGCTATGCTTTGCCTTTATGCCCACAGACACCCAATTGGGAGTGGTGAACCCTGGCTGTACACAGCCAAATTCCATACCCAGCTGTTATTTTTTTACAACCACATTGGGTTGGTCTCAGCCTGTGGCCAGCCCCTGCTGCACATGGTCAAGGGCTGTGGGCATCAGGCTTGGGCATCCATGGCAGATTGGTCACATAGATTGCTCCTGTTGGATGTATTATATAATCAAAAACTCCAAACATTTACTGAAAAATCAAATGTTAAAGTGAAGGTGAGGTTAGCTTTGGGTGTATGCATTACTGTAAATTTACAAGACCTCAAAAATGCTTCACTGAAAGAATGACAGTTATAGTACATTTAGAGGTAGAACACATGCAGTATATTACGGCTCACATTTTAAAACAAACTCAAAAATTCACTGGAAAAAACAAACACAATTAAAATGCAGTTATGTGTACAAAACCAAAGCTAATAACCACTGACCTTCACCCCTTATCTTAAAGTAAATTAACCTTGTCTCAGGCCCCAGCCATGCACTGCTTTTGACCTCCATATGAAATCATTGGCAATATAGGAAAAGACTACATTGATGACATTACTGATGACTTCAGCAAGAAACTGGGTCTCTAGTTGGCAGAGGTGTGCACCGTGTCCAAGTAGGGCCCACATTCCTAGTCAGGGTAAGTCAGTTATACTTCCTAAATTAACCTGTGCTCACCCTCTGGTAGCTTGGCATACAACAGTCAGGTTAAACCTAAGAGGCAATGTGTAAAGTACTTGTGCAGGAATTACAGTAACACAGTGAAAACACCACAAAAACTCCAGACCAGTTTAGAAAAATGGGGAATATTTATCTGATTAAACTTAGATCCAAACAACAAAAATCCAATTACATTTGCATAGGCTATCACGGTTCAAGCATAGCATTGAAAACCATAGTGCTTAAAAAAGATGTGAGTGCTCCCTTTTAGGGATTTACAGTAAGTTCTCTGTAGAGGAGTTCTAGGTTAGTACTCACAATTATAGTTCAAATGCGGTTTTCCGACCAGAATGGTTTGCAAGAGATCTCAAAATATGCCTTTGATCACAATGTCCCTTGCTTTCCTTCCCTGGCTCCAGACACTTTACAGCAGGAGTGCAGCCCTTTGTAAAGAGAGGCACAACTCTTTTCAGGTGTATGTGTCAGCTCCTCCCTCCCTCCTAGCTCAGAAAGACCAATCCACCAGGTGATGGGCAATCAAGATGCAAATGTCACACCCAAGCGCCCGTTGTGTCTACAGGCAATGCACAAAGTCTAGCTGTCATCTACTACAGACGTGTATTCAGAGACAGGCAGAGGCACAGAATGGTTAAAGTAAGAAAATGCCTACTTTCTAAAAGTCGCATTTTCAGACTTATAATATAAAATCTGTCTTTACCATGAGTTGTGATTTTCAATTTTAAGGCCAGAGACACCAGATTCCACATTTCTATCTGTTCCCAATGGAATGGGAAATTGCACTTAAAGGATTTTTTAAGCCAACCCGTATGTTAAGCTATATGAGACATTGGCCTTGCAGTAAAACAAATTTAGGAGTTTTTTCACTACCTGGACATGTTAAACTGAGAGATTCATGTCCAGCTTCTCAACTATATTTCACCCTGCTCGTGGGGCTAACCAATGCCTACCATAGGAGTGACTTAAATATAATAAATAGGAATGTTTGGATTTGGCAAGTGTGTACACTGACCAGGTAAAAATGGCAGTTTAAAACTGCACCCACAGGTTTTGCAGTGGCAGGTCTACAGCATGTTTGAAGGCTACTGTAGTGAGTAGCCCAATCAGTGCTGCACCCAACTAGTAGTACTTTCTTTATATATAGTATATATATAGTGCAGTTTACGAGGGACTTACAAGGAAATCAAAATGGCACTTGTGGATAAGCTAGTTGTTGGACTTTTTGCCTTATGCAGGGTCATCCCCAGTCTTTGTGCCTCCTTCCTCCTGGTTTTTCTGACCTCTCGTTGTTGGCTCTAGGACTCTGAGCACTTCATCACTGCTGACCAGTGCTAAAGTGCAGGTGCTCTCCCATCTAAAGTTGGTATGATTGGCTTATACCTAATTGGCATATTTAATTTACCTATAAGTCCCTTGTACAGTGGTATCTCTATACCCAGGGCCTGTAAATTAAATACTACTAGTGGGCCTGCAGCGCTGCTTGCGCCACCCACTGAAGTAGACTTTCAAACCTGTCTCAGGCCTGCTACTTGCAGGCCCAGAACTCCCCTTTTACTACATGTAAGTCACCCCTAAGGTATGCCGTAGCTAGCCCTATGGGCAGGGTGCCATGTATGTAGAAAGGCAGGACATGTGCCATATTGCATGGCCTGTCCTAGTAGTGACAAACAGCCTAACTTGGTGCCTTACTGCTGTGAGTGCTGCCTTCTCATAGGATTGCATTAGAAATCCCCTGCCTTATGTGTAAGGGGTATTGTCTGATTTATGAGGGGTAGCGTAGGCGTGTTTGGCATGGTTGTGATGGTGATAATAAATGCTGTTTACTGGTGTGGGTGTATTTTTTATTACTATCACAGAAATGCCACTTCTAGAAAGTGCGCAGTTATCTGTGCTTATGACTCTGGTGTTTTGCAGCTTGACTCCAATCCACGTCTGGGCAGAGTGAAAGTTGGGGCTTTGTGCATACTTTTCAGACAGCCTGTACACAGGGAGGGTGGAGGTGTCACAGAGGTGCATCTGCATACTGAATAGTCTTCCTGGGCTGAGAGAAGGGAGAGGCGGGGCACACCCGCATTTGTAAAGACTGTGCCCTGGCCTCACACAATAGGGTTGTTAACCCCCCACTGATGTTTGGAGCCTGTGCTGAAAGGAGCGAGGGGGCACTCCCAGAACCAGTTGTAACTGTCTGGAACCTCCTCTCCCTACCATTGTAAAACACTGTAAGAACTGACTATAAGTACAGGGGAATTTTCCCCACAATTTGGAGACTCTTGAAATCATCTTGGAACTGGACACCAAAGGCTGAAAGGACTCACCAGGAACCGCCATGGACTGCTGCTGCTGTGCTGACCTGTGACCTGCCTGGTCACTGTGAAGGACTTGCCACTTGCTGCCTTTCCTTTGTGCTGACCTGTAGCTGGGCCCTCCACCTGAGGACCTTGTCTTAAGATTCTGCTCCCCAGGGGGGGGTGCTGACCCCTGCATCCATTTCTTCACGAGGGGTGCTTCTCCGTGGTTGCGACTGCCATAGCGCGGATTGCAGTGCGCTTATGGAGCCTTGGGAGCTCGTAGGCTACTTGCTGCATTGTGCCCCTTTAAATAAGATCACCGCAGCAGTCCGGGAAGCTGGAAGAACACATGCGCACTGCATCGGGTGAAGTCGAGTGTTTGCTCGGGCCCCAGGAGGGGTCCGATCTTCTTGTGGCTTCACGGCAGGACCAGGGGAAGGCGCGGGAGTGCCCCCTTCCCCCGGGCCTCTGCGTTAGGAGCAGGACGCTCCTTTTCTGCTGTTAGGTAAAACGGACAATATTGTGCCCCCCCCCTTGGTGGAAGGGCCAGTGGAGGCCCGGGCGGGCCCCCAGAGATCGCAAGCTCCCGGGAGGGGCCTGTCATTAAACCGGAGGGGATGCATGGTGTCCCCTTCCTGCCCTAAGTTGTTTTTGCTGGCTTTGGCCCTCCTCGTGAGGGCCGGATGAGGCCCTGGGGGCCCCCCAGTAATCACGGTCCCCAGAGGGGCCTGTCTATAAAAGAGAGGAGGTGCATGTCGCCCTCCTCTGACCCCAGAGTATAAGGCAGGCCCCCGTTTTGCACATAGGAGCGCCAGGGGCCCCATTGTTCACCTTCTAGGCACTGGAGGTGCTGTACTAGAAGTTAGTGAGATCCCACTTGAACAATATCAAAATACAAGTTCATCAAGTAGTTTATTTAAGAATTGAAAAGCTGAAGAGTGAAACACACAAGTCGTCGTATAATCTTGGATTCAGAGTTCATAGGAGTATCAGCCTAAATCTACAAAATCAAAGGCTGTAGAATAATCATACGAATCGTGATTTGGTCTTAGTTTCAAAGTTCATTGAAGAATCAGCCGACACGTTTTTCGCCCTTTGTTGCATGTACGCCAGAGCTTTTTCAAGGCAATTCTTATGAAGTGGAAAAATCCTCTGTTACAAATATCACATCTATTGAAGAAAAACGAACCATGAACTCGGAGGTGCCTGACAGCGCGTCCCGCGGTAAATCGGCTGACTCTGACACCAATGTTATCATGTTTAGAGTACAGAGCGCCTGCACTTTAGCATCGGTCAGCAGTAATAAAGTGCACAGAATCCTAAAAGCCAGTAAAAAATGAGTCAAAGAAATGGGAGGACAGAGAGCAAAAAAGTTAGGGGAAACCATGCCAAGGACGCCAGGTCTAACAACATCCCACATGACAGTGGTGATTATCCTTGTGGTAGAGGTACATTAATAAACCTTTTTTTTTTTTTTTATTCTAACTGGTGCCCACAGTCTCAGGGCATGGGTGAAAAGATAGGCTAAAGCTGCAAAAGAGTGTTATCTTTAAATTTAGATATTTGGCAACTGTTGCATGTGTACTCCTTCCTGAACTTGTGTTCTTCTTGCAATACATATTCCAAAGGAATACCCACATTATCTCAATCACAGATCACATTCATCACCAGCTATGTCCTGACACTCAGGTCTTGCTGAATGCAGTACTTGTATATTTTCAGAAACTAATAAAAATGATTTTTAACAACAAATTATTTTCCCCCTTAACAGACTATGTAGTGATTTACAACAACACCACTTTGCCAAAACATGCTATATTTAATATTTGTAAGACAACATTATGTATGGGTGTTCCACATGGGGAGATTGGTGCATTGCTTGAGAAAGTGAGATCACAACAGTACACATCAGTGCAATATACAACATTTATTATTACATCAATAATATGTGAACTATTGTGTTCAAAGTCATTTAAAATTGGCAATTTGTCAACACCTTAATTTGCCTTGTGTTAGACCTGACAGCCTTAGGGTGGTCACCCCTAATTTTTTGCCTGCCTCCCTCCACTTTTTAGATACTGTTTTTGCTGGTTTTAAGACTCTGCGCGCTTTACCACTGCTAATGAGTGCTAATGTGCATATGCTCTCTCCCTTTAAACATGGTAACATTGGATCATACCCAGTTGGACTATTTAATTTACTTATAAGTCCCTAGCAGAGTGCACTATATGTGACCAGGGCCTGTAGATTAAATGCCACGAGTGGGCCTGCAGCACTGGTTGTGCCACTCACTTACGTAGTTCCTTAACCTTGTCTCAGGCCTGCTATTGCAAGGCCTGTGTGTGTAGTTTCACTGCCAATTCGACTTGGCATTCAAAAGTACTTGCCAAGCCTAAAACTCCCCTTTTTCTACATATAAGTCACCCCCAAGGTGTGCCCTGGGTAACCCCTAAGGCAGGGTGCTGTGTAGGCAAAAGGCAGGACATGTACATGTGTAGTTTACACTTCCTGGTAGTGTAAAACTCCTAAATTAATTTCTACACTGCTGTGAGGCCTGCTGCCTTCATAGGCTAACATTGGGGCTGCCCTCATATATTGTTTGAGTGGTAGCTGCTGATCTGAAAGGAGTAGGAAGGTCATATTTAGCATGGCCAGAATGATGATACAAAATCCGGCTGACTGGTGAAGTTGGATTTAATATTACTATTTTAGAAATGCCACTTTTAGAAAGTAAGCATTTCTCTGCAATTAAATCCTTCTGTGCCTTACAATCCACGTCTGGCTGGGTTTAGTTGACAGCTCCCTTGTGCATTCACTCAGACACACCCCAAACACAGGATACTCAGCCTCACTTGCATACATCTGCATTTTAAATGGTTCTTTCTGGGCTGGGAGGGTGGAGGGCCTGACACTTACATGTCAAAGGACTGTAGCCTGGCCTCACACAAAGGACTGCCACACCCCCTACTGGGACCCTGGTAGACAGGATTGAACTGAAAGGGGACCTGGTGCACTTCTAAGCCACTCTTTGAAGTCTCCCCCACTTCAAAGGCACATTTGGGTATTTCAACAGGGCCTTTGCCCGACCAACTCAGACACTTCCTGGAGAAGAGAATCTGAACCAGAACTTGCATCCTGCCAAGAAGAACTGCCTGGCTGCCCTAAGGACTCACCTGACTGCTTTATGTGAAGGACTGCTGCCTTGCTGTTGCCCTGCTGCCTTGCTGCTCTCCGGCTGTGGTGAAGAAGTGCCCTCCAAGGGCTTAGATAGAGCTTGCCTCCTGTTCCCTGAAGTCTCAGGACAAAAAAGACTTCATCTCTACAAGAAGGACTCCTTGTGTGGCGAAAATCGATGCATAGCCTGCAAGAAATGATGCACAGCCTGCACTGCGGTGAAAGATTCACCGCACGCCGACCTGGAATGATGCAGCCCGACTGCGCAACGAGAAGATTGACGCAGCGCCAGCACAGCAACCGGAAATTCGACGCACAGGCCACTGGATCGACGCACAGCCGAGCCGGAACAACACAGTCCAACTTTCAGAGAGGAATCGACGCAGCGCCTGCGTGCGGTAGAAATTTTGACGCAATGCCCACCAAATCGATGCAACCCCTGTGACTTCGTCCTGCCACTGCAAGAAATCCACGCATCGTCCCCTGGGCGTCCGAAACCCATGGAACCAGAAGAGGATCCAGAACAGAGCACCGGAAATCATCACATAGCCGTCCCTGCGTGAAAAATAAACAACGCATCGTTGTGTGTGGCCCGAGAAATCGATGCACACCCCTTTGTTTCCATGCATCTCCTCTGCGGTTCTTTGCGGAGATTTTGCACGTGAACTAGGTACTTTGTGCTTGAAGGAGACATTTATTGCTTTTAAAAGACTTAAGACACTTTATATCACTTTTTCAGTGATATCTTAACGTATACTTATTGCATTCTAATTGTTTTGATCTGCATCTTATCAGATTATTATTATATATTTTTCTACACACTGTGTTGTGTATTTTGTGGTGCTATACTGTGTTATTGCATGATTTATTGCACAAATACTTTACACATTGCGTTCTAAGTTAAGCCTGACTGCTCAGTGCCAAGCTACCAGAGGGTGGGCACAGGATACTTGCGATTGCGTGTGACTTACCCTGACTAAAGCGAGGGTCCTTGCTGGGACAGAGGTTAACCTGACTGCCAACCAAAGACCCCATTTCTAACACCTTGTTACAGTCAATCAGCATCAAGTTAATAATTTATTTCATTATCAAAGTTTTGACATATATGTTTTGGAACCAGGTCTTCCTCAGGACAAAAAGGAAGGCAAACACCCTCAACAACTACTTAATAGTGCACAGAGGTACTAGTATAGATTCTTCATTTTGGTAAGTATGCAGAATAGGAATCATTCCTTGTGCTGGTATTGGATCAACATACCTCAAAGATCCACTGCACTCAAGCTTGTGTTTAATAGAGCTACACTCCAGATTCTGAGGGTTACTCAGTTCACCCTGTGTGGATTTAAATTGAATGGCTGTACCCAGCAGCAGGAATCCATCATACCTTCTCCTTCAGAGGTTAATTCAACAGGTCTGCACCAGGGAGCCACAAGCGAACCGCTTCCCAATAGTCCATTTGGACAGTGTGGGGTTAGTGCAAGCAGTCCTGGACAGAGACTTTGTTAGACCTGGCATCTTTAATGTGGTTTCCCCCTAACATTTTGCCGTTTGACCTCCTGTGCTTGCTGACTTCCTTTTTGCTAGCCTTAGGACTCTGCACACTTTACCACTGCTGACCAGTGCTTACTAGTGCTAAAGTTCTTGTGTTCTCCCTTTAAAACATTTTAGATTGGCTTATATCCAACTGGCATATTGAACTTACTTGTAAGTATCCAGTAAAGTAGCCCAGGGCCTGTAAATTAGATGCTACCAGTGGGCCTGCAGCACTGATTGTACAGACCACTTAAGTAGCACTTTAAGCGTGTTTCGGGTCTGTCATTGTAGCCTGCGTGTGTGCAGTTTTAAACTGCCATTTTGATCTGGCAAAGTAAACATGTTACCAGGCCCAAATCTTTATTTTTCATAAATATAATTCACCCTTTAAGCAATCCAAGGTCAGGGTGCAGTGTGTTTAAAAGGTTGGACATGTTCTTTTGAGATTTACACTTCCTGGCAGTAAAAAACTCTTAAATTTGTTTTTACTACTGCAAGGTCTACATCTTCCACAGGATAACGGTGGAGTTACCTTGTTACATTTTATAAGTGTAATTTCCAAATGGAAATAGGTAACCAGCTCATGTTTGGTATGTCTGGAATCACAATTTAAAACCTTAACACATGGTGAAGTTTGATTTTTTTTTTTATTGTAACTCTGAAAATGTCATTTTTAGAAAGTGGGCATTTTCCTGCCTTACCCATTAGGTGCCTGCAGCCTGTTTTGGGGTCATGTGACTGGGTGTGGGTGGCAGTTGAGCTTTGTGTGTTTCTCCTAGAGCCAAACATAACGGGGAGCTTAGGCGTGACTGGATGGATACATTACTGGCAGGATGGGAGGGAGGAGCTGGACCCAGCCCCACCTACACTTGTCCTGTCGCCACACAAAGGGCTGCCTACACCCTGTAGTTAGTCTAAGGCTAGGACCAGGAAGTCAGGGTACCTGAGCACTTCAGAGTCATGCCTATAGAAACTGCTCCCCACCTGAAAGGCTCAACTGGGTATAAATACTGGATCTCAGACATTACCACTTCAGTACTCTTCTAGACCTGTGGATTCTCTGCCAGGACGAAGGAATGCTGTGCTGCTAAAATGATGCCAGTCTGCTGGACTGCTGCTCTAAAGGACTGCTGCCCTGATGTTTTTAAACCCAGAACACAGAGTGAAAGCAAGGGCTAGTTGGCTGGGCTCCTGCTCTGAAGCTACAGGGACATAACAGGCTTCCAACAACCTTGCACCTGGATCTACACTGTGCCATCTGTGAGTCTCCGCTGCCAACTGGTGCCAATCCAATCATTGACCCTCGGAAGGGGGCTTAAAGTGCTTTGCCAGCCTCTGTGGATGCAGCATAACTGATGCATCTACTATGCTGTGGTGTGACCCCAAGCAAAACCAATGGATCTCTGCTGCTGCATAGATTGGACCCATTGCAAAGTCCCACATCACTGCCACAATTCGCGATAATCTCAGAACGGCCAATGCATGATGCATCCTCAGCACAGGCCCTTGAGTCCCTCGTCGACGGCAGCCTCAACCATGACGTCCAACTTCACATTGCAGCCTCACAGCTCCTTGTAACCAATGCATCGCCCTGACTGTGCATTGCATTCTCGACTCCAGACTTTGAATCACAAGCCCCATCAATGGGATCCTTGATGACGATATAGGCCTATGCATCACATCTCGCTGCATCTCAGAAATGACACAGCAATTCAGCTGCACAACACATCTTTGACATGGATCTTTGCAATGCTCCACAAACCTGGATTTAGGGTACTCTTTTCAACGGGCCTAGCTGGGTCCTTTTAGCCAGTCTGCGCATTTTCGCTCTCGACCTGAACTATTGATTTAGTCCCAATGCAGATATCGAGAGTTGGCTCTTTGTGCTTTTTGCACTATTTTCCTTAAAGTGTTTAAAAGTGCATATCTCTGGTTCTACTAATTGGATTTTTGTTTGTATTGATCTTGTTTTATTTATTTAAGAAAGTTCTGTTTTTCTAATATAGTGCGGGATCCTGTTTGTGCAGTGTTTTCCCTTTATTACTGTTTGATGCATTGCACAAATACTTAACACATCGTTTCTAAGCTAAGCCTGACTGGTCTGTGCCAAGCTACCAGAGGGTTCAGTGCAGGTTAATGTAGGGTTGGTTTGTGTCTCGCTCTGACAAGGATTGTGGTTGCTGCTTGAGCAGGGCTCACACCCCAGTCAACCAACAACCCAATTTCTCACAGATGTCATTGTCATTCCAGAGAACTACCAGTTCCCTTGGCAGGGACAACAGAAAAGCTGGTCATTATTCTCTATTTCCAAGCCTCTGTGAGTCTCCTGTCTCTTCATTCGGTATTTCTACCTGTACAATAGGATTTAAAGATAGGTAAAGATTTTATCCATTGTTGAGACCACTCCAATTCTAATCCCGCTCTTTGATTGACACTATTACTCACGGTCCTTCCCCTATAAACAATTCTGTCCGATTTCCAGAATGGCAAAACTCTCCAAAATATATTCTGATCTGCTCTGTTCTAGGGGTGGGAAGAACTCATGGAGTTTGACTCTGTAAACATAAAAACTCTGTAACATTCTATGGAGTTCAGCCACTGGGCAAACAATATGCAGCTTGTGCTGCAATTTAGCACCAGTAGTGTGAGCAGTGTGGACAAATCAGCAAAAATGGCATCTTGCATTGCACAAGCACACATGGCCATTTGAGCTGATTTTGTTGCTCCACGAGTAGAATACCTCCATGAGAGACAGCCAATCTACTTGAGCGGCAGCCTTCTGACCACAACCATATGCATTAGAAAGTTGTGCTAGAGGATGCCAGATTTCACTTGCCAGCTTGTATTTTCTGGAGCGTCACAGAAGAAAAATTCCACCACATTGCGATTGGCAGAATTTGGCTGGAGCTACACGCTAAAGAGTAACACTGAGTGATCAAAATTCCATCAATTCTGTGGGTAGAATGAAACATTCCACCCACCACTACTCCGTTCCATGTCACCTCTCCATCCCTGTTACCACCTTTTGACAAAAAGGTCTGAATTAGCATATGACAAATGCTACTCTGTCTGCCACAGTGGCAGACAACATTATGTCTGCCATCCAGATGGACTACTGTCTATCAAATTTAGACACAACCACCAGTACAGGGGTCATCTTTGCATGCTGAAAATAACTACAGACACTGCAGTTCTTTTCAATGAACAAATGTTTGGTGGACAGCAGATGTTAGTTTTGATGACTGTTCACCAAACTTTTGAAAAATATAAGGCCCACATTTACTAAACTTCCATTGAACACAACTCAGCATGTCAACTTGCCAAGCTGTATTGCGTGAAAGGGAGAGAGCAGAAATGCACCATATCCACTAAGATATGTTACATCTCTCCTTTCTCATTATGCTGCTGGACTACAAGCTGCCTACTGCCAATGCAGACACCCTTATGTCATGGTGTAAGGGTGACTGTGTTAGGAGCAGGATTGTTTTTGGATAGGAAGGCATACCTTTTTTTTACTACCTTTAGTAAATCTGGCTTGGTTTTAAAATACACGAGTGGATACATCAGAACGCCTATGCTCCACCCACGCAACTACTACCTAATGCAGTGTTACACAGCACAGGGCAAGATGCTGTGTTGTGTTCCTTTTTTTTTGTTTACAAAGCCACACAAGGCAATGCAAAAGGGCCCTTCCATTGCTTTGTAAATCTCAACTAGCATTTTGCTTTGTGGTTGTGATAACAAAGTGGTGCAAACACAAAGCAAAATGTTAGTAAATGTGGGCATTTTTTTCCCAAGCATACTGCTTCCCTCACCACCAGGTTACACCATGAACCCTAAACAGATCAGTGTAATGTCCTTTCTTTGATAGTCCCTACTCTATCAGGTAGTTGGAGGAAGTTTCCTATCAAGGTAGTCAACTGGGGCTCTATAAACAGAAAACATAAGGTATACCCTTCTCTGAATGAGGCTTGTAGTTGAATACTCTATCTGCAAAACTCTAAATTTGGCCCTAAGTCCTTTCAAAGGGGTTGTGCTGTGGGAAGATGAAGACAGGAGTCTGCTTTTTGCCCTTTGTCGCCTGAGAAAATCCCCTGCCCTGATAATCATGGGGATGCTGCAACAGCCTGTGAAAATAAAAGCCCACTTCTTTCTCCTTTTGCATAGGTTAATTTATTCCAAACTGAGGATTATTGGGTAAACAGCCTTTAATCTACAATGGGAATACAGCAATTATTCACACACACCCAGATCAGTCAAGTTTGAATTTTGTTATGTATGTGAAGGAATTCAGGTAAAGTTAAAGAAACCCTAAATCTAACTTCTGTATCTATCCAAACAATACGTATAGAACCAACTATGGTCTCTGTACCATATGCCACCCAGGACACACAATTTCACTTGGTTTAGTCATAGTGACTGTAACCTGTATATCCATTGTATTCAGCTCACATTATCAAAAGGAATATTCTATTATTTTTAACTGAATTGAATTAATGGGACCAAACATCAATATTCATACATCCACCAGTCAAATTTAGAATGGGTCTCATGCTCTCCAGCGCAAGCTTAGTCAGTTAGAAGTGTACACTTTTCTACATGATTTGCTTGCAGTCTACTAAGAACCCCTTACCTCAGTTGCCAGCTGACATCTGATTTGTAAAGTAAAAGCTGGGAACTGGACATTGCAGCTCCCTGAAGGCATCAATGGTGGGACCCCTTTACCCTAAGTCAAGTGTAATAATCTGAAGATTGTTTATCCATTTGAATTCTACAAGAATAAGTAGCTGCAATTAGTTTAGTTCCTTTATCTTCCTCTCTTCAAAACACTGGAACAATTCCCCCTAAGGCCTACTCTACATCTCCAATAATCTTTAATTCCAAAACACTAATGTGTTACTAAAGATATTTAACATGACCCCGAAGAGCATGATGAGTGCAATAGAAGGGCCCCTGATGAATAAGTGAGATATCCACATACTATGCCTTCTGTTTGCCTTCAATGAGGTGCCAACATAAAAGTGGGCTTTGGGCCCTTTGAAGTTCTCCATGACTCCTTCACTTTAGTGACATATGGCTTGGAAGGCAACACTAAAGCCCTCAGTATGATGCAGTCAAATATACCCTGGGCTCTGTGAAATGATGGTCCAATTCATCATGATAAAGGCACAACATATTCATGGCTGCCAACAATTAATAAAGAAATGGTATCACCTTAAACTCAGCCTTTCCAGTGACCAAGATGGTTGAAAGGTCTGGATAATGATGCCCCTTTTCACTTGAGCTTCTTGAGGACACATAGTGGTGCCCCTTTCATAGAAAGGAAGCAAATGTCAGTTATCAAACATTTAATTGACATGGATGCTATGCTATGTTATAAGCATTTGTAGAGCACACTAAGCTAGAGGGCATCAAAACACTAGTATAGACCAGGCAAGACAAACACTCATTCAGAACCAAGCTGAGTGAAGAGACGTGTTTTCAGTTGTTTCTTATAGGTTGAAAAGGTCTCCATATCCGCAGTGGGGGGTGGCAGGGTGTTCCACAGTTTGGTGATTCCCACAGAGAAAGCCCTTCCTCCCCATCTGGCTCTGCAAAATCTTGGAACAGTTGCCATTCTATGAGAGGAAGATCTAAGAAGTCTTGCTGGTACAGATCAATGAAACATAACATTAAGCTGTTCAGTGCTGTGGAGGTGAAGGGCCCTATGGACCATACACAAGGCTTTTAAAACAATTATCTTTCTGATAGGAAGCTCGTGGCAAGCATATAGACCTTCCCTCACCGATACCTGTCTAGGGATACTCAAAATGAGCCAGGCGGCTGCATTCTGGGCCACCTGCAACTTTTTGACGCCTCTCATATTAGTATTCAGGTATAGGGAATTACAATAATCTAATTGAGAAGTGATAGATGCGATAACAACTACGTGACGTAATTCCTTAAGGATCAAAGGAAAAAATCTTCCCAGGCCTCTAATTATATAAAAACAAGTGCTGGAAGTACTACTAGCCTGATTATTGAAGCTCAAGGTGTTGTCAATCAAAATACCTAGGGTTTGGCAGATTTCACTGGAGTTGTAAGAGACCCACACACCTAGGAACACCATATATTAGACCATATTGAGTCCTTGGCACCGAAGACCAAAACCTCTGTCTTTCCAGCACTGAGTTTGAGCGTGCTGTTGTTCATCCATTTCTCAATGCTGGACATACATTGCCTAAAGGACTGTGCAACAGAGTTCACATCTTTGGAGATCGTCACAATGATTTGAGTGTCATCAGCATATGCCTGAACGTCAATGCCAAAAGATGTTATGAGGGAACTCCTGTAGGTGTTCCACATAAATATGTTGAAACTATTCTTTAGAAGGAAGGTGCATTTCATTGCACTTTTTCAGCCATTGATAAGGTCAAAGAGGACACTGAACCCCTCTCAGACGTCAAGCATACAAAACAAAGTGTATATCATAGAAATGATAAGTCTGCCTGTAAGTAGCAAAACTTGTAGTATATCAGACCAGATCTAAGATGTGTCAAAGCTTAAATTGCCAAGATACCGGACCTGGGTGTCTGTGAGTGCTCTCAAAGCCAATGGGCAAGCAAGGGGTGCGGGTGCCCAAGAAATGGTCAACAGTTTGTGCTTCTGCACAAGCTACAGGGACCTCAATACAATGACCAAGGTTGATAAATTGAGCACAGGTAAGTGCCATAATACTTTTGATTTGAGCAGCGGCTACTGGCAAATTATTTTGTCACCTTAAGCCAAAGAAAAGATAGCATTCTGGACCTCAGGGGGATTCTACCAATTTATAGCAAAGCCCCTCGGTTAATAGACTACTCCTCTCAGATCTGAGACAATGTTCAAGCATGTGCTGGATGGCCCAAGTCATTCTTGTGGCTCTGGACAGGGCAGGGAGAGTCTAGGATCTTCTGTTGCAGCAGCATGGGAGGGTTCTCCACCTGAAACTGTCAGCTCTCCACCTTCATGCCTGGAGACTGAGCAGCGGCAGTTAACAGCTTTTGACCTTCCACCCAATGTCTGCAAAGTTATCTTGGCAGCCAGGTGTCCTTCCACCAAAACTGCATACACCTGCTGTTGGGTAACATTTGTGGCATGGTGTGCAGAAAAGCAGGTTGATCCCCTTTCTGCCCTCCTTTCTTAGGTTTTCCTTTTCATTCTTTCTCTTGCCCAGCATGGCTGCACTCTGGGCACTCTCAAGGGCTATCTTTTGGTTTTCGGCAGTTGCCTAACCAGCCATCCCTCTTCAAATCCCCTATTATGAATAGGTCCTTAAAAGGTTTGCAACAGTTTCTCCTCCTTCCCCTTTCATTATGCCCCATTGGAATCTTAGTTTTGCCCTCACTTTTCTTATGTGTGCTCTCTTTGAGCCTCTGCAGAATTGTCAACTCAAGCTTCTTACCATCAAGACGTCATTCCTCGTGGCTATAACATCTGCCCAGAGGCATACTGAGCTTTAGGCTTTATCATACAAGCCTCCTTATTTAAACATCTACCCAGACAAGCTTGTGCTTTGTACAAGAGATCCTTTCTCCTGAAGTAGTAACTCCTTTACACTTAAACCACTCCATCACTCTGCCTATTTTTTACACTCCCCCACTTCATTCCAAGGAAGAGGAGTGACTTAACCATCTGGACCCAAAAAGAGTATTGTCATTTTAATTTGATCGAACAAAAGAGTACTGGGTGTTTGACTAACTCTTCATGGGGCATGTCGGAGTGAAGAAAGGATGACCATGCAGAAATGGACCATCTCCAGATAGATTGTTCTCTGCATCAAGATCTGCTATGCATTGGCCAAGAAGTAACCCCCTGAGGATTTGCATGCTCATTCCACCAGAGCCAAGGTTGTGATCCCTGAGGGTTCGCATGCTCATTACACCAGAGCCAAGTCTGTGACCACTGCAATAGCACACAGAGTTGTAGTTCTGGACAAAGCACTACTGCCTGGACAGTCAGGTCCATCAGGATTGGCATTTTGCCTGTTCTGTCCCACAGGACTTCCTCATGTGAAATTGGTCCACAGACCTGCCTCCAGGGTGGTATTGCTTGGATATTAATTCTAACATAAGGAATCTGCAGCTAGAAGTCCCTGTCAGATGCACAAGTTACTTGCCTTCAGTAATACCTCAGATTCCTTCCCAACCCACCCCCGCAAATAGACTTCTAGGGACAGGGCTGTTCCATTTCCGTGCCCTGGCATCCCACACCAGTGGTCAGTGTTCTTCCTGGCTCCCTGCATGGAAATTCATGATAAGAAACTGATGTCAGCGTTCTGAGGTGTTGCCTATATAAGCACTGTACGCATCACTTCTGATGCCAATTACACAACACAGAACCTCCTACTTGCATTTAGCAGTACTGCTCATGAAAAAGTTTCTTTATTCAGTCTGATGTTTGGAAATAATTGAATGGCCTGGCCTTAGTGTCGATGTCATACCGGGGTGATGATAATTAGCCTTGTGAAGAGTTTCACTTAAACCTGTGTAGTTGCAGTAATTTCAGTAATTCTGGGCTAAACGTTATCATGGAATTACCAATAATAATTCAATTACAAATTCTCACATAACTAAGGGCCAGATGTAGGAAAAAAGCAAATTGCGACTTGCAATTTGCGAGTCCGAGCGACTCGCAAATTGCAAGTCGCAATTTGCTATGCAGAAAGGTGTCTCAGACACCTTCTGCGACTCGCAATGGGGTCGCAAAGACCCACCTCATTAATATTAATGAGGTGGGTCGCAGTTTGCGACCCCATTGCGAGTCTGGCCACTCACGGGGATGGTGGCCTGCTGGAGACAGCAGACCACCATGTCTGTGACTGCTTTTTAATAAAGCAGTTTTTTTTTTTTCCATCTGCAGCCCGTTTTCCTTAAAGGAAAACGAGCTGCACTTGGAAAAAAAAAACGAAACCTTTTGTTTCGGTATTTTTCAGAGCAGGCAGTGGTCCATACCACTACCTGCTCTGAAAAAAAAAATTGTGAGCATTCACAACGTTTGTGAATGAGTTACCATCCACTTCAAGTGGATGGTAACTGCGAGTTCATTTGCAACCGCTTTCGCGGTCACAAATGAAATTGCATAGCGTTGCGAGTCGCAAATAGTAAGGGCACACCCCTTCCTATTTGTGAGACGGAAACGCATTTTGCGAGTCGGTTCCGACTCGCAAAATGCGTTTCGGCATCTCGTAGAGGCTTTTGCGCCTCACAAATGGCGTTTTTCGCCATTTGCGAGTCGCAAAACCCTTCCTACATCTGGCCCTAAGAGTCATTTGGGAGAACAAAGTCCTTCCTCAAGAACACAGCAAGTAGGAGTGGCTGCTGTTTATGTTTTGTTGCATTTAGGGGTATTTTTTGCTAGCACAATATGCATCATCATATGAATTTTGAAGGCAAGTGTACACTTTGGACTAACAACCTACCACTAAATGCTGTAAGTAAGTTGGGTCAAAATCCTATTCTAAGTACATATTTAGTGAGTGAAAGTGGCTGCTTGTGCTTCCTATTTATGTTCTGTTACTTTAGCACTATTGTTCGGCGCACAATGCATGCTTGCGTTCTTTTTGGAATTAAGGGGGCATTTTTGCGATAAGAAATATCAGTAATTGCAGAATTACTCTTCTTGCATAATTCTGAGCAATCTCCCAAAGTTTGGGGGTAATTCAGCATTAATACACTACATGGAATTACGGGCCATATGTACGAACACATTTTCCCATTGACACAGAATGGGAAAAACCCTTTGCTACATCTGGCCCTACATTACTTATGAATACCCCTTGTGATAATGGTGTGTACAGCAATGCCTGGAATGAAAGCAAGTAGCACCTAGAGATAGTGCCTGCCGTGCTGCAGAGGAGCAATCTGACCATTAAGACCTTTAAGTGCTTCATTGGTCAATACTCTGCAGGCTACTTGGGGGACCAGGATGGTAGTGAGAATATCTCTGGAGGTGAAAGAGCACACATTGCTGGACTGGAGGATACCCATTACCCATAACCTCGTGAAAGACTTCTTAGCCTTTACTGGGGACTACAGGGATTTTGTGGCAAGTTTACCTCTTAGAAAACATTTTAAAAAGTTACTTATACTGATGAGTGTAAGAAGGCTTTTGAAGACCTCTAGCGCATGCTATTAAATGTTTCTCTTCTAAAGGCTCTTGACCACAATCAACCCTTCATAATTCAAATCAATGCTTAGGGCAAGGGAGTTGGAGTAGCTGTTCCCAGGTCAATAAGAAAAAAAGGAGCAGTCAATGGCCTTTATCAGCAGCAAACTATGTTAAGGCACTTGAGGCACTACATTTGGGCCCAAACGGATCATAAACCCCTAAGTGACTCATAGCAATTGAGAGTGTAAACACTTTGAGCAGAATTCACAAAGATTATGCTGTGACTTTCAGTAGTATTTCGGGCCCTCCTGAATTCCAGGGTCTGTATCATGATGGGCTTTGCTGGTGCAGCACAGAGACGAGTGCTGATTCATCCACCTACAGTGTGCAAAGTCAGTTCATTTAACCCTATATTTTCAGAGTTAGGGCTTTATTTCCAGACAGTACAGGTTAGAAACAAAATGAGGCAAATCCTTCTCACTTTTTTTGAGCTGCACTCCGAAAATAAAGCATTAACAAAGAGAAATAATAGGTCAAATTAATTTAGCTTGATATAGCGAATTTCCTCATTTTGCAAATTATACAAATTTAACTAAAATGTGCTAATTTCAATGCTGATCAATACACATATAGAAAACGCAAACGTGTAGTAATCATATTGAGATAATAAAAGCACACACATGAACCAATTTAATGTATTGACTTAAGTTAGCTTAACTACTGATGCTCGATTAAATTTCAACTTTACAGATTAGGGATAAGACGTCTGTTTTAGCATCTAAACTGTTGTTTTGCATGAAATATTTTTCTCTTTTATATTGCAGATGCTATAATTTTCCAGAAGCCTTCTGCTAGCTAAAGCTGAACCATTTGTTATTAGACAATTGATAGTGAGGTTTGCACCAGGCAGAGAAGAGATGACAGGAAATGTGAAGGGTGGCCAGAACTGTCTGAACCACAATATTTGATCAAAGTAACAAACCAAGAATATGCTTCCATAGCTCATTGTCAAGATGTGAGAAACTAGTGAGTTTACCTGCCAAAAGAGTTTGCTGGAGACTGATTGGTTGGTAGAAATAAGGAAGATAACAGAGTTTTTGCTATTGATGATTTATAGATTCATAATAGTGTGTGTTCCTTAGATTAGAAAACCTCCTTCTTTCAGAGAGCTTCCCTTTCTCACCCAGAGACTTGGGCCCTGATTTATACTTCTTTAGCGCTGTATTTGGGTCATTTTTTTACGCAAAAGTAGCGCAAACTTCCAAAATACAGTTGTATGTTGGAAGTTTGCACCGATTTTGCGTCAAAAAACAACGCAAATGTGATGCAAAAAAAGTATAAATCAGGGGCTTGGTACGGAGCACTTTCTGCAGATCTTAGGAGGTGGACCTTAGGGACCTTAGGGATGCCTGCTAACTGTGAACTGAGAATACTTTCCTGCTTTTTCTAATTTCTGTTGCTTCATGTCATTTTTATTTTCTCATCAGAGGTCTTCATTTGGGTTTCTGAAACTGACATATTACCTTGCTTAAGGTAGATAATCACTCTTTTATGCCTTAAACTAATCAATTCAGATTAGTGATCTTCCTTTATTAAACACACCAGTTGCTTTTTTTTCCATCTTACTTGTAATTCTTACTTGTTAGACCTGACAGCTTTAGGATAGTCTTTGCCAACTCTTGGCCTCCCTCCCTCTATTTTAATAATCAATTTTTGCTGGATTTAGGACTCTGCACACTTTACCACTGCTGACAAGTGCTAAAGTGTGTGTGCTCTCTCCCCAATATATGGTAGCATTGGCTCATACTCAATTGGCATATTTAATCTACCTATAAGTCCCTAGTAAAGTGCACTAGATGCATTCAGGGCCTGTAAATTACGTACTACTAGTTAGCCTGCAGCACTGATTGTGCAGCCCGCATAAGTAGCCCATTAACCATGTCTCAGGTCTGCCATTGCCAGGACTGTGTGTGCAGTTTCACTGCTACTTTAACTTGGTATTATGTAAGTAAAAGGTAGGACATGTATTTATAAGTTTTACAATGTGAAGCCTGTTCATCTCATAGGCCAGCATTACAAATTCCCTTATATGCTTTTAAGTTGTAATTTCTGACCTGAGATGAATAGACTTGTCATGTTTGATATGGTTGGAATTGTAGTGAGAAATCCTACTTACTGGTGAGGTTGGATTCTACATTTCTATTTCCGAAATGCCACTTTTAGAAAGTGGGCATTTCTCTGCACTTACTATTCTCTGTGTTACAGCTTGTCTCAAATTCATATCTGGTCTGTGCTAGTTGGCAGCTCCCCTTGTGCATTCCACTCAGGCAGCCAGAAACATATGACACAGCTGCTTCTGCATTCAACTGTGTACTGATGGGTCTTCGTGGGCAGGAAGGGTGGAGGGGCTCTCACTTATACTTCAGACACCAGTGGCCTGCCCTCACACAAAGGACTAATAACCCTCCACAGTGCTCCTGGCAGACAGGGCTGAGTTTGAGCACTTCAAAACTGTTGGACTTTTGCTTATGCAGGGTCATCCCCAGTCTTTTTCGCCTCCTGCCTCCTATTTTTTTCTGACATGTTGCTGTTGGCTTTTCAACTCTGAGCACTTTACCACTGCTAACCAGTGCTAAAGTGCATATGCTCTCCTGTTTAAATTGTATGTAAGTGGTTTATCCATGATTGGCATATTTGATTTACTAGTAAGTCCCTAGTAAGGTGCACTAGAGGTGCCAGGGCCTGTAAATCAAATGTTACTAGTGGGCCTGCAGCACTGGTTGTGCCACCCACATAAGTAGCTCTGTAATCATGTCTCAGACCTGCCCCTGCAGTGTCTGTATGTGTATTTTTACACTGCAAATTCGACTTGGCAAGTGTACCCACTTGCCAGGCCTAAACCTTCCCTTTCCTTACATGTAAGGCACCCCTAAGGTAGGCCCTAGGTAGCCCCAAGGGCAGGGTGCAGTGTATGGATAAGGTAGGACATATAGTAATGTGGTTTATATGTCCTGACAGTGAAATACTGCCAATTTCGTTTTCACTGTTGCAAGGTCTGTCTCTCTCTCATAGGATAATATGGGGGCTACCTTTAAATATGATTAAAGTGTAGATTCCCCTAGAGAGTAGATGGACATGTGGAGTTTGGGATCCCTGAACTCACAATTTAAAAATACATCTGTTAGTAAAGTTGATTTTAAGATTGTGCGTTTGGAAATGCCACTTTTAGAAAGTGAGCATTTTCTTGCTTAAACCATTCTGTGACTCTGCCTTGTTTGTGGATTCCCTGTCTGGGTCAGTTTGACAGTTGGGTTGTTTTTCACCTCACACCAGACAGTGACACAAAGGGAGCTGGGGTGTGATCTGCATTTCCTGATTAGCCATCTCTGCTAGGAGGGAGGGGTGGAGTGGTCACTCTCATCTGAAAGGACTGTGCCTGCCTCTGACAATGCTGTCTCCAGCCCCCTGGTGTGTGTCTGAGGCCTTGCCTGGGCAAGGCAGGATTTCACAAGAAGGTGTGAGTCCCCTTTGAAGAAAGGTGACTTCAAAGACTAAAATGGGTATAAGAAGGGCACCCAAACTTACAAACTTTAGAAACACTTCTGGAACCAAGAGGAACCTCTGCCTGGAGAAGAGCTGATAGCTGAGGAACAAGTGCTGCCCTGCCTGTGACTGTGCTTTGTGGAGCTTTCCTGCAGTGCTGCTTCTGCCAGAGTAAGAGGGCAAAGACTGGACTTTGTGTGCCTTCCATCTTGAAGAAGAAATCTCCAAGGGCTTGATGTAGAGCTTGCCTCCTGTTGTTGAAGTCTCAGGGATAGCAAAGACTTCTTCCTGCCAGCACCTGGAGTCTCTGGAGAGACCCCTACTCTGCTCTGTGGTGCCCTTCCAGTTCCTGGGACCCTGAAAGGAGAGGCTGGCAGCCTAAGGACAAAAATACACGCAGCGAGCGCCGTGCGGAGAAAAGATCGACGCGAATCCGATCGCGGCTGAGAAAACGACGCGACGCCGGTTCCGCAGCTGAGAAACGACGCCGCAGGAAACGCGACCGAAAAACCGACGCCCGGAGCAGGAGAAACGACGCGCAGCATCGCTGACGGAGGCTGAGAGATCGCACCCTGCGCCGCGGGACTTTCGGATCGTCGTGTGGCTGGCTTTTTCAACGCGCACCGCCGTGCCGAGTTGTTTTCGACGCACACAGCCGTGCAGGGTTACTTTCGACGCACACCGCCCGTGCGGGGTTATTTTTGACGCAAACCAGGTACATTTTCACGCTAGCAGCGCTAGTGTGGTGTTACAACTACCTAAAGACTCTTTTTATTTTAAACCTTTAAAAAATCATAACTTGACTTGTGTATGTTGGATTTTTGTCGTTTTGGTCTTGTTTTGTCTAGATAAATATTTCCTATTTTTCTAAACTGGTGTTGTGTCATTTTGTAGTGTTTTCATTAAGTTACTGTGTGTGTTGGTACAAATACTTTACGCCCAGCACTCTGAGGTTAAGCCTACTGCTCTGCCAAGCTACCAAGGGGGTAAGCAGGGGTTAGCTGAGGGTGATTCTCTTTTATCCTAACTAGAGTGAGGGTCCTTGCTTGAACAGGGGGTAACCTGACTGTCAACCAGAGACCCCATTTCTAACATTGGTGACCAGCGGTCGGGATTGGACTTGTATTTGTACTTGACATACAGTAATTAAGTGTACACTACTGTTTTGATCTCAGACCACTACGTGACCACATACTACTTGTTTGGTGATCTTTTGATTTTTCTCTTAAGGACTCTTTTTATTCTACTTCCATGATTTTGCTGATCCCTTGACTGATTCTTTTTACTTCATTGGGAAATTATTTTTTCTGCCTTTTGGAACTTTGCACTTGTGACCATCATGTCTCAATCTGGAGATGCAACAGCTGGAGCTGTGTTTGAAATGGAGAAACTGAAGGAGTACTCAGTTGCTCAATTGAAACAGTTCCTTAAAGATCTTGACTGTCCCACTGAGAGCTCCACCAGGGAGGGGGAGCTGCAACAGGCACAGAGGGCTTGGGTGACAATCAAGAAGGCTGGAGGGCACACAGAGGAGGAGAATATGGGTGGGGAAGTGCAGAGGATACACAGTGGTGTAGTGGAGGAACCTGTTACGCCTGGGGGGAGGGTCCCCAGGAGGGGTGGCAGGGTGTCACCCAAGGGTCTGACTCCTGAAGAGTTACAGGACAGACAGGCAGAGAGGGAGTACCAATGGGAGCTGAAAAAGCTCGATTGGGAGTTGGAAGAAAGGAGGAGGAACTTAGAGATTAAAAAAATGATTTATGCTTACGAGCTTAAATTGAAAGAGCTGGAAGTCATGAGGGCTGAGTCCAGCTGGAATGGTGGCAGCAACAATTGTATATCCAGTGATGCTGCAGAAGTGCACATGCCCAGAGAGGTGGTGCCCTACTTGAAGGAGGGAGTTAACACACGCCAGGAGGGTCAGGGGTATGAGGTAGCTCCAGTGATGCACAGGGTCCCTGAGGTGGATTGGGGAACTGGCATGGGGAGTCATATTCCTACTGGTGGGAGGGACACTCTACTGACTCTAGGTGAGAGTGACAGGGAGAGGGGTTCCCCCCAGGTAGAAGTCCTGGTTATGGAGTGTGAAAACATCCCAGAAGAGTGTGGGTTGAGTGTCAGGGACAGTCAGGTACTGTCTCACCAGTCTCAGGAGGGTGATGTGGGGTGCTTTTTCAAAGCAGAGTCACTGGATGGTTGGGTGAAGGGTACTTTGGTTAATTCATGTGAGGGGCTGAGTGATGTAATTGCTGGAGAGCATATGTCTAGTCCTTATTTTCCAGAGCTATGCCAACACCAGGTGGAGTGTGAGTTCTCTGACCCCAGGGAGCTTACAATGGAGGCAGACTTCTGGGTGAGTACCAGAGGGTCTGAAGAGGCATTTGGGGGTGCTCCTGAGAGGAGTGGTCTAGGTAGTTCCCAACCAGGTGAGGTAGGGAAGGATTGTAGTGTCCCAGGTAGGTCCCAGTGTAGTGGGATGGGTGAGGGACCCCATGTCCAGTCTCAGAGGAGAGGGAATGGGGATGGGTTGAGGCCCAAGGTGCCCGAGATCCGGTCCCAGGTCCTGGAGGGTTCCCTGCGGGAACACCAGGAGGGGAGCCTAGCCTGTACCATAGGGCCATCTGTTGAGGGAGACCCCACAGTGTCAGGAGAACTTGGGGGGGCGGCTGTAGCCAGCGTCCCACCAGTTCTGGTGTCTGGCAGTACCACTCCTAGTGAGGGGGTGCAGAAGTCCAGACAGAGGGTTGAGAGGGGGTTGCGGACCCCAGTGGAGAACCTGGAGGGTCAGGGGTCAGCTCTGAGAGCAGAGCCCCCCATGAATGACCTTGGTAAGACCATTTCTGGGTTGGGGGGAATCCAGACTCTGTCAGATGGGCAGAGGTCAGGAGACCTGCGCCAGCCAGACTCTTGTGTGGCCCTTCGGGACAGTGTGTCCCTTGAGGGGGGTAAGTGTGCCCCCCTGGAAGTCCTGGTGTGCCAGGCAATGGTTCAACCGCAGGGTGGTGACTCTGGGTTGAATGATCAGGTTCAGGGGGTAAACTCTGACCTGATGGGGGGTAAGTGTGCTCCCAAGGAAGTCCTGGTGTGCCAGGCAGTGGTTCAACCGCAGGGTGGTGACCCTGGGTTGGATGACCAGGTTCAGAGGGTAAACTCTGACCTGGTAGGGGGTAGGTATGCCCCCCAGGAAGTCCTGGTTTGCCAGGCAGTGATCCAGTCTGTGGGTACAGACCCTGGATTGGGAGGCCAGGTTAAGGGTGTCCCCCCTGACCTGGAGGAAGGGGCTACTGCTAACAGTGCCCCTACCAGGTTGTCTTCTGGGGGGGCCACTCCTAGTTGGGTGGTTCAGGACCCCAGAGGAGAGGGCAGGGGGAGGGAAGCCTCACCCCTGGCCCTGGTCCAACCTGAAGGTACAGACCCCAGGTTGGAGGATCAGTTGCAGGTTAACATCCCTGCACTGGTGGAAGAATTGTGCAGGACTGCTTCTACAAGCACCCTGACAGTTTTTGACTCTGGGGGTGCCGCTTCTGCAGGGAGGTTACAGAGCCCCAGAGGGGAGGACCAGGGTCAGGTTGTCATCCCTGACCTGGTGGAAGAGAGAGTGGTCAAAGGGTGCCAGGCACCTGGGGCTACCACCCCCCACTCTCCACAGTCACAGTGGTTAGAGAGGCCTGAGGTCGGGCTCTCATCCCTGACAGTTGTCTGGGGCCACTGTGGCTTGCTGTCCTGGTGGACAGAGTTGCCCCTGGGGGGGGGAGGACGAGAGTCACACCCCGGGGGTGGAGTGGGCAACACCACTGTGTTGGCCCTGGTGGTACTATCTGCCCATTGCAATACATCTGTGAGCAAAGTAAAGTTAGGTGTTGCACAGATGGTGTCTGTAGATGTGGAGAAGGGTTCCCCATGGGTTAGCTTAGTGGGCCCTGAGAGTATGGACAGAGGGATCCAACTGGAGTCAGGAAGGCGTAGAACTGGAACATGCCCCTGCTGTTGTGGGCCTGGGTCCCTGTTCTATCGCCCCAATCAGGGAAGTACATCAAGGTATTGATTGTTCTCCCCTGGCTTTAGGCTGGTAGGGGGTCGTGTTGGACTTTTGCTTATGCAGGGTCATCCCCAGTCTTTTTCGCCTCCTGCCTCCTATTTTTTTCTGACATGTTGCTGTTGGCTTTTCAACTCTGAGCACTTTACCACTGCTAACCAGTGCTAAAGTGCATATGCTCTCCTGTTTAAATTGTATGTAAGTGGTTTATCCATGATTGGCATATTTGATTTACTAGTAAGTCCCTAGTAAGGTGCACTAGAGGTGCCAGGGCCTGTAAATCAAATGTTACTAGTGGGCCTGCAGCACTGGTTGTGCCACCCACATAAGTAGCTCTGTAATCATGTCTCAGACCTGCCCCTGCAGTGTCTGTATGTGTATTTTTACACTGCAAATTCGACTTGGCAAGTGTACCCACTTGCCAGGCCTAAACCTTCCCTTTCCTTACATGTAAGGCACCCCTAAGGTAGGCCCTAGGTAGCCCCAAGGGCAGGGTGCAGTGTATGGATAAGGTAGGACATATAGTAATGTGGTTTATATGTCCTGACAGTGAAATACTGCCAATTTCGTTTTCACTGTTGCAAGGTCTGTCTCTCTCTCATAGGATAATATGGGGGCTACCTTTAAATATGATTAAAGTGTAGATTCCCCTAGAGAGTAGATGGACATGTGGAGTTTGGGATCCCTGAACTCACAATTTAAAAATACATCTGTTAGTAAAGTTGATTTTAAGATTGTGCGTTTGGAAATGCCACTTTTAGAAAGTGAGCATTTTCTTGCTTAAACCATTCTGTGACTCTGCCTTGTTTGTGGATTCCCTGTCTGGGTCAGTTTGACAGTTGGGTTGTTTTTCACCTCACACCAGACAGTGACACAAAGGGAGCTGGGGTGTGATCTGCATTTCCTGATTAGCCATCTCTGCTAGGAGGGAGGGGTGGAGTGGTCACTCTCATCTGAAAGGACTGTGCCTGCCTCTGACAATGCTGTCTCCAGCCCCCTGGTGTGTGTCTGAGGCCTTGCCTGGGCAAGGCAGGATTTCACAAGAAGGTGTGAGTCCCCTTTGAAGAAAGGTGACTTCAAAGACTAAAATGGGTATAAGAAGGGCACCCAAACTCACAAACTTTAGAAACACTTCTGGAACCAAGAGGAACCTCTGCCTGGAGAAGAGCTGATAGCTGAGGAACAAGTGCTGCCCTGCCTGTGACTGTGCTTTGTGGAGCTTTCCTGCAGTGCTGCTTCTGCCAGAGTAAGAGGGCAAAGACTGGACTTTGTGTGCCTTCCATCTTGAAGAAGAAATCTCCAAGGGCTTGATGTAGAGCTTGCCTCCTGTTGTTGAAGTCTCAGGGATAGCAAAGACTTCTTCCTGCCAGCACCTGGAGTCTCTGGAGAGACCCCTACTCTGCTCTGTGGTGCCCTTCCAGTTCCTGGGACCCTGAAAGGAGAGGCTGGCAGCCTAAGGACAAAAATACACGCAGCGAGCGCCGTGCGGAGAAAAGATCGACGCGAATCCGATCGCGGCTGAGAAAACGACGCGACGCCGGTTCCGCAGCTGAGAAACGACGCCGCAGGAAACGCGACCGAAAAACCGACGCCCGGAGCAGGAGAAACGACGCGCAGCATCGCTGACGGAGGCTGAGAGATCGCACCCTGCGCCGCGGGACTTTCGGATCGTCGTGTGGCTGGCTTTTTCAACGCGCACCGCCGTGCCGAGTTGTTTTCGACGCACACAGCCGTGCAGGGTTACTTTCGACGCACACCGCCCGTGCGGGGTTATTTTTTACGCAAACCAGGTACATTTTCACGCTAGCAGCGCTAGTGTGGTGTTACAACTACCTAAAGACTCTTTTTATTTTAAACCTTTAAAAAATCATAACTTGACTTGTGTATGTTGGATTTTTGTCGTTTTGGTCTTGTTTTGTCTAGATAAATATTTCCTATTTTTCTAAACTGGTGTTGTGTCATTTTGTAGTGTTTTCATTAAGTTACTGTGTGTGTTGGTACAAATACTTTACGCCCAGCACTCTGAGGTTAAGCCTACTGCTCTGCCAAGCTACCAAGGGGGTAAGCAGGGGTTAGCTGAGGGTGATTCTCTTTTATCCTAACTAGAGTGAGGGTCCTTGCTTGAACAGGGGGTAACCTGACTGTCAACCAGAGACCCCATTTCTAACAAAAACCACTCTTTGAAGTTTCCCCCACTTCACAAGCATTTTTGGGAATATACATTGGTTACGCCAGCAGGTAGTTGACAGTAAGCTGACTGATCCCAGGAAGCTTGCTGAGGTTACTGACATTCTGGGCTAGCAACACAGTGTCCAAAAAGATATCTGGTGGGGGAGGGCACCCACAAAGGTGGTGAGGGTTCCCAACAGAAGAAAGAGGGGGGAGAAAAACTTAAAAAGTAATGAGTTCTCTAAAGGGAGTAGTGCTTACCAGCCCCAGTCTGATCCTAAAAAGAAAGGGTTTTATGGCCACAAGACAGGACGTTTGTACCACAATGTGCAGAGTGCTCCAAGTGTGAACACTCTAAGGGCGACTCCAAATATCCCAAGAGGGCAATGCCCCCCACTGGTGGGCAGACACCTGGGTTTGCTAGTGTAGTGCTCAGGGAGGAAGTAGTCCCAGATAGTTCTGGGGAACAGACAGATGTAACCCTAGTGTTCCTGGGAGTTGTGGACAAGGTGCCAAAAGCCCACATGCCTTCCAAGACTTCAGAGTATAGGCAATGGGTCACCATTAATGGGTAACGGATAGAGGCTCTGCATCACAAAGGAGCCAGCATGACAACTGTCAAGTGCCAGCTGTTGTCAGCAGAGCTGGTCTTAGCGAGCGCTCTGGTTCCCTTTGAGTGGGGGAGGGTCTCAGGTACTCTGAAATTAGCTGTATGTCCTGCCATACTGGTAGATTGTCTGTTAGGCAATGACCTGGAGCACACTTCCTGGAGAGAGGTAAAGCTCAGGTGTCACTTGGAAATGATGGAATTGCCTGAGTGGGTCTGTATGACCACACGGTCCATGGTGCCCGGGAAGGGAGTCAAGGGCACCTGTAAGAACAGCCCAAACAGCTGCCAAGGAGAGGGCCAAGGGATGCAGGGAATTGTCCCTGAAATTCCTTCAGGGGAGTTTGATGGGGGTCTCTGAGGAGGAGGCTCCTGAGCCAACCGGGGAGGATATTGCCACCCTAGTTGACCTACGTGAGCTTGCTGGCTGGCAAGTTGAGGTTGGGCCCACGAGGGAGTCTGTAAAGTGCAGAAAGGATGTCCTAGTCTTGATGGCTTGAGGTGACAGGCCTCAGCCCATGCAGCAGGTGAAGCCTCTGGGGATCACCTAATTTACTGGGAGAATGATCTCCTATATAACGAGCCTAAGGCTCCCGGTACTGGGGCAACACGTATGCTGGTGGTCACCCAGTGTTGCCGGGCCTTCCTACTGGGACTGGCTCATGACATACCCCTGGCCTTTGCCAGGCTTGTTTCCCATTTCTATTGGCCCTGAGTGAAGACAGCCTTAGATACATTCTGTAGGTGCTGCCCCACCTGCCAGGTCAGTGAGAAGTGAGGGAAAGAGCTGAAAGCTTCCCTGATCACACTTACCATTGTTGGCACCTAATTTGAAAGGGTTGGCATTGGACTCCAAGACAGACCTAGGCAACAGGTTAATCCTGGTCTTGGTGGACCATGCCACATGCTACCCAGAGGCAATCTCTCTGAGGACAGTGACTGCACCTGTGGTGACCAGAACTTTGATGAGGGTCTTTACCCATGTCTGGTTCTCCAAAGAGATGGTGTCTGACAAAGGCACTAACTTTATGTCTGCATACAGGAGGTCCATGTGGGATACATGTGGTGTAACTTACATGTTCACTATATCCTATCACCCTCATTCCAATGGTCTAGTTGAGAGGTTCAACAAGATCTTGAAGGGCATGATTGCAGGCCTCCTGAAGCCATGAGACGTAAGTGGGAAATCCTCTTTCCATGCCTTCTCTTTGCCAACAAAGAGGTGCCACAGAAAGGAGTAGGGTTCAGTCCCTTTACACTCCTCTACGGCTAGCCTGTCAGGGGACCTCTAAGTATTGTCAAGGAGGGGAGAGAGAAAGCTCCCAGGAAACCTCCTCAGGATGTAGTGAGCTACTTGTTGGCCCTCTAAAACCAGATGCACCACTTCTGGAAAAAGGCCAAGAGCAACGTCAAGAGGTAATAAAATGCTGGCATGACCAGAAGGTTACTCTGTTGGAGTTTCAACCTGGTGACAAAGTATGGGTTATGGAGCCAGTAGAGCCCAGAGTTCTCCAGGACAGCTGGACTGGCCCATATGAGTTCAAGGAGCATAAGGGGGAAGCAATGTACCTAGCATCCCAGGTACTGTGTGTTAAAAGGAAACAACCACTGGTTCTGAAGGGTTGAGACACATTTAAACATTTAACAAGTAATATCTCGACTTGTGCATATTGCATTTTTGTGGTTTTGATCCTATTTTATTCAGATAAATATTTTCTATTTTCCTAAACTGGTATGGAGCACTTTTTGTAGTGTTTGCACTGTGTTACTGTATGAGTTATTGCACAAATACTTTACACATTGCCTTCTAAGTTAAGCCTGCATGCTCTGTGCCACGCTACCAGAGGGTGTGCACAGGATAATTTAGGTTGTGTTTTGACTTACCCTGACAAGGACTGTAGTCCCTACTTGGACAGGGTGCATAACTCTACCAACTTGAGACCCATTTTCTAAAAGGGGGATGGATTTACAGTTAAATTTGTTGTGATATTATTTTGTTTACCGTGATCTGTCTGTACTTCTCAAGGGGTCCTTTTGCTGGAGAGTAACTGTTATGCTTAACTGGTAATGACAAGTACTTTATGACCCTTGGAGGAGGTGTGATGGCCCTCTTGTGTTAACTGACGTATATTGGAAGGTACACAAACCCTACAAGCTGTACAAGATGTATCTATGGACACTAGCCATCAAACTGTACCTGACTTCCTTCTTCCAATATGGAGTGTGTACTAGATTTGGTTCTCTTACTTGTACGCATTGTAAAGGCAATAAAGGCATTTACAAAAAAACTAAAAGGGGCCTGGAGCCCACTCATTGCTTACTGTTTATTGACTTCATTGCCACTCTTATTTGCTGCCTCCTGATTGGTCAGTGCATGCCAGTTTCGCTTTATCTTTGTGCATTTCTCCCTTCTGTAGAGTGTGAACCAAACCAGGCCCAAATCACATCTCACCTAAGGGAACTCTACTGGCTCCAGATACACAAGCACTTGAACTTCAAGGTCCTCACCCACAGGTACAAAGCACTTCACAGCACAAGCCTTGACTACTTGAATAGCAGCATACAATTCAACCATCTCTCCAGACACCTCTGGTCTGCTGGACTCTAACCCCATGCATTCACAAAAGCAGATCAGGAAGTCATGCCTTTTAATACATTGACCCTAAAGCCTGCAACATATCAGAGCCTCCTCCTCCTCCCTTCTTGAATTCCACAAGAAGATGAAGACATGGCTCTTTAAGTAAGCCCACCGGAACCAAGCATCACACACCTGCTACATCATCAGGATGTTCTCATTAGTGATAGCATGAGGTAATAATACAGTTAACATAACAAGTATCGGATTTAAGATACAAAATTAATATATATATATATATATGTATATATATATATATATATAAATATATATATACTGTGCTTTCTTTACATTTAAACGTAAAATTGTGAAAATACATTTTTGCAATGATGAGATCACACTGGAAGGCAACAAACTGTTTGCTACTTCCACCTTGTTCTTTTTTCGGGCGCTCTTTCCACCTCTGTAATGTCTGCCCGTTATATGAATAGGGGAGGGACCATGTGTTTGTTGCCTGGAGTAACACTTCAGTCATTACTTCATGAACCGCACATCAGTATCAACTCTGTTCTCACAACCTATCCTGACAGATCTATTCTCAGACAAGGAGTTGCGCTGCAACAATCATCTTCCCTCACTGATCACTGCAGCCAACAGGACGAAGAAACTCTCTTTTGGAAGTCTTTAAAGTACAAAAGTGGCAATTGATGAAGCCTTAAATTTTCTCAGTAGGTTTTAATGGATCAGCCATTGCAGTAACCCCTACATAGCCTCTTCCTAGGCTGATTTCATTTTCCTTGGTTGCCTCTCGGTGTCCCATTTTGCAACCTGCTTTGCCTCATTTGCACGATTTAGTTGCCTGTTCTCTCGTGCTATGACACGGTCAGCGTTGACCATGTCAAGGCACGTTTTTTAGGCCTGCTGTATACTTTTAAGTATACTATAGAGTGAGTTCCAGCGTTTACATAGGTTAGTTGCAGTGTCCTTCAAAAATCCTTGCTTGCTAGTGGTCAGTTCTGCCTCTTTGTCCTGCCTTTTTTCACTTTGGGAGCAGCACAAAGTACTGTGTAATTACGCTATGTCCTGTTTATCTCTTCTGTAAGGGACTTTTTTTGGCATTTGCCTGTTTCACCTCAACAGTGTGGGTGCTTGTTCAGTTACTCCTCCCCACCAGCTCCCTCTGTAAACATAAACCAACAGCAGAGGGGGGCTTTTCCAGGGCCAGCTCACCCTCGCTCTCTTCCTTTTGTTATTTTCAGTCTGTGTGGCAATAAAAGTCCAGTCAGTAATTTACAACGCTATGAGCTCTAACTTGAGCAAACAAGAGACTATTGCATTCCAAATGCTTGTTTCGATTGCCTTACCTCATGTTCAAGAAATGTTGTGTTTGTTGGCTTTCTGAAGCAGACTCGTTTGTGTATGTATATTATTTCCTTATCTAATTTCTTTTTCCGTCCCACAATCACCCTCCTTCTGCTGTCGCTTGTCCATTTAGTTTCCGATCTACTTTTTGTTCGGTTATGGCATTACATTTTTTATTTTCTGCAGTGCGGCCAGTACTTGCGCAGCCTCCTTCCGTCCCTCACTCCCTCTCGCTCTCTCACCCCCCTGAGAAGAATCTGTTTACACTGTCCATCACGGGTGCCTTTTTATCAGCAGTAGGAATTTGGTGCCTACTTGCACACGCTGTGTTGCCCTTGACAACTTAACCCCATCGGAGCCGGTGAACCGCCCTCTGTTTGTTTCAGTTTTGGAGCACTTTGAGGCCACCTCTGGGACACACATGCGTGCGGAATCGTGCAGTATTTGGCTGGATTATCCCATTTCTGCAGCATGGTGAGGGGGGCCTCCTGCTACTCTGTAGCCTAGAGACAGAGAGAAGTGGATCATGTGCACCCTGCAATGGTAAAGGTAAACTGCACTACACTGGGGAAATGGGAACGTGCATGGTGGTGACGAATCTAGCCCAGATTTACTGTATTTCATCAGAGAAGGCATTTAAGTATCGTTGTTATGTGTGTTAACTTTTTCCTGGGATTTCGATTGCAGCATATGCACTTCCAGGGACTCTCATGTGTATCTGTTTAACTAAGGACATGTGTGGACTTTGGATGTTCGGAGATGTTTGACGCAGCAGTGGTGAGTTTCAGCATGAGATGTTTGTGTTGTAGTATTCTCCAAGGGGGTTGGTATTGTTTCAAGGTCTACGGGAGAAAGCTGTCTTATTGTGATTTTTTTTTAGCAGTGCTCTAAATTTGAGGACTTGCTAGGCAAATCTACGGTTACTATGTCTACCCCACTAGAAATATTGACTCCACTTGGGAGGGATGCGTCCTATTTTTAGTGCCCTTTGTAGTTTACCAGTGCCCACTCCCCGTAGAGGTTCTCCTGCTTTGCCGCACCTCCATTTGCAGAAGAAAGCAGTTTTGCACATGTATTGCGCTGTGTACTTTTGAAGTGTGAATATATGTCATTTAACACATACAGTGAACACAAAGGTCACGAACAAGTGAATTTCCAAGGTTTAGTCTTTCGCAGGGTGACTTAGTTTTCAGAGATCGCGTGTCAGCAATTCGTAGCCTGCCCTGGCCTGCTTTTACTCTTTGCATTCTGGTACTTGAAGTTTTGAATAATGTTTTTACATTCAGTTGAGGCTACATGTCACGGAATGCAAGCCAAAAAAAACAGGCAGATCGCTAGCCGATCTTTCACGAACCATTCAGTGACATAAACCTTGTCAGTATTTTTTTGCTGTAAAACATACTGAGACTTGAATGCAGTCACAGATACACGTGGTTTCACGTCACACAGAGTGAGTCCAAAAGGTTTAGGATGTGTTGTGCTTTGCAGTATGCCTGAGACATCCACTGCACTTCGGGATATTTCATTCATTAATAGTCAATGGGCGACCGGCAGGACTCTGGCATTTAGGTGCATTAAAGCAAGCTATTTTACATGCTGGGCATTTCTACAAACGTGGTAGAAATTGAAGTGAGTTCTGAATAATTCCACAAATAACCACTGATGGATGTGTACTGGGGAGGAACAGATGCGTGGCGGGCTCCAGATAAACATCAAAACAAGGCCCTTGTGTTTACTTTTAGATATTTCCAGTTGAACCTCTGACAGTTTTGAGCCTTCTGGTGACATTATATGAAGAGTAAGTTACTTCAGCTCCTCAAAAACAATAACCAAAGTAAACAAAGGTGATGACAAATACATATATAGAGTCAGAGCTCAATAATATATCAAAATAATATCTTTTATTGCCAAAAAATCATATCCAATCTCCTAATATAAACATATTCTACAGGAAACTCTAACCCAATCAGTCTACAGTCATCTTTCACTACTCTAGGGTATCACCTGCCTCACTTCACATAGTGTTATAAAAGAGCATCCCATCCGAGTAAGGGGATTTCAACCCCTTCATCCTGACAAGGGTACTGACAGGTTGTGTCTTGTATACTGCTTACTGCTGGTAGACAGTTCTGTCTCTGGCACAAAACAATGAATATCCAGTAATACAATACCACTACCATCCTATTATGAGTCTGCCTCTTCGCACATCCTTTTTCATCATTCTACTCCTAGCCTTCCCCCAACGTTTCTGATAGTCAGCCAGCAACTCAGATGGAGGTGCGGTGAAAGTGATATTCTATTCAAATTAGCATGGCAGATTTAAATGCGGGATGCTAAATGGCAATATTTTCACTTTTTGCCGCAGATATATTCAGGGCCACTGGAATTATGTGGCAGAGAGGACCAAATTATGCTGCAGGGCTGACTAATTTATGTGGCAAGAAATGTCCTGTTATGCATTTACAGCGCCAATAGCTCTAACTCAAGCAAATGCGAGACCTATTGCATTGCAAATGGTTGTTTTACTCTCAACCTCCCTGCTGTACAACATGGCTAAAAAAAGAGATCTATAAAGTCAATTGATCTCAAATAGGCGAGAACTATTGGCCTTGCCAGTGTTCATGTAGCCAATAGCAAGTGGGCAACTGGTTCCTCCTGTGTCGGTTGTGTGTGTCGAAACAATTTTGTCTGTAATTCGTAGTTTCCAAGATATGGGACCCTGTGCCCTTAGTTGGATGTACAAAAATACTTTTCTACTTGCGGAATATACAAAATATTCATATGGATACGTACACAGAAACAATTTTCTTTCTGCATTGAAGGGACTTGCTGCTTGTTTATTCGGCAAAAGCGACACATTGCTGCAATACGTGTACCGATCAGCACGCAGTTGCACTTTGCCTTATGCTACTGAATGTTTGGAGGTCACCCAGAATAACCATTTCACCACTGTCGATATATTTAGTTTATGAAAATGTAAATGAAACATGGAATTGGTTCTTTATTTCCATTATGGTAAGCTCCTAAACTTTACACTAAAACTGATTTATGCCCCTGAAGCATTTAGCTCATTCACGCTATTATATATTCTGAAAGCAACAGCAATTGCTTCCATTAGAATGTGATAATGGTGCTTTCTGCTGTCAGATACACTAAAGCAAATCATATTTTCACTGGCATTGCATTATTTCGCCTCAAATATTTCCTTTTTCATTTTCATTATATATTTAAAAATGATGTTGTCAATTTACTGTCAATCTAATCTAAAATATCCTTTGTAAATCATTAATTATTTCTTTGGAGGCAACACTGTAGCTGCTGCTAATAATTCTGTTATGCTTGGTCATAAATATATCAAACAGATTTAGACAGACTCCTGAAGCAAACACATAAAGGCTTATGGGGATAAAAGTTTATGTAAGTGTGCAGCTAGCACCTATAAAGAAGGTATTACCGCTGATATAAATGAAAAGGAGTTAACTATTTGTACTCCATAAAACAGCAGAAAAATTTAACTAGTTAATAGTCCAATATTTATAAGAATTTCTGAGGTTTGCTTGTGATCTAGCCATAAATGTTGCAGATTAAAAAGACTGGTGCCCAGCAGGGTCTGACTGGCCTATAGGGCAATCAGGCAGTGCCCATTGGGCTAGTCTGACAAGTCAGTGTGCGGGTCTATGTCTTAGCAGTTGTGGGTCCGTTTTACGGCCAGGTGGGCCGTTTTTTACTGTTAATTTTCTTGATATGACCTCATTTTTTAACCATCTGCTTTGCTAACGGGAGCCACTTTTATTTTGGTGCCTGGGCCTATTTTTTCCCAGTCCAACTCTGAGGCCCAAGGGCATTAGGTAATTGGCTAAGTTCAGCTATGTTTTCCTCAATGCTTAGAGAAGGTGTGCTAGCACACTCATTTTTACCTGTTGCTTGATGTGAAACGTATCCATAATGTCCGTTCTGAGTTTTGCACATTTGAGCACATTACATAATAGGATCTAGAACAGCCTATTGTGAGCCTCCGTGGACACTCTCCTGCCCTGTAGCATTCAATATTGTATTTAAATGAGCCGTTGCGATTCTGAATGAAACTGACCATATTCAGTGACAGCCGAAAGCAAATCATAACTGTGGGGTTTTGAAGAATTTTGGGGGTCGTTTAGAGTTTGGCAGGGTGGGATCCCTGCCACCAACTTGCAGGACTTACCCCTGCCAAAGCAACATTGCCCTGCCTCACATGAAGGTGGGCCTTTCCACCCATGCAACGTCAGAAGGCATCACTGAGAGAAACAATTGGTCTGGGAGTTTTTCTGCCACCGGGTCGCCAGGTCACAAGGACAGTCATCCTGCCTTATTTAGGGTGTGACACCTGTCACTAGAATTCATTACACACGACTGCTACACCAGGCATGGTAGCTCCGATCATGAAAATGCATCAATGGCTCCTCCTGCATCAGCCCCACTAATTTTTTGCTTTACATAAACAAAGCCCTGCTTTGGCAGTTTGTTTGCCAAAACAAACAGAAATGCCATGTGAGGCCAACACAACTCCCCGCTAAGAATCTCACTAAGGTTACAGAAGAGTCATTTGTGGAGAGGTTTCAAGTTAAGCTTATAGATCACCCCGGGCAGATGAGGATCAATGCATTGGGCAGGTTGCCAGGGGACCCGATCCCGTAGCTTCCATTGACTTGACGGACTGAAAGGCCATTTCACGGGCCCTTATTGCCCTGTTGGTGATCTATGCCTTTGAAGGAATATTAAATAATCAAATAAGTCCTGCTATTTCTTGCAAGGCTGTTGTTTTTTACAGCACACGTTTCATCCATGGTAGGGGAGGCCAGCCTTTCTTGTGTGAAAACTACTTCTAAATTTGTTGTGCACCATCATTCCTTTGGCATGACACTCAGGCTGTTTGTCTCCAGTACTTTAAACATATAGATCAGGATATAAAATGCTATCATTCATCTTTTTCCCATAAATTACAAATTAGCTCATCTGAGAAATAGGATGATGTAGACTTGAAAATAAATGACAATTTTTGTGGATGGTCTCTCTGCATGAGATGCCACCCACATAATTATGAGTTTACAGAGTGTGAATTTGTGATAAGAACTCTCGTTTTATTTCAGAATTTCCACCTGCTGAAAGGTGCTGCATTTTTGAGCAATGCAGGACCTGAAATTTGGGAACAACATATGGAAATGGCACAGTAATTCCAGGACCCTGTGTTTTCCACATTTTAGACCTGAAATGTCACATTTGCCGGTGATAGAGACAGGAATACCAACTGGAAACGCTAATCCTGGACCCAGTATTCTTCCACCCCCTGCCCTGGGCAAGTAAGAAATGCATCCTATACCTGTGGGTAAAAGTTACCAAGGCTTAGCATGAACGGTCACGTGATTCTAAATGCTGGTTTGTGATACAAATTGCTGCAAACAACAATGTTGATAAAACTTCATTTTAAAAAGAGATTTTGCACTGAAAATTCAAGTGAATACAGATCCATTTGCATATGGCTGGGTCCTAACTGGATTGGCATGGGTAGCAAAAAAAATGATGGAGTTAGGCTCAGATTTCTGTACTGGGGGTGAATGTTTGACTTTGTTCAGCATTCCGTCCATCACTTGTTCTTTTTGAGTTTGTCGCCCTAAGTGGGAAGGGACTCTGCCATTTATGAGTCCTACCTTTGCCTGAGGTGCCCCTCTCCAGTCCTGGGCCTCAGAAGTGGGTTCTGCAGCTGTTTTTGCCAATAACCCACGCATTGCCTTAAGTGTGGGGGAAATTCCAATGCATTACTCCCTCAACACCGACGCAGAGGCTGCATGATGACAGCGGATTCACAGCCTGCATGGCTCAACAACTACACTCTGCACAGCTCAACAACCATTCACTTCCATGGAGCTGAACGACGATGCAGTGACCCGACTGCATGGAAAATAACAACACATCATGCCCTTGGTGCTTTGCTCCATCAATGGTACTGTTTCAGTGGACTCTGCAAGGGTTCTGTAGCTGGCACACCCTCCTTCGTGGTTAACCTGGATTTTGGATTTGCACCGGTCCCTCTCCACCGCAAGTAACCTTTTGCCTGCTAGTGACTTCTAAGCACAGTTTTCACATTTAGGCCCTTATTACAACCCTGGCGGTCGGTGATAAAGTGGTAATACCGCCAACAGGCCGGCGGTAACAACAATGGAATCGTGACCACAGCGGAAACCGCTCAGACAGACAGCCAGCCACTTTAACACACCGACTACCAGGGTGGAATCAACAAGCACTATGGCGGTAACCGCCAACAGCCAGGCGGAAGACAATGTACTGCCCACTCTATTATGACCGGCCTATCCGCCCCCTTTTCTGGGGTGGTACCAACAACATCAAAAGCCTGGCGGAAACAGAACTCAGAAGTCAAAGGACTCACCTGTGGAGACTCAGGGAACAACCACGACGCCATGGAGTCCGAGCTTCAAATTTTCACCATGCTCATCTACCTTCTGCTTCATTATGAACACCAACGCCGGCAAAGACAACCGCGGTGAGTACTTCCACCTAGCACACAAGGGAGGCGGGAGGAAAAAGAGAGTGACACACACACGCAACACCCCCACCCTAAACACCGTAAACACAACCAGATGAAGCAACATAACATATTTACCCTTCACTCCTCAGGAATAATGCAAGGACAAAACGATCTGAAGAAAGTGAGTGTAATATGACAAAATACTATGAATAAGTGTATCAAAATCCAAACGTATATACATATTTACAAATGTAGGGACACTGCCCAGTCCTCACTGTCCGTGGGCCACAGGGCCACAACACATAGGCCAAGTCCCCACCTCACTCCTGCAACAACACAGAGAGAACATTGCAGGGGCATCAGTTCAAAAACAGACAGGCACCTCAGGGGGATGGGGAATGGGGGGGCACCTCAGCCAGAAGATGGTACAACACCACTGGTCGTGGAGGGGGCAACATGCCCTGTGCGCTGTCCTGGGGAGTGCAAGGCCACAGTCTCTCAAGTGGGTGGTTTGCCCACTGCTTGGTCCTGGGGAGTGCAAGGCCACAATCTCTCAAGTGGGTGGTTTGCCCACTGCTTGGTCCTGGGGAGTGCAAGGCCACAGTCTCTCAAGTGGGTGGTTTGCCCACTGCTTGGTCTTGGGGAGTGCAAGGCCACAATCTCTCAAGTGGGTGGTTTGCCCACTGCTTGGTCCTGGGGAGTGCAAGGCCACAGTCTCTCTAGTGGATGGCATCTTCCACTGGTTCTGGAGGGGCCATTGTGCCCAGTGTGCTTCATCCTGGGAAGGATGCAGTGAGTGGATGGCTTCTCCACTGGTTCTGGAGGGGGCATTGTGCCCTGTGATGCAGATCTTGGAGAGTGCAAGGTCACAGTCTCTCAGCTGGGTGTCAGAGCCACAGGATTTGCAAGGGCCAGGCTGCACAACAGCCCACGGATGCAGGACTACACACTGTCCACTGGCGGTGACAGCTGCTCAGTGGTGGCAGTGGTGGTGCTGGTGTTGGTGCTGGCAGTGGTGGGGGGAAGCTCCAGCCCATCCCCTGCAGCCTTGGATGGCTGCCCACTGGGGCTGCTGCTGGCAGTGGTGCTGGTGGTGCTGGCAGTGGTGGGGGGAGGCTCCAGACCCATCCCCTGCAGCCTTGAACGGCTGCCTACTGGGGCTGCTGCTGCTGGCAGTAGTGTTGGTGGCGGTGCTGGCAGTGGTGGGGGGAGTCTCCAGCCCATCCCCTGCTGCCTCGGACGGCTGCCCACTGGGGCTGCTGGTGCTGGCAGTGGTGCTGGTGGCAGTGCTGGTTGCAGTGCTGGTGGCGGTGCTGGTGGTGGTGCTGGCAGTGGTGGGGGGAGGCTCCAGCCCATCCCCTGCAGCCTTGGATGGCTGAACCCCCATGGTTGGTGGTGGGGGCTCTGAATTAGTACCAGCACCAGGCCTCCTGTCCATCCTGCCTGCTGGTGCAGGCCCCTTGCCCTTCCTGTCAGCAGCCAGGGATTGCTCCTTGCCCTTCCCTGTAGCAGCTTGGGGTGCCTCCTTGCACTTCCTTGACACAGCTGGCGGTGCCTCCTTGCCCTTCCTTGAAGCAGCTGGGTGTGCCTCCTTGCCTTTCCTTGATGCAGCTGGTTGTGCCTCCTTGCCCTTCCTTGAAGCAGCTGGGGGTGCCTCCTTGCCCTTCCTTGACACAGCTGGTGGTGCCTCCTTGGCCTTCCTTGCAGCACCTGGTGCAGGCAGCATTTCAATGTGGCTGCCTGGTGCCCGGGATCCTCTCCCACCTGGAGTAGCTGCCGATACCACTGTGGCCGTGGACTGGGTGGCTGAGTTGCTCGTCTGGGTTCTGAACACCCTGGCCCGACGTGAAGGATGGGAAGGAGTGGTAGGGAAGAGGTCAAGGGTGAAGAGGAAAAGCTTCTTAGGGACATTTGGATGGGACGAGGGTGAAGGTTTGGGAGTGGAGGAAGAGGAAGTGGTTGTAGGAGGTGTCTGCTGATTTTGGGTGCAGGTGCATGGACTGGATGCGTTGTGAGGTGGATGGCTGTTGGGTGCCTCAGTGCTTGCATTTGTGTACTTTGGGAGGAGGGGGCACAGACACAGTGGGAGAGGACACAGGGGACTTGTGACTGGATGTGTGGGTGGTGACTGCCAGTAAGGGGAATGTAGTGATAGGCGCAATGGTGATGGTGGTAATGGATAAGGATGTAGTGTATGCAGGTGTGAGTGTAGACGCAACTGGGAGGGAGGTAGACAACGAGGAGGAGGGGGACACAGTGGAGGCTGTGGATATTGGTATGTCTGCATCTGGATGGTGTCTGTGTGAGTGCCTGTGAGATGATGTGTGGTGCTTGTTTTGCCTAACCACTTGTGTGTGTTGTCTTGTGTGCATGCTGTCTGCCTGTGTGCTTGGGATAGGTTGGGGTTGAGGGGAATAGGATTTGGTAGAGAAAGTTGGAGTGGGGAGGCTGGAAACAGGGACAATAGCTGCCATCTGAGAGGAGGCCAGAGCCTGGATTGATCTCTGTTGGGCTGCCATGCCAAAGTGAATGCCCTCCAGGAATGCATTTCTCTGTTGAAAATGGGCTGCCAGCCCCTGGATGGCATTCACAATCGTTCACTGCCCAACAGAGATGGATCGCAGGAGGTCGCTCCTCACTCAGGGCAGCAGAGCTAGCTTGGGCAGGGCCTGAGGTGCCTGGAGCAAAGGAGATGCCCACCCTCGTGGGTGAGCGGGCACGGGAAACACGCTGAGGGGCTGCTGGTACGGGGGTGGCGGCTGTACCTGTAGTTGGGGTGGGCACAGAGGTGTCCACCACCACCAAGGAGCTTCCATCGGAGGAGGTATCACTGCCGAACTGTCCCCTCTAGTCTCCGCCGTGGTGCTCCCCTTGCTCTCCGTCCCACTGGTGCCCTCAATGTTGGTGGATTCGGCCTCCTGGGGCCTGTGGGATGCAGCTCTCCCCATCGTCAGTGCCTCTGATCCTCCGTCAGATGATGGTAATGCACATAAGGCAGGGTGACAAAACAAAAGGGGGGGGGAGAGACAAAGGATACACTTGGTCAATGGTGGTAACAACACCACCATTCCTGTACATGACACACACACATAGGGAACAGTCCTACGCACTAGGCAATGCACTACCAGTCACAATGCTAGTCACCAGCCCATGGACAGGGACACCTAACGCCAATTGCAGCATACCTGAGACCCACAGACCCCTGCTCAGTAGTGGATGCCTACTAGCTTGGTTGGAGGAAGTTTACATCAGACCCTGCCCAACATGGGACCTACCGTACAATGTCCGGCCTGGCCTGGGGGCACCCACAGGCCCACATCCCCCACCCGGATGCCACCCCACTATGCACAAGTAGTATAATGGGGCACTGTACTCACCCCCTGGTGGCTGCAGTGATGCCCCCAAGCGCCCATCCAGCTCCGGATAGGCCATCGCCAGTATGCGGGCCATCAGGGGGGGGGGCGGGGTCAACGGGTCCCCTTCCTCGTTGAGAGGCCATCCCCATCTGGACATCCGCCGTCTTCCATGCCCAGCATCTCAGGTCCTCCCACCGTTTCCAATAGTGGGTGTTCCGCCTGCCATAGACCCCTAGGGTGCGCACGTCCTTGGCTATGGCATGCCATATATCCTTTTCTGATAGGCGCTGACCTGCAGAGAAATACACATAGGGAAAGGTATCAGTCAGACCGTCCTGCCTGTTACACTCATGACCCACCATAGCCCTTCACATCCCCTTACACACAGACATTGCCCACCATACATGCAGCACTCTGCCCCTGCCCTTCCATCAACACCAACACCCCCTCACAAGGCCTTCACACACACCACTCCATACATTCATGCCCCATGCATCGTGCACACAATGTACTCACCTGTTGGTCCGGAGGCCCATACAGTATTTGGTACTGGGGTAGGACCCCAACCGCCAATCTCTCCAACTCCGTTGCGGTGAAGGCAGGGGCCCTTTCCTCAGTGACACGAGCTATGGTAGGTTCCAGACACAGGTCACAGCAGCACATGCAGTGTAGGTCCTCTCCTGTTGAAGGTCAGGTAGCAAGTGAGTGACCAGATAGAAAATGGCAGTCACGTCCGCGGCGGTGCGTACCGTCACCACCCACGTACATCACCATTTGCCACTGTAACCCATAGGGCCCAATGATAACCAATGAGGAGTTGCACAATGGTTCTCGACCGCCTCCCACAATGGCACACAACGTCAGCGGAATTACCTCATTTCCACCTGTCCCTCCATACAGGACAGGCAGACGCCATTTCAGAGGGGTGGGGGGGCATGCATGGCACCTAACTGTGTCACAGTGCACATAAGCACCATTTGGGCCTATCCAACAATATATTGTTACAATCACAGCATGCAATGAAGTGTAGTGTTTGGAAATTTGGGATACTGACCAGCTGCTCACCATTTTGCCTCATAGATTGCAACCGCTCCGGATGAATAGGAGATGGAGATATCCCCCCGTGTTCAGGCCCCTGGTGGATTTGGCAACAATGGAGGACAGGCACATTATCCTCACCTATAGACTTGACAGGGCCACAATCACAGAGCTGTGTGCCCAATTAGAGCCTGACCTGATATCTGCTATCCGTCACCCCAGCGGGATCCACCCTCTTGTGCAAGTCCTATCTGTGCTCCATTTCCTGGCAACTGGCTCATTCCAAGTGATAGTGGGCTTGGCAGCAGGAATGTCACAGCCAATGTTTTCAATAGTGCTGACCAGAGTGTTGTCTGCCCTGATTAAACTAATGCGCAGCTACATCGTTTTCACCCAGGTGGAGGATTTGGCCACAGTAAAAGCTGATTTCTAAGCAATGGTGCATATCCCCAACATTATTGGGGCAATTGATGGTACACATATTGCATTTGTCGTCCCCCCCCCGGAGAAATAAACAGGTGTTCAGAAATTGAAAGAGCTTTCAATCAATGAATGTGCAGATAGTGTGCCTGGCGGACCAGTACACCTCCCATGTCAATGCAAAGTATCCTGGGTCTGTGCATGATGCCTATATCCTGAGGAATAGCAGCATCCGAAATGTGATGGCTCAACTCCAGAGGCACCGGGTGTGGCTAATAGGTGAGCCCTGGTTCCCACTCAGTGGATGTTGGTGTATGGGTATGGTGTGGGCCCTAAGGGTTAGTGTGTGTTTAACAGGTGTCCCTCGATATTTGCAGGTGACTCTGGTTACCCCAACCTCTCAAGGCTACTTGCCCTGGTGAGGAATCCCAGGACAAGGGCAGGGGAATGTTACAATGAGGCACATGGGCAAACAAGAAGAATTATAGCGAGGACATTCGGCCTTCTGAAGGCTAGGTTTCGTTGCCTCCATCTCACAGGTGGTTCCTTGTGCTACTCACCCAAGAATGTCTGCCAGATCATTGTGGCATGCTGTATGTTGCACAACCTTGTCTTTCATCGCCAGGTGCCTTTTCTGAAGGAGAATGAGGCTGGAGATGGGCGTGTGGCAGCAGTGTACAGTGAAGATGAGGAGGCGGAGGATGAGGACAACAGAAGTGCAATAATTTGTCAATACTTCCAATGACACACAGGTAGGACAGTGTAACTTCACTTTTAATTGACAGTTATGTGTTTGACATTGTCACTGGCAGGCTGATTTTCCAACTTCTATGGGCACTCACTGTACCCTTTGGCATCTCTATGTGCATATACTTGTGCACCACTATCGCTCCTGGTGTGTTGACTGCAGCCAACTACAGGTCATTCATATCTATTTATTACTGTGCAGTTGTATTACAGTGTTTAAAGCTTGTTAAACTAATACATAGTTAATTAATTTGACATACTCCATACTTTTATTTTTTCAAAGGGTGTTTATTTAAGTGCTAATAAGTAGAGGGGGATGTGAAATGGGCTGGGGTGATGGTGGAGGAAAGTCAAGGATAGAGTCCAGTCTATGTGAATCACAGGTGCATTGTCCAAGGGGGCATAGGAAGGGGAGCAATGGTAGTTCAAGGTGTACAGGGTGAGAGGGTGGGACACATGGGTGACAATCAGGAGAGTCTTTTTTTCTGGTGGGGGTCTTGGCAATAGTCTCTGGCTTCTGCCTGGATCCCAGGGAACTTTTGCGGGGTGGTTCTCCTTCTGTAGGGGGAGGGGTGCTGGTGGCCTGTGGCGGGGCCTCCTGTCCACTAGCGGCAGCGCAGGTGGAGGTCTGTTCTTCGGGTTAGCCAGTGGTAGCCAAGCCAGCACCCCTGAAATGGTCACCAGGGTGGTGTTGATGTCCTTCAAGTCCTCCCTGATCCCCAGATACTGTCCCTCCTGCAGCCTCTGGTTTGCCTGCATCTTGTCAAGTATCTGGTCCATCGTCTCCTGGGAATGGTGGTATGCTCCCAGGATCGTGGTGAGTGCCTCCTGGAGAGTCGGTTCCCTGGACTTGTCCTCCCCCTCTCGCACAGCAGTCTTCCCAGCTTCCCTGTTGTCCTGTGCCTCTGTCCCCTGAATAGTGTGCCCACTGCCACTGATCCCAGGTGCCTGATAGTCCTGGGTTTGTGGGGTGGCCTGGGGTCCCTGTAGTGGTGGACACACTGCTGATTGACGTGTCCTGGGGACAGAGGTATGGGCACACTGGGTGGGTACTGTGCTGGTGTTTCCTGAGGTGGGAGGATCTGTGGTGGTATAGGACTGTGCCTGGATAACCGACTGTACGGAGATCCCTGATGGGTCAGGTTGGTCATCCAGATCCAGGCGAGCAGAGCTGCTGTCATCACTGTGGGCCTCTTCTGGGGGGGTACTGAATGTTGCTGGCACCTCCTCTCTGGTGACGCTGGCTGGGGGACCTATGTGGGATGTCAATGCAGTATTATTGTTTCTGCGTGTGACATCTTGTGCATGGGTGTATTGCCCTCTATGGTTGTTTTTGCCCTGGCAGCTTTGCCTTGTGTGAGTTGGTATTTGGTGGGCTAGATGTTTCCCTCTAGTATGCATGCTTTAGTGATAGGTGTCCATGCAGGTCTGTGATGGGTGTCCATGCATTGGTGTTGCATGCAGGGCTTGGTATTGGGAGGGGTGGGTAATGATGGTGGGGTGTGTGGGAGGTGGTGGAGTGATGGGAGGGAGGGTAAGGGTGGGGGTATGTGATGGCATGCAGGTAGGGGGGTGAAAGTAGTAGAAAGTTGACTTACCAGAGTCCAGTCCTCCTCCAACTCTGGCCAGGTCCTCAGGATGCGTGATTGCCAAGACTTGCTCCTCCCATGTTGTTAGTTGTGGAGGAGGAGATGGGGGTCCACCACCAGTCCTCTGTACAGCTAGTTAGTGTCTTGCTGCCACAGAACACACCTTCCCCCCATAGGTCGTTCCACCTCTTCCTGATGTCATCCCTTGTTCTTGGGTGCTGTCCCACGGCATTGATCCTGTCCACAATTCTCCGCCATAGCTCCAGCTTCCTAGCAATGGATGTCTGCTGCACCTGTGATCCGAATAGCCCTGGCTCTACCTGGATGATTTCCTCCACCATGACCCTTCGCTCCTCCTCTGAGAACCTGGGGTTTGTTGTGGTGCCATGGGTGTAGTGTGAGTGGTATGGGTGAGGGTGTGTAGGGTGATGTGTTTTGGTGTGTGATGTAAGGTGCGTGGATGGTGTATAGGTGATGGTGGTGTGTGGCTGTGGTCTTGTCTGTGGTCTTGCTATCTCTCTTGTGGCACTTGTTTGTAGTCGTAAAGGGTTGTGAGTAATGTGGGTGGGTGTTTTATAGTGGTGTGGGTATGTGGGTGTGGTGTGTGAATATGTGTCAGGTCTGTGTAGTTTGAATTGTCCAATGTAGTGTTGTTTTGTATTGTGTGTATTTTGAGTGCGGCAGTATGTACCGCCAAAGGTTTACCACCATTGAATGTCCGCCTTGGTGATTCGTGGGTCATAATGTTGTGGGCGTACTTCTGTTGGTGTAACGGTGTAGGTTTGGATACCGCCAGTTTATCACCGACCTTTGGGTTGGCAGACTTGTGTGTGGCTGTATAGTGATGGATTCCTATGTGTGTGTCATAATATGGATAGCGGTAATCCGCTGCGGCGGCGGTATGTTGTCATCAGTCATCATGGCGGTAAGCAGTACTTACGGCCAATGTCACAATGAGGGCCTTAATCTTTAAAAATTCATATCTTGACTACTACTTATTGGATTTTTGTAGTTTTAAGCTTGTTTTACTCAGATAAATATTCTCTAAATTTTTCAACTGGAATGGAGACCTTCTTGTGGTGTTTTCATTGTGTTACTGTGTGTGTGCTGCACAAATAATTTACACATTGCCTCTTAAGTTAAGCCTGCCTACTTTGTGCCAAACTACCAGAGAATGAGCACAGGTGAATTTAGGTTGAGTAGCTGACTTAAATCGACTTGGATTGTGGTCCCTACTTGGACCGGGTGCATACCTCTGCCAACTTGAGACACAATTTCTGATAGCTCTGTATATTTCACCACCTCACATATGAGGCCTGCCAGCCCAAACCACTCACTATCTGCCCCTGACAGTTTGGAGAAATTTGTATCGTTCACAAGTTTTTTCTGCATTGTGTGGAATCAAGTAACTTGCATTTGAAATAATTTGTATGTGCTATACTAAGGTTTATGTGAAAACTCAGAAACAATTTAGTGCAGGATCTCCTATTCCTGCCCTGAGAGATTACCTCTTTCACAAGAACTCATGTAAGAAAACGGGCCATCTTACTGGAACACAAAATACATTTCTCTGTCAGCACCTACATTGGAGATATCATGAATTTGTAAGAGGATGGACCACAGAAAATTGAGCAGTTCCACCCACTCTCTTTCTGTCACTGTCCTTTTACTGGATGTTTTCTTTCTCATAAGACAATTAGCTCTTCTTGCCAGAAAATGTGTACTCTTGTGATAAAAAGTGAGGTCTTGCATATGCTCTCACTCTTAGTGGCCATATAGAGAAGGCTATGAAGGCTATATAAAAAACAAGCCCATCCTTCAGTGCTGTGCATACCAATATGATGTAGACTCAACAACATCTCCCATGTGTTCAACCTTCACAGTCCAGAGGCTGAACACTTCCAGCATGCTGCTCCGGCTTCACAAGCAGCAGACAAAGAAGGAGGACCCAGAACTATAGAAAAATAACCATATCTCTTGTTAAAGCACATACATCAAATCTATGTGCTTGCAGGTCTAAAGATTTAGGGCGTGGTTTATTGTATGGCTGGTGGCCCGCCATTTGTCAGGGTGGCAGAGAACATTACATCCATCACCCTTGCAGTATACCAACTGGCAACTTTAGAGATCATTGCTGTTTGAGCAGTGAACAATCATAGCATAGCAGTGATATCTATGCCTCCAGGGGAGCAGAAGTCACAATCGTTCCTCTGAAGGCACAACACTTTTGGTGGTCAGCCAGCATCTGCTATACTTCTGTTCACCATACTTTTTTGTTTTTCAGAAACACTCTCTCAGAGTGGTACTTTTTTTCAAAAAATATTAAACAAATGACCCCCTCGCCCAGAGACTTTTCTGTCAGGGTGTGTAGGGGGGTCATTATTCCTTTTCTGTTTAAGACTGCAGACTTTTCCTGGCAGTGACAGACAGAAAAAGACATAAAGCTGTCCTCTCTAAATAGGGTGGGTGGTGAAGTGCCCTCACTCTAATGGCCACTACACCATCAGAGATCCGAGCAAACTTTCAGATGGCAGGGCCAGTGGGGGCACTGCCTTTGGAAAGTAGAAGTTCTGCCCAACTCATAATAGAGGAGGAAGATCAAGGGTTTAGTGACAGATTATTCCATCACGTTTTTTATGAAGTGCCCTGTCTGTCAAACTCTAAATCAGACCTTAAGCTGCTATTTCTGGTCTGTACAATGTGAAACAAAGTACGAGTGTGTGCAATCTGGATTAGTACCAAATATTGTAGGATTCTGAGTACAGAGTATGTGAACATTTGCAATGTTACACCACTGGGGAGTCAGTAACTTGTGGAAATCAATACACTGACAGAGTTTGTATGATGTAACAGATTAATGGAACTTAGGGCCAAACGTTAGAAAATGCATTCAATGTGATACCCTAAAATGCTCACACTAGAAGGGTACATTTATTGGAATACAAGGAACTATAAGGAGGAAATTCAAGGAGCTTAAAAGCAGAAATACCAGCACATTCTCATTGCTGTAGTCTAGGTCTAGTAGCGACAACTTAGAGAGAATGCAGCTGAGGCTAGGAACGGTCCAGGAGGAGGAAGATCTTAAAGATTTCCAGAAATGTTTTGGATAATGTTTAGTCAGAATCCACTATACAAATCTGTTCACCAGGGGCAGCTCCTTTGCTATGGCGAAGGAGCGTCGACCCCTGGCCAGGAGATGAAAAATGAAACAATAGTTTTCTATTGTTACATTTTTCATCTGCTGGTGCAGACAGCAGTGCAGGGGAGGGGAGGGGCTGGGCCACAGGAAGTGGGAGGGAGGAGGAGGGAAGATTGCACTAAGTGCACATGTGTGTTTGGCCAGCCATCTGAGGCCATCCAAACACAAATGCACACTTAGGTTTCTCCAACCTAGCTGTATGCACAGCTTTGCTGGAGAAACCGCACAGGCCCCAGAATTGTGTCTGAGCGGCAGTGACTGCCACTCAGACCAATCCTGATGCTGCTTACATACTATGCTTAGCATGTAAGCAGCACCAGGATTGCTGAGGAGCCTGCGCTGATGTCCTAGTGAATGCTGGGACACCACATGAAAGGAAAAGGAGCATGAGGCGAAAGAAGACGGAGATGGCGGTAAGGTAAGTTTTTTTAATTATTATTTATTCTCCCCCCTCCATCTCAGTCCCATTCCCCCTCATCCCCCACACCTCCCCTAGATATTGCAGTGGCATCTGCTGCTGTTCACTCAATATGCTTTTCATTAGGCATGTCAAGCACCTCTAAGTTAGTACAACATACATCAGAGGATCTAGAGAAGCATTGCCAAGGCAGTTGGCCTTCTTTTGAGTGACAACTTAGGTTTGTACTGCTACCTCACCTTTTCCCTCAATGTTTCTAGCAAGGTCCCTATGCAGCTGAGATAATATGGAATCCAAGGAATTTTTACCTCGATCTACAGCTCCCTATGCTTGATGCAATTACCCTAAAACACCTGGGCTTGAATCTAACAACACATTATCATCAATATAAAATAGAATCTTAAATTATGTAGTCACACCAGTAATACCTATTTATATATTCATAAATAAGTGGCTAGAGTTAATTTAAGGTATAGAAAAGAATATACCCTGTCATGCTTCGATGCATTATTTGAATAAATCTGAAACCAAGCTATTATTAGTTACGTATCTATTTGCACCATAATATGGCAGTTATCTAATCCGGATTTACAAAAATAAGGAGGGTCATGGCTGACTGGCTACTGCCACTCTCGAGTGCATGTATGCACAGGGCTCTCAATATCTATCTAATTTAAGTTCTGGAAAGGCCGGTTTCAGAGGAAGCAGTGGGTAATGGGAAAGGGTAAGGGGGAGAGACACACTGGGTTCATACTGCTGAAGACCTTGTTAGGATCTGGAAAGCAAATACTCAGTGTTCCGCATATGCAAACCATACTGTCAGTAGGCATCTAGACAGAAAGCATATAGCAGCCTAACCCCTACCAGGGAAAGTACTGTTAACCCAGAGGAGACTGGAAGAGGGAAACAGGGATCTTAGCAGACTCGGTGATACTCCTCAGGGAAATGAGTCAAGAAAGAAGGGAAAGGAACAAAGGACAGCTAAGGGTACTTCAAGGTTAATAAGATCGAAGAAAAGAGCAAAGAATACACAAAAATAAACGTAGGAAAAGTCAGGGACAAGAACTCAGTGACAAGAGAAACAACTAACATACAATGCTGCAAGACACTGATTGCAGGTTTCAAGTGCACGTTTATACTGTTTCTGCCAGTAGTCACCCAGAAGTAATCCCTACTTTCAGTTCGTGTTGCCCATCAGCCATCTTGGGTTGGAAATTTCCCCTTCAGTCAGAATAATAATGGCCACCATCTAGAAAAGAACTATACACCATCCTTAAGGCATAATGATAACCTACTACCTATTTACCATGTACGTCTTGGCATCCAAAATCACCATTACTGATGAACTTTATACTGTGTTGTTGCATTATTGTCATTAGCACGAGGTCCTCCTCATATCTACCCTAACTAGCCTGAGATCCCAAGATGGTGCTTCCTGAAAATATTGCTACCCCAAATGTGCCTCCTGTCTCTAAAGGAAATCCACATTGGAAGACCTTAACCAACTAGGAGGAATGTACACAATACCAGTTCCTATGAGAGGTCAGAAGTACTCTTTGTTCCAGTCATTTTGCTACTGTAACTACTGTCTAATGACTTGAGAGGTTACTATGGCAGAAACATCATATTTAGGAGTGTAATGCACAATATCAAGACTGGTGCTTGCAGAGCAAAGGTGATTTGATCATGGGGGGGGTGGAATATTGAAAGGCGGGACACATATTCCAATGGGAAGGTAGTTTCAACCGGACAGCAACCTTGTTCATCACAGCTTATATTGGAAAAGGTTCCAAAGATTAGGAACCAATCCTGGGATGCACTGTGGGCTATCATAGAAAATGCACAGAAATCCACAGTTTATCCCAATCTTTGTCTGAAGGAGCTGGTGACCGTTTCTTGTCTGCATAGGTCTCATAAATGTCTTTTTCCAGATGTAGGTTAATTTCCTTATAATCAGTCAAAGGGGTTGGGCCATTCATTTCACTGCAGGAGATGAGCTGTTAGGGCTGGAGCTGATGAAAATGCAGGGACAAACTCCATTAAAGCACAACAAATTACAGGGAAGGAGGGATCTTATTAAGTCAGAAAAACAACATATGTTTTGTTCAGTGGTCTTATTAACATGCTCTAAGTGCTTATTTGATTGAAGATAACAGCAGGAAGACTTATAGGCAAGTATTTCAGGAATCGATAATAATGTAGACTCGATAACTACCAGCAGTGTTGCAAAGCCATTCGAGGAGAGATCAACAAATAAAATCCATGCAGATTGTAGAGCATTGCTTAGCATGAGTAGTGAGAGAAAGCAACAGCAATTTGGGCTTTCGATGTATGGGTTTGCTTTTCTAAGTGCAGAATATGTTGTGACATAATCTTTCACATCCTTTCACCATTGAGACCAACAAAATAGGTGGGCCGGCAGTAAAGACCACCATATTACGACTTCAGTGGTTTGGCCAAAGCCAAACTGATTAAATGCCGCCCGTACCGCTAGGACGGTGGGACCGTTGGGTTGGAGGTGAGCACCTCTGGCCTGCAGTAGCTGCAATACCGCCTTAGGCATTAAGACTCTGCAGACCACAGAAATGCTGGCGGTCATGCACCTTCCAACAGGAATCTCCACTCCTGCCACTGGCAGACACCGCCCCACACAAACACACACCTACATTCATGCTCCCCCACTCACCCATGCATTAACTTACAAACACCCCCACACACTCACTCCCACTCACTGAGATACACCCATTTACTCGCACACATGCACTAGAACATACACATCCACTCGCATGCACGCACTCAGACATACGCATTCACATGCATGCACGCACTCAGACATACGCATTGACTCGCATGCATGCACTCAGACATACATCCCCTCCCCGCGTTCACACAAACATACATGCACTCACACACAAAACACCCACTCGACATACACGCACTTACACACACACACAGACACTCCCCTTGGCATAAACGCACTTACACACGCACACACAGACACCCCCCCCACATTCATACACACACGCAGACACCACTCATATTCACACAACACCCCCCCTCCCACCCCACCCCTTTTCGGATGATCAACTTACCAGCTTCTGCAAGGTGGCCTTTCCGGGTTGGGATGGGTCCCTGCGCTTTCCACCGCTGTCACCGCCCCACCATGCAGGAAACCGCCGCTCCGTATTACGGTTCGTAATACTGCAGGTAGAGTCCTGTTGGTGTGGCCGTGGCGGCAGTGGAAACCGCATCTATTACAACATTGGCCAGGCCGACGGTGTCAGATTTCTGCCCAAAATCGGACGGAAATCGGCATGACGTTATAATATGGTGATATTCAGAACACCAGCACTGCTGGTCTTTTGGCACAGCGGTCTTATAAAAAGACCTCCGAAGTCGAAATGAGCACCTGAGTCTCCCTGTGATGGAATAGCCCCTAATAGTAATAGTGCTGGTTCCTACAATAATTGCCAAAGAAACATCCAGATGTCTGACAGCTAGAGCTGTAATGAAAGTTTTATTAAGGAGGGCAAACACTTGGGGCCTCATTTATGAGATTATCATGCAGTGCAATACAGTAAGTCAGCTGACTGCACTGCACTGCATGACAGGGTCAAGGCAGGAACAAACCTAATTTAAGGCAATATGGATCACTCCTGTCCTTTCCCCTCCACTGGTGCTATTTTAGCTCCCTAGTGCCAATGCAGGCACCCTTGAACCATGCTACAAGGGTGCCATCATTGCATGGAGGATTTATTTATCTTTTTTAGCAGGAAGGGGTACCCTTCCTGCACAAAAATTATCCTGGGAGGCATATTCCTCTTTCTATGTGTGCTGCAGAATGCAGCACACATAGAAGGAGGATGAAACTAGGAGAAATAGATAGTTCTCCTTCTTATGCCTCTACTGGGAATGTGTAAGATTTTGGTGCATTCCCAGGTTTACAGGTGATTCGAACTGCTTTGTGTAATTCCAGATTTCTGAGTCAGGCAAAGTGGCTTTGCATGGCTTAAAAAATCTGACTTAAGGTCTGTGTTGATCTTGCACCACCTTACGTGGTGCAGAAGTGACACAAACCAGCTCAAAAATGAGTTCCTCAGTCTTGTGCTATTTCCCACTGGAACAGGAATTCTTTCTAGGTAAGTGAAGTAACCAATTTTTGAAGCTAAAAATGACCGTATAAACTGTCTTAGAAGTAAGCAGATCCAGTTCTCCTTTGAACCTGTTTTAGAGATTTTAGAACTGCCTTTTTTTGTCACACTTTTTACTTTATCCTTATCCTTGCTGAGGCCCGTGGCAGAATTGGTATATTCAAGAAAAGTGACAGTGCAAAAATGCATTCCAAAGGTTTAGTGTGGAGATTATGTTGATGAAAATGGGGCAGGACTTCTCTGACCATGACATGTCAAAGTATATGAATAGATGAGACTGCCATTCAGATAGGCCACCATAGAAACATGTGCATAACATGAAGAATGTCAATAACAAGATGCTGGAATGCAACAGGTGTATTTTACAATACAAAGGACATCAAAGTATATTCTAAATGATAGACACGCTTCTTATTAAAAGCTGTCTTCCATTCATTAGCAGCTTTGATACTCACTAAGTTGTATGGCGAATCTGGTTGTAAATGACCAGGCTGTGCACAATTTGTCCATGAACTGACTCCATATTACTAGCCATAGGAGAGAATCTCAGGATGTTTATCACATGTTTTCTTAAAGGTGATATTTTCAATAAATCTCTGTTCTGGATCACCTCTGTTTTGCCCGGCAGAACACAGGTAGCCCAGTGCTGGTCTTTCTTTTCTCTTTTCCAAACCTCTTGTCTGTGGTGTTCCTCTCTGCTCTTGTCTTAGTCTTTTCAATTTCTTTATGATTCCCCTAGCAGTTCTTATCCACTCTTTTGGCTTCTCGTTTATGCTTTATGCTGATGACACTCAAATAATCATTACTTTTAGCAAAGGCACCACCACTGTTTATACTAACCTCTGCTCTTGTCACTCTGCAGTCACCATCTGGGTGAAGAAGAAATCACTTAGGCAGAATGGAGACAAGGAGGTTTTGGTCTGCTTGAAATTCTCTCTGGTGTCCTCAGAAATGGGTCAATATCACCAAGGCTTCCAGGAACATTTTCTGACCAAATGAATTGTGTTTCCTTATCTTGTTTCTTCCATGTTCTTATTCATTGCAAAATTGTGCTGCTTATTCCCCATAGCTGCTATATTTCAATGGCAGTGGCCTTCCTCATTTCAAATTTAGATTACTGCAACTATACTTACCTGGGACTTCGATCACATCTGCTTTATAGTCTACAGATCATATAGAAGGTAGCTGCTTGGGCAATGCTTGGTCTGCTATCACATAGGCCAGTTTTAATAATATGTTTGAGTTTCACTGGCTCTATGTTGCCAAACACTCTCTTTTTTGAGTGCATGTGCTTTGTCACTACCCCTTATCACATAGCAGGGTCTTTCCATCTGCTGCATCAGATCCCACCATTTTTCTTCCATTCATTTCGTGCCCACAGCTAAAAAATTGGGCCTCTAGTTGCCAGAGGTTTGCACTCTGTCCAAGTAGGGATGACAATCCTAGACAGGGAAAGTAATAATCACATTAAAAGTTTACCTGTGTGGGTACACTTGCCAGGTGAATTGGCAGGCCTGAGACATGTTTGAAAGTCTACCATACTGGGTGACAACCAGTGCTGCAGGCCCCGTGCTGCAGGCCCACTAGAGGCAATCGACTTACAAGCCCTGGGCACACATAGTGCACGCTATCAAAGACTTACTAGCAAATCAAATATTCAAATCATGAAGAAACCAATGTTACCATGATTTAGACACAGAGCACATGCACTTTAGCATGGGATAGCAGTGGTAAAGTGTGCAGAGTCCTAAAGCCAGCACAAATGAAGCTCAGCACACAGTGAAAACAGGAGGTCAGAAGGCAAACATTCAGGGGAAACCATGCCAAAAGATTGCAGGTCTAACATCCACCTTTACAAAAAAGTTTTACCAGTGAGAGAACCTTCTCTGAGTGCTGAAATTCATCAACCATAATCTTTAAGGCACAATCTGTCATAAAACATTTCATAAGGAGTTGATAATGTGGCTTTTCTCTCTTGTTCACTAATTTCTCTCTGGCTGGCTACCTACCCCTCCAATATCAGGGAGTTGGACAGCTGTGTGCTTTGTAAATTAACCCTCATGCTAGCATTCTTTCATTTCTTTACTCATGCAAATCAGTTGTAAATGTCACAAATGTCAAATGTCCCTACACCTACCTTTATCAAAACCACATTGAGAGGGGTGATTTGGTTTAGGTAACAGGTTATATACACTTATTGCATATCTACTAATAAGTATTTAAGTCTACTTTTGAAAGATCGCTAGGTAGGTCACATTGCAATTTATGGGAAAGTTATCTGATTTACGGATTTGAGTAATCAAAGCCTGTTCATTTGATAGAGAGGTTTCTGACCTCTATGAGGAATTTCTGAATAAACATGAACTTAGAATGGATTGTACTATAAATTCCAAGTGTGAAAAACCTCCAAAAAACTTGTGGCTGCCCTTTTCTAAGTCTATTAAGAGCTAAAAAGATGATAACTATAGACATATCTCTTAGCTGAGATTAATTTGTACTAGTAAGTAATCTATGTTAAAGGCAAGTCAAATGGAAAAATGATATGTTATCAGCGACTACTGTTTTCTCAGGCGTATGCAAATGCTATTGGAAATAAGAAATAGTCATGTTTTTCTCACTGTTAAATACAAGAAGGAAATTCCCCTTCATCACAATTGAGCTAATAACTTGTGACTCTTTTTCTTATCCTTAAAAACTACTATTTAGTGCTCTCTCTAAAACCAGTAATTAATTTGTTTTTTTTCAAGACTTTGTTTGCCTTTAAGTTCTCTAAGTTACATGAGTAACGCCTTATCAGTTTAAGAACATTCAGGGGCATATTTATATTCTGTTTGCGCCGAATGTGCGGCAAAAATGTTGACGCACATTCTGCGCAAACCGTGCACCATATTTAAACTTTGACGCCCGCGGATGTCAAAATTCCTATGTGCGCGTCATTTTTTGGATGCGGGAAACTGCCTTGCGTTAATGACATGCAAGGTAGGCGTTTCCGCCCAAAAAATTACTTTAAGGCCTGTGCGCCTTATTTATGCTCCAGCGTAATTTTGACGCACAAGAGGAGGCAGGCCTTAAAAAACAGCACACAGCCTGATGTGCGCCGTTTTTTAATGCCTGGGTCAGGGCAGGCGTTAAGGGACCTGTGGGGTCACTTCCATGGTCTCTGACCATGGAAGGAGTCCAGAGGTGCCCTTCCCTGCCCCCAGGGACACCCCCCTGCCCCTCTCGCCCACCCCTGGAGGACACCCATGGATGGGGGGACCCATCCCAGGTAAGTACAGGTAAGGTGAGGTAAGTATTTTTTTAATTTTTTTAAAGTTGTCATTAGGCAAGGGGACATTACTCCTGTCTTTGCTAAGACAGGAGTCATTTCAATGGGGGTTGTGTGTCAAAAAATGGCGCAAGTCCGGTTTGAGGCATGATTTTTGCCTCAAACCTGACTTGCACCATTTTTTGACGCACAACCCCCATTTTACCCTACTCCGGCGCTGCCTGGTTTGAGTCATTTTTTTTTACTCAGACCAGTCCGCAGCGCCGGCTAATGTCATTCATTAAATAAGGTGCCCGCATGGCGTGTAGGAATGGCGTTAGCCGGCGGTAAAAATCTTTTGGCGCCGGCGCTGGTTTGCATCAAAAAGTATAAATATGGGCCTCAATTCCTTAGCAGATTAAAAGTAAGCATTTTCCTGCTCTTGATTATTTAATTGTTTGTTTAGGTTTTCGAAGTCGGAATTCGTGTTTGCGTTTTTTAGATTAGATTAACTAACAAACTTACCTCAAAGGCAAACCTTTACACCAGTCATACAGCGAAGAAGCTGAGTATACAAAGCTCAAATTGACTTCTAAAAAATAAAACATATCTTTATCAAAAGGTTTTAAAATGTGTCTTCAGATGACAATGAAGTATTAAACATATACTCTCTATGTGTCGTGTTAAACATTTTTTGTATAGTTTTAGTTTTTTACTCATAAATCATTCTTTATAGCTGCGCACCTGTTCTCATAATTCAAGACATATAATGTAATATTGTTTCTCTGTAAGGTTCACAGTCTCTGCTGGTGTTGGGGCAAAAGTGCAGATCACTCATTTTCCCTTCCATCAACACTTAAATATGGGCCTCATTTGAGTACTGACGGATGGGCGACTCTGTCACAACTGTGACAGATATCCAGTTCACCGCAATCTAAATCCCATTATTTCCTAAATGGATTTAGATTTCACAGACGTGATATCCATCACCGTTGTGATGGACTTACCCATTCACTAATATCTAAATCTGGCCCTATGTCCTCTAAGATCCATTCTTGGGTTTGGCACAAGGCTTCAGACTGCTTTCTGCTTATTCTATGCTTTTACCTTCAACCACACCAGACAGAGACTAGCCCAGGCTCACATGACAATCATCAAAAACTTTAGAATGTTCTCCATTACAGCTTTGATGTCATTTTCTGAAAGACATTGAAACATTTAAACCACGCTTTACATGAGTACTGTTCGCAAGGGTTAACTTGCTCTTTACCTATGCTTTAGTGTCGGTCACATACTTAACCTCCTCTATCCCATTTTGCCGTTTGGCCTTGGTCTCGATACAGTTCACTGAACTGCTAGCACATGTGTGTCCCAGATCAACCTAGGAAGCTCCCTTCAATGGATGAGCTTGCAAGGCGATCGAGACTGAACTCTAGGCCCTCATTTGAGTCAACACCCATCGAAATCACAATGGATACTCTTATAAAGGAACTCACCCAGCTAAACTTCACATCACATATATAATGACAACAGTTTACGATACACATCAGGATAATCTCGAATCCATATGGGAGGTGCAGAATGGTGTTTTGCTTGCTTTTGTTTTGAACTTTCATAAGCCTAATGTTGCTTTAGAAAAGCTTAGGGGCATATAGCAGCATGTCTAAAGTCATGAGGTATAAAAAAGACTGCCTTTTTGCAAGATATTTTGTTTATAAGTGGATAGAAGTTGATAAGCAGCAAATCACGTCTAGCTCCTTCCCAGCAAGCAGTGCTTAATTTGTGCTTGTTGTGTCCGGTGTGGAGCACCGGAACACATTTCTGAGGGATGGCGCTTAGTTTACTGAGAGCAAAAGACACTTGGGAAAGACGGAGGAAGAGAAAAACGAAAAAGCGTCTGAAAAGGGAAAAGCAGGAAGCTGGCAGAGTGAGCTGAAGGGGCAGGGAGTGGCTATAAATGGACTGAAGAGGCCCGAGGTGGCTTCAAGATTACGCTGCCTCAGTATTATGTGATCACAATTTTAAATGCAGCAGCCGCATGTTTAAGAGGAAAGCTTTGAGCACCGGCACCTTTTTGTGGTAGGTACTTTGAAGGCCACCTAAAGGCAACCAAAATATACTGTGGCCCAAAGATGCAAGACATGTGGGCTAGCATGAAAGTAACTTTAAGAATGATAAAAAACCTGTAGATCTTGCATCGTCTGCATTGTAATCATGTTTTGTGGGCACCTACTTTCCAAAAACTTTGAATGCTTATATGTTTACTGCCTGTGGAAAGGGCTCAGCTTTAGAATTTTACAGGTGACTGGATCATATGAAAGCATTAAATGACTTGGCATTTTTTAGGGTAATACCAAATTTTGTTAATAATCCTGAAGGCAAGTGACCTATTGTGGTGCATGGTTTGTGCTTGTCTGTGACCTTATTTGTGGGCATGCACTTGGTTTCTTTTTCTGCATGCTCTGCTAATGTTCCCAAAGTGAGATTCCTATCCCTTTCTTCTGTATGTAGATTACTATACATACTAAAAAATACTGACTGGAGTAGGACACAGTCAAGCACATCTTTTTTTGGAACTTGCTGCTCCATTATAGATCTAGGGCCATATGTACGAACACTTTTTCCCATAGACATAGAATGGGTAAAAACCCTTGCTACATTTGGCCCCTAGTTTTAAACATTTTTTTTAACTTCATATTTTTTGTTTCAATTGTATTTTTTATTTATTTACTTAAGTCAATCTTCCATCAAACGTGTCTTGTGCAACACTTGAACAAATTATCTATTTGACGGTTCAATTGCAAATGCCGCCACAGGATCTTTTCTTGTTGCTTATGCTAGCAACAGCGTTGCTGGATATCAGGCAACATTGCAGCATCCGCCTTAATTTTGGATGCAAAGACAAAAATATCTCGAAATTGCACGTGAGGCGAACAACAACTGCTCATATTCATGTCAATCATAATGTTCCTAAGCTCATGTGATAGGAGTTTTACCCGAACATCTTAATTACATGATATATTGTAATATCAGCATTTTCGGTAATAACACTTCCAGGCACAGTTTTAGTAATGCAAGAGGGAGCGGAGCACATTGCTAGTATATCAACAAAAAAGTCTCTGTGGCATTCTTGTAAATTGATTTTGTCATATGTTCTGTAACCCACAAATAAAGAAGCTTCCCGTACAGTTGGCGCTGTGAGTGCTGATAATTCTGTACACTATGGACATGTGATTTTGGGTGAGTGTCCCTTTTTCATCCTGAATTAGCAGGTTTCTTTAGGGGCACTCAAAATGCTGCTTCTATTTTATCAGGTCAGTACCACAGGCAAGATCTCTGGTGTATCCCAAGCTTTTCAGCCTAATTGCTCCAAGAAGAGAGTTAACAATGCAAGAGGGAGAGAATACACTGGTTATATCTCACCAAATGTTCAGTAACTCTCAAGAAAGGAAGTGTTTACCAACAGCTCGTGCATCCGATGCTGGTATTTCTGAGTATTCCTAGAAATGCGTTTCTACATTACTTTCCTTTCTCAGCAGGTAGCAGTAGGTTTCTTTAAAAGATCTGGAAATTATGTTTGCATTTTATCAGGTCAGTACCAAGGTGTTGGTAGTGCAGAAATCGTAGGCAATTACAATATGAGTTGGAAAATATTGTTAGCTACAAATACTCGAAACAAACATGTAAGTGCTACTCTTACGCAAAATACGAATCCCAAAATGAAGATCATTGCATTTGATTCGTGGACTCTCAGGGGATCTCAGGGAAGCAGATAAAATTTACTCAGCTGTAGAAAAGAATGCGCTAGATTATTAGGACCAGTGAGTCATTTTAAATTTTATGCACTAGGATTCTTATTTGTAACCCAGACTGATCATAAACCTCAGTTTTTTGCATTTACCTGCAAGGGTGCTGGGCTATCCCTGTATTTCCAGATGGATGTAAGGTCTAGAATGTTATACATTCAAAATTCATTTTTTGCCACATATGAAAAATGTGATTGCCACTTGTCTTTCTAGATTACCCTTAGTGAAAGAAGATAACAAGTAAGAAACTGGTCGATGCCTCTGTTTTATTGATGAGCTTGGCTGGAGTTACTCAGGAAGAATGTGTCATAAGGATAAAGATCTGGTGCTAAAATTGCTATGGGGATGGAAAAAGAATTGTCATTGGCTGGTGAATACAACCATGAAGTCCATAGGCTAATACCCTTTATGCATTAATGTTGGAAAATGGGATATTGGTAAGGGCAGGTAAGTAACTACACTTAGCAATTGGCCATTAACCTCCACGTAGGTCCAGTTAGGTCTCAATAAGTTAAACCCAGCTCAACCCTTGGTAGCGTGGCAACGAGCGACAAGGCTTAACTTAGAAGACAAATGTGTAAAGCATTTAAAAATCACAAAACAGTAAATAGGTAAAACAAAAAACACAGTAAAAATCCAACACCAATTTATAAAAATAGATTATACTTTTTTCTTTAAAATGACACCAAAATGAATAATATCAGATAAGGGGAAGCGGAGATATGAATTTTTAAAGGATTCATGCTTTTAGCACTTAGAAACAAAAAGCGCCAATCTGGTCATCTGGTCGCACCTCGATCCGGGCAAAGTCAAAGTTTGAGGCCAACCGTGATGAAGCCCTGCTCAGCTACAGCTCGTGGGATACCTTCAGACTTAGTTGTTTTTCTGGAGATTTTCTTCAGCGGGACCAAGCCGCCAGTCCAATCCAACCTCCTGTAACTCTTCCTCGATACACGTCGCGGGAGCCCTCGGTGGAGATCTTCACCTTCGGACATAGTCCATTTTTTAGGTGAAAATCCTTCGACCAGGTCAAATCTGAATTTTGATCCGATGTTCCTGGAGCCCTTTTTCAGATACACTGCCTGGGAGGTCCCGGTCAACTTTCTACGCTCGGACGTAGTCACTTTTTCTGAGATTTTCTTCACTGGGATGAACCTGCAAGTCTAGCTGGGTCACGGTTGAGGCAAGCCAGCTAGAGTTACTGCGGAGGGTCGGTCCCTTTATGGAGCTTTTTTCCAAAACTTCTCCAAAGTTTTCCAAACTTCTGCATCTTCATCCAGATGTTCTTTTAAGGTTCTTTTTGGGTCCAAAGCCCACCCAAGGTTCCAGAAGCTCTGAGATGCTCCTTGAGGGTGCGGACTACAACTCTTCAAGTGCACCTGGTGCAAACTCAAAAAAGCCACTGGACAGTGGTCAGCTGGTCAGTTTCTTCAGGAGTTGGTGCAGGGGTCTCTGGTTAACAATTTGTCACCTGTAGCAAACAGGGAGTCCCTCCTTGAACCAGTTGAAGCCAGGCAAAGTCCTTCTTGTGGTGAAGCCCAAGTGTGCAGCTGGTGCAGTCCTCCAGAGTGCAGTGCCCAGGTGCAGGTCAGGGATCCAGCAGGGCAGTCCTTCTTCTTCTGTAGTTCTTCCTTGTTGCAATGTGGTAGAGATCTGGTTGGGAACTGAGGCGTGGGTGCAGGTCTGCCAGTTTTATCCTTGCTCCTGAGTGAAAAACAGGGGGGTCCTAGATCTCCATCAGTTGCAGGGTCATTCTCCCTGTGATGACCACTTCCTGGGAAGTGTGGCAAAAATCAATCCCAGGGAGCAAAATTCCTCAAAAATCCATCATGGCTGAAATACATTTTTATAGGTTACATGTGGCTAAGCCCACACACTGGAGTGGCTAAAAATCGTAAACACACCCTTCTCCTGCCCTCTTCTACTCTAATCAGTGGGGCACCAAATTGTCTGGGTTTGCAGGATGTGAGGGAGGTGCTGGGTTGCTCCAAATGTCCTTTCCTGCCTTTGAAGACCAGTTTGACAGCCCTCCCCCTTCCTGCCTCTTCATCTGCTGATGAAAGTTCTCCTCCCCCTGGCTCATTCCATTGTGCTGAGCCTAGGCTACTTCACACCTGATCAAGGCAGCCTGACCAGGCTGCCAGAGGCTGGCCAATCAGAGCAAAGCACTACAGGGCTGAAGTTGGCAACCTTTTAGGTAAAGTTTAAACCGTTTTACCTGAACAAGTTGTATTAAATCCAACAATTGTAAGTTGTGGTATTTATTATAACAATTAATTTGATACCAAAAGTAAGGTATCTGACACTTAAGGGGACGTTATAAATTAAAATAAACTCTCCCCATTCTAGCCTATGGAGGCCGTTCACTACAAAGAGGGAAAAATTAATTTGGCTGTTTTACCTCACCAGGGCTTATAAAACTATTTTTATAAGGTCCCTGCTTATAGTTACATGGCACCCTAGGGGCACATAGGGCACACCTTAGGGGTGACTTATATGTAAAATTAAGGTAGTTTAAGACTTTGGAACTACTTTAAATTCCAAAGCTGAATTTGAAAGTAACTTTTATTTAAAAACAGCCAGCATGGCAGGCCTGCCTTTCAAATGACACTGGGCACCTCAGCAGTGCACCTGTGGATGCACAACCTATGCTGGGGTCCCTAAACCTACAATCCCTACCATATACTAGGGACTTATAGGTAGGTTGACTTAGCCAATAATAATCAGCCTAATTTGCACACTCATTTTCTACAGAACACCGGCCCTGGGACTGGCTAGCAGTACCCAGGGCACCATCAGAGTCAGGAAAACACCGTCAAAAAGTGAAAAATGGGGGCAAAAAGTTAGGGGGGCCTCTGCAATCAGCCCTGTTTTCTCACAATTAAAAACTTTGGATTTTGCTGAGCATTCAAGTCCACACAATCAATTCTACCCAAACTGTTGCCTTTGATGGAACCATCCCCTGGTTCGTGGCAGAAAAAAAAGTATCTTTACTATTTTATTTGTACAGGAGATTTGTAAAGGTGGGTAGTCTTAATGAAAACTCTCCTTAGTAAGTGAGGCAACTATGATCTCCATGCATAATTATGAACTGTGACCTAAAAACAATATCTATCACTAAAGGTTGTGTCCTGTGGCATTATGCTGGCAAATTATGTAGCATGTGACCCAGACAGCTATGTTGGAAATAATTACACTGGAATTACATTTGATTAAAAAGAGAAGAGACATGGTATAGTATCATTTCAAATTGAAAGTGTACGGATTAGCAGTTTGAATGAAAACATTTCAGGGTTCTCTGAAAGAAGCGTACCTTAATTTAGTGGATTGCTTCAGAACTGAAAATGCATTACGCTATTATATTAATAGAATAACAAGGAACGTATTTATGTCCTGTAAAGAAGAAATACACAGAGTAACCAATGACGTTTTTTAACAGCACGGAACTCACATTTGTGAAAACAAAAATGGCCCTGTGAAACAAAATGGCAGCCATCCTAGACTCACATTATCTACAAGCAGACATTGGGTGATTCCAAGGCAAAACAGAGATGACAACCAGGAAATGGTAAAATAATGCCCTTTTGTGTTTAATTAATTGTTAACCCATTGTTTCTTACACTTACGGGTAATGTTTCAAAAGGGCTGATGAATGCAAATTTACTGATCCTTGTGAACTTCAAGCACAATGCAAAGTCCAGGATTATTTAATACTCTGCTTTCCCCTCTGGTATCTGAGCCTTTAAATGGTTATGTCTCCAATTGGCTAAAAGAGGCGTGGATTGAAGAAATGTTAGACCAGATACACCTGGGAATAGTTAAAATGAACCAGCAGAGAGATGTTTTGACAAGAACAGGAGTCTGGTGGACTAGAATAAATTAGACTGTTTAAAAATGTTACAAATGACCATTCAATTTCAGACTGAGAATTTCAACATTTCTGCATTAATGTCATCTACTCTATATTTATATGTGTATATAAGTATATGATCACCATAGCAGTCATGTTAATCTATGCAGAACTAAAAAATTGCTAAACCAAAATGCTATCACATTAATGAGAAACATATTACATAACAAGAAGATGAATTATCATTTCAGACAGCTTTTCAAATACAAAACAAGTCAATCATTTCTGGGCTCTGTCCTGTGCAGATACTGGAAGTTACAACTGGTTTTCAATGGCCACATTACTAATGCACTCCAACTGGATAATCAAGCCTTTTCCTTTCTACGCACATAACCCTTTAATGAGGATCGGGGAAGAGTTGTCAAAGCTTATTTCAAGAAATGGATGCGGTTGGAAGCTCGGGTTCAGAATGATACAGTACAAACTCAACAATATTAAGGTATAGTCAGCGTTTTAACTAGAAAAATAAAATAATTGTATTGAACTAATGATTGTTGTTATTTTGCCGGTTGTTACAACGGGAGTCAATAGGAGTGCCTTTACATAATACATTTATTTTACATCAGGAAGGCATTTCCTCTTTCCTTTGAAGGTTAATTGCAAAGTTTTACTTTTAAGGCCTCTTCTTTGAAATATATATCACTAGTTTTGGAGATAGAATTGCTCAAACAATTCTTAATGGGGTTTAAAAGGTTAACACTTTTGTGTATATCTGTCATTTAAAATCGATCGCAAGTCACAACTCAGTAATAATTTCACTCAAATTTCAAATTTTTACACGTGATTGTCTGGATAAAGCCTGAAACATTATTTTCGGCCATCTTGAAACTTGTGAGCTGGCTCTGAGTATCAAGCTGCGAAGAGCCAAGAGATGCCAAGCAGGCTGCAGTCAAGGTTACCAAGACAAGGGAAAAAAGCTACTTCTGAGAATAATTGCTAAAAACAGTGCATGTCTCGCAAGTCAGAGCTGGCTCACAAGTCGAGTCAGTTGCCATTTTCTGAATGGCTCACAAATGTAGATTTTCCTAGTAATTTATGACGGAAAGTCTTAATTTTATTAAAGACACGGAGGCGAATATTATGCGTTCTTTTCTTACTTTAATTTAAACAGCAGCAGTCAAGAAACTACAACTCCCAAGAGGGTTAGAAAAAAACTAACCAATGGGAGCAAAACAAGACCAAAATTGGACCAATAACAACGAGCCACCAACCATAGAGTGTACCCTTGACTGCAAGCAGCCCTCTTTTCTTGAACGAGCCAGTCAAATAGGGTCATGGAACAAAGGAAAAATAAGTCCAACAATTGCCAAGGATAAGGAAACGGAACACAAGTCCTGAAGCACCGCGATGAGCCGAGAGGGCGATGGATGAGGAAGCTGGTCCTGCATAGTATGTGCTGGCAACTCCAGAGTTCTGTTCATGAAGAAAGACGTGATGGAACTAGCGGCGTTACCCGGAAGCTGGAGGCAGTGCCGGAATCGCTGGGAGGGAAAGAAAAAGTACATATTAATAATCGTACTGAGGTGGGATAATATTCGCCTCCGTGTCTTTAATAAAATTAAGACTTTCCGTCATAAATTACTAGGAAAATCTACATTTTATGACAAGACCGGAGGCTCTATTATGCGCGTTTAAAGCTGGTCAACAACTAAGGACGAAGCAGTCCTAACAGGTTTACAGTAAAAAGTTTTAAAAACATTATCGTTTGACCAGTCTGCCGACCTGAGAATGTCCTCTAAACTGGACCCAATAGCGAAAGCTTTTGAGGCCATAGCCCCCCTGGAGGAGTGTGCTCCGAAAACGGAGATATCTATTCCCGCTAGGGACATAATCAACTTAATCCAGCGGGCTAAAGTTGCCGAAGTCACTGGATTGTGGGGTTTTCGAAAATAAATTAACAATTGATTGGAAGAGGACGTTCTCAGGTTAACGGTCCTTTTTTTCATATTCTTTTAGACAAAGACCCACACATAGCTTAGGTTTATTCGGGAAGAAAGGGTAGAAAACAGAATGTAAGTTAGTTTTGGTACGTTTAGAAATGTGAAATAGGACCCCTGAAGGTAAGAATTGACGGGCCGAGACGTCTAGGGACTTAATGTCCGAAGTCCTTTTAATAGAAATTAGACATAGTAACATGGTAAGTTTAGCAGAAAGCATTTTAAGCGAAAGACAAGGGTTATCTGGCCAAGAGAGAAAGAGGTTCAAAACTAGAGAGACGTCCCAGTTATGAGAGTACCTGGCAGAAGGAGGTTTAGAGAGTTTGACCCCTTTTAGGAGACGACAAATTAAAGGATGAGACCCAACAGGGTTTCCGTCAATATTTGAATGGTTCATAGAAATAGCTGATCTGTAAAGGTTTATTGTGCGGTACGCCTTGCCTGAGCCCGCCTGGGCAGCTAGAAAATTAATAATAAGATTTAGATCCGCTGAAAAGGGATTGGCACACTTTCCCATACACCAGCTTGACCAAAGAGCCCAAGCTGACTTATAGGCTCGTCTCGTGCCGGGTGCCCATGCGTTATTGATGAACTCTGAAGCTTCTGCCGAAATAGTATGGGTCTGTTGGGTAGACCGGAAATGAACCAGGCTGAGAGAGTCAGAGATTGGTCTAATATTAGATCGTGAGGACGATCGAAAGGATCTAGAATGAGAGATGGAAATGTTGGGAGAAGAATAGGAAAATCCACAGCCAACTCGAGAAGGGGAGGGAACCAAACCTGAGACTGCCAAAAGGGAGTTAGCAGAACGAGGGATGCCTGCTGACGTCTGACCTGATTCAGCACTCTGTTGATCAAGATGAAAGGAGGAAAGGCATAGTTGAGGGAACCGGACCAATCTTGTAAGAAAGCGTCTGTGGCCAAAGCAAGAGGATCCGGGCGCCAGCTGAAAAAATGGGGAAGTTGGGTGTTGAGTCTGGACGCAAAGAGATCTATTTGGAAAGGACCCCATTTCCTTTCTATCTGATGAAAGACTGACTGGTGAAGTTTCCAGTCGCTGGAGTCGGTGAGGTGGCGGGAATGCCAGTCCGCATTTGAATTCAATGAACCTGGTAGATACTCCGCCAAGAGGGAAATTTTGTGTGACAGGCAAAAGTCCCAGAGGCTTTTGGCTAATAGGGCTAGTGGTCTGGACCTGGTGCCCCCTAAGCGGTTGATGTAGCGTACCGCTGAAATATTGTCCATCCGGAGTAGAATGGAGCATCGTGCTCTGTTTTTTGTGAAGCTCTTGATCGCAAAGGAGCCTGCAAGAAGCTCTAAACAGTTTATGTGCAATCTGGACTCCCCTGCGGACCATTTACCGCCAGTCGATATCGAACCACAGCGGGCGCCCCAACCCGTGAGACTTGCATCTGATTCTAACACAAGATCGGGCACAGAGGGGAAGATGGACCTGCCGTTCCAAGCCTCTAAATGGGATATCCACCATTGGATTTCCATCTGGGATTCTGGGTCCAAAGAGACAAGGTCGGAATAGGCCAGTCCTCGACGAAGATGGAGGATTTTGAGGCGCTGGAGGGCGCGGTAGTGAAGGGGACCTGGAAAGATGGCCTGAATAGAGGATGAGAGAAGACCGACAATCCTTGCGAGGGATCTGAGGGAGATAGACTCTTTTTGAAGGGTTAAAATTAGTTCTTTTTTTATTGCGGACACTTTGGAATGGGGAAGTGACAGAGCGGCCGAAACGGAATCTATTTGGAAGCCTAGAAACTCTATTTGTTGGCAAGGTAAAAGAACTGACTTTTCGAGGTTTATCAAGAAACCGAGGTCCGAGAGGAGAGAGGAGGTTAGCTGGAGGTGAGAGAGTAACGAGGCTTTGTTTTGGTGCATGATCAAAATATCGTCGAGATAAATAATCAGTCTGATACCCAAGGAGCGTAGGAAGGTTATGACCGGCTTCAACAGTTTTGTGAAGCACCAAGGGGCGGAGGAGAGGCCGAAAGGAAGAGAGGAAAAATGATAAGTTTTTGAATTCCAATGAAATTGCAAAAACTTTCTGTGAGAATGGTGAATAGGGATGGTCAAGTATGCATCCTGTAAATCTAGTCTGACTAGCCAATCGGACTGGAGTAAAATGTCCCTGAGATGGATAATAGTTTCCATCTTGAAGTGTCGATAGATGACGAACTGGTTGAAAGATTTGAGATTGATTACCGGTCTGAGCTTTTTGTTCTTTTTGTGAACGAGGAATATAGAGCTGATGAACCCGGAAGGGTCTGGAGTGCAAAGTTGAATGGCCTCCTTTCTTAAGAGAGATTGAATCTCTGAAGAGATTAAAGAAGACATTTCTAGAGAAAACTTTGGGGGAGGAGGAAGACATAGCTGGAAGGGGGAAGAAAGAAATTCGATCTGGTATCCCTGAACCGTGGAGAGGACCCACGGATCTGCAGAGATTGACTTCCACTTCTGGAGGAAGAAGCGAAGGCGACCTCCTACAGGAGGGCCAGAAAGTTGGCTTACCTTGATTAGAGGGCGGTCTGGAGAAACGCTGGCCACGGCTGCGGAAACCTCTATTTCTTTGTGGGTAAAAGTGGGGTTTGAACTCTTGGGGATAGGAGGAGGAGGGGTTGGAATATCCTCTTGAGCCTTGGTTTCTGTATGTGCGGCCGGTAAAGCGGCTCCTACCTCTACCGGCCCGGGAAAAAACACGTTGGTTGAAAACCTTCTTGAGATTTTGTTGTGCTTTGTCCAAGGATGAGAACGTTGAGACAAAACGGCTTACATCTTTTATAAAGTTATCCCCAAAGAGTTTTCCGTTGGCCTGGATCCCGGGGTCTCGAGTAGCTAGGTTCGCTAGCTTGGGGTCCATTTTGAGGAGAAGGCCCTTACGCCTTTCATGTATGATAGCAGAGTTGGCGTTACCCAAAAGACAAAAAGCTCTCTGGGTCCAGAGAGAAAGATCTAAAGGATCAATAGGCGATTCCTCCAACCTAGCAGATTCCGCTATGTCAAAGATCCTTGCCAGTGGGCCTACCACATCCAGGAGTTTGTCCTGGCAAGTGGTCCAAGCCTTGTCGACTCCCTTTCTGGGATCCTTGCCGAATTTGGTGAAAAAGGTGATAAGTGAGTCATCAATAATTGGGGTTGCCGTAATATTGGAATCCAACGAAGGTCTGGGACATTCTGATTTTAACTTGGATCTGGTTTGCTTATCTAAGGGGAGGCGTAAGCGGGAAGTGATATAATCACCAACATGGTCTAGCGGGAGCCATTCAGTAGAATTGGGGTGGTGAATGAGTGACGGGTCAAACATAGGGACGCCCTCTGCATCAACCACGCTGGTAGAGGGACCATCTGTTGTAAGTTTAATACGTTTGGGAGAGGAAAACGTATCATCCGGGTTGTCAGACTGAGATAGATCATCCATGTCCTCATCGTCCGTGTCCAAAATTTTTGAAATCACGATCTTTTTAGGCGCAGAGACGTGTTTTAATTTTGATTTACATTTTGATTGAGTGATCGTGTTTTTGATGGAAATCCCCTCCTTAGAAGGAGGCCTGGGAGGAATCAAGTCCTCATCCTTGTGTGAAGCAAGCTCACTCTCTGTTTGAGCGCCTTTACGTGATTTAACAGATGATAATTTCCGTTTTCTGCTTTCCCCCGCAGAATGGGCCATAGTTTTGGACACCATGGACATGACAGAATTTTCGATATTTTTAGACATTTTTTCCATGGATGCTTTCATGGCATGTTTAACAGAGGACTGGATTAATTTATTCAAATCCTGTTGAAAGGATTCTTCTTCCTCCTCAGAGGCAGACCTTGAGGGAGAACTCCCTGATTCCATAGCTGCAGAAGCAGATAGGGCAGAAAAAACCCAGAGAAAACGAAGTCCAGAAACTCACAGTGAAGAGGCAGCAAAGGGTTAACAGGAGCAGGACGCTCCGTGTGAAGAAGCTATGCTCCTCCCTGGGGCGGGGATTCGGTAAGACAGCCAGACGAGGAGCAAGGCGGTGCTGGAGACAGCGGTAAGAGAAAAACACGCTGTAATGTTAGCGCTTTCCTGAAAGAACAGCGTCGTGAGAGGGAGACGCGTAGAAGCGCTCTACAAGAAGCGCGGCGAACAGCTGAGCCGGAAAGGATTTCCCCTGTCAGAAGCGCGTCGACTGAGACGCGCGCTGACGGGTTCGTAGACTTGAGTTCGGCTTAGAACGTTCGGGGGAGCGCGCGGCTGTAACGGGCGAGGACGTCGAAGAGGAACGGAAAAAAGAAATAAAATTAGACAAACAGAGCTTATATAAGACCGCCGCGGAGCGGCAAAGGAATAGAAACACTAGGGTATTCCCCGAACTGGAATCTGAAAGTAAACAAAACCCAAAGATATACTCTGAAAACAATTAGAACATAGAAGACGAAAAAAGTGTACTTATCTTGACTGCGAGCAGCAAGAAAAGAGGGCTGCTTGCAGTCAAGGGTACACTCTATGGTTGGTGGCTCGTTGTTATTGGTCCAATTTTGGTCTTGTTTTGCTCCCATTGGTTAGTTTTTTTCTAACCCTCTTGGGAGTTGTAGTTTCTTGACTGCTGCTGTTTAAATTAAAGTAAGAAAAGAACGCATAATAGAGCCTCCGGTCTTGTCATAAAATTGCAAAGCCAAGCATTAGAATTGGTGTCTTGTTTTGCAAGCAAGCCAGGAAGGCCGGAGGTAGAGCCAACTTAAATTCCCAACCCCAATAGTACTGCACACAGGAGGATTTTTATACCTGCAGCACGTTGAGCACAGAGCCTTGAATAGGCTAGGCCTGTGCTCAACACGGAATGTGCACAGACAAAGACCTCAGCCCATGGCCTGAGACCACGGCCTACAGCTTGAGGCCGAGAGTTATCCCACTTCTGCCATTGGCTTATCTTAATGTGAGTGATACCATCCTGCTTTTGCAAAACTAGCACTTAAAAAGAAAAAGTGCAAAAGCCTACTGGCCTAATGTGTGCTTTATTATGAAACAAGCAGTCACTTTGGCATTCACTTTTATTTCTTTTATTTTATTTTTGGCAAGGATCTGGCAGCTACTCTAAAGCTGCAACCAGGTTTCCCATGCCTCTTTATATGTGCACATTGTACACAGGAATACATTATTTTTTCTGAAAATAAAATAAACAAGTAATTGATCAGTTGGTGCAATTGTTGCATTCTGTAGCCCTGATTTAAGAAAGGTGGTGCTGCACCCAGTGCCACGCCACTTTTCTTGCACCCTTCGGTGCCCCCCCAATGCCACCATGTGTGCGCCGTATTTAAGATACGGCGCACCATGGTGGAAGTAAGGAGAACTAGCATCAGAATTTTTTGCGCTAGTTGGGAGCTTTTCAGGATTAGCATAAAAAATTTGATGTTAATCCTGCAAAGCCCATTGAGACCCATTGACAAATATGTTGTGCCTCCTTTTAATGTCTGCTCTTAGTCTCGGTGCCTTGCACTGGCTGCACCAATGGTAGCAACACTCCTGTGCAGTGTTTTTTTTTGTTGTCCTCATACACCTCTGGCTTAAATCAACTCCATATCGTCCAAATGAAAAAAAGAAAGAAACCTCACTCATATATGGAGATACATGACGCCAGGGAGCCCGAATCTCTCTCACTTAACCTCAACGCAAAAATTTACGTTTGAGGATAAAGATTGATCTGCCCTCTAATCATAGGACAAGACTAAATAATACAACCCCTTCAAATATTACTCTCCTATGCCCCTTCGTTCCATAACCGTGACCATAATTCTACCTTCTTTTCCTTATTTAACTAATTCCTCGCCACATCCCACTTTGAAATCCTAATAAATGCTTTGAACCAATCCATATATGAAGGGGGGGAAACGGATGTCCACTTCCAGCAAATTTTCCTCCTGGCCAGAAGTATCGCATAACATAATACCATCTTCTTTACTCTACTATTTACTTACCCTTCTTCTGGTTTAGTGAAGATTACTAAGGGGAGACACAGTAAAATCTGCTGCTTCACAGTACTTGAGATCAACTTACAAACTTTTACCCAAAAACTTTGTACCAATGGACAATCCAAAAACATATGAATGTCAGATGCTCTTGATAAACCACATTTTGCGCAGTTGACTGGTTCCCCTTCTCTCATCTTGGAAAGCTTATAATATAAGTAATAAAGTACCCTATGCAGAGTAAAAAGATGTTTCCTCAATAATGGTGCTAGTTTAACTTCCTTATGCACAATACGCATTGATATTTTCCACCATCTTTGTACTTGACCTAAGGGCATCACTTCCCCCCAAAGGGAATCCGACATGTTGAAATCACCGTCCTGCACAATCACCAAGCCCCAATACCAACTTGAAACCTTCATGAGGCTCCCATGATTTTTTATTATATTATCTTCCAACTGGTTTTCAGCCCCCAGTCTAACTGTAACCTTCTGGGTCCAATTTCTTAATTGTATGTACTTCAATCTAGCAAGATTTCCTCCTGTCCACTCCGTAAGCTCTTCCCAGGATAGCAACTGACCATCCCTAACTAAATCCCCCCAGGATTGGATCCCCACTCTCTTAAAAGGCAAAACCAACACATCTGACAATCAGGGGTTCCCTGGGAATCCCAAACCGGAGCCCAGTGACTATAATACTCTATTTTTGCCACTTGTCCTACCCTATACCAAACTTTGGCTGCATCCTGTAATATTTACAACCTCATTTTCTTGAAAAATTTGGGATCTCCAAACTTATATAAAAAATATGTAGCTGCACCTTTCTCAGTTGCTACCATACAATTAAGCATATTTCCAACCGCCGAACGATCGGGGTGAGAAAATAACATTCTAACATTCTTAAGGTGAAATGCCCACGCATAATACTGTAAATCAGGAAGAGTAAGGCCCCCTTTCTCTTTTCTTCTACGCAATTTCTTCCATGTGTTCCTGGGGCCCTTTTACACCCAAATCAAAGAGTTAATCTTCGGTTGAAGCATTATCAAGAGTCTATTATCCATTACTAGGGGAATAGAGTTATAAAGAAAGTTCAACTTAGGCAAAATTATAATTTTAACCAAATTTACTCTTCCAATTATTGTAAGAGGAAGATGTACCCATCCTAACATTAGCTTACTACACTCTGTTACTACAGACTTAATATTAACCTCAGCAATTAGTTCCCCCTCCTGATCGATTAATAGCCCTAAGTACCTCATAGATTTTGTCATATAGCAGTTATCAACCCTAAAATTCCATACCATTATCTTAGTTTTTTCAGGATTAACATGGTAACCTGAGATCCTCTCAAAGCCCTCCGCTAAATTTAGTAACGTAGGTAAGGCAACAGATAGATTTGAAGTGTAAACTAAAAGACCATCAGTGACTAAAGCCACTTTCTTCACCCATCCCTCACTACTAAAGGGAGAAATCTTTGGGTCCCGCATGATCCTTCTTGCAAAAAGCTCTATATAAAAATTGAACAGCAGAGGGGAAAGGGGACAGCCCTGTCTGGTACCCCTAGTAATCTCAAAGGGATCAGTAAATCTTCCATTCACCAGAACCCTAGCCTCTGGTGCCTGATAAATCAATCGAATTGCCCGACAAAATTTACTACCCAAGTTATTCCGTTCAAGAACTACATTTAGGTAATTCCACTTTACTCTATCAAACACTTTCATAGCATCAAGGGCTATAACTGATAAAGGTTCTTGATACGTGGAAGCTAAGTGAATAGCACCAATTAGGTTAAACATTTGTTCACACATAAAACTATTTTGTATAAAACCTTTCTGGTCTGGATAAATCAATTCATTAATTACCCCCACTCAACCTATTTGCCAGTATTTTAGCATAGAGCTTATAATCCCTGTTCAGCAAAGATATTGGTCTATAAGATTCACATCTTACTGGGGATTTTCCTGGTTTTAAGACAAGAGAAATGGTAGCTTCAGGCCAAGAGACTGGCGCCAAGGCACCTTCCTCAAAAAATCTCTGAAAACAATTGAGAAATTAAAGGAATTATAGATTCATCCAAGCCTTATAAATTCAACAGGGATACCATCAGGTCCCGCCCCCTTCTCCCTTCTACACGAGCAGAGTCAGTACCAGGCGGGTTGCTGAACAGTCTTCAGCGTGGGGCACAATTCTGGACCCTGAGGAGCCCATGAAGGTGACCGGAGGGAGAGGAAGGCTTTTCTCATCCACAAAGGTGGGAGACAACAGCCGGACGGTAAGAGGTCCCATTCCTGTAAAAGGCAGGCAAGGCGGGCACAAGAAGGAAGATAAAACGAGCAATACAACAAAGTTAAGTTTACCTTTAGGTGGGGAGGTGGGGAAGAGAAAGAGAAACTTCAGGGTAGAAGTTTCTTTAGTGAAGAGGTCGAGAGTAATTCAAAGAGAGTCAAAATAAAGCAGAAAACAAGCATTGGCAAAGCCAAAGTGACTCCATCCTTACAAGCCTGTTTTAAGGCTCTACCACTGGTAACCTCTACTCCCAGTACCCAGATGGAGCAGGGTCTTTTATTTTCGCAAGATGGGGAGTTGGAGGTGGGGAATTACACCCTCCCGTACTGGAGGATTCACTTCGGGATAGAGACCATTACAAAATTCGGGGTAAGGTCAGGGAGAGAGGGATGCTTTGGAGATGCTTGAATCTCCCGACCCTGTGGGACCCTCAGGGATTATGGAACCTTCCCCCCCTTTAGACAATCAGGAGCAGGGTATGCTACCAGAGCCAGCAAATTGAAAAACCTGTTTTTGTCATTCACAGATAACATAACCAAGGGGTTTGTGGTCTCAGAGGCAAATCAAGTAGAGATAAGGTTGGCTTGTGAGTCTTTGGAAAAAAAATGGATCTTCTGACACTTAGGACTCAAGCCCTTAAGCAATCGGTTGAGACCATTAAGGGGAAAATAAGTAGGAACAAAGAGGAAATTAAATTACTAAAGGAAAGTGAGCGTAATTTACAAGAGAATTTAGAGCATCTGGAAAACTCTTCAAAGAGGAATAATTTAAGACTTTTAAATGTGGCAGAAGGTGTGGAAGGAGATGACTTAAAAAAATATGTAGTCTCTCTTGTTAAAAAGACAATGGTCTTGGAGGAAAGCGACGCTGAGATTATGAAAGACATTCAGAGGATCCACAGAGATCCATTTAGGAGGAACCCTAACAAGAGGAAGCCGAGGATGATTTTGGTTAATTTTAAAACATATCTGTTGAAAGGGAAAATATTGGTGAAGGCTTTGGTTTAGGATCCTTAAAAGTCGAGGAGTTCCCATTTGAGATCAGGTCTGATCTTTCTAGTGTAACTTTAAATAGACAGTGGGAGTTGGGAAAACGATTGGACGAGTTTAAAAGTGTAGGTGCGGTAGCTCAACTTAAATTTCCAGCAACTCTTCGTGTGATGCCCAATAATAGGCCAGATTCCCTTTGGGGGAAGTGATGTCCTTAGGCCAATAGGCCCAATAATAGAATGCACATTATTAGGGACACAGCCCTAGCAGATGAAGTATTAGAAGGTGTAAAGAAGGGAGATAGTGTATGAGCTACACTGGGCAGCTCAAAGGAGCTCTAAATGAGACCCATGGGTCTGTCAATAGGAGGGGGGTTCCCTCCAGGTTGGGAGGGTAGGTTGCGGGGCACAGTGGGGATCATAGTAGGGGAGATTAGGGTTGCAGTGAGTGGGAAGCGGTCAGGAGGAAGCAATGAAATGTCACCTCAGGCTACTCAGGCATTACTGGATAGGACTATAGGGCGGAAGAGAGACGGGGTAAGATTATTTCAAACAATGTCCTGGAATCTTAATGGTTTAAGGCAGTGGTTCCCAAACCTTTTCGACCCGCGGCTCCCTTGACCAATTGGCCGTTGGCCGCGGCTCCCCATTACATTTATTTGGCAGGCGGGAGGGGGGGCTACAGTGTGCACTGTAATTCTCATTCATCAGCCTTCTAGCAGAGACGTGTATAATGATGGCTAGCTAATACAGCATCAGTTCACAGTGAAGGAAAAGAGAATACATTAAAATGCCAAATGCAATCCTGGCAGCTTGTTGTTTCTGTACTCCATCAGACACTGAGAGGATATGTGTAAATACCTACTGCATATATTCTGCAATCAAAATTGTATCAATTTGTTGCAGGGGTAAGCCTAAGAATCTATGATAATTTAAAGGCCCGACTGACTGTTACTAACACAGAAATGTAGAAAAACATGTTAACACCAGCATGTTTCACTACTTCAAAAGAGAGTAAAATATCAGCAACATTTCAGCAAAGCTGAGAGAATGCAACAATGAAAACAAAACTGAGTCACCTTGAGTGTGTAGAGCAGGGGTACCATTCTTCTGAAAAATTGCACTTTTTGTCTGGACGAGGTGGCTTACAAAAGTGGAAACAGATAAGTAGAACTAAAGCTGTCCTTCAGAAATAAAAATGATGCAACTAGAGCTGCTGTTCCGAAGTCTGGAAATCTGTGCTCATACTGGCATCTGGTGGCTATTACAGGAACTGCAGTTCATTGCAAAGGTTCACGGCTGAACAGTGTGTGCAGCATTGATAGTTGTGAAGTGACCGTGGCGCCCCTGTCTGAGGTTGGTGGCGCACTGGGGTGCCACGGCGCACAGTTTGGGAACCACTGGTTTAAGGGTTAAAGCTAAGGCTAGAAAAATTTCACAGTTCCTTAGGGATTGTTCAGCACATATAATAATTCTGCAAGAGTCACATTTAACCAAAAAGGAAACTTTAACTTTGTTTAAAACTCACAAATGGATACAATGTTATGTTTGTACAGATCATAATTTTAATACCGGGGGAAGTGATTCTAGTTAAGCAGCAGGTAAATGCAGCACTGGTAGGAGCAACAACAGATAAACTAGGTACATGGATTATAGTTACTCTGCAGTTGGAAGGTAGTTTGGTAGGTTTCTATGGTCCAAATTGTAAGGATTTAGAACCTCTGCAAAAGGTTTTCTCTGATCACCTGGAGTTTTCAGATCCTGTTATCATGGCTGGGGACTTCAATGTGGTTTTAGATAATAAATTAGACAGGTCAACAAAATGCAGGTCAGTGGGTACGCCAAAATCCCAACAGTTCCTTAAATTAATGATGAAAGATTTTCAATTATGCGATTTGTGGAGACAAAGAGTGGGTGAGGGGCAGGGATTTTCTTTTCATAATAGAAAGTATGGTCATGCATCACAAATTGATTATTTTCTAGTTGGTAAGTCAGTGTGTGGTTTGGTAAAAGATATTATTTATTCACCCGCACATTTGTCTGATCATGCGGCAGTAATTTTAAGAATGAGTTGTCCCCAGGAGGTAGCGGGGAGAAGATGGACTTTGGACAGGACTTTGTTACTGGAGGAAGAGGTCATAGGTCACCTTCATAGGGATGCTGAGGAATTTTTTAGGATTAACCAGGGTTCAGCCTCTACAAGTATAGTTTGGGACACTTTTAAGGTTGTAATGAGCGGGGAGATTATAGGTCTCACTAGTTATAGAAGAAAGCAGTACAGGGAGGAATTGGAGGGTATAGAGAAGGAAATTCGGTTATGTAACTCCAAACTGGAGGAGAGAGGCGATGAGGAGCAGTTGAATAATAAGAGAAGACAGTTGTGGCAGCAGCTGGAATCGGTTTTACAAGTAAGAATAGCAAAAAGACGAGAGGCAAATAAACAGGCTGAATCTGAGAATGGAGAAAGCATGGGGAAATTACTAGCCTGGAAAATTAAGAAAGATCAGACACGGGTTAACATAGAGGAGCTTGTGGAAAGATATTCAGGGGTTAAATTGACATCCCCCGATGATATAAAAGAGGCCTTCCAAAACTTTTTTGCATCACTGTATATGGAGGAGGGGGACGTGGAGGTTGAAGCAGTTGAAAATTGGTTAGATGTGGATGCCCTTCTACAGGATAAGCAGTCTTATTTGATCAGACCCATCACAGTGGAGGAAATAAGAGTAGTCCTAAAAAAGAACACTCCTGTGCGGTGTTGTGCATGTGGCCCTCAAGGGATCTAACTAATATATTCTCTTTGAGAAATGTATATTTTAATTATAATTATAAAGGTATTGTGTAGCGACGTATTTCATTGTTGCAAAATTACCAAAAAAAATAGTTTACTGAACTTGGTTTCTCAGGCTGGTTTTGCAAATTGCACAGATGTTTATTTTCTTAAGTCCAACTTTTATAACACAGAGGCCCTAATTATGAGGGGGCTTATAACTATCGATATGTGTGGTAACTAGTGTTTTTACACATATCGGCAGTGAAAGTTTTATGTTTTTATAACACTCAGGAGATAGTGTGTGAGATAAAAAAAAAACCTCATTAAATTACAGAAGTAAAACCTGCCAGAACTTAGAGAGTGAAAAATGCCCACGTTTACACCGGATTTTGGTGCAACAAGCACCAGAATCAACATGTTATTTCCACATGTTATTTCTCATTTCATTGGCAAACCTAATAACATGAGATAATGAATACATCAAAAACAAGCCAAGTTCCCAGGATTTAGATGCGGGGAAGTCAGATGGTGTCCTTCAATACAGGTTGATAAAGTGTTCACCCCCCAGAATGGAGAATAATACACAGACCCAGAAAAAGAGGGTCCAAGTCTTCATGTTTTGCCCTCATCTGGGGTACGTAGTGCCCCAAATCTGGTCAAGTTTACCTCCTGCTTTGAACGGGTGATAAATGTGAACTGGGACGTTTTTATGCGATTGAAGTGCGTTATAGCAGTCATTAGTACAAACAAAATAGATGGTGAGGTGACTATCGTTAGTCATAGAGAACGTTTGTGAATAGGTTGAGAACACCACCCTGCATGATTATCAGAGGCAACTACTATCAGACACATTCAATGAAAACTTCCATTACTATTGGGGCATACAAATGTACAATATGCATATTTGTGGCGGTGAAGAAAACAGAGAGGCACTTACTTTCTCTTTCAAGTTGCATGAGGTGGGATTTCAGTTTTTTCTCTCAGAGAGAGAGAAATGCGTTCTCCAGATCTCTGGGGGTGAAGAAATTGCAGAGATGGTTGAAATGGAGGTGAAATTACTGAACATTTTCCGGTTGTCAGGGCCTTAAGTAAAGTGCGTCCCTCAGGGTTGCTGACCTGCCAGAATTAAAAACGGACATTTAAATAGTTTCCAAGCAGATCCTATATTCATGTCCCTAACATTGCAGGCAAAAACACTGATCAATTTGCGAAGAATGATTGTAAAAGCTGTTAATGTAATCCATGTCAGCGATGTAGTTCCTACCTACACATTACATGTTTTCGTTAATCTTGCATTCACTAAGATTGTTTGCATTATTCTGTAGGTGTTTTTGTGAAACATATTACTCTTGTATCATGCATACTGCAAACCGAATGGTGTTTTTGTGAGATTACAGTGTGGGTGTGTCACGATTTAGCTCTCTGGAACAGAGGCTGAAGGAAGTAGCAGTTTCTAACAGTGCCTCACAGTGGGTCATAATGGTGTTCAGAACACATGATCTTACATCCTTTGGCCTCTCTGCAGATAGCACCGAGCAATGACCACGTGTGCGAACTGTAATGGTGATAATGTTTGAAAGTGAGTGAAGAAGGTACACAGCTGCCAAAATATTGACAGGAGTAAAGTAAAAGAAAATACAATGCCTACTAGTGAGTGAGTGTGCTGTGTGTATGGTGAAGGTGAAGCAAAGGAGTTGCAAGGAAGACTGTGCAGGAGAAAATGAAAAGAAGGGTGCTGAAGCAGAAAGCGATGAGGTGTGAGCTAAACAAATGGTGGACATCTGGAAGATATGGGATAAACAGGGCTTTAGTATATAGTAGAGACCGGATTTTTGAAAAGTGGTGCCACTTTTCTTGTGCCCCTTAGCACCCATCTAACCTCACCATGTGTGCACCGTATTTAAAATATGGCGCACCATGGCAGTAGTCAGGGGTACTAGCGTCATCATTTTTTATGCTATTCTGGTGCTTTGCAGGACTAGCGGCAAAACATTTGATGCTAATCGTGCAAAGCACCCAGAGGCGCACTTAACACAATAGGAGCCTCTTTTTAACGCCTGCACGTAGAAGGCGTTAAAATATGTAGATAAAAATGGTGCAAAGGAATCTCATAGATTACTTTACACCATTTTTACGGCCCTCCTAGCGCTGAACACACCCCTCGCATTCACTATGCCTGGCGCAGGCATAACGTGGCGCAAGGGGTTACAAAGTGGCACAATGCAAGCATTTTTTAAATATGGCACGCCTTTGTGCCCTTCCAACGGCACATTAGCATATACAAAATGATGCTAATGTGGTGTTGGAATGGTGATAGGCCACCAGTAATCCGGGCCTGAGTGTTTGAGCCACTCTATAGATCACAGATCATAATAATGTTTAATTCTCAGACATACTTTGTAATTAAAAGATTTTCAATTTAAATTAGACACTACAGGAACTTTGTTACAACTTTGTCTGATACTGCTAACAAGCCAATAAGTCTGGCTTCTCCTAACTGCATGTCCAATACTTCTGGCTGCCATGACTGAAAGCTCACATTGAGGCACCAAAACACTTGTAGGGTGGCATGTTATTTTAAGCACAGTTTATGTTTTAATATACACTCTTCATTACAAAGGGCACCTCTTGGCAAGGACTCCTAGTTACGTTTCTTAGGCCATACACAATTTAGAGGCTCCCCTTCCCCTGTTTTCAGCACACTTAAAGGCCTGAAGGTTGTGGGGGTGGCGGGGTGTGGCTTACTTCCCAAGGAAGATGACAGCATCGCTGTGAAGATCTGCAGGAGGCATACAAAGGTGGAGTATGGAGGTCGCTTCCCTCCTCAGCTTGCCTCCAAAATGTTGCTTCAACATCAGGAGGTGATACTGCATCTATAAATGGTCCTTTGTTGTTGAGGAACCACATTTTCAGCATTTTTTTGCAGCTCTTCTCTCTCTCTTTCTCTCCTCAGAGACGTCCAACATTTTGCAAGCATCAGAGTGGCGTCACAGGCGCTGGAGGGGCTCAGCGCTCGTCTTTGGAAAACCCCTCCTTCATCTCACTTCTTTCTCACACTGGCAGGATACTTTTAAAGAAACCCCAACTCGTTTTTTTTTTTTCTGGAATTTAACCCAGGCAAGTGTGATTATTTCCTCTCATTGAGAGTTATGTCAAGAAAATAACTTTCTTCTTTCATAACAAAAACATGCTCAGTTTTGTCACTCATACCTTCTACTTCATAGCCCTGCTGTCCAAAGGCATGTGAGAATTTAATACATGAACATTACAACTGATCTTCTCACATATTGCTTCTCAACCATTCTGCCGTCAAGAATTGCCTTCTGTTGTTCATGAATATGCGTTCTTGAGTAAGCCTTCTGAATTTGATGAATGCAGTCATTTTAATAACTGAATGCTGCTGCACAAATTCTTTCCTCAGTATTTTGTGACTTCTTCCTTTATAAGGAATGAACATTTCATATTTCTAATTTTCCTCCTCCTTCCCATGAGGTCTGTAGGCATTTGTTTATTATACATAATTTGCTGATTCTTGCATCTTTTTATCAGTCACCCTTGTTCATGGGCAAACCTGCAAACCTCAAACAGCCTTTGAAGAATACACCTATCAAACATCCCTCAGTGGTCCAAAAGCATATCATAATGGAAGAACCCTGCTCTCTTCACATAGAGGCATTTCCTCTGCATCATCCGCCTCTTCTTCTTCAAGTCCCTCACAATCATCCTCAAATAAGTCTTCACCCAAAAGACTAAAAAAAGACCCACCATCTCTTATGAAACCTCCTCCCACTACTTCAATTGACCTTTTGTTGGAAGCGATCAGGGCTTTAGACACTTATATGTAGGAGAAAAATTCCAAAGTAAAATAACTTGCTAATCTGTGGTCTCAAATGGAGGACAGGATAACTGCAGTGGAACACCAAATCGCAACCCTGAATGAATCCTCCCTCATAGTGAATTCTCTATAATCACATGTCCTTACCTTACAAAAGCACGTAGAGGATCTTGAAAATCAAAGTAGGAGGAGCAACCTACTGATCTATGATCTCACATAGGGGATGAACGGAACACATTCTATCACATTCTTTAAAACATTTCTTCCTAAGCTCCTTCACCTACCAGTTGGGCCTCCATGCAACATTCAATGAGCACACAGGTTGGGTCATCCCTCCACAGAAGCTTCTATCTCAAAAACACCTAGAGGAGATATTCATATTTCTTGAAATATACTGAGATAATCCAGGTAATTTCTGCAGAAAAACAAATAAAATACATTTCATGGTTCAGGCTGTGATTTTTATTTTAGCCAAGACTATGCAAAAAAGACTGTAGATCAATGCAAAGAATTTTATACATGCGGCAAGCGTGTTGTTATAAGATGACAACATATGGAGATCCCAATTGACTGAAAGTTATTCTTGATTCATGCCAAACTGAAAATATGGGCACATCCATAACTACTAAATCTTAAACAGCATATTGATATAAGAAAGTTCTGTCTATGATGTTAGCAATGTTTTATGATCTAATAATTTTTTTTCTGATGCTGATGATAATATCTAGTGGTTATTCATAAGCATAAATAGTTTACCTATATTTTACCCCACGCTTTAACTCATTCTCGTGTTCTTTTCCTGCAGGTGAATTTCATCCATGTGTCCTTTGTGAGTGTCTCCCGATCCATATTCTACAGCCTTTTGTGCACCTTGTAACCCCTGCAGATTTGACGTGCTGGGTTATCCATGTGATCTCCCCCTCCACCACTCTTATCACATTCTACCTGGGTGTGTCTTCCCTCATTTTTGTAAGTAGTTTATTCATGTTAACCTTTTTCTTTCCCTTCCAGCTCCTACCTCTTTTTACCACTACATCTCACTTAATCACTTTTTTAACGTTTTTCAACTATTCACTGTCTCTCTTTCACACTGTCTTAGTTTGCCCTTATTACATGGTTATCGTCCTTCTCTTTAATTATTGTGTCTGATTTTACTTTGAATCCTTATTCAATGGTTTGAAAAGTTATCTCTTGGAATGTCAGAGGTTTAAATTCCCCCACTAAGTGTCAGAGAGCATCCACTCACTTGTCGAAGCATGGTACAAGTATTGCATTTTATAATAATCTCATTTTACGGAGAGAGAAACTCTAAAAATTCTAAATCAGGTGAGTAGGGGAAGTCTTTTTTCACCAGAAACTGGTTAAAATAATGATGTGGTAATCCTCTAACATAAATAACTTCACATCTAATTTATGTCACTCAAAATTGATGTTGATGATCATTGGTTATTGCTTAAACTATTGATTGACAAAGTCCCAATTACTTTATTGAATGCACATGGTCCCACCACTCCAAACTGTCAATTCTAAGCTATTACTCAAAAACCCTTACAACTTTGAACTACCAGGTGAATGTTATCAACTCCTTGATCCTTTTATTGACAGAAATTCCTCAACACACTATACCCCTAACAAACAGCAGAAAGCATTGTTTCAAGCTATTAAACACTGCAAACTAACAGATACTTGGAGGTTGTTTAATCCCACATTGTGCAAATATTTTTCTGCAGTTCATCACACACAATCACTAAACAATTACACTTTTCTTTCTCATAATGTGACCCGGACCTTACATTTTGTGGATATAGGTTTTATCCTGACATCTGATTATGCTCATCTTTCCATACAATTAAATATTTTACCCAAATCCACAACTCTAAAGCATTAGAGATTCAATAATTCCTTACTATTAGAGTCCTCTTTTACCTCCTCCTTCACCTCTTTCTTTAATGAATATTTTCATTAATCAGACAATAGATTCAGCCTTCCATTCCATTTGCAATGCATTTAGAGCTTCAGCTTGAGATTTTATAATCAATTTTGTAACCAGAAAAAACACAGAATCAATCCAAGCACATTGTAGATGACATTAAACAGTTAGAACATTCATCCTGTAGTTCAAGAATGCAACCATCTTTACAACAACTTAGTCAGGCCAAACTACACTTTAGCAGACTATTGCATCTTCTTATCTTCTGAAATATAGTGGCAAAAGTTACAGGGGCCAAAGCAAATCTGGGATGCTACTAGCAATTATCTCAAAGTCAAACAACAGAATCTACACATTGAATGAATTACAGATGAAAAGACAATTTCATATCAAAAAGACTTAGAAATCCTTACCCAATTTAAACACTTTTACAAAAATGTACAGACACCAGAGTATTCTCCCTCTGACTAAATTCTACACTATCAATCCTCTCTACAGAAACCTCTTTTCCTGCAGTTTGATTTTTCTACCCTAAAATCAGATGTTATGCAAACAGATCTTCAAAATGCATTACTCATACTAAAAAAGGATAAAGCTCTGGGACCGTATGTTTTCAAGGTTGAATTTTATACACATTTTTCCAGCATATTTCTCGCTAAGTTACTAACTCTTATTTAGTCCTTCAACCATTCTTCTACATCAACATGCTCGTTTTCAGATGCACTTATTTGTTTTATCCCAAAGGAAGGAAAAGTACCACAATACTGTTACAATTATAGACCTATGGGCCTGACTATGAGTTTGGCGGTCCTGTGACCGCCATGTTGGCAGTGGTGGTCCGAGCGCCTACAGTCTGGTGGAGTGGACCACCATATTATGAGATTGGTGACATAAGAAATAGAAGACCGCCATCGCCATGCAGCACAGACTGCTGCAGTCTTGTGGAGGCATAAAGAGGCCGTCAGAGACCACTTTGCCGCCGGACCTATTACGAGGTTGCACATCACCAATGTGACCACCGCGGTCCAACCACCACACATCATGAGGCAGAAAGGAGCAGTATGAAGCGAGACACTCACCTGCACACTGAAATACACGACCTGAGCTGCCATGGAGCCATTCCTCAATGTCATGCCATTGCTCCCGCTCCCAGAAAGAAAACAAAATCCACGCTGATGTGAACAACAACAAATGTAAGCAGGTACAGACACCTAGCTGTCATTGTTCTTTCTTGCATCCTGATCAAACTTGTAATGCTAGTAAACACATCCTCGGGCATTGACGCCAAGGTCAGCAGCCACACCTATCATTCATGACACACATGGGCACCCACACAATCACAACACACACACTTCAGCCAGCACACACACACACACTGCATGCCAATAACCCACATATACGCACAGCTACACAACAGTGTGGAGCGGCGACTGCCGCGGTTCTCGCAAGCCATTGGAAGACCGCCTTGGCAATATTGCTATGGTGATTTTCAAGTTGTAATAGGTTCGGTGGTTGGTTGGTGGCCTGGCAGTGCTGATGACCGGACCACCTCTTTCCCACCCTCCAGGGTCCTGGCAGAGTTGGGATTTTGGCTGTCTTTTGGTGGGCTTGGCTGGGAAATTCGTAAGACGGCGGTCTGAATGACCGCCAACATGGCAGTCTTTTGGCAGCCACCACCGGGGCAGTCTTGCTGTCAGACCGCCAAACTCACAATCAGCCCCTATACCTCTTGTCAGTATAGACTATAAAATCTTCATTAAAAACTTGACCTGGCGATTAGAACCTTTTCCTTACTAATCATTTAGGAAATGAACAATCATTTTTTGTCAAAGGAAGATACATTTCAGATAACACCAGATTGCTCTTCTCTCAAAACGCATGGGTATCACTGAACCCTTAGTGGCCATTGCTTAGATGCAGAGAAGGCTTTTGGTCATGTAAATTGAACATATTTATTTTACACCTTTAAACGGTTTAGCTGTGGCCTCAAAATAATTATCCTCATTTCACTCCTTTATAGCTCTCCTCGAGTATCCATCTATGTAAATAGGTTAACCTCTCCTTATTTCACATTGCACTGGGGAGTTCATCAGGGTTGCCCTCTTTCCCCCTTTCTTTTGTAATCTAGCCTTAGAACCATTTTAAAAACATAGATTTCAATTGTTTGGTATAGCACCCAGCAAATTAAATTGGCCTTGTATGATGATGATATTTTACTATTTATGTCATTACCTCAGTCCTCCATCTCTGCTTTTTCATCTGTGGTAAAATCTTATGCCTCAATATCTGAATATGAATTAAACAATGACAAATGTGAAATTTTACCTCTAAATAAATTCACCTTCGAACATGATTTCTTACTTACTAATTTCAATTGGATAAATATCTTGGTATTCAATTCTCCCCATCCCTTAAAATATCTGTAAATGTGGATATTTGTATCAATAAACTAACCTTATTAAATAATTGTTGGCCCACTATATATATTGTGTGGTGGGCCACATCAACACAATCATAATGATGCTGGTACCCATTATTCTCTGCACCATTTCTGATACTCCATTACACATTCCCTTTACGTTTTATACAAAAATGTATTCCACACTCTGCTCTTTTCTTTGGGGTAAAAAACATCCTTATATGTCCATACTGAAGTTGAAAAACCCCAGCAATGAAGGTAAAGTAAATTTCCCTAATTTCCCAAAATGTCATAAGGTATTTTTTATTGAGGCAATCTACACACTGGATCACTTCCTTTTTGGATTATTGTCCATTATGGATTGATTTAGAACAAAGTTTTTCATTACCTTTTTCCTTTAAAGAATACTTAACATTTACATGTAAATCTCAAAAAGCTTTCCTCACCAATTTATAAAAAAACCCTTATAGGTTGCTAGATAATGTATTACGATATATTCATAAGGACCTTCCTTCCTCATTGCTGTGACTCGTATCGCCTGCTCTCCATGATTAACATTGATAATAAAATCTTGGCAAGATGATAGCGGCGCAGTTGCAGCCGCTGCTTCCGAAGTTAGTGCTATCGGACCAGTCTGGGTTTGCGCCAGGTAGATCTTTGTCTCATAATTTGCGCACGTACTTCGCGGTCGCAGGCATGATCGAAGCCGAGGAGGATGCGGCTGCGTTGTTTTTAGATGCCACTAAGGCTTTTGACTCGCTGGCACGTGAGTACATGCTTGCGTTGCTTGCCAGAGTGGGAATGAGTGTGCGTTTTGTGCAATTGATCCGTTTGTTGTGTTCGGAATACATCGCTAGACTGTGGTTAAACGGGAATATCTCTGGCCCCTTTTGGGTGGCTCGGGGGACTCGCCAGGGGTGCCCTCTATCTCCGCTGCTTTTCGCAGTTGTGTTGGAACCACTCGCAGCATGCCTGAGACAACATCATAAAAAGAGGGGGCTGCCGTTTCTGCAGCGGCCTAAATTAATATTCATGTACGCAGATGATATTGCGCTGTATGTTCGTGAGCCGCGAAAAAATCTTGATGTGCTTCTGGATGAGTTAGTGCATTTGGCACTTTCTCTGGAATCGCGATTAATTGGTCCAAGTCAGTAGTGATGCCCCTCTCTGTGGGAGCAGCGAGCTTTCCTTCTCGGTATCCGATCGAATGGACGGATGGTACAGTACGCTATTTAGGAATTTGGCTGAGTCGTGATGAGGAGACACTTTGGTTGGCCAACTACGGTAGGGCTATTGCGTGGCTGGAGGATAGGTTGAGGAGTGGCGTTCACTGCCTCTCTCGCTTATAGGACGTATTGCTATTGCTAAAATGGTGGTGCTGCCTAAATTCCTGTACCTGTTTTTGAATCTTCCTCTCATTCTTTCTGACAGCGTTTTGCGGCGCCTTCACTCTGCTCAGATACGGCTGGTTTGGGCTGGCGGGCAGCCCAGAATTGCCTGGGAGAAGTTGACGTTACCCTTTGAGTTGGGTCGCCTTGCTGCTCCTGACTTGGAGCTCTATTATCACTGTGCTCAGGCTCATTTTGCGTATTATTGGATACACCCTGTTCGATATTTACCACATCTTGCACCTGAAAGTGATGCGGTGTGGCCGGACGGCCTGTCTAGAGTCCTCGGGAACCCCTCCAAGCCCAGGTGCGTGGTGTGGACCCCGTGGCATGTACTGCTAGAGCTTGGCGCTCTGGTGTGAGTGAGCCCTTTGCTCCCTTGATGTCGGTGCTTGCTGTCATAGAATAGAGGATGTTTCGCAATGTGAGGTTGCGCGACTTCCTCCGTGACTCGAGTCTAACCGAATTAGGTGACTGGTTTGAGTATGGGCGGTTGGTTTCCCCCGAGGTCGTGCTCGGGGATGGACGTGATACTGCGTTGCATCGTTGTATGTATTGTGTGTTTGTGCGATTTTACGTGCGCACTTCCCTGGCATCCCTGAGACTCCATTGGTATGCCAAACTCTGGAGGTGCTGCGCCGAGCGCAGTTGTCGTGCAAGCTCATTCCCATGCTATATAATTGTTTGCAAGATCAGCAGAGTGGAACAAAAATGTCTGCTAAGGCTCACTGGGAGGCGGATGTCGGTGAGACCATCTCTGAGGATGTGTGGCGGGAATGCTGTGCGCATATGAGGGTTCTGTCACCTAACTATAGGTTGCGTCTTATTCATTTCAAATTCCTGCATCGCTTATACTATACCCCACGAGGTTTATTCGCTATGGGCCTATGCTCGGACGCGAGCTGTGAACGGTGTCGCACCCCTGATGCTGACTTTCTACATCTCGTGTGGCATTGTGTGGGAGTTCATACTTTCTGGATGGAGGTAATGCATATGATTGAGGAGATGACTAGCCTGAAACTGCCCTTTTCCCCTAAATTAGCACTGCTTGGATATGTTGATGAGGTGACGCTGACCCAGAGGAGATTGGTGGGTCTTCTGCTACTACTGGCTAAGCGCAGGGTCGTGATATGCTGGGGTCATGGCCGGACTCCTCGTGGATCTGATTGGCTGTGTGACACCTCATTTTGTCAAGAACAATTTATGATTTTCTGGGGGTTGGTCCCGAGGGTTCCCGGCCGAGGGATATATATGGCTCCACTGCGTTCCTTTTTGGAGTCCTTGTAGTGAGGCTGTAGATATGAATAATGTTTGGCCACGCGCATAGTGTTCTGATTGCTGTTGCTATTCTCACGCGTCATGGCTGTTATGTGTGGCTGGTTGGCTGCTCTGCTCTCCTGCGTTCTCTCTCTGCCCGTCTTTCTTCTTTTTCTCTCTGTTGGTTATGGATGTTCTTTAGCCCTACGAACGTCTGCTTCTACTGACCTTGTCCCTCGATTTGTGCTTCTTCATGTTTTAATGCGCATGCGGCTGGAGTTTCATCTCAATGTGTTAGATGGACATGGAGCTGACCTCTAGCTGTGATTATTCCTGGTGGTTTTGAGCTATGTCTTGGATACTTGTATACTGTATGGGACTACATAATGTGTTGATTTTGTTTTTCCGTTCTGCGGGCTCTTTTGTTGTATGTTCATCTTTATAAAATAATAAATAAACTTTTTTTTTTAAAAGACCTTCTTAACTTTCACCATTCCACCATTCGGTCTAATCGATTCATTCATTTAGCTAATCGACCTATGTATTCGAAATCAAGGAGGAAAAGGGAACTAATATGGGTGATTCAAATTTTCCATTAGGAATCCCCTATCTCTTTTTTACAAGCTCAAGTTCTTTTTGGATTTCCATCCTCATTTTAACATAATTCCCAACTTTTACAGAATAGTATTCTTACAGCATATAACACCTTTAAACCCAGTCCTAACACTTTATCGGTCCTGCAACATCTTCCTGGTGCTCTTTTACAAACAAATTCCAGCACCTCCACCATAAATTCATACCTGCAATATATTTCATTTAATAAACCTAAAACAAATGTTGAATTACCATGGGAGCATGATTTAGCTATCGCATGGCTCAATCACATAGGGAAGCAGATTTGGATCAAAATAAGGAATTCATCCTGAGCAGCAGGACTACTTACTCCAGTATCCTTACATAAAATCAATTCAGATATTGCAGACACTTGTTGGGCATGTTCAACACAACATTCCGACCTAACACATTCACTTTTCTTGTGTTCTTCTGTTCAGTTGCAAATCTAGAAATAAACTAATTCCATCTTTAATTCAAGTGTGCCTTTCTCCATTCCTAATGTATTTCTGGGGAGTGTATCAGATTATTAGACAGATGCCTCATTAAAAGTGAAAATAATGGACCTGTTATTGGCAGTGGCTTTCCTGCAGAGTGCAAGTCATTTGAAAAATTCTACTCAATTATCATTTAAAGCGTGGTGGTTCCAATTTGCCATAATCGTAGATGAGCTACAGCATATATGCACCATTTATCACTTGTCTTAAAACTAAAAGACTGATTGAGCCCAGTTACATCTTTTCTCAACAAATCTTGCAAGGCATCAGATACTCCTTTATATGATATACAGTATAAGACGTTCTCTAATCTCCTAGACTCCCCATGTTTAAAAATATTATTTTTCATGGACTATATTATATTATTGCTTACATTATCTCCTATATGTACTCTCATCAGACTATAACATATATACACCATGTATAGCCCATCCTTCTTTTTTCCTTCCCTTTTCATTTTGAATTTGTATTGCTTTTTTATACTCTGTACTTACTATAATAAACTTCGATTTTTAAACTCATAAGCCCTGGAAGTTGCACAAAGCTGCTTGGATGCCACGAGGATTTTAGAGCTAGCCGATCTAAGGGTCTAGTTTGCAGGTGCGGCTTCTCCGCTAGGGCGAAGAAACATTGCCCCTCGCCAGCAGCAGCTGCTGCAAACCTTTCCCAAAAAAGATTAATAAACTAGGTTTATTATTATTATTATTATTTTTTGTAAAAGTGGCGGGCCACAGGCTGTGATGAGCAGTGAGGGGGGGTGCACACCCCTCTGAGTGCATGTGTGTTTGGGTGGCCATCTCGGGCCGGCCAAACACACATGCACAGTAGGCTCTCTCCAGCCCAGCAACACAGTTGCCGGGCTGGATAGACATGCACAGGTCCGCAGTCTGCCTGGGAGTGCTAGCGGGTCTGACCTTAATAAGTAAACTTACAAGGGGACGTGAGTAGGTCGATGAACCTTTTGACTCGCAATTAAGATGTACTTACCATAGCTCCAGTATATAATCAATAATCAACACACCATAATCAATAATCATTAGTCATCTATAAAATAAATAATCAATGACCTTTCAGTCATGAATAACCGCATCTTTAGTAAAAGTTTAGAATATTTATTTTCCTATATTAACAATGCTAAGGTCACGTAGATTAATCTCAAAATCAAATGAAACACATACAGAAACAATACAGATTGCCTAAAGCGGCGGAAGAAACACAATCTAATCAAAACATGAACAACAGTACATTCTAGAGTTACGGTGCAAATCAATAGCAAAGTCAGCTGCATCAATGAAATGAAGTACATGAAGTTGAGCAGAGAAATTCACCAAGCATTAGACCGTCATCATAAGTCATTAGTGAGAATCCTTAATTAAGGTCAGATTAGCATCAGCATGTTGGGCTTCATGCAAAACAATTTTGTGACACCAATTTGGGAAAACAATTGACTATGACTCTATCAAGACAGCGCAGATGGTACCTAGAAGGGAAAAGCAAATTTGCATAATAATCACATTTCAGATTACACCTATCCTCAGTATGGATCAGCAAAGCAGAATCAGTCATTGTCCTCAGGACATCGGTTTGATCAGCAAGGCATCAGGCTTCAGCATCAGAAATTAAAAGGGCTAAGTCGTTTAAGCATTAAAGTTAGCAATACTCGTATAAGAGAGTAATAACCTCTTGGTCAGAAAGAATAGGGGCCGTCTCTCAGAATGATCGTTGTTATATTAAAGTCACCTAAACTGTCCCCTAGTTTCCTATTAGTCAGTTAATCGTATGTTCACACTTTGTCCAATAAAACTAATATCCCAAATCTATTAATTCTAATATTTCTCCGTTCTCATATTGTTGATTGGTTCGTCTTATGATGTCCTCATCATCCGGCTTGTCAGGTAATAAAATTGTTGCCGCTTCTTCTCTAGTCAATATCTTCATTGTTCTTGTCCTGAGAAAGTCAGTCTCACACATGTTATACATAAAATATTGCATTAGCAGGAATATCATCTTTTAGCAGTTGGTTCACATGAAAAGCTTCCGTTATGAGCAGATTTAAACAATAAAATAGACATTTCACAGTTTAATTCACTTGGGCAGCACTTTTATTAAACGCTAAGAAATACAGATTTATATGAGGCCTGGCAAAATAGGCCAAGACACTCACTAAGTTAAGGCCTACAATTAATAAAGCTAAAGCTCAATTTGTAACCTTCAATATGACATATTACTACGTTAGTCTAACAAAATTTAACATTTCATATTTTTAATCATTGATTAGTACACTTCGTTAACATTGCTGGCCATTCTTCATGATCACATTTTCAAATGCGTGCATTATTTTTCTACGTTACTTCATTTTCTTCATAAATTGTTTTTCAAAATACATAAACACTCATTAATAATTTTTATTAAGGCAACTGCACTAGCAATCCCTCCTTTGATGAGTAAATATGTCATCACACTAACTATTACCCACAAATTCTTTGCACCAGCTAAAATGTTTACAATTCAATTTCTTCATAATTTCGTTTTCCCCTTGAATTTTCCCTGTAAAAGTTTTCCCTTTTCTTTTCTTCCCTCCTCTGATTTTTCTTTGACCTTTTCATTTGAATTCTTTTGCATAATCCCAATAAACAAACCACAACAATTAATATCCCTTGGAGTATTTCAAAAGAATCCCATTCCAAATGTTGTTTAGCCAAATTACCACTGAAGCAAACCCTTTGCCAAACTTTTCCCAAACACCATGTTCTTTCAAATCTTTCTAATCAGCACTTGCATTAGTCAGATTAGTAAGTAAGGCCCTCATTACAACCCTGGCAGTCAAAGACCGCCAGGGCTGTTTTGACGGAAGCACCGCCAATAGGCTGGCGGTGCTTCACATGGGATTACGACCACGGTGGAAGCACCGTGGTCGCACCGCCGGGATCAGCGGTTTCCCGCCACATTGGTCCCGGCGGTTTCCCGCCACATTGGTCCCGGCGGTTGTAATCCCCCAGGGGATTACGAGTCCCCCTCCCGCCAGCCTTTTCATGGCGGTATGAACCACCATGAAAAGGCTGGTGGAAAGGGGAGTCGCGGGGCCCCTGACCTCTGGCATGGGCAGTGCAGGGGCCTCCTGCCACAGCCCCATGGAGCTTTTCACTGTCTGCATATCAGACAGTGAAAAGCGCGGTGGGTGGAACTGCACCCGTCCATTTGGAGCCGGCTCCCGTGTTGCGGCCCAGATCCCCACTGGGCGGAAACTAGGTTTCCGCCCGCTGGCCCAGCAGGGATCTCCAAATAGACACTGCAGGAGTGCGGGCGCATTGGTGGCCGCACAGCGGTTTCAACTTGGTGGGCAGCGCTTGCCCCCCGCCAAAGTTGAAATGAGGGCCTAACTCTCTTATCTTCTTACTGTTAACTGGAATATACGAACACCAATGCCTAGAATTAATCATTCTACAGACTCCACCATCCTTCACTAAAAAAATGTCTAAAGCAAAATGATTTTGAAGAGTTATAGCTCTATCAGCAGCTATCAAGAGTATGCCCCTGAAAAATTTGTCAGCATGTTATCCACAATAGTAGACATCTTTCGAATCTCTATCGAATTCAGAATGACGCCCACTGAAGGAATTACTGCTCCTAACATATCTCCCACTATAGCAGAAGAGGACTCCCTCCTCTGTCTATCATGATGTAGTTCAGTCACTTTTCAAAACTTTTTTCAAATCATCCATTTGATAAATCTTTGGGAAAACTATCCCCAAATAACATGTCCCATCCCATCCTCTTGGAAGACAGTAAAAAGCATTAAGTCTACAGAAATAATAAATCCCTGGAATTGGTCCTGTCCATTCAACATAAATGGCCATTTACTCTGAAACAAAAACACATGCCTACATTCACTCATTCCCACAAATAAAGTGTCAGTGCGCGATTTAGGCCTATATATACAAAGCTTACCCCCGTGTTGTGCATCTAAAGCTAATTTCCCTTGCGTTTTAATTGGACTATAAGCATAATCATTCTTGTAAGTCCTTTTCTCTACGCCTTTTTTCTAATTATTCTTTGAATGCCTTTCTCCTGTCATCTGTGTGATCTAAGAAGCTTTTCTCTAAAGGTGTAAGCAAGCATGTCAAATTATTTCTATGCGCATAAGCTGTGCCAAACGTCAATGTAGGTTTAAAGAAACCTCTAACTATTACTATGTCATTATCTTTAGCTACTCTAATCCAATACCTAATTATTGGAACAAACGAAAACACAACATCATAGTTAGAATAAAAATACTGGATGTACTCCTGGTTATAAAATCTTGTTAGTAACAGACTACAACTTAGCCCATATTTTAGAGGCAAATTATGATAGGTGACTCCTTCCTTGATTGATGAAGGAATCTGTGTACGCACAAAACAATTCTTTGCATCCATTATCTCAACATACTCACTCAATAAGCGATAGAAAACATTAGAATAAATTTCTCCTTGTGCATTAGTTTCCTCATGCAAACATTGCTCATCTAACTTAAATCTCTCTAATGCCGTTAGAGTAGTAGTTGTCTCAAAAGCAGAAGTATGGCTGGCTCCTCTCTTATCAAGAACAGACATACCCACAACTAACACCACAAACAATATCCCACACATAATCGCCAAACTAATGGTCATATATTTACAATGCCTAGCATCTCTACCTTGTTGACTAATGTTACTCATGATCTGTAAAGAATCAGGAAGCAGAAAAAAATTCGAAAAACATGCAGCAAAAATTAAAAACATATAACTCTTCTTTCAGCAGTTCAGTTTCACTTCCAGGAACCCTTGTCAAAATCGGTTAGCAGCTTTGTCAAAATCAGGTTTCAAAAGTCAAATTAGGTTATCAATGTCTTTTCTGGTTACTTTCAACAGTTTCTTTCTCAAAAAAATTCTCTCAGATTGTTTCAACAGTTCAGTTCAATAATTTCCTTCACATGCCAAAATACTGATCCGGAACGTCTCTATCAAAACAAAAAGACAAAAACTCTTGCTGCCATTTGTTAATAGTTGCATATGCTCATTCAGGCCCTGCGTATCTTCGATTTGCTATTCTCTTTCTTTTCAATTTTTGATCACCATTCAGCTCTCCTTCACTTAGATCTTCTTTCCTTGTGGTATCTATTTCTTCCTCATTGTTGGTTTGACAACCACCTCTTTCCATTTCTCCACTTGTGTTTCCGGCCACTTATCTCTTTTCAGTGAACCCTTTGTCAGTATTCTCTTCAGAATTGAACTTGGACCTTATCCTTGTTCGGTGGTGTTTCTCTTGACGGACCTGCAACCAGTTCAGGAGGAGTCAGATAACTTTGACTTTGATACACCTCAACTCCATCCCCTTCATCCCCTTCTGGGTCTGGCAATTGCTCCTTTTGTCTCTCAAGATCATCTGCTTCTGGGAAAGCCCTCCTCTGACTAGGCTCTCCTGCTACTTCAATTGAGATAGGCTCTCCGTCACCCTCCTGGACGTCCTCCCTCGTCTCTCACCAGAGTGACTGAACCATCCTCAATGAGCTTAGATCCGGTCTCAGTTCCCCTTTGTCCTCCTACCAGCCCTGAGACATTTTTCACTGTTGTTGGTACTCTCAACAACACTTCTTCATGATCCAGTGGACATGCCACCTTCTTCGTGTGACTTGCATGAATCCAGGTCGGAATTCCAAAACATTTCACAGCTGTGGTAGTTGTCAAGACCACTTGGTATGGCCCCTTCCAATGAGACTCCAAATACGTCTTTCTCACGTGTTTTCGGATGACAACCCAGTCCGCAGCTCTCAGGTTGTGCCCTGGGTCATGGATTGTTGGCAGTGTGGTGGCTTCCATCTGCTGAGAAAAAGAGCTAATCACATCAGCCAGACCTTTGCAGTAATCCAACACCATATCATATGTAATGTTGACAAGTACATTGGCAGGCAATGCTGGTAACCTCATTGCTCTGCCCATGAGGATCTCATGTGGCAAAAGTCCTGTCTTCTTGTCAGGTGTGTTTCTCATTGACATCAATACTAAAGGCAATGCGTCAGGCCATTTCAAATTTGTAGCCGCACACATCTTTGCAACTCTTGACTTCAAAGTCAAGAGCCATTCATCTGTTCCACTAGTCCTGATGCTTCAGGGTGGTAACACCAATACAACTTCTGCCAAATGTTCAATGCTGCACACAGTAATTTAATTACTTCATTGTTGAATTGACTTCACCTATCTGATTCTAAAGAGATTGGAAACCCGAAATGCGGTATCAGTTCCCTGAAGCAGTAGTTTCGCTACTGCGAGACTATCATTTCTTCGTGTGGGGTACGCTTCAGTCCAGTGACTAAAGATGCAAACAATCACCAACACACATCTCAAACCTCCACACACAGGCATCTCGATAAAATACATTTGCATTCTGCTGAATGGACCTCCTGCTCTTCCAGTGTGGCTCAAGTTTACCACTGTCCCTTTCCCTTTGTTTAATTGTTGGTAGATGACACAGCGATGGCAAACTCCTTCAGCAACATGTCTAAACTCATGGCATCCCTCCCAATATGTGCTTGACCATGATAGAACCTCGCCATTTGAAACAACAGACTATTTGGTAAGACAAATTGACCCTCCTCGGAAACCCGCAATTCATATTGTCTTTGTACACATTTCATTTTGCTCCATGAACGTTTTTCCTCCCTGTCAACATTATTCTGCAATATTTTCAATTCTTCCAAAGTATCAATTATTTTCAATGCATAGCTTGTACAAGTTTCATCTTCTTCAGGTAACAGTTCCCACTTGTCCTTGAACGATATACAGTTCAATGTGCAAAACCTTGCGACTTAAACCACATATCCATTTCCCAATGACACTTAGGCCCTCATTACAACCCTGGCAGTCAGTGTTAAAACGGCGGTAATACCGCCAACAGGCCGGCGGTAAAAAAAATGGGATTTGGACCATGACGGTTACTGCCATCCAAAACCACCACTTTAACACACCGACCGCCAGGGTGGTAACGGCCGATGGGCTGGAGACTTCGGTCTCCAGCCCGACGTTTGCCACAATCCCACCCTCGGGATTACGACCCGGCCTACCGTCATGGTTTTCGTGCCAAACATACTGCCACGAAAACCATGGCGGTAGGTACTATCAGTGCCAGGGAATCCCTTCCCTGGCACTGATAAGGGGCTCCCCTGGCCCCCTCCCCTCCCCAGAGTCCTCCCCCGCCCTCCCTCTCCTGCTCCTGCCCCTGCCCCCGCACATATGCACACCCACACGCGTACCCATATACACACATATACACACATGCAAACATGCATACCCACCACCACCCATGCATGTACACATAAATACCCACACACCGACATACCTTGTCACACACATGCATTCACAACACACAACACTCACAATCACTCATTCACACATGCATCCTACACAACTCACACCCGCATGCATGCATACCAATACATACACACACCCCCACACATACACACAACACACCCCACCCCCTCTCCGGTCTGAGAACCCGACTGACCTGCTTGCAGGGGGTCCTCCGGCTGGAGACGGTCCGCTGCGCTAATGTCAGAAAGCAGCATCCACCAGCAAAACACCACCAGGCCGTATCCTTGTTCCTGATACGGTTGGCGGTGTTTTGCTGGCGTGGCGGTTCTGCAGTCAGCAGCGCCGCCTTACCGCCGTCCACCGCCATGACCGTCAGTGGTGTTCCGCCAGCAATCTGGTGGAATACTGTCGGCGGTCATGACACCGATAGACGGCTGGTAGCCACGGCGGAGGTATGTTGGCTGCCGCCGCCGTGACGGTAGGCGGTCAAAACCGCCAATGTTGAAATGAGGGCCATAGTCCTGTAACTTCAGATGTGCACTGCATTTCACCACTGCAATCTTTTCAGGCATTTGAATAGTATGTAATAATTATTTGATCCTCTCACCATTTCTTACTGGTGAACCAGAAGAGGTCAGGAAACCTCTCTGTGACCTTAACTGACCAAAATTATGGACTAATCCAAATCCATACTGGATATCCATATAGATTGTAACTTTTAACTGAACAGAAACATGGCACGCTCTGGTAAGGGCTACCAGTTCCGCTACTTGGGCAGAATACACTCCTCAAAGCCAAGAAGCTTCCAAGGTCCCTGTAATTGTGCACACAGCCTATCCTGCTCTCAGTGTCCCTGTACTGTCTATTAGACAAAACCCATCAACAAAGATAATTTGGTCATTTTCTTCCAATCGGGTATCCCTAATTTCAGGTCTCGGTTTTGTTCACAAATCAGTTACTTCAAGACAATCATGCTCAACATCTTCCTATTTTTCAATTTCAGCATTTTCACTCAGAAGTAAGGTTGCCGGGTTCAGCACTGTACATCTTTTCACCTCGCACCAGTCAAGTATTGGGTTTTCGTCATTGTCAGTAGAATCTCAATAGCATGAGGGACCATTACAGTTAGGGGATGTCCCATCACAATGCCCTCAAACTGTGGAAGGCTTTGGCCAACTGCGACAACTGCATGCAAACAACCCGGTAAGGCTGCTGCAACTGGGTCCAAAGTAGCTGAAAAATATGCTACTGGGTGGTTTACACCTCCATGGACCTGTGTCAAGACAGACAAAGAACATGCATCACGCTCATGACAAAACAATTTGAAAGGCTTCATGGAATCAGGCATACCCAACGATGGAGCCCTGCACAAACTCTCTCTCAATTCAGTGAACGCTTTCATTTAATCCTGGTCTAACACTATGGGATCAGTGACTTCCTTATGAGTCAGCTTCTGCAATGGTCTTGAAAGGACTGAAAAATGTGGAATCCAATGGCAACAATAACCCACCATTCACAAAAACATCCTGACATCTCTCTGTGTAGTCAGGAGATTTATCTGCAATATGGTTGTAATCCTTTCCCTGGATATCTTCCTTGAACCCTTCTCAATCTGGTGACCCAAGTATTTCACTATTTTCTGACAGTACTGTATTTTCAGCTGAGACACTTTATGACAATTCTTTTCCTAATGGTTCAACAGGGCAATCGTGTCATACTTTTCTAGTCTTGGACTCAATCAGTAAGTCATCAATGTACTGCAACAAGGGCGATTGGAAAGGCAATTCCAATGACTCAAAATTATTTTTAAAAATCTGAATGGGTATGAAAGGTGTTGCTGAATACCCTTGAGGAATTCTGAATCAGCAAAAGACTCAATCCAGGAATTTAAAACAAAAGAGAAACTGACTATCCTCATGAAGAGGCACAGAAAAGAATGCTTGTGACAAATCGATGACAGTGAACCACTCGGCGTCACATGGAATCTGGAACATTAGCATAGCTGGATTTGGCACCACAGACAACATTTTACCGCAATCTCATTTATTTTTCTCAAATCCTGAACAATCTGAACCTTCCCACAGGGCTTCTTCAAACCTACTATTGGTGAATTACATGGACTGTTCAACACTTCCTTCAGAACCCCTTGCAAAGTCTGCAATTATCCGAGCCACTTTTATCAGAACATCTTGCAGCATGTGGTACTTCAGAAGTTGAGGGAAAACTGCATTGGTTTTATAGTAACTTTGACTGGCTCCAACCCCTCTATCAAACCTACTTCTTTCCCTGTCAAATCCCAACTTTCTCCTTTACCGTTCCCTGCAAATCAGGATGGAGCTCTTTCACTGTGAACATTGGGAAAAACTCAATCAAATGGTACTCCTCATTTGTAGTTTCACACTCTAATTCTGGGGCTTGTTCTTCTTCATCACCACTATTCGTCTGAATCTCAAATTCATCATTTGAGCAAGTAATCATACATTTTGTTTTTTACAACAAGTCTCTTCCCAGTAGAGATACCAGACTTGAATCGCAGACCACAAATGTATGCAATCCCTGGAAATTGCCAATCTCGACTTGAACTGGATCTGTAATCAGGTTTGTCAAATACTGGTTTGCTACCCCCACAACCTGAATTGTCCTACGGGAAAGGGACAAGCTTGGATCTTCTGCGCTTCTCACTGTAGAGCCTGTAGCTCCTGTGTCAACCAAAAATGAGACTCTGTGACCCATATCCTTTCCCTTCACATAGGGTCCTCTTTGATCTACTTCTAGGGAAGTCACAAGCACACACAACTCATCTGAACTATCACTTGTACAGTCATCATTTATTCCATTCTCACTGTAACGGGAATTGGTGCACTGTGTTACTACTTCTGTTTTGCCTCAGACCTGTGACCTGATGAGAAAGCATCATCCGTTCCTGCGCCATTGGGGCTTGGGTATTTTAGTTAGCTGTCTAGATACCATGGGAACCTGCTGCTACATTGGCTGCATCTGTGACACTGTGCACGGGGCATTTGCACCTGCTGCATGGGATGAAAATGTTGCATTTGATTCACATTATTCTGAAAGTTTGGATTAGGACCTCTCACTCTGGGTCCTCTCACATTCTGGAATGAATTTATGTCATTACTCTGCTGAACAACACCTTCCTGCACCATTATTGGACACTCCCATTTCCAATGTTCCACGGCTCCGCAAATGTGACATGGCAATAGCTTCTTCATTCCCTACACATCATTCTGAACCACTACTGTATTCAAGTCCTGACCATGATTTATATTGCCTCCACGTCCTCTAACTCTGATCTGAGGCTAGAACATCATATTTCCCTGCTTCTGCTGTGGTAACAACTGTGAAAAATTCCCTAGTATTCCTGTTTGAGCAGCTTTAATCTGCATCACCATCGCCTTCTCTTTCAACATTTTCTGCTTCAACTCAATCTCATCACTACAGTATTTCGCATACTGCAACACCTCGTCAATCGGCTTTGCTTGCCAGCAAATCAAATGACTCGCAATCATCTGGCTAGTTTCAGGTCTCAATCCTTCCACAAACCTGAACACAAAATGTAGCATGTCTTTCGCCTCAATTGTTTCTGTACCACAGTAATGCTTGAACTCCTGCAACAATCTATCATAATACGCATGTATCGGCTCCTTTGCTTCCTGAGCTGTCCTATCAATTCTCTGCCCATCAATATTCTTGGGCGAAATCCTCAATTTCAGAAACTCGATCACCTTATAGAAATATTTAATTATCTCAGGGGACGGTTCATCTGTTTTTTTGTCTCCCTCTGGTTCACTTGATGGCCCGTCTACACTCCTTTTACACTTGAGCCACAGATCAGCTGGAACCACTCTCTGTAGTAATGTATTCAAGTCCTCCCACAAACACTTTGCAAGCTTCACAAATCTATCTGTCTGCTGACATCAATCTACTGGCTTTTCTCTTAATTTTGGATAATCATTTGTAAATTATAGCATGTCACTTCTGCTCCAAGGGACTTGAACAAAATTTCCGCCTGGAATCTCTCTCATTGGTAAAATCTTTATTGGATCTTTATTCTGCTGCACATTTTCAGTCAGCTCCAAAGAATTCCTTTTTCTCTTGTCTCTTTCCTTTACCCATCTGCCTTCCCATTTGTCTAATGCTCCCCAAATCTGAGCACTTTCAAGCAATTCCTTAAGGTGTGCCTTCATTCCGACAGATCTCATGTGTTCAAAATCTTTCGCCTCAAAATCTAATCTGTAACTCCTTTTCAAATGCTTCGTTTTCTCTATATCTATGCCGTATTTCTCGGCCAAGTCTGCTAATCTTTGATGCACCTTGCTCTTTTCTCTCGTAATCTTTGTGCACAGGTATCTCAACTCTGCCTCTGTGTAGGATTCTAACCTATTCACCCACATAGCTCCCTCAATGAGTTTACCCGCTTCCATGCTAAGTCTAGCATAATTCAAATACTGCTCTCCTTTAGGGGCACTCTGTGGGGTATTCAGTTTGTCTAACTATTTAGTTAATTAATATTAATGAGGTGGGTTGCAGTTTGCGACCCCATTGCGAGTCTGGGCACTCACGGGGATGGTGGCCTGCTGGAGACACCAGACCACCATGTCCGTGACTGCTTTTCAATAAAGCAGTTTTTTTTTTTCCATCTGCAGCCTGTTTTCCTTAAAGGAAAACGAGCTACACTTGGAAAAAAATACCGAAACCTTTTGTTTTGTTTTTTTTGCGAGTCGGTTCCGACTTGCAAAATGCGTTTCTGCATCGCGTGAGGGCTTTTGCGCCTCGCAAACGGTGTTTTTTGCCGTTTGCGAGGCGCAAAAGCCTTGATACATCTGGCCCTTAATCCCCTACGAAGTCTCTATTCTCCATACCTTCTGAACACAATCCCATCTCGCCTCCGCTAGAGCCTTCTCTGCCTTTTTCATCCTCCTTTCAAATTTCACTTGCTGTTGCTGTCTGGCTCCTAGCTCCCGAATCGCTAATGCCTCAAACTGTGCTGGTCTCGGAAGGGGCTTCGATTCATATAGCACTAGCCGTAAATACTCTAAAACCTGTAAACTGAACGTCCCATTTGTAGGAAATGCTAAGTTCCCATCTTTCTCTGTCAATTTGCACCATTGCTTTAACCAAAGACATGGCACGACACTTCTCTCTTCCATTACAACGTAAGCTGGTGTATTCTCTGGTGGTGTAGCCTCGCCTACACTCGCTGTAATGTACGTATCTCCCCTTAGGGCACTTTTTAACGCTTTGAAAAATGTCATCTTTTCTACTTTTTGTTATTCAAAATCAAATCAGGAAATTACTTTTAATCCCAAGATTACTTTCACCCACGTTCTCAACCAATTGCCCCTCACAGATAGCTGCCAATCCATGCGCGACCCTTCCCACTAACCGACCTATCCCAGCACGGCTCAAATGATGTCACACTCACACGTACTGCGGCTGACAAAGTCTTGCGGCTTGTCCTCCTAAACTCCAATTCACCCACATAACTAATGCAAAATATTGCGAGGATTAATCAAAAAACTAAAACCAAAAACAAATATGCTGGTTTACTATAGGAAAAGTAACACAATCAATTCAGGAACCTTACGGATTTTTCACTGATAGTTCTTCCCACACTTATAGTACTCCTTTTTCGGTCTCCCAGATTTGCGAGCAAAATTTGACCCTCAAATTTTACTCTCAACTGATCAATGGGTCCGTCCTGATGCACATAACACTCACTGAATCTCAGTCTAAAATGTTCTTTTTACCCACTTTAACTGACACACTGACTTGTTGATCACACCCGATCAACCTACTAAACCAGACAGATTACAACATAAAACTAAGTATCTCAAACACTTTTTTCCAATATACTACGGAGTCTTAGACCACGCAGGGTCCGTACGTCAACAACCACGTGGACAATTTTTTAGCACAAAGCGCCACACTTATATGAAGTTCGACAACTTCCCTAATCTCATACTGCGGAGTATGCACACTCCTACTACAACTTCATTTGGAGTACGCTAACACCCTAAGGCCCTCACAAACCTCACAATTCACCTGCAGTTTGCATAAGCTGTGCAAGCACAACCTATTTCACTCACTCTATCACTAGAATGCCGGGAAAATCCTCAAACAACCATTAGCAGGATCCAGGAAAGTCATTTCTGGGCTTAAGGGAACATCATTTTCTCTCCAATTATCACCACTGAAAAACAAAATCCAAATCTCAATAATAATGAACTCTCAGAGAACCAACTCATCAAGCTTCTACCATCTCTGGGAGCACCTGTTACTGTGTACTGCACGTCTATGGTAAGCTCCTAAGGAAACTAACCATCAGTCTCTCACTGTCTCTGTTATCACTCTGTACCGGACATCTATGGCAAGCTCTTAAGGAGACCAACAATGTGTCTGCTACCATCACTGCTAGCGCGTCTGACCTTAGTAAGTAAACTTACAAGGGGGCGTGAATAGGTCGATGATCCTTTTGACTTGCAATTAAGATGTTCTTACCATAGCTCCAGTACATAATCAATAATCAACACATCATAATCAGTCTTCATTAGTCATCAATAAAATCAATAATCAATAGAGTCAGTAACTGTCACACACCATGACCTTTCAGTCATGAACAACCACACCTTTAGTAGAAGTTTAGAAAGTTTATTTCCCTATATTAACAATGCTAAGGTCATGTAGATTAATCGCAAAATCAAATGAAGCACATACAGAAACAATACTGGTTGACTGAAGTGGCGGAAGAAACGCAATCTAATCAAAGCTTGAACTACAACACATTCTAGATTTATGGTGCAAATCAATGGCAAAGTCAGCAGCGTCAATGAAATGAAGTACATGAAGTTTAGCAGAGAAATTCACCAAGCATTGGTCCCTGTCATCATAATTCATTAGTGAGAATCCTTAACTAACGTCAGATTAGCATCAGCATATTGGGCTTCATGCAAAACAATTTTGTGACACCAACTTGGGAAAACATCTAACTATGGCTCTAACAAGACATCGCAGTGGGTACCTAGAAACGAAAAGCGAATATGCATAATAATCACATTTCAGAATATACCTATCCTCGGTAGGGATCAGCAAAGCAAAATCAGTCTTCGTCCTCAGGACAACAGTTTGATCAGCAAGGCATCAGGCTTCAGCATCAGAAATTTTAAAGGGCAAAGTCATTTAAGCATTAAAGTTAGCATGTCTCACATAAGAGAGTAATAACCTCTCCGTCAGAAAGAATAAGGGCAATGACTGTCTTCTCTCAGAATGAGCGTTGTTATATTAAAGTCACCTAAACTATCCCCTAATTCTCTATTGGTCAGTTAATGGTATGTTCACACTCTGTCCAATAAAACTAATATCCCAAATCTATGAATTCTAACATTTCTCCTTTCTCATATTGTTGATTGGTTCGTCTTCCAATGTTCTCATCATCCAGCTTGTCAGGTAACAATATTGTTGTAGCTTCTACTCTAGACAGTATCTTCATTGTTCTTGTCCTGGGAAAGTCAGTCTCACACACATTACACATAAAATATTGCATTAGCAGGAACATCATCTTTTAGCAGTGGGTTCACACAAAAAGCTTCCATTATGAGCACATTTAGAGCACATTTCATCAATACAATAGACATTTCACAGTTTAATTCTCTTGGTAGGGCACTTTTATTAAACGCTAAGAAATACAGATTTACATGAGGTCTGGCTAAATAGGCCAAGACACTCTAAGTTAAGGCCTACAATTAATAAAGCTAAAGCTCAATTCATAACCTTCAATATGACATATTACTACATTAGTCTAACATATATATTTAACATTTCATAATATTTAATCATTGATTAGTGCACTTCATTAATATTGGTGGCCATTCTTCGTGATCACATTTTCAAATGCGTCCATTATTTTACTACATTATTTCATTTTCGTCATAAACTTTATTTCAAAATACACAAACACTCATTAATAACTTTTATTGAGGCACCTGAGCTAGCAGAAGCACCCTGGCGGTGACGGCAGCGACGATGAAGGTACACTTATTTTTTTTTAAAATTAATTTAACGACCCCACGCGTGCTGTCCCGCCCCTGTTGGCACCGCGAGCCGCTTCTGCTAGTTTGGGGTGCCGCTAGATCGGATCCTCAGGTAGTTGAGGAAGCTGCCATTCACTGCTTTAAACACAAATGTGCACACTGCTTAATGTACTGTGATAATGAAAAATGTGTGGAGGCTTTTTTTTTCATCAATTTAGATGGCACTGCGGGAATAGGGATAAACAGCACGATGGCGGATCAGATGCACTTTATCTCAGCAGGCTGTTAGCACCTGACACCACACATCAGTCAGAACAAAGCCTCATGCGGGGAAACGGGAAAACAAACAGCTTGTCGAAATGCTGACGCTGACTGACACCATCTTCAATGCACTGGAGGTAAGCGACACTATAAATGCTGCAAGTGTGTGTCAGCTAATCACGCACATTATTGACACGAAAAAGAATTGAAAATGCCTCTTATATTGCTTTCTTATTCCATTCCAAGAGATTTTTCATGCTTTTATCACGAGCCCCCTGAAGCGATGGGAACAGTTTACCGTTTAATTAAGTTATTCATAAATCATAGACGCTTCGACGCCGTCACACAGGAAGTTGAGTAGAACAAACATTTCTCAGTTTCATTTCCACGCAGATAAAAAATTTTTTTTATAAAGGATCTTAAAAGCCACATTTCTCTCACTTTAATAAATGTAATCAGATCTATGCTAATGCATTTTAGTATGCTTTATGGTGTACAAGCACGAAACATGGGGATCCCAAAGGCATTTACTAAAGCAGAGTAAAATGGACACAAGGACGGATGTAAATTAGCAGCTGCGACCTAAAATCTGCCATTTCGTATAGCAGGCGCTCTTCTTGCTAGCCCTCGGTTCAATGCTTATGAAAGCAGAAACAGGACTAGAAAGTAGCGAACGCTCCATGATCGCTGATCACCTTCTGTAGTTTCCACTCTGCCCCTCCACATTAAACAGGAGTATATTAAATTAAGGACCAATTTTTTCGTCATGGGGTCAAGCCAGTAAGGTAATCAGCGGCCATAGGGTGCAGGATGTCATATGTGCTATTGCTGGCACTTTTCTTAATTAACGTTTATGGTTATGGTTTGAGGATCCTTGAAAAGCCTTCTTGCTCTATCTCCAAAGTGACGCTAAAATTTCCCGGTGCTCGAATGGTAGGCCCAGTTTAGACCAACTGCTCTCACCTCCTGCTCACATTCATGATTTTTAAGCTTAAATAATACTTATACGCTTGAAGGAAGCTTTGATAGAAGCCAATGGAATTCAATGAGAGTTTGGATTTGAAGGAACTTCATCAGAATTAGGCCCCCAACACTAGCCCAGCAACTAAAGGAAAGTTGGGTGATAACCTGTTGAAGGCTTATCCGTTCAGTGAATTTTATCATTCTTTTTCACTTTTATTTGGAAGTTTTTATTTCGTTCTATTTATATTCACCCTCTTGTATGCACCCTCTTGTTGTGTAGCCATTTTAGTTATAGCTCCATGCACGTTATTTTAACACACTAGGCCGCTGTGCACTTTAGCCTAGAAATATTTGATTCAGCTTCGTTTTATTATTGCTACAATAACCATTTTTACGGTCTTGTTTTATTTTCATCTATCTAACTGTGTTTCCCTAGGACCACACTCTATTCTCAAACAAGACATTCTTGATCACTCTGTGCTTCTTTCAAGGCTACAACATGGTACATTGCTGGTGAATGTTGTAGAAGTTTAGTCTCCAACATTCGTAGAAAATACAGACTTACGTAGGGACACTTTTTCAGAATATCAGCTGTGTCATTATATAAACACTTCCTTGTCCCTTACACGTTAGAGGGATATTCCAGCCAGGGAACCACAACTGTATGCTGATTGCCGAATGCTTCGCTACAGACCGCAGGCCTTTGCTCAGGTATGGGGGTTGATGTCTTCCCAGGGAACCTGAAGGGCATAATTAGAACTTAACATGCTGTGCTCTAGCCTAGCCTAGGTAGGGATTAGTCCATCGAAAATAGTGTCAATATGATAGCGTTGTTTTTAATGCTTCACTCTTCTGGTCACAATTCGAATACTGTCATGTTGTGTCATCCTGGTTATTGCAGCTCATGCTTTGCTATCTAAGATGCAGTTGTTTTATTAAACTCATTATTGAAACATATACTGCTTCTGTTTGTCATTTATATATGAGACTGAATTGTAAATGAGAGAACCGGATGAGACCTGAGTGACCACGACTTCCCTGAGAAGCCAAGTATGTCATGCGCTCGGCTACCCAATCATCACTATCCATTGGTAGGGATGAGGCACTGCTAGTTAGCTGGAGCAAAACCATGATTAAAGCAACAGGTGTCACCCGCAGTGGGTTGGACTTAGTCTCTCACACCGCGGGCGATTATGCTGCTCAAAATCCAGTAGTCTCATTAGAATAATGAAAGCCTACGCAACACTCTAAAGCAGACATTAAAAAACATCGAGTGAACAAGTTTGGTAGGTTTTTTTATTAGGTATTACATTCCCTAGTGCCCACTGGTTTGCTTTCTTATTGTGGATAGATAGATGTTCATTTTGTATTTTTTAAACATCTTCCACTTCAAGAACCGCATAGACAACAACTCCCACAACAGTAAAGAACTCTTCAGCATCGTCAGAGATCTCTCAAACCCCAAGTCCTGCTCCAACGATCCCCCTCCGTCGCAAGATCTCTGCAACTCCCTCGCCACCCACTTCCGCCGCAAGATAGAAGAAATCCACAACAGCTTCAACACCCACGAACCCGACGCCCCGAGCAACACCAACCTCCTCCACAACTGGACCCTCGTCAACACAGAAGTCGTCACTCACACCATGGCTTCCATCCACTCCAGATCCCCATCGGACCTCACCACACCTTCAACAAAGCTAGCAACATCATCGCCCCCCACCTCTGCGACACCATCAACAGCTCCTTTGAATCAGCCACCTTCCCGGAAATCTGGAAACACGCAGAAGTCAACGCACTACTGAAGAAACCCAAGGCGGACCCAGATGACCCAAAGAACTACCGGACGATCTCCCTCATCCCCTTCCCGGCCAAGGTCATCAAAAAAGTCAACACCCAGCTCTCCCGTTTCCTAGAAGACAGTAAGGCGCTCAACACCTCCCAATCCGAATTCCGAAAAAACCACAACACCGAGACTGCACTCATCGCTGCCACAGATGACATAAAGACCATGCACAACAAAGGAGAAACTGCAGCACTCATCCTGCTGGACCTCTCTGCCGCTTTAGACACGGTATGTCATCACACCCTTCGCACACGACTCCACAACGCCGGAATCCGCGACAAGGCTCTCAATTGGACCTCATCATTTCTCACCGGCAGAACCCAGAGAGTCCGCCTTCCGCCATTCCTGTCAGAGGCCTCCCAGATCATCTGTGGCGTCCCTCAAGGATCCTCCCTCAGCCCAACGCTCTTCAATGTCTACAGGGCCCCCCTCGCCAACATCGCACGGACACACCACATCAACATAGTATCATACGCAGACGACACCCAGCTGACTCTCTCCCTCACAAAAGCCCCCACTACTGCCAAAAACAACCTACACAACGGACTTCACGCCATCTCCGACTGGATGGAATCTAGCCACCTCAAACTAAACACAGAAAAAATAGAGATCGTCATCTTCAGCTCCAAACCCCCAGCATGGAACGACTCCTGGTGACCCAACTCCCTAGGCACCGCACCCTCGCTCACCACCCACGCTCACAACCTGGGCTTCATCCTGGACTCCACTCTCAGCATGACCCAACAGGTCAACGCAGTCTCCTCCTCCTGCTACAACACTCTCTGCATGCTCCGCAAGATCTTCAAATGGATCCCCGTCGAGACCAGGAAAACCGTCACCCACGCCCTGGTCAGCAGCAAATTGGACTACGGCAACGCCCTATACACAGGAATAACGGCCAAGCTACAATCCAAGCTACAACGAATCCAGAACACTTCCGCCCACCTCATCCTTAACGTCCCGTGCCGCAACCACACCTTCCCTCTCCTCAGAGACCTGCACTGGCTACCTGTACCGAAAAGGATCACTTTCAAACTCCTTTCCCACGCTCACAAAGCTCTCTACAACACCGGCCCAGCCTACCTCAACGACAAACTTACCTTCCATGCTCCCACATGCCTTCTTCACTCCGCCAGCCTTGCTCTCTCCGCTGTCCCCCGCATCTGCCGCACCACCCGCTGGAGGAAGATCCTTCTCACACCTCGCCGCCAAGACCTGGAACTCACTACCTCTCCAGCTGCGCCAGACCCAAGACCCCCTAACTTTCAGGAGGCGCCTCAAAACATGGCTTTTCGACCAGTAGCTTCCCCCCCCCCCAGTGCCTTGAGACCCTAACGGGTGAGTAGTGCACTTTATAAATATTCTGATTGATTGATTGATTGATTTTTTAACTGGAATTGCCAAACGTTGGTAAACAGACAATAATAATACGAATACAGTTTTCAAGACAGGCAAGAAAAATCTGCCCTTCCCAATTTCAAGCAAAAAACACACTTTTGTAATCGCACAAACGGGTCAAATCCATACTGTAAGGAAATGCCTCCTTGGCATTGTTACCCCCTGACTTTTTGCCTTTGCTGATGCCAAGTTATGATTGAAAGTGTGCTGAGGCCTGCTAACCAGGCCCCAGCACCAGTGTTATTTCCCTAACCTGTACCTTTGTCTCCACAATTGGCACACCCTGGCATCCATATAAGTCCCTTGTAACTGGTACCCCTGGTACCAAGGGCCCTGATGCTAGGGAAGGTCTCTAAGGGCTGCAGCATGTCTTATGCCACCCTGGGGACCCCTCACTCAGCACAGACACACTGTTTGCTAGCTTGTGTGTGCTGGTGGGGAGAAGATGACTAAGTCGACATGGCACTCCCTTCAGAGTGCCATGCCAACCTCCCACTGCCTATGGCATAGATAAGTCACCCCTCTAGCAGGCCTTACAGCCCTAAGGCAGTGTGCACTATACCATAGGTGTGGGCATAGGTACATGAACACTATGCCCTTACAGTGTCTAAGCAAAACCTTCAACATTGTAAGTGCAGGGTAGCCATAAGAGTATATGGTCTGGGAGTCTGTCATACACGAACTCCACAGCACCATAATGGCTACACTGAAAACTGGGAAGTTTGGTATCACTGATGCCAGTGTACATTTTATTGTGAAATACACCCCAGAGGGCATCTTAGAGATGCCCCCTGAAAACATACCCGACTTCCAGTGTGGGCTGACTAGTTTTGCCAGCCTGCCACACACCAGACATGTTGCTGGCCACATGGGGAAAGTGCCTTTGTCACTCTGTGGCTAGTAACAATGCCTGTACTGGGTGGAGGTGCTTCTCACCTCCCCCTGCAGGAACTGTAACACCTGGCGGTGAGCCTCAAAGGCTGACCCCCTTTGTTACAGCGCCCCAGGGCACTCCAGCTAGTGGAGATGCCCGCTCCCTCCAACCACGGCCCCACTTTTGGCGGCAAGGCCAGAGGAGATAATGAGAAAAACAAGGAGGAGTCACTGGCCAGTTAGGACAACCCCTAAGGTGTCCTGAGCTGAGGTGACTCTGACTTTTAGAAATCCTCCATCTTGCAGATGGAGGATTCCCCCAATAGGATTAGGGATGTGCCCCCCTCCCCTCAGGGAGGAGGCAAAAGAGGGTGTAGCTACCCTCAGGGCTAGTAGCCATTGGCTACTAACCCCCCAGACCTAAACACACCCCTAAATTGAGTATTTAGGGGCCCCCAGAACCTAGGAAAACAGATTCCTGCAACCTGAAGATGAAGAAGGACTGCTGACCTGAAAGCCGTGCAGAGAAGACGGAGATACCAACTGCTTTGGCACCAGCGCTACAGGCCTGTTTCCCCACTTCAAGAAAAACTGCACCAGCGACGCGTCCCCCAGGGTCCAGCGACCTCTGAAGCCTCAGAGGACTACCTTGCATCTAAAAGGACCAAGAACTCCCGAGGACAGCGGCTCTGCTCCAAAGAAGAATCAACTTTGAAACAAAGAAACAACTTTAAAAGGACTCCACGTTTCCCGCCGGAAGCCTGAGACTTTGCACTCTGCACCCGACGCCCCCGGCTCGACCTGCGGAGAAACAACACTACAGGGAGGACTCCCCAGCAACTGCGACCCCGTAAGTAGCCAGAGTTGACCCCCCTGAGCTCCCCCAGTGACACCTGCAGAGTGAATCCAGAGGCTCCCAATGACTGCGACTGCCTGCTTCTAAGAACCCGACACCTGGTAAAGACACTGCACCCGCAGCCCCCAGGACCTGAAGGATCCGACCTCCAGTGCAGAAGCGACCCCCATGTGGCCCTCTCCCTTGCCCAGGTGGTGGCTACCCCGAGGACCCCCCCCCCCCGGCCTGCCTGCTTCGCTAAAGAGACCCCTGGGTCTCCCATTGAACTCCATTGCAAACCCGACGCCTGTTTACACTCTGCACTCGGCCGCCTCCGTGCCGCTGAGGGTGTACTTTTAGTGCTGACTTGTGTGCCCCCCGGTGCCCTACAAAAACCCCCTGGTCTGCCCTCCGAAGACGCGGGTACTTACCTGCTGGCAGACTGGAACCGGGGCACCCCCTTCTCCATTGAAGCCTATGCGTTTTGGGCACCATTTTGACCTCTGCACCTGACCGGCCCTGAGCTGCTGGTGTGGTAACTTTGGGGTTGCCCTGAACCCCCAACGGTGGGCTACCTTGGACCCAACTTTGAACCCTGTAAGTGGTTTACTTACCTGCAAAACTAACAAATACTTACCTCCCCCAGGAACTGTTGAAATTTGCAGTGTCTAGTTTTAAAATAGCTTATTGCCATTTTTTGTGAACACTGTACATGCTATTTTGCTGATTCAAAGTTCCTATGATATCTAAGTGAAGTACCTTTCATTTGAAGTATTGATTGTAAATCTTGGACCTGTGGTTCTTAAAATAAACTAAGAAAATATATTTTTCTATACAAAAACCTTTTGGCCTGGAATTGTCTTTGAGTGTGTGTTCCTCATTTATTGCCTGTGTGTGTACAACAAATGCTTAACACTACCCTCTGATAAGCCTACTGCTCGACCACACTACCACAAAATAGAGCATTAGAATTATCTCTTTTTGCCACTATCTTACCTCTAAGGGGAACCCTTGGACTATGTGCATGCTATTTCTTACTTTGAAATAGTACATGCAGAGCCAACTTCCTACATTGGTGGATCAGCGGTGGGGTACAAGACTTTGCATTTGCTGGACTACTCAGCCAATACCTGATCATACGACTAAATTCCAAAAATTGTCATTAGAAACTGATTTTTGAAATTTGAGCTATTTTTCTAAATTTTTAAAAGTCCTGCTAGGGCCTTGTGTTACTCCCTGTTAGCATTTCTTTTAGAGTTTTAAAGTTTTGTAAAAGTTTGAATTAAGTTCTAGAGATAGTTTTAGATTCTTAAAAAGTATTCCAACTTTTAGAAACATAGGGCAAGATGTAGCAAGCCTTTTGCGCCTCGCAAACTGTGAAAAACGCAGTTTGCGAGGCGCAAAAGGCTAAACGAGATGCACAACCGCAAATTACAAGTCGGTACCGACTCGCAATTTGAGGCTGCAACTCGCAAATAGGAAGGGGTGTCCCCTTCCTATTTGCGACCGCATCGCCATACAGAGTTGCTTTGGGATCGCGAATGTGGTCGCAAACCAACTCGCAGTTACCATCCACTTGAAGTGGATGGTAACTCATTCGCAAAAGGGAAGGGGTCCCATTTGTGAATGCCACAAAAAATATTTTTTCAGAGCAGGCGAAACCAAATGGTTTCAGAATATTTCTTTTTGCAGCTCGTCTTCCTTTAAGGAAAACGGGCTGCAAAAAGAAAAAAAAAATGCTTTACGGACACATCACGGACATGGTGGCCTGCAAACTGCGACCCACCTCATTAATATTCATGAGGTGGGTCTTTGGGACCCCATAGCGAGTCGCAGAAGGTGTCTGAGACACCATTCTGCATTACATTTTGCGAGTTGCAAATTGCGAGTCGCTAGTACTCGTAATTTGCAACTCGCAAAATGTTTTCTTGCTACATCTGGCCCATAATGTCTGCGGCAGAAGAGATAGTGATGGAACTCAACCTCACCCCTTACCTGCATCTTAGGATGTCAGAGTTAAGTTCTCTCTGCAAAATAAAAAAGATAAAGACTGGTTCAAACCCTACCAAAGTACAGCTCCAGGAGCTTTTGGCTGAGTTTGCTAAAAACAACCCCTCTGATGATATCTTCACAGAGGGAGAAGCTAGTGATGGGGAGGATTTCCCACCTCCAGTCCTAGATAGGGAGCCCAGGGTTTCTCCAACCCTGTCTCCACAAGTGATAGAGATGTTGCTTCTCTCACAGGAGAGTCCAACAGCTCTGCAAGCATTGAGGGCAGCCTCAATGAAGATGACCTCCTGCTAGCCAGGTTGGCGTAAAGATTGGCTTTGGAAAGACAGATCCTAGCCATAGAAAGGGAAAGACATGAGATGGGCCTAGGTCCCATCAATGGTGGCAGCAACATAAATAGGGTCAGAGATTCTCCTGACATGTTGAAAATCCCTAAAGGGATTGTAACTAAATAGGAAGATGGTGATGACATCACCAAATGGTTCACAGCTTTTGAGAGGGCTTGTGCAACCAGAAAAGTAAACAGATCTCACTGGGGTGCTCTCGTTTGGGAAATGTTCACTGGAAAGTGTAGGGATAGACTCCTCACACTCTCTGGAAAAGATGCAGAATCCTATGACCTCATGAAGGCTACCCTGATTGAGGGCTTTGGATTCTCAACTGAGGAGTACAGGATTAGGTTCAGGGGGGCTCAAAAATCCTCGAGCCAGACCTGGGTTGATTTTGTTGACTACTCAGATAAAACACTGGATGGTTGGATTCATGGCAATGGTGTAAATTATTATGATGGGCCGTACAATTTATTTGTGAAAGAACACCTGTTAAGTAATTGTTTCAATGATAAACTGCATCAGCATCTGGTAGACCTAGGACCAATTTCTCCCCAAGAATTGGGAAAGAAGGCGGACCATTGGGTCAAGACTAGGGTGACCAAGACTTCCATAGGGGGTGACAAAATGAAAGGGGTCACAAAGACTCCCCAGGGGAAGAGTGTTGAGACATTCAAGGGAAAAAGTAAAGAGTCTTCTACAGGGCCCCAAAAACCTGCTCAGGAGGGAGGGTCCAAAGCCTCTTCACAATCCAATTTTGGGTACAAGGGTAAAAACTTTGATCCCAAAAAGGCCTGGTGTTGTAGCTGTAATCAGCAGGGACACCAAACTGGAGACAAGGCCTGTCCCAAGAAAGGTTCCATTTCAAACTCTACTCCAGCTAACACTGGAATAGCCAGTCTCCAGGTGGGATCAACAGTGTGCCCAGAGCAAATCAGGGGTCACGCTGAAGCTACATTAGTCTCTGAGGGTGGGGTGGACTTAGCCACACTGGCTGCCTGGCCCCCTAATATGCAAAAATACAGGCAGCAACTCTTAATTAATGGGACTAGTGTAGAAGGCCTGAGGGAAACAGGTGCCAGTGTCACCATGGTGACAGAAAAACTGGTTCCCCTGGTCAATACCTGGCTGGACAAACTTATCCAGTCACCAACGCTGACAATCAAACTAAAGTACATCCCATAACTTTAGAATGGGGAGGGGTCAATGGCCTGAAACAGGTGGCGGTCTCCTCAAATATCCCTGTAGACTGTTTGCTTGGAAATGACCTGGAGTCCTCAGCATGAGCTGAGGTAGAACTCAAAACCCATGCAGCCATGCTGGGTATCCCTGAACTGGTGTGTGTCAAGACAAGGGCACAGTGCAAGGCTCAGGGTGAAAAAGTGGTGTTGGAGCCTGGAATAATGGCCCAACCCTCCAAGAGGAAAGGAAAAAAGACTGGGGTACCAGCTTCAACACAACAAAAGAAAAAGAACCTCTCTTCCCCGGAAGAAGTTCTGCCCTCTGTGGGAACTGAGCCCATGGAGTTGGAACCTTATCAGGTTGAACTTCTAGGCCCAGGGGGACCCACAAGGGAACAGTTGTGTACGGGGCAAGAAACATGTCCCTCTCTTGAAGGCCTTAGGCAGCAAGCTGCTGAAGAGACCAAAGGAAAAACCACTGGAACACATAGAGTCTATTGGGAAGATGGACTCCTCTACACTGAGGCAAGAGATCCCAAACCTGGTGTCACTAGGAGAGTGGTAGTGCCTCAGGAGTTTAGGGAGTTCATTCTGACCTTAGCTCATGATATTCCACTTGCTGGGCATTTGCGACAGACCAAGACTTGGGAGAGGTTAGTCAACCATTTCTATTGGCCCAACATGTCCCAGAAAGTAAAGGAGATTTGTGTCTCCTGTACTACCTGTCAAGCCAGTGGTAAGACAGGTGGATATCCAAAGACCCCCCTCATTCCACTTCCAGTGGTGGGGGTTCCCTTTGAAAGAGTGGTGTGTTGGACATAGTGGGTCCCCTTGAACCTCCCACAGCCTCAGGGAACCAATACATACTAGTAGTAGTGGATCATGCTACTAGATACCCTGAAGCAATTCCCCTTAGGTCCACTACTGCCCCTGCAGTAGCAAAAGCACTCATTGGTATTTTCACCAGAGTGGGATTTCCTAAGGAGATGGTGTCTGACAGGGGTACCAACTTCATGTTAGCCTACCTAAAGCATATGTGGAATGAGGGTGGGGTGACTTACAAATTCACCACACCATACCATCCACAAACCAGTGGACTTGTGGAAAGATTTAACAAGACATTGAAAGGCATGATCATGGGGCTCCCTGAAAAGCTCAAAAGGAGATGGGATGTCCTCTTGCCATGTCTGCTTTTCGCCTACAGAGAGGTGTCTCAGAAGGGAGTAGGGTTTTCCCGCTTTGAACTTCTGTTTAGCCATCCTGTCAGGGGACCACTATCTCTTGTAAAAGAAGGCTGGGAGAGACCTCTTCATAAGCCTAAACAAGATATACTGGACTATTTACTAGGCCTACGTTCCAGGATGGCAGAGTACATGGAAAAGGCAAGTAAAAACCTTGAGGCCAGCCAACAACTCCAGAAGATGTGGTATGACCAAAAGGCTGCTATGGTTGAGTTTCAGCCAGGGCAGAAAGTCTGGGTTCTGGAGCCTGTGGCTCCCAGGGCACTTCAGGACAGATGGAGTGGCCCTTACCCAGTGCAAGAGAGAAAGAGTCACGTCACCTACCCGGTAGACCTAGGCACTAGCAGGACCCCCAAAAGGGTGATCCATGTGAACCGCCTCAAACTCTTTCACGACAGGGCAGATGCGAATCTGTTGATGGTAACAGATGAGAACCAGGAAGCTGAGAGTGAATCTCTCCCTGATCTCCTCTCCACAGACCCTAAAGATGGCTCAGTAGATGGAGTGATCTATTCAGACACCCTCTCTGGCCATCAGCAATCTGACTGTAGGAAGGTCTTACAACAGTTTGCTGAGCTCTTTTCCCTAACCCCTGTTCAGACACACTTGTGTACCCATGATGTGGACACAGGAGACAGCATGCCTGTCAAAAACAAAATTTTCAGACAGTCTGACCAAGTTAAGGAAAGCATCAAAGTGGAAGTCCACAAGATGCTGAAATTGGGAGTCATTGAGCACTCTGACAGCCCCTGGGCTAGCCCAGTGGTCTTAGTCCCCAAACCTCACACCAAAGATGGAAAGAGAGATATGAGGTTTTGTGTGGACTACAGAGGACTTAATTCTGTCACCAAGACAGATGCCCATCCCATTCCAAGGGCAGATGAATTGATTGATAAACTAGGTGCTGCCAGATACTTAAGTACCTTTGACTTGACAGCAGGGTACAAGCAAATCAAAATGGCACCAGGAGCAAAAGAAAAGACAGCATTCTCCACACCTGATGGGAATTATCAGTTTACTGTTATGCCCTTTGGTTTAAAGAATGCCCCTGCCACCTTCCAAAGGTTGGTGAATCAAGTCCTTGCTGGCTTGGAGTCCTTTAGTACAGCTTATCCTGATGATATTGCTGTCTTTAGCTCCAGCTGGCAGGATCACCTGGTCCACCTGAAGAAGGTTTTGAAGGCCCTGCAAGCAGCAGGCCTCTCTATCAAGGCATCCAAATGTCAGATAGGGCATGGAACTGTGGTCCACTTGGGACACCTTGTAGGTGGATCCAAGTTCAGCCACTCCAACCCAAGAACAAGGCTATTCTGGACTGGTTAGCTCCAAAAACCCAGACTCAAGTCAGGGCATTCCTTGGCTTGACTGGGTACTACAGGAGGTTTGTGAAGGGATATGGATCAATAGTGACACCCCTCACAGAACATACCTCCAAGAAAATGCCCAAGAAGGTAAACTGGACTGTAGAATGCCAACAGGCCTTTGACACCCTGAAACAAGCTATGTGCACAGCACCAGTTCTAAAAGCTCCAGATTACTCCAAGCAGTTCATTGTGCAGACTGATGCATCTGAACATGGGATAGGGGCAGTTTTGTCCCAAACAAATGATGTTGGCCTTGACCAGCCTGTTGCTTTCTTTAGCAGGAGGTTACTCCCCAGGGAGCAGCGTTGGAGTGCCATTGAGAGGGAGGGCTTTGCTGTGGTTTGGTCCCTGAAGAAGCTGAGACCATACCTCTTTGGTACTCACTTTGTAGTTCAAACTGACCACGGACCTCTCAGATGGCTAATGCAAAAGAAAGGTGAAAATCCAAAACTGTTGAGGTGGTCCATCTCCCTACAGGGAATGGACTTTATATTGGAACACAGACCTGGGACTTCTCATGCCAATGCAGACGGCCTTTCCAGGTTCTTCCACTTAGAAAATGAAGATTCTCTTGGGAAAGGTTAGTCTCATCCTCTTTCATTTGGGGGGGGTTTGTGTAAGGAAATGCCTCCTTGGCATGGTTACCCCCTGACTTTTTGCCTTTGCTGATGCCAAGTTATGATTGAAAGTGTGCTGAGGCCTGCTAACCAGGCCCCAGCACCAGTGTTCTTTCCCTAACCTGTACCTTTGTCTCCACAATTGGCACACCCTGGCATCCAGAGAAGTCCCTTGTAACTGGTACCCCTGGTACCAAGGGCCCTGATGCCAGGGAAGGTCTCTAAGGGCTGCAGCATGTCTTATGCCACCCTGGGGACCCCTCACTCAGCACAGACACACTGCTTGCCAGCTTGTGTGTGCTTGTGGGGAGAAAATGACTAAGTAGACATGTCACTCCCCTCAGAGTGCCATGCCAACCTCACACTGCCTATGGCATAGATAAGTCACCCCTCTAGCAGGCCTTACAGCCCTAAGGCAGGGTGCACTATACCCTGGGAGAGGGTGTAGGTGCATGAGCACTATGCCCCTACAGTGTCTAAGCAAAACCTTAGACATTGTAAGTGCAGGGTAGCCATAAGAGTATATGGTCTGGGAGTCGGTCATACACGAACTCCACAGCACCTTAATGGCTACACTGAAAACTGGGAAGTTTGGTATCACTGATGCCAGTGTACATTTTATTCTGAAATACACCCCAGAGGGCATCTTAGAGATGCCCCCTGAAAACATTCCCGATTTCCAGTGTGGGCTGACTAGTTTTGCCAGCCTGCCACACACCAGACATATTGCTGGCCACATGGGGAGAGTGCATTTGTCACTCTGTGGCTAGTAACAAAGCCTGTAATGGGTGGAGGTGCTTCTCACCTCCCCCTGCAGGAACTGTATCACCTGGCGGTGAGCCTCAAAGGCTCACCCCCTTTATTACGGCGCCCCAGGGCACTCCAGCTAGTGGAGATGCCTGCCCCCTCCGGCCACGGCCCCACTTTTGGCGGCAAGGCCGGAGGAGATAATGAGAAAAACAAGGAGGAGTCACTGTCCAGTCAGGACAACCCCTAAGGTGTCCTGAGCTGAGGCGACTCTGACTTTTAGAAATCCTCCATCCTGCAGATGGAGGATTCCCCCAATAGGATTAGGGATGTGCCCCCCTCCCCTCAGGGAGGAGGCACAAAGAGGTTGTAGCCACCCTCAGGGCTAGTAGCCATTGGCTACTAACCCCCCAGACCTAAACACACCCCTAAATTGAGTATTTAGGGGCCCCCAGAACCTAGGAAAACAGATTCCTGCAACCTGAAGATGAAGAAGGACTGCTGACCTGAAAGCCGTGCAGAGAAGACGGAGATACCAACTGCTTTGGCTCCAGCACTACCGGCCTGTCTCCCCACTTCAAGAAAAACTGCACCAGCGACGCGTCCCCCAGGGTCCAGCGACCTCTGAAGCCTCAGAGGACTACCCTGCATTTAAAAGGACCAAGAACTCCCGAGGACAGCGGCTCTGCTCCAAAGAAGAAACAACTTTGCAACAAAGAAACAACTTTAAAAGGACTCCACGTTTCCCGCCGGAAGCATTAGACTTTGCACTCTGCACCTGACGCCCCCGGCTCGACCTGCGGAGAAACAACACTACAGGGAGGACTCCCCGGCGACTGCGACCCCGTGAGTAGCCAGAGTTGACCCCCCTGAGCTCCCCCAGCGACGCCTGCAGAGGGAATCCAGAGGCTCCCCCTGACCGCGATTGCCTGCTTCTAAGAACCCGACACCTGGTAAAGACACTGCACCCGCAGCCCCCAGGACCTGAAGGATCCGACCTCCAGTGCAGAAGCGACCCCCAGGTGGCCCTCTCCCTTGCCCAGGTGGTGGCTACCCCGAGGAGCCCCCCCTTGCCTGCCTGCTTCGCTAAAGAGACCCTGGGTCTCCCATTGAACTCCATTGCAAACTGGACGCCTGTTTATACTCTGCACCCAGTCGCCTCCGTGCCGCTGAGGTTGTACTTTTTGGGCTGACTTGTGTCCCCCCCAGTGCCCTACAAAACCCCCTTGGTCTGCCCTCCGAAGACGAGGGTACTTACCTGCTGGCAGACTGGAACCGGGGCACCCCCTTCTTCATTGAAGCCTATGAGTTTTGGGCACTACTTTTACCTCTGCACCTGACCGGCCCTGAGCTGCTGGTGTGGTAACTTTGGGGTTACCCTGAACCCCCAACAGTGGGCTACCTTGGACCCAACTTTGAACCCTGTAGGTGGTTTACTTACCTGCAAAACTAACAAATACTTACCTCCCCCAGGAACTGTTGAAATTTGTAGTGTCTAGTTTTAAAATAGCTTATTGCCATTTTTTGTGAGAACTGTACATGCTATTTTGCTGATTCAAAGTTCCTATGATATCTAAGTGAAGTACCTTTCATTTGAAGTATTGATTGTAAATCTTGAACCTGTGGTTCTTAAAATAAACTAAGAAAAGATATTTTTCTATACAAAAACCTATTGGCCTGGAATTGTCTTTGAGTGTGTGTTCCTCATTTATTGCCTGTGTGTGTACAACAAATGCTTAACACTACCCTTTGATAAGCCTACTGCTCGACCACACTACCACAAAATAGAGCATTAGAATTATCTCTTTTTGCCACTATCTTACCTCTGAGGGGAACCCTTGGACTCTGTGCATGCTATTTCTTACTTTAAAATAGTACATACAGAGCCAACTTCCTACACATACCCAAGTTTCAAATGTTGAAATTGAGAGTTTGTGTGACGAAGCAGGGATTGGTAGAGGAGTAAAAGATTAATATTCCAAAGGGGTACTGCTTTTATGTATAATATTAAAGAAAGCTTGGAGGTAGTGTGAAGCCCTGTACTTTAATAACACTAGAGAAACAGACAAAGCTAACAATGTAACAAAATAGAAATAGTGATGAACAGAGGCTAGATAACTACGGAGTCTACAGAAACGCCCCTCAAAAATGGTCAAAACGTATTGGTCCAGCAGTCTATAAACTACTTTCTCGTATGAGGCTGCTGTTACCAGGTTCCTCATCCAATCTTCATGTTTAGGGGGAAACTGTGGTTTCCATTTCTACAGAATACACTGTTAACGCGCCCCTTTATGACTAATTATTACACATTGGGACTCGTTTCAGGCCAATGAATCTTTTGACCCTGATTGAAGACACCTTAGGATGAGATAACTAATCAACATGTCAATCAATACATCAATAATGTTATCAATATTTATCACAACAATGCATTTTACCTTAGTTAATGGCATTTAATTAAACTCAAGACACCACCATGACCTTTCAGTCATGAATAACCACACCAGTTTAGTATGAGTTTTGTGTTATTTATTCTCTATTGATTACAATTCTACTAATAAGTTTATTAGTCTCAAAACCAAGAAACACATTAACATAGTCACAATATGGCAACTCTGATAAGATTTCATCAAAGCCAGAATCACAAACATCAGAACATAGCAAGGCGTGAACATAGACTATCCTTAGCAGAGTATCACTAGTACATTATTCAACAAAGCATTGATTCAGTCATTTGTCTATTTGCGTCAGTTTAGTGAACCCCTTCTCAACTAACCTCTAATTAGCATTGGCATGTTGGGCTTCATGCAAAACAATTTAGTAACACCAATTTGGAAAACATCTAACTAAGGTCTCTGTCAAAAGAAAAGCAGTTGGTACCTAGAAAGGCAAAGCAAACAGACAATCACAATTTCATTGTCATATAGTTACCCTCCAAGTTTGGGTCAGCACTCAGGGTTGGTCTTCGTCTTCAGGACATCACTTGATTCGCCATCAGTCAGGAACTCGGCTCAGGTAAAAGGGGCACTTCCCTCATAAGGAGGTAAAGTGTAAATGGGCAATCTAATGACAAGAATGGTTCTTAATCTAAAATCTATCAAGTCACTAAGCAAAGTGACAAAGTCTCTGGATCATAGCAAATCGCATCAGCATCTCTCCCTCTCCTAGTCTCCTACTCCCAGTTCTGATTTACTTCCTGGTGTCAAGGGTTTTTATCTCCTTTTCGTTGTACATTCCCCTAAAATTCGATTGGACAAAGGGTTGCACCCCACTATCTTTAACCAATTAACTTTACATTAGGTCATTGAACTTGTCACCTCATAACAGTTCTCATGCATTTTATTGGTCCTTATGATTGACGTCTTTAGGGGTAGAATGTCCGGTATGATTTCATCCTTTTGTTATTCTTTGCACATCTTCGGTCAGTGGCTCTATTGTCTGTACCGGTTTAGGCGACCTTGTACCTAACATTAATCTACACTGTTGCATTTAGCTAACATATTTCTACAAGCAAGATGAACTTCATGAGTACGGATCTACTATAGTTACATTCAGCTTCTAGTTTGAAAAAAACAAGAGTTCATGTCCTTTAGTAAGTCAGCACACTGCACGTTTAGAGAGAAACACATTTAATATGAGAGTCAGGCAGCTAGGCCTCGACTCATGCTAACTAAGGCCTAATGATTTATTAGCAAAACTCTTACATATGTCTATTATTATTAGTGTAAAATCATATAATAACATATCATTTCAACATTATTAGTCAGTTTTATTAGTCCCCTTATATGTTGACGGCCACCCCTGTGGGCACAATTCAAGTGCACGTTTTAGCAAAACATATTAATACAGTTTCTATGCAGCATTATTGTACATTAGTTCATAAACATTTCATGTTAATATAGATTTTATAAGCTAGACTCTCTCAGTCCCTCCTCTGATGACCTTTGTCATCACACAAACCTTTCCCTTGTCAACCTCTCACTTTCCCCCTAACACGCATTTCAACATCCTGCCCTTTGTGTGAACTTTCCTAAATTTCATTAAACATTTTCTCCCTTTCATTTTCTTCATTTCTTTTGCTTCATTTTGTTAGGTTTCTTTTAATTCTTTCATTAATTTTGCATGATCCCCATAATCCCAATAGGCAAATCAAAACAATCAATAGACTCCCTAATATTTTTGCAAGAACCCCATTCCAAATATTACTAAACCAATTCCCTACTCTGGTAATTCCTTTCCCAACTTTCTTCCAAACTCCAGGTTCCTTCAAATCCTTCAAATCTGCACTGTCTCTAGTTAGGTTAGTGAGCATACTTCTAATCTTTTTGCTATTGTCCGGTATGAACGCACAACAATGGAGCTCATTAAGCATCTTACAGACTCCGCCACTCTTCGCTAAAAGAATGTCTAAAGCAAGCTGGTTTTGAAGAGTCATAGCTCTTTCCGCAGCAAGTTCAGTATCCATCAGGAGTATAGCTCCTGTGAAGTTTGTCAGCATGTCATCCACAATAGTAGACAACTTTCGAATCGTTATGGAGTTTAAGATAACCCCTACTGAAGGAATTATGGCTCCAAATATGTCACCAATGACAGCAGCCGCTGTCTCTCTCTTTTGTCTAGTATGTTGTAATTCAGACATTTTAGGAATTTGCTTTAAGTCATCAACATGAATTTAACATGAATGTCCATTTACTCTGAAACAAAAACACATGCCTGCATTCACTCGTTCCCACAAATAAAGTGTCATGCTCAGATTTCGGCCTATATATACAAAGCCTACCTATATGTAATGCATCTGTAGCTAATTTGCCTTGTGTCTTTATTGCGGTGTAAGCATAATCATTTGAAATTGTGTGTTTTTCTAACCCCTTTTCTAGCCTTTCTATCAATGCTTTGCGTCTATCATCAGTGTGATCTAAGAAGCTCTTTTCTATAGGTGTTAGTAAGCAGGTTAGATTGTTGCGGTGTGCATAAGCTGTCCCAATGTCAGTGTCGGCTCAAAGAAACCCCTAACTAATTTTATGCTATGCTCTTTAGCTAACTTGTTCAGAAACTCAATCACAGGCACAAAAGAAAACACTACATCTAAATTAGCGTAAAAATATTGCACATGTCCTTGATCATATAATCTTGTTAATAGCAAGCTACAGCTTATCCCGTATGTTAGAGGCAGGCTATGATAAGTAACCCCTTCTTGTACTGATGAAGGAATCTTTGTGCACACATAACAGTTTCTCGCATCCATAGTATCAACATAGTCATTCAGCAAACAATAAAAGACGTTAGTAGACAGTTCCCCCTTTGAATTAGTTCCTGCATGTAAGTATTTTGCATCCTGATCAAACTTCTCTCACGGTGTTAGTGAAGCAGTCTCAGGTTTTGAAGCATTGTTAGTCATTTTCTTATCCAGCCATGGCATTCCCACAATCAAACCTACAATTATTATTGCACATACAATACCTAGAATGACACTCAACCAACCACACATCCTACCCTTTCTACTCTTAGTGTAACCCATGATCTGTAAAGAATCAGAGAGCAGAAGAATACAAAAACAAATAATCAACTTGAGGACGACATAAAATCTTTTTTTTTTCTTTCTTTCTTAATGCAAAGTCTCTTTCTCTCCTTGCAAGTATTTACAGCGTTTCACTCACTCCAGGACCCCTTTTTGTCAAATCAGGTTATTCAGTTTGTCATAATCAGTTTTCAGAGTCAATTCAGGTTAATAGTGTCACATCCGGTAATTTATCAGTCTCTTTTCTCAGCTTTTCCGCTTTCGATTTCAATTTCAAATTTAACACAGTCTCTATTTAGAGTTGAATTCAGGTGCCGTAGTATTGACCTGGTACCTCTCGATCAAAACAGAATGCTAAGAATTCTTGTTGCCATTCAGCTGAAGTTGCGTACGCCCATTCAGGACCTGCGTACCTTCTGTTTGCGACTCTTTTTCTTTTCAGTCTGCGTTCACTCTGCAACTCTCCTTCACTAAGATCCTCCCTTCTGGTTGTATCAATTTCTTCCTCTATTGTGTCACCAGGGACCACTTTCTCTATTGCAGCTTGTGGCTTCAGCCAGTTGTCTCCTTTATGTGTTTTTTTCCTGCTTGGCCTTTCAGAACGTTGAACAGCTCCCTCTTCTTGTGCTATGGTGTTTTCTCTTGACGGACCTGCAAGTGGCTCAGGGGGAGTTGGTGCACTTTGGCCTCCCTCTGCTTCTTCCCCCTCGTCTTCAGGGTCTGATAAGGGCTCAACTTCAAACCCGTATCCGTCTACTTCTGGGAGAACCTCTCTTTGCCTCGGTTCTCCCACTGCCTCCGCTGAGATAGGCTCACTGTCACCTCTCTCAAACTTGTTTACTGTTTGAGGGACTAAGCTGTCCCCAGTGGGCTCTCCTTCAGTCTCAGTTCCCCTTTGAATACTCTCCAGCCCTGAGACTTCCTTTTCTGCAGTTGTTGTTCTGGACACTTCGAGTTCCTCATCAGTTGGACACGTCACCTTCTTTGTGTGACTGGCATGTATCCAGTTTGGAACGCCTGCACATTTCACAGCAGTGGTTGTTGTCAGTATTACTTGATATGGCTCCTTCCAACGCGGCTCCAAACACGACTTCCTCACGTGTTTCTTGACAACCACCCAGTCACCGGCTTTCACGGTGTGACCTGGATCACTGATCGGTTGCAATGTGGTAGCCTCCACCTGGTGAGAAAAAGAGCGGACCACATCAGCCAGACACTTGCAGTAGTCCAACACCATATCATCTGTGATATTCACAAGAGCATTTGCAGGCACTGCGGGCAATCTCATAGTATCTCATGGGGAGATAGTCCTGTTTTCTTGTCAGGTGTGTTTCTTATTGACATCAGTACTAAGGGCAATGCATCTGGCCACTTCAGATTGGTAGCTGCGCACATTTTTGCCATTCTCGACTTCAGGCTACCATTCATTTGTTCCACTAGTCCTGATGCTTCAGGACGATAGCTACAATGCAGCTTCTGTTCAATGTCTAATGCAGCACACAAGAGCTTTATCACCTCATTGTCGAAGTGTCTGCCCCTATCTGATTCTAAAGAGATCGGGAATCCAAAACGTGGCATTAACTCTCTGAGCAACAGCTTTGCTACTGTGAGACTGTCATTCCTACGTGTAGGGTATGCTTCAATCCAGTGACTGAAAACACACCAATCACCAACACATACCTCAAGCCTCCACACACAGGCATCTCAATAAAATCCATTTGCATCTTGCTAAATGGACTCCAGCTCTCCCTATGTGGCTCAAAGTCACCACAGTCCCTTTTCCTGCATTCATCCATTGACAGATGATGCACCTGTAACAGATAACCTCTGCAGCTTGTCTAAATTTCAGATTAAACCAGTCGATTTTTAACAACCTGATCATTGCGTCTCTGCCAAGATGTGCTTGACCATGGTAAAACCTTCCAAATTGTGACAATAGACTGTTTGGCAAAACCATTTTCCCCTCCTCTGAGACCCACAAGTCATCAGACCTCTGTATACATTGCATTCTCTGCCAGGAACGTTTTTCCTCCCTGCTAGCATGACCCTGTAGTGATCTTAACTCATCTAATGTGTCAACCACCAACAATGCAAAGTTTAGGAAGGTTTCATTTTCAGTTTCCGGTAACAAATTCCCACTGATCCTTGAACGATATACAGTTCAATGCGCAAAACCTTGTGAATTGATCTGCATAACCGTTTCCCATTGACACAAAGTCTTCTGACTTAACATGAGCATTACATTTCACCACAGCAATTTCAAGAGGTAACTGAATCGCATGCAACAAATCTTTAATCTTTTCGCCATTTTTCACTGGTGAACCAGAAGAGGTCACGAAACCCCTCTGTGACCACAATTGGCCAAAATCATGCAAAATTCAGAATCCGTATCTGCTGTCAGTATAGATAGTGACTTTCAGGTTTTCAGCTGCGTGGCATGCCTTAGTAAGGGCAATTAATTCAGCCACTTGTGCAGAGTACACCCTTTCGAGCCAGGAGGCTTCTAAAATACAGGTGATTGTACACACGGCATACCCAGCTCTCAGTATCACTAATGAGTCTCTCAAACATGAACCATCAACAAACATAATGTAGTCATTTTCTTCTAATAGGGTATCTTTGATGTCAGGTCTTGGTTTGGTGCATAGTTCTGCTACCTCAAGACAATCATGTTCTACTTCCTCAGCATTATTAATCTCAGCATTTTCAACAGGAAGTAAAGTTGCCGGGTTCAATACAGTACATCTCTTGAGAGAAATGTTAGGCGACCCCAGAATGATTGTTTCGTATTTAGTCAGCCTAGCATTTGTCATGTGCTGAGTCTTGGTTCGGGTTAACAGAATTTCAACTGAATGTAGAACCATTGCTGTTAAGGAGTGTCCCATCACTATGCCTTCACACTGTGTGAGGCTTTGACCAACTGCTGCAACTGCGCGCAAACAACCCGGTAAGGCTGCTGCGACTGGGTCCAAAGTAGCTGAAAAATATGCTACTGGGCGGTTTGCACCTCCATGGACCTGTGGTAAGACAGACAAAGAACAAGCATCACATTCATGACAAAACAGTAGGAAAGGTTTCATGTAGTCAGGCATACCTAAAGCTGGTGCCCTGCACATACATTCCCTCAACTCCATGAATGCCTCCATCTCTTTCTCAGACAAGATTATGGTACCGGGGTCATCCTGAACCTCTTTACCTGTCAGTTTCACTAATGGTTTAGAGATAATCGAGAAGTTGGGAATCCACTGACGACAGTAGCCCACCATTCCCAAAAACATCCTGACATCTCTCTTGGTCGTCGGGGGATTCATCTGCAGTATGGCTGTCACCCTTTCTTTTGATATTCTCCTGGAGCCGTTTTCAATCAAGTGACCTAAGTACTTTACCGCTCTCTGACAGTATTGCAGCTTCTTTGGAGACACTTTATGTCCATTCTTTCCCAAATGGTTCAGTAAGGCAATTGTGTCATACCTACAGGCATCTTTTGTTCTGGATGCAATCAGCAAGTCATCAATGTACTGTACCAGAGTCGAACTGAAAGGCAGTTCTAAAGACTCCAAGTCCTTCTTCAATATCTGATTGAAGATGGAAGGTGACTCAGAAAACCCTTGAGGAATTCTGCACCAACTGTACACCTTGTCCAAGAATTTGAAACTGAAAAGAAATTGGCTGTCCTCATGAAGAGGCACCGAAAAGAATGCTTGAGACAAGCCACAACTGTGAACCACTCTGCATCACACGGAACCTGAAACATGATCACTTCTGGATTTGGTACTATGGGGCAGCATTTTACCACAATCTTGTTTATTTTCATCAAATCTTGCACAATTCAAACTTTCCCACAAGGCTTTTTCAAACCCATTATTGGTGAATTACATGGGCTGCTCAATACCTCCTTCAGAACTCCTTGCTTCACAAAGTCCGCGATTATCTGTGATACCTGAATGAGGACATCTTGTGCCATGTGGTACTGCGGCACCTGGGGAAACACTGCATTCGGCTTTACCTGTACTTTAACCGGTTCTACTCCTTTTATCAATCCCACTTCTTTACCCGTCAGGTCCCACACTTTCTCTGTCACTGTTCCCTGCAACTCAGCTGGTAAGTCAGTCACTGTAAGCATTGGAAATAGGGTTATCAAAGGGTATTCCTCATTTGCAGTCTCCGTTTCTAACTCTAGAAACTGACCATCATCCCCTTCATCATCACTGTTTGTCTGCACCTCAATTCCCTCATTGGAACAGGTAATCGAACACCTCGTTTTGCACAGTAAGGGCCAGATGTAGCAAAGGGTTTTTCACATTCTGTGTCAATTGGAAAATGTGTTCGTACAGATGGCCCTAAGTCTCTTCCTAGTAGGGATACTGGACTAGAATCACATACTACAAATTTATGTAATCCCTGGAAGTTTCCAATCTCAACTTGAACCGGGTCTGTAATCGGGTTTGTCAAATATTGATTTGCTACTCCTACCACCCTTATGGTATGCCCTGAAAGTAGCAATTTCGGAACCTCTGCACTTCTGACTGTAGAGCGTGTAGCTCCCGTGTCAACCAGGAATGAAACCTTGTGACCCATCACCTTTCCCTCTACATAGGGTCCCCTCTGATCTACATCTAGGTACGCTGCAAGTCTACACTCCTCACTGTCTGAACTATCATCCGACCATTCATCATTTATTCCATCCTCACCATGCAATGGGAACTGTTGCACTGTGTTATTTTGACTCATCATTTGGCCTGTGACCTGTTGAGGAAGCATTACCTGTTGCTGTCCCATTGGAGGCAATGGCATTTGCATTTGCTGTCTAGGTACCATGGGAACCTGCTGTTGTACCTGCTGCATTTGTGCTGGTTGGACACGCAGCATTTGCATTTGCTGCACAGGCTGTAACCCCTGCACCTGAGCCATGTTATTCTGGAAGTTTTGATTTTGGCCCCTCATCTTTGGACCCCTCACATTTAGAAATGTACTGACATCACTGCTTTGTTGAACAACACCATCCTGCACCACATTTGGGAATTCCCGCTTCCAATGCCCCACGCCCCCGCACACGCGACATGGTGACACCTTTTTCATCCCCTGCACATCATTCTGAACCACAACAGTATTCAGGTCTGGACCACGGTTCACAAAACCTCAACCTCAACCTTTCGGCTGTGCCTGAAGCATGCCATTCCCTTGCGGTTGCTGCTGTACCATCTGCTGGATTCCATTTCCCTGTATCCCTGCCTGCGCTGCCTTAATCTGCATCACCATCACTTTCTCCTTCAACTTTCTCTGCTTCAGCTCAATCTCGTCACTACAGTATTTTGCATACTGCAACACCTCATCAATCGTCTTTGCCTGCCAACAGATCAAATGATTCTTAATCATCTGGTTAATCTCTGGTCTCAGCCCTTCAACAAACCTGAACACAAGATGATTCATGTCTTTCGGTTCTATGGTCTCAGTGCCACTGTAGTGTTTGAACGCTTTCAACAATTTCTCATAGTAAGCATGAATTGACTCTTTAGCCTCCTGCTAGGTTCGATCGATTTTCTGCCAATCAGTCACTTTCGGCGACACTTTCTGCTTCAAGAACTCAATCACTTTATGATAATACTTCATCACCTCCTCAGATGGTGCTCCAGTCACCTTATCCCTTGCCGGTTCTTGTGTCGGCCAATCCACTCCTCTTTTGCACTCAAGCCATAAGTCAGGTGGAACGATAATGTCAAACAGGGTATTCAAGTCCTCCCAGAGACATTTCGCAAGTTTCACAAATCTGTCTGTCTGCTGATACCACTCTATCGGCTTCTCCCTCAACCTGGGATAGTCATTTGTAAATGATAGAATGTCACCTCTAGACCATGGTACATGGACCAAAACACCTCCGGCTGTTTCTCCCATTGGAAACATTTTTATTGTACCCATGTCCAGTGCGGCTTTAGCATGCTTTGGTTCCAGATCGTCGCCTTTCTCTTTATCTCTTTTCTTTGCCCATCTGCCTTCCCATTTCTCTAAGGCACCCCAGATCTGCGCACTTTGCAGTATTTCTTTAAGATGCGCTTTCTTTCCAGCAGACCTCATGTGATCAAAATCTTTAGAGTCGAAGTCTAATCTGTAGCTTCCTTTGAAATGTTTAGTATTTTCAATATCAATGTTGTATTTATCCGCCAGGTTTGCCAACCTCTGATGCACCTTACTCACTTCTTTAGTGATTTTGGGGCACAGATACTTCAATTCTTCTTATGTATTTGACTCTAATCTGTTCACCCCCATTGTTCCTTCCACTAGTTCTGCAACTTCCACACCCAGTCTCACAAAATTCAGGTTTTCATCCCTTTCTGACTTCTCTGCGGTCACTGTAGTAGTTTGTGAAGCGCTAGTCCTCTCCAACCACTCATTCAACTGTTGCACGGAAAAGCCTTGCAACGAAATGTTCCCTGACTGCATCAATGGTGACTGTGATGTATTTGTATTCAGTGTCTGCGGGACTAGCACACTTAGGGCCAGATGTAGCAACCGTTTTGCATGTCGCAAACTGCGAAAAATGCAGTTTGCGACATGCAAAACGGCCATCACAATGCAGAGTCACATCCGACTCGCAAAATGTGAATCCGACTCGCAAATAGGAAGGGGTGTTCCCTTCCTATTTGCGACCGCATCGCGAGGCAGAGTTGCTTTGGGACCGCGAAAGCGGTCGCAAACCAACTCGCAGTTACCATCCACTTGAAGAGGATGGTAACTCATTCGCAAAAGGGAAGGGGTCCCTATGGGACCCCTTCCCCTTTGTGAATGCCAAAACAAATAATTTTTCAGAGCAAGTAGTGGTCCTATGGACCACTGCCTACTCTGAAAAAAACGAAACTAAATGGTTTCGGTATTTTTTCTTTTTGCAGCTCATTTTCCTTTAAGAAAAACGGTCTGGAAAAAGAAAAAAAAAAAACTGCTTTTTTTAAGAGCAGTCACAGACATGGTGGTCTGCTGTCTCTAGCAGGCCACCATCCCTGTGAGTGCCTAGACTCGCTATGGGGTCGCAAACTGCGACCCACCTCATAAATATTCATGAGGTGGGTCTTTGCGACTCCATAGCGAGTCGCAGAAGGTGTCTGAGACACCTTTCTGCATTTCATTTTGCGAGTTGCAATTTGCGAGTCGATATGACTCGCAAATTGCAAGTCGCAATATGAAACCTAACTACATCTGGCCCTTAGCCCTGCTTGCCTCATTGCCTCTAAGGGAGCCCCAATCGGACTGAGGTCTAGCAAAGACCTGAGTCCCTCTGCTGCTTGTTCCCTTGATGTTATTGGCTGAGGAGTTCCTGTGAACCCTCCTCTTATATTCTCTCGGGTCCTTACCCCCAGATCACATACATCAGGCTTTCCCTGCGCATACAGCGGTACTGGCGGACCAACAGTAATTGGTAATAATATGGCAGCTGGTGTCTGACCTGGTCGCAAACCCCGTGGAGCAGTAACTCCTAAAGCTTGGCTCACTGTGGCTGGTGCAGGTACTGACTGAGGTCCTGCCACTGGATTGTAACCCGGAATCAGTTGTTGCTGCGGCTGGGGCAGCAATTGCGGAGTTGGCTCAATCTGCACTAGCTTTGATCTTGTATAAATCGGATCAGGCGGCACCATCAGACTCGAACTTGTCTCTAGTAATGGGACGTCTGGATAAATCCTCTGTATCTGTGGTGGAGGTTGCAACTGTGTCTGCATGTCTGGTGCAGTGGCTACACTGACACCATTCTGTATCAAAACTGTATCGCTTGTCTGCACTGTACTTGTAATTCCCTTACTTTGTGTTGAATCTTCAGGACCCGCACTAGTGCTCGGAACATTATCATTTATAGCATAAGGTGGCGGGCGATCATGTAACAACTGATTAAGAAACTCCTCATCATCTGAATCATCTTCATCCACCCAAGACCTCTGAGTTTCTTTGGTTTTGCTAGAGCCCTTGTCTGTCTTACAGGTGGCTTTCCTTCCCTGTGTCTCATTTTCCTGGGTTATTGCCGCTAACAACTTAAGTCCGTCAACTATTCCCTTTCTCCACATCTTGCTCTCATTGTCCCATCTAGCCTCAGCTAAAGTTTTCTCTGCCCTTTTCATTCTTCTTTCAAATTTTTGCTGTCTTTATCGTATGGTCATTAAATCCCAGACTGCGAATGCATCATACTGAGCTGGTCTCGGAGGCGGCTTTTGCACACTTAACATCCACCTCAAGTTCTCTAAAATTCTTGTATTGAACGTTCCATGCTCTGGAAACGCTAAACATCCCTCCTTCTCTGTTAGTTTACGCCACTGTTTCATCCAAAGACATGGCGCGACTCCCTTTTCCTCCATCACAATATAAGCTGGAGTACCCTCAGACGGTGTAGGCTCCCCTTCACTTGCCCTAATATAAGTTTCTCCCTTCAGAACACTCTTTAGAGCTTTGAAAAACTGAATTTTTACGTCTTTTATTTTGTTTTGAATCTAATCAGGAAGTGACTTTAATTCCCAGAACACTCTTCACCCACCTTTCTCAACCTATTGCCTCTCACGGACGGCTGCCAATCCGTGCGCGACGCCTCTCGGCAACTGACCTATCCCAGCGTAGCACCACTGACGTCACACTCACACACTGCAGCTGACAAAGTCTTGCGGCTTGTCCTCCTCACACTGGATTCACACCAAACTAATGCAATATATTGCGAGCACCTTTAACAACAACAATAACTCAAATTTGCCGGTTTACTACAGGAAGGGTACACAATCGCTTCAGAACTTTACAGAGATTTCACTTGAAGCCTCGGCCGCTACTCTCTCCTTCTCAGCTCCCGCATACGCAGGCAGAATTCGACCCGCAAATCCTACTCTCGACTTGTCAATGGTTTGTTCTAGTGCACTTTAGAACTTGCCAAATCTCCATCGAAGGTTTCATTCGCACACTTTGACTCAAACTCGACTTGTCAACCACGCCCGATTGACCTATTAAACCGCACAAATTACAACATAAACCCAAGTGTCTCCTACATGTCTGTCAATATACTCTAGAGTCTTAGACCACGACGGGTCTGTACATCACCAACCAACCACGTGGATAATTTTTTAGCACAAAGCGCCACATTCACATAAAGTACGCCGACTTCCCTACTCTCATACTGTGGAGTACGCCCACTCCTACTAAAACAACATACCTGACCTAAACACACAAACTTCACAAATCACCTGCAATATGCATAAGCTGAGCAAGCGCAAATTCTATATCACACATGCTAAAACGCCGAGAACATTCCCAACTCACTTAGGCAGGCTCAAAGATTCCGGGAAAGTCATGGGGAATTTAGAAACACATCATACCTCCAATTTGCATTATCTCGAAAAAAATACAAATAAACAATAATACTCTGTCCTAGGGCCCCAAAGGGCCAAACCGTCACTCTGCTACCAGAACTGTTAGCGCGCCCCTTTATGACTAATTATTACACATTGGGACTCGTTTTAGGCCAATGAATCTTTTGACCCTGATTGAAGACACCTTAGGACGAGATAACTAATCAACATGTCAATCAATACATCAATAATGTCATCAATATTTATCACAACAATGCATTTTACCTTAGTTAATGACATTTAATTAAACTCAAGACACCACCATGACCTTTCAGTCATGAATAACCACACCAGTTTAGTATGAGGTTTGTGTTATTTATTCCCTATTGATTACAATTCTACTAATAAGTTTATTAGTCTCAAAACCAAGAAACACATTAACATAGTCACAATATGGCAACTCTGATAAGATTTCATCAAAGCCAGAATCACAAACATCAGAACATAGCAAGGTGTGAACATAGACTATCCTTAGCAGAGTATCACTAGTACATTATTCAACAAAGCATTGATTCAGTCATTTGTCTATTTGTGTCAGTTTAGTGAACCCCTCTCAACTAACCTCTAATTAGCATTGGCAGGTTGGGCTTCATGCAAAACAATTTAGTAACACCAATTTGGAAAACATCTAACTAAGGTCTCTGTCAAAAGAAAAGCAGTTAGTACCTAGAAAGGAAAAGCAAACAGACAATCACAATTTCATTGTCATATAGTTACCCTCCAAGTTTGGGTCAGCACTCAGGTTCGGTCTTCGTCTTCAGGACATCAGTTGATTCGCCATCAGTCAGGAACTCAGCTCAGGTAAAAGGGGCACTTCCCTCATAAGGAGGTAAAGTGTAAATGGGCAATCTAATGACAAGAATGGTTCTTAATCTAAAATCTATCAAGTCACTAAGCAAAGTGACAAAGTCTCTGGATCATAGCAAATCGCATCAGCATCTCTCCCTCTCCTAGTCTCCTACTCCCAGTTCTGATTTACTTCCTGGTGTCAAGGGTTTTTATCCCCTTTTCGTTGTACATTCCCCTAAAATTTGATTGGACAAAGGGTTGCACCCCACTATCTTTAACCAATTAACTTTACATTAGGTCATTGAATTTGTCACCTCATAACAGTTCTCATGCATTTTATTGGTCCTTATGATTGTCGTCTTTAGGGGTAGAATGTCCGGTATGATTTCATCCTTTTGTAATTCTTTGCACATCTTCGGTCAGTGGCTCCATTGTCTGTACCCGTTTAGGGGACCTTGTACCTTACATTAATCTACACTGTTGCATTTAGCTAACATATTTCTACAAGCAAGATGAACTTATGAGAACGGATCTACTATAGTTACATTCAGCCTCTAGTTTGGAAAAAACAAGAGTTCATGTCCTTTAGTAAGTCAGCACACTGCATGTTTAGAGAGAAACACATTTAATATGAGAGTCAGGCAGCTAGGCCTCGACTCATGCTAACTAAGGCCTAATGATTTATTAGCAAAACTCTTACATATGTCTTTTTATTATTAGTGTAAAATCATATCATAACATATCATTTCAACATTATTAGTCAGTTTTATTAGTCCCCGTATATGTTGGCTGCCACCCCCCATGGGCACATTTCAAGCGCACGTTTTAGCAAAACATATTAATACAGTTTCTATGCAGCATTATTGTACATTAGTTCATAAACATTTCATGTTAATATAGATTTTATAAGCCCTCTCTCTGACACTTTTTTGGCAACAACAAGAGAAGATGTGATCTGCAAACGTGTTTCAAATGTCAGATGCAGTAATGTGCAAAATTAGCATGTGGGCCTTTAAGGGAAATACATATTTTTAAATGCAAAGAAATGTAGTCGACAATCACGTTTACACATATTAGGCCTGAGTAACGGAAGCAGTATTTTGTGATAAGCTGATGAGGTTTAAGAATGTTTAGCGCTATTTTTCCTGACTTCCCATTGACATATTTTTTTATAATGAATAACAGTTGCATAAAATGTTTTCGTTTAGTTCTGAAAATGTTTCTAATTGCACAAAGAACAATGTAAAGTAATGAATAACCAACTTGTCTTTTAGAGAGGTAAGGTAGAAGCTTATACTTAAAGATGCAGCTTTTTTTTATTGAATGGGGTGAACAGACAGGAGAGTAAACTTCTTATTTGATGAAGAATGTTTCACCCAACATTGCTGTCTATGGACTGTTGTATTCCTGACGAGAAGACGAAGGAGTGATTCTGTTCCCATGAGGGCTTTGGAAAGCTGATTGGATGACTGAAGAAGGAAGAAGCAACATCTTGCAAAAGCTTAGATTATGATGTCTACAATGTATGTTCCTAGAGTAAGTTAACTTATTGATGTACCACTTTGCTTTGCCATACTCTGCTCATGCTGAGACTCTTCTGAGTTTCCTGTTCCTCGCTTTATGGGGAGTTCTGCTTTGGTTACTTATTTAATTTGAGCTGGTTGTTGATGCTAAAGCTTTATGGTTTTTGATCTCTCTCTCTAATCAGATCTCTTTATGAATTACTGAGACTGACACCTTTTGACAATCCGCATTCCTGGAATAGGGATTATTTCCTTTATGGAACATTATTTTTGCATTGATTATCATTTATTGATTGCCTAATTTTGATCATTAATAAAACATAATAATTGATATTGATGAATCTATATACTGACTCAATGAAGATGACATACTAAAAAGATTTGATCAATAAAATCTTTAAATTCACACTAACTCTATTAACTGCAATTACACAATTGAGATAGTGATGATAATTTAACTGGTGTACAATTCCTGGTTAATCTCAACTAACTACAAAGATCCATTGCTCAGGATAATACAGCGGGGATTTCTCTCCACATGAACGGTAATAACTTTCTTGTAAACTGATATCTAAACTAAGATCCCAGCGTGACAGTAGACCTACCTCTGCCATGAATGTGTCACTTCCTTTAGCTGAGACAAGTTGTGAAGTATGGCTAATGACAGTAAAGGTACCAGTGAAGGTCGATTTCACTGTCGACCAGAATGTTCCCAGAAAGGCTGTAACTTAGTATGAGTGTGGAAAATAGGTGGTTTATCTTTACCCTGTGCCCCACATCCCCAGTATGTGGAGATTTGGCTTACATTTGCAGTCTGGGGTTGTGTTTTTTTGTGACCAGTGCCAGTTGTATTTTATGATTTCGGAGAGTCCCAATCCTGATCCTTGAATTAACAGAACGGTTTAGTTTGCAAAAATAGCCTGAGTGTTTGTCTCTTCTGCTTGGAGTGGAGAGCCTCCAGTAGTACTTTGTACAGAACTATCACTATGCATTTTTACGTTTCATCATGAAATAACATACAAGTGCAGAGTCAAGTGCAATATCCTGGATGATGATTTCCAAAATCTTCTTCATAAACAGTGTTTGAGTTGGAGATATTTCTAGTATTGACTATTGTTCAGATTGAACATGTTGTTGAGTACTGAGAAAGATATGTTTATTCAGGATGGAAAAATTGATCTAGGGAAAGGATGCCTTGTTCCAACCATTCTGTCCCATTTATCATAGTCCGGACAATTGTTATACTAGTGTTTTTCCACATAGGTACTAAAAGAGCTATATGGCTGTTTATCCCAACCCTTGTATGAGTAGTTAGCCCTGTTTTCTCTGTTTCTGGTAGTATTGGGATATTTGGGTCCATGATATTTCTGGTGTGGTAGTAAGTGTCCAAAGGATGTGGTGAAGATTCCAGAAGGTGGCGTTCAATATGAACCTTGTTAGGCATGTCTGAGGATGCAGTCAGATGTTGAGCTAGGTGCAAAAGGCGATGAGCTGTATAATACAGCTTCAAGCTGGGTAGTCTTAGAGCTCCTGGGGTTGTAGTGGCATAGAGTGTGAAGTAGACAGCTTCAGCTGGAGGTTATGAGAGCCCAACAAATAATCCTTGGCAGGTTTTGTCCACTTCTCTGATCAGTTGTCAAGGTATTTGGTGAGGTAGCATGTTGAATATATAATTATAGTGGGGTTACACAACCATTTCAACCATTTGCACCGTTCCCCACAGCCATAGTTGTAGTTCTTTTCATTTCTCAGTCTCCTGCTTTGCCGTGGGTATGAGTGACTGGACATTGTCTGCTATCATTTTAGATGTAGTGTGATAAGTACAGATTACCAGATATTTCAAAGCACTGGACGTCAACATAATTGGGAAGTTGGATATCAAACCTCTCATTGAGTGTGCTTTTATTGAGCGTACCTCACTCCTTGAGCAGTTTCTCTGGTAACCTGAGAATTGGGGAAACTCTGAGATGAATGTAAGTGCTTGACTCAGAGAAGTTTGGGGTTCTCACAATACCATCAGGATATTGTCAGCTTGCAGAAAAATGTATTGTCAGTGACTGCCGTCTGGAAACTCATCACAACTACCAACTCACAAATACCAGCTGCCAAAGGATATAGTACCAGAAAGAACCATAACATCACTCAACTCAATCAAAAGCATTCTCTGCATCTATCGAGACTGCAAGTAACTCTTTTACAAGAGCTTGCGAGAGTTAACAGGCTTAAGTTGGGCTGAGCATGCACACTCTGCTATACACCGGCCCTTTCATGGTAGTTGGGAGTCAGGCTCATTGTAGAGCCTGAACAACAACAGAAGGCCTGTATGTGCATGTGGAGGGGCCTCATGAAATCCTCACTAACACCTCCCGCCTCAGGTAAATAGCATACATCTCTCTGGACACTGTGCGGTAGTCTCAGCTGAGAGGTGTGTGGAATGCTTGGAAGATGTAATATGTAGAAGGTGGAACACTTTTATATAGGAGAGTGTTAAACTGGTATGAGTACGGAGAGGTTGGAGGAGGACAGTTATAGCTGACATACTCCTCAGGTGCAGTGTTGGGATACTCACTTACTTGGATCTTAAATGAAGGTATTTCACCACACCTTGAATGTGATGTCATTGCAACAAGCAGAAAATGATCATTGTGGGTAACTAGCCAGTGCAAAATGAGGAAGACATCTTTGAAGTGGCTAAAGTGCAACTTTTTCCGGCTAAGGTGACTTAGATCAGTGAAGTGGAGCTTTTGGTAATCATCAAATTACTGCAGAAATAAGAGTTGACATTGAAGGACTCAGGATATAAACAGTTCAAGTGGTTCAGGAGGCTCATGCAAGAGGAAATCCACAAGAGTCTCTCTGTGGCAGGGACTGCAAGTACAACAGTTACATCCATGAGGATCTGTGGATTGCCTGACCTTTAAAGTTCTGACCACATATAAAATCTCTGATGGAACCATCAGCTAAACAAAGGTTGTGCTGGCACACTGATATCTTTGTGAGTATCTAGGATGCCTGCCTCCCAGTGACAAAAAGAGCAAATCAGAGTCAAATGCAGGCCACCATCTTGCCTTTATCAGCTTCAGTATTACCAGCCAGTGTGTCATTCTTTAAACATCATTCTGGAATTGAGTGATTGTGCGCTGACAACATAAGAGCCAAACTATAACAGTAATTCTGAAAGTAAGTGATTGATTATTGATCAGTTATTGGCATATTTTGTGTTTCTGGGCATAAACTTGTGTGACAAGGTATTATATTCATCAATATATATTGAATTCACTGATGGGCACACTATCGGGTTCGAAGTATATTGAATCGTCTACATACTTACTATCCCAGGGAAACGTTTGTTTTAACCGGCTTCCATCAAAGTATTATTCTTCATAAGTGAATGTCATCCCTGTTGCTTAGGAACATCACTGAGCTATAAGTAAAACCAATTCTCAGCAGTGATTGTCCTCTCGATGATGGGCACTTCATTATTACTACAACATTAGTGATACTTTGGTTATATTGGACTACAAGTAAAACCAATTCTTATCTTGTTTATCATATCAGTGATTGCCACTCCATTATTACTATAGCTGTAGTGGTACATCCATCATATTGAATTGCACATTGAATTATCAGCTGCTTAAGTCATTGTATACATTGTTCAAGATGTGCAATGTACCACCTTCACCATCATTTTAGTAGTGCCCTGAAGATCTGCCCATTGAATGTGATATGGGGATAGACTTATTTCAGGCACATGTGGATGTGTTATAGGATGGGGAATCTTTTTCTCAAAGATAATCGTTGTTGCTAAATTTGTCACCTGGGACTGTAGGTTTGAAAGAATTTAAGAACTTACCAGCTTTGGAGAATGTAACAAATTTAAATGTGTACTAATTTTTTATTAAGTAATTGCAAAATAGATATAGGAAAAGAGTAAATCTACTGTTAGACAGGCTTAGATTTTATTCTAGAAACAAAAGGAAAGGTGAGGAAATGGATCAGTATGTGGCTGCATTAAGAGCTCTGGCTGTGTCATGCAACTTCAAGCATGTTAACAATGAACTGGTGTTATGTGATAAACTATTAATGAAAAACAAATCTAGGAAGATACAGGAGAGGTTATGGAACATTTAACAGGGTAATTAGTTCAGCAAGGCTGAATGAACTATCTGAAAAATGTGTTCAGGAAGAACAAATCAATCCAAATGTGTGGGAAATTGGGCTGTTGATTGAATGGGGTGCCCATTTAAGCAACGCCACAAAAGTGACAAAATTAACCTGTGCTTAACCCTCTGGTAGCTTGGCACAAACGTAGACAGATTTAACTTAGAGGTATTGTGTAAGGTACATATACAGTGTCATCATCATCATAAATACTTTATTTGGGTCACAAGAACCATAAAAGTGAATATCAATAAAAAGCAATACATGCAATCAATCATTAAAATACTTATAACAGCCAACAAAAGAAGTTAATAAGGCAGTTGTATAGCAGTACACAAACAGCAATACATTGAAAACACCATGCAAGAAAAATCCTACATTAATTTAGAAAAATAGAATACATTTAAATAGATTATTTGACACCAAAACGACAAAAAGCCAATAAGTAGACCCGGAGTTATGAATTTTTAAAATGTTATGGTAAAAACTAGAACCTGAAAGATAAAAGCGATAATGGTGGACATCCAGTTATGCAAGACTGAGTCAAAATAAAAAAATATGGCAGAATATGATGGAGTGTGAGTCGGATACAGTAACTGGATTGGGCCCAGTCAGTGCTTACCTTCAGACTTAGAAGAAATTTGAAGGAATATTGTTCTATGTAGGTGATGTTCAGCAGGCAGTGTCCGAGGAGGAGGCAACATTGTCAGGGAGCCACTGGTCGAAGTTGTGGTGAAGATAACATTGTTCAGACTTAGGGGGTCATTACTACATTGGCGGGCGGCGGGCGCCGCCCGCCAAGCGGGAACCGCCAATTGGCCGCTCCGTGGTCAAAAGACAGCGGAGGCCATTCTGACTTTCCCGCTGGGCCGGCGGACGCCCGCCAAGGGAGCGCCCGCCGGCCCAGCGGGAAAGAGCCTGCAACACTGAAGCCGGCTCCGAATGGAGCCGGCGGTGTTGCAGGTGTGCGACGGGTGCAGTGGCACCCGTCGCGATTTTCACTGTCTGCTATGCAGACAGTGAAAATCCTGCTGGGGCCCTGTTAGGGGGCCCCTGCACTGCCCATGCCAGTGGCATGGGCAGTGCAGGGGCCCCCAGGGGCCCCACAACACCCGTTCCCGCCATCCTGTTCCTGGCTGTAAAAACCGCCAGAAACAGGCTGGCGGGAAGGGGGTCGGAATCCCCATGGCGGCGCTGCTTGCAGCGCCGCCATGGAAGATTAGCCCAACCGGGGTTAATCCAGCGGGAAACCGCGGGACCCGGTTTTCCGACCGCGGCTTTACAGCCACGGTTGGAATGGGCAGGAAAGCACCGCCAGCCTGTTGGCGGTGCTTCCGTCATTTTAACCCTGGCGGTCGCCGACCGCCAGGGTTAGAATGACCCCCTTAGTCTCTTTATTGAAAGTCAAAAATCTAGAGCTGGACGAGGCTAGAGGCTGCCATAATGAGAGTTCCAGGAGGATGGATGCCCCTTTGGTAAAGGACACTGAAGAGGATGTGTTGCTCCAGAGAAGAATGTAGCTGAAGCTGCTGCAAAGGCAGGCAGAGCAGTGAAGCACTTTGGGTGGTTAGACAGCAGGCTGGTCCCAGACTCCACTGGGTTCTAAGAGCAGTTTTCAGACCAAAAAAAGTAAAGTCCCAAGTTTTTTATTTTGTCTATGTGGACACCTTTAGCATCACCACTAAGGGTCCAGAACTGCAGGGGTACCACTTAGGGGTTAGGTCTCACACAGGCTGAGTCAAGGTGTGGGTTCAAGATGGTTGGAGTATTTTCTGTCCCTGAGGCTATGATCGGTAGGCCAGCAAACTAGCCCTCGAGTCACTGCTGTAGTCCTGGGTTCAAGTGATGAAACAGGGTTCCATCAGCAGGGCAGGCCTTCTAGAGTTCAAGTCAGTGTCTAGAGAGCCAAGCAGTCCTTCCAAGTGCAGCAAATCAGTCTTGTGGAGTACATAGCAGGCCACAGCAGCAGGAAGTCCTCTGAGAGTTCTTCCACAGGTGCAGAAAGTGAACTGAAGAGTGAGTCTGAGGGTCCAATATTTTATATCTGGTGCCTCCTTTGAAATAGGAAATGTTTCTGGAAGATTCAGGAAGTTTCTTGACTCCGCCTCCTTCGGTCCAAACTGGCTGCATGAACAATGCAGAGGTTACAAATCATTTGTGGGAAGGCAGGACACAGACTATTCAGTTGCAAGTGAGACTGTGTCCAGCCCTACCCTTCATCCTGTCAACTGACAGCACATCCAGGCACACATAATCCTTCTATAGTGTGGCTGTCTGGGAGGAATTAACAAGCCCAGCTGCCAACTACACTTAGTCCTGAGACCCAGGAACAGACTGCGGGCACCAAAACGTTAGAGCAGGAAAATGCCAACTTTCTAAAAGTGGTATTTTCAAAATTGTAACTTAAAATCAGACTTTACTATTTGAGTTTTTTATATTACAATTTCTAAAGGCACCAAACGTGAAATGTCCTCCTGTTCCCAATCATAATTTAGCATAACCACATGTAAAATGCAATAAGGCAACCAGGACATGTAAAACTTAAAGGTACATTCTAACCTTTCAATTGCAATTCACTGGTAGTGTGTCAGTTGTTTGTGATTAGGTGTGGATTAAGAACCCTGGTATTGTGCAAAAGAGGTGTGGATTGTGGTAGGATCCCCAAAGCGTAACTGAATTAATGGGAACAGCAGGGAGAGATCAAAACGGTTGTGTGTGGAACTTGAGTAGTCCTTGTACAATGGGATAAAGGGTGTGAGAAGTAAACATGGAAGTCAAAGAAATGATAACATTCTCTTGACCTTGATGTTAAGAATTCAGATGTACGTGGTTGTATGCTACATGGATAATGGAGTTAATTAGGAGAATGTACTGGATAGTGGGTGCAAAATAATGAGGGAATTGTGCAATCTTCTATGAGAGGACAGAATGCCAATTAGTTACAAAGACTGTGTTTTAGATTAGGATGTTGTTTATGCTGTGTGTGAGGGCTGTTAGTAAGTTGTCTTCCATTGTATTTCATATTAAGACGAAATTTGTTTGGTAGTCTCAGCTGAGTGATTTGTGAAATGTGTGGATGATGCAATGTATAGATGGCGGAAAGCATGTGTATAAGATAGCGTTGAGGTGGAATGATAAAAAATAGAGTGGACAGGAACATTTAGGGAAGACAATCCAAAGGGGCTGTGCTGAGGTACCCACCTACCAGGATCTTAAATAAAGGTATATCAGGCATTCCTAGAGAGTGTCATCCTTGCAACACTTTGCTCTGGCACAAAACAGAATGCAAGCAGCTGGAGGAAGCAGCAGGCTTAGGCTAGTATGGAATGGGCGACCTGGCCTTAGTTCAACATGTATGACAGATTGAGGATGGGCCAAGTGACCCAGCACCTAACATCTCTTCATTTTCCCCCCTTATCTCTCTTTAAATCTGCCATAAACTCACAATCAGACATTTGTGACGTGTGAGCTTGAGGTGAAATCAGAGAGATTTAAATATAATGAGAGTGTGAAGGAGACTTGAATCCTCCTCAAGTCTTTAAAGTGATGTCATTCTATTGGAGATAATTTGAAAAAGGCTTATGCAGGAAGATTAAGGAAATGCTGAATTTCTGAATTCTGTAATGCCTAATACACAAATACTGTATCCTCATCAAGCTCCCATTATGACCTGATTGTCTTTCATCATCATCATTTGACTTTATTTCAGTAAGTAGAAACATACCATAAAAGTACAATACACATCATTTTTTAAAAGGCAAAAAAGACACTGAAGATAAAAACACAGTAAATATTTTTTAGAAAGAGTATAAACAACAGGGTAAACACCTCTTAATAATGGATAAAACCGCTCAACAAAAGACAGATTCCATAAATCAATAAATAATCAATAACATAATAAACCAATGTCTATATCCTACAAGATAGAACTAAAATCATGCATCCAAATTCAATAAATATGCATAAATAAGTCTAAAATTTGACTACCCAGTCTTGTTCCTTAAATTTACTAATCTAAGCCGCTAGATTGATTCAAGAAAATTTGCCACTGATAAAGCTATCTTAACGGATGAATCGCATTTTAAAAATCTCTCGGCGTGAGAACAAGATCTGGCTCCTATTTGCTTGCAAAGCGGGATGAGCCAAAAGGCTCTCTGTTTGTGATATGCATGGCAATGAAAAAGAACATGTGAGACAGACTCTGCGCTTTTACAGCCCATAGGGCATAATTTGGATCTATTGATGGAGCTAGACCATTTATACGACAAGGAGCACAAAGGGAGAGACCCAATTCTGAACCTAATGAAAAGGGCATGACAAATGGAGATAATGCTGCGTCCATGAAAGGCTCAAATTCGTAATGGCATTTGACAGATAAAAAGTTATCAGACATGGACGACGGAACCGAACTGGCGAATTGGCCGATCTGGACATTATGCCAATAAGCATCCTTCAGCAACTGCGCAGCATTTTTAGGAATGGAAGTGGGATCCTGCCAATAGGACCCTAAGCCAAGCTGGATAAAAGATCATTCGACAAAGACACACCATTTGATTTTGATAATGGAATCACAGCCCACCAAATTAAGAAGCCCGCATCGAAAAGGAGTTAGGGCATCTATTGTCCATAACCGAATCCAAAACAACAGAGGCCTTAAGGCAACAATCTGTGAAATTGAAAAAAGATTTAGATCCATTCGGATGGGCAAAGATGGTGTGCTAGAGGGGACCTTTAGCAGCATTCTTAGAAACTGATTTTCTGCCCTTTGCAAATTTGCCACATTGCAATGGCTCCAAAGTTCAGCACCATAAAGGGCACCCCCCCTAGCTTGAGATTTGTATATTTCGAGGGCAGAGGACATTGCAAATTTGGGTGATCTAGAGGCAAATCTTGCAATGCCACCCACCCTTTGCTTTAGGCACAGTAAGGATTTTTGGCGATGGGCATGCCAGAGATGTGAATCTTCTAGTTTAATGCCTAAATAATCAAAGGTGCCCACTCTTTCCAAGGGAACGCCTTCTAAATATACAGGCCTCTTCATTTTGTGCATGGTATCCCCAAAGACCATGTATTTTGTTTTTGCTGAATTAATCGACAGCCCATGGTCACTACAAAACTCCATGAAACTAGAGAGCAGTCTAGAAAGACCTGTGGCGGTACGCGAAAGTAGCAAAGTATCGTCCGCAAACAAAAGACAGGGGAACTTCTGCCCACCCAAACTGGGGGCATCACTTTGGCAGTCTGAGAGATATGGCAAACAGGCATTAATAAACAGAAGAAACAGTGTAGGCGCCAAGACACACCCCTGCCTCACATCACGTGATGTTGGAAAAGCTGGGGTCAGATCGCCATTCACACCCCAGCGAACTTTAGCACAATTATCAGAATAAAGATCCTTGATAATGTTAATCATAGAACCCGGAACACCAGTAGTACTGAGGACCTCCCAGAGCTTGGCGCGCGGGACGAGGTCAAACGCAGATTTCAAATCGACAAAGGCCACAAAAAGGTGGCCTTGATCTGCGTCGACGATCTTCCACTTGATGGTAGTAAATCAGAAGATCTGGTCGATGGTACTGACCTTGTCCCTGAAGCCCGCCTGGAGATGGCTTAAAACCTGATTTTTTGCTATCCAGTTTTTTAATCTGGATAACAAGTGGAACGAAAATATTTTCTGCAGGTTATCTAATAGACTAATGGGTCTATAATTCCCTGGAGAGCTCTTGGCACCTTTTTTGTAAATTGGGACAATAATTGCCATCTTCAACGAGGCCGGATAGGATCGAGTAGCCATAGCAGTATTCAACACCCTGTTGATGTACCGAGTCCAAACTGATAAATCTGATTTGTACAAATCGGAGGGAATGCCATATGGGCCAGGAGCCCTACCTGATCTTTGTGCACAAATTGCCATCTCTGCCTCTTTTAAGGTAAAAGGCGGCGCATCAGACTGACACAGTGCAAAGTCTATGGAAATTTTATCAAAGTCCAGCCGAGAGCCATACAATTCCCCAAAATGGGAGAGCCAGATTTCTGGAACAATATGACATTCAGGAGTGGATGACAGGGCAGGATCTCTACGCGAAACCAAAGTCCAAAAATGTTTGGCATCGCGAGCACTAGCCGCCTCTGCCAGGCACTCCCATAAATTTTTCTCGTATTTGAGTTGCGATAACCTGCGAGTAGATGCATAGTTCCTTCTCGCATGCATAATGGCATCCTGGTTCTTTAGCTTTAGAGCTTTAAACAAAAGGTTCTTGGCCACCCGGCAATTTTCATCAAACCATTTGCACTTAGGTGCAGAGGGTTTCAAATCGGTTTTAGGAGATTTAGTAAAGAGCACCTTGAGTTCTGCAAAAAAAGCTACATGAGAGGACATAATTTCTGAAGAAGATAGTACAGTAGGGTCCTCAAAAAGCTGGTGACGGGAAACCATAGTACAGAGCTTGTTATTGAGCAAACTAGATTTTATAAAAACAGGCCACTTTATCACACGCCTATTAGAGGACAATTCCAACAAGTCATTGGGATTAACCGAAGCAATAGGCAAATCATACTCTGAGACAAGGGCAACCTTGTATGCAATTTGTAAAGGGGCGTGATCACTAGTACGGCGAAACCCCACCTCTACGTTAGTTATCAAATGCCAAACTCGTAGATCTAAGATAACATAATCCAGAAGACTGCTGTAGCATCCTCTAAAAAAGGTAGGCCTAGCTGGATTGTAGTTTGGAAATCGACCGTTTCCAAAACGAAGGCTGTATGTAAGTGCAAGATCTATTATCTGTAACGCCCTAGGGGAGGGAATAAGTGGCATACATTGAATTGGAAGCGGGGTGACATTCCACACTTCATCTTCAGCCTGAGTAGACTCGACAAAGGCTAAGTCAAGCTCAATTTGAACATTAAGATCGTCTGCAATGATGACACAATATTTGGAGTGAAATTCAGACAAAGGATTGTGCAACAGATGAATAGTGGCAGACTGTTGTTTGGAAGGGCCTGGTCTGTTATAGATATTAATACATAACACAGGAGTGCCAGATTTTGGCTGTATTGCTATGGCTAAAATATCACAAGAGTCAACAGCAACTTCCTTTACCCTGCCCATCTCAGACAGCTTGACCCAAGTACATAGGCCCCCTATCGCCCTTCCCCTTCCCCTTCCCCAAGGAGATTGAATTGCCTTTTTAGTAAACGAACAATAGCCTTGTCTATACCCAGAGTCAGTTGCCCAGGTTTCCTGAAACATACAGATGGAATAGGATTCAACATAAGCCCCCCACTCGGAGTCAAACAGTTTACTCTTGATGCCTGCCACATTCCAAGACAATAAATTCCCTGTGGCAGATAAAGTGCTACAAACAGGCATACCAGAGTCAACATCCAGAGATAGATTGAGAATTGCTTGGGGAGTACGGGGTAAGGTACTTGAAGTAGGGCCGCCCAAGCCAAAAAAAGGACTTTGAGGTGGCACGGCTTGCAAGTGTGAGACGCAGAGTTTGCAATGAGGGCGTAGTCAATCCACGTCAGATGTATCCCCTAAGGAAACAGGGTCTCGGGTATCCGCACCATTAGGATTACAGACCAAGGCAGCCCCACCAGCAGGGAAAGACAACAAACCAGGAAAGGCAGCAGAAACTGGAGCATTGCTAGGTTTTTCTTAGCCCTAAGAGAATGGACGGGCAAGATCTTATTGTCTTTCCATTCAGTGTCCTTCCCCGAGGCTTCCTCAGTAGCATTTCACTCCAGTCCTCTGGATGAAATCAGGACTGGGTGAAATATGTAAAATGGTACTACTGTCATGCTGTGTTTGTGCCAAACTGGTTGAAGCTGGCACTAGAGAGGAACTTTGCAAGAGTGTGCATGTTCAGTGATTGGCAGTCCTAAGGTAGCTGTGTAGCTATGTCATTGCTACAGCATGAGACTGGGAGGAAAGAATGGAAATAACATATGGCACTAGGGCCTTAGCGGCTCAAATTTACACTCTTGGTGAATGATGATGCCATATAAGTTATACCTCATTCAGTTTCACATTGCAGAAATTACTTTATAGTGTTCTACATACCATGAAACACCCTGCACATGCCATCTTGGCACTTTGAGCATTTTATTGTAGTGTTCAATACAATAATGTATCATGTGTAAAGCACACATTCACCTAGAACAGTATTTTGGCTGCTGAAACAAGAGATGTTTAGAGGTAACAAACAGTACTCATTTCATTGACCTTGAAATAATTAAAGGCTGAGTGGACACATTAGGATTCGAAACTGCTTCCAGAAGGTCAAACACATATTCCAGCAGTGGATGCATTAGTCCAATGAACCATCAGTCCCGGCAAGCTAGCAATTTATCTGGGAGATCCTTGATGATGTGGCCTGGCCCTTAAAGCAACCGTCAATGCCATGAGAAAACCAAGAGACAGATTGTGACGTGCCTGTTAAATATGTCCAATAATATTTTAAATAGAGCATAGTCTACTAAACAATATATTAAAGAGGTTTTTGATTAAGGCACTTCCTGTACTGAACTCAAGGTGTTCTCGAAAGTGACAGTCAGGGAAATTTAGAAACAATGAAACAAGAAGCAAGGTGCAGAGCAGGATTGGACTTGCCTACAGGGCAATCAAGCAGTGCTCCACGGGCTGGTCTGACAGACCAGTGTGTGGGACAGTTTTTCTTTTAGCACTTTTGGGCCTTTTTATGGCTACATGGGCTGGTTATTTTCTGTTAATTTCCCTGATATTACCACAAACGCCGCCTGCAGCAAGCACAAAGGCTTGCAATCTCCCATACTCTACAAAAAATACCCTTAAAGCGTTTCTTTGCCACTTTCTTTTGGTGCCCGAGCCTATTTTTCTTTTAGTCCGATCCTTGTGCAGAGCTAGGCTTTAGACAGCTTCACATATTAGCTCTACATCCGAACTGCTGTAAAAAAAAAAAATCTGAAATGCATCTTTTTTGATTATGTCGATGCATTCTAATGTCCCAATACTACATTAGATAGGGAGAAGGTGATTAGGATGTCACAATGATCTTGTTTATTGTGCCAATCCTTTTTTTCAGGGACCGAGTCAGAGCAAGGCATACACCCTGAACCAAGCTTGAGCCTTGATTAACTTTCCCTCTTAACGTATTTCAACCATAGTTTGGAGTAGGGTTGAAAGGCTTGTTAATTGCATCTAATAAATTCATAAACATGCCTGGCGCACAAAGTCTGCTTTTGGGATCAGAACAGATCAGCCAGCCTTTTCTTCAGACTGGACCCAAACAATGGCATGTTAAACTTTGGCCATGCCCTACTCACTTTATAACCAGCAGGATGGTTCTGTGAGATGAATTGTCACCGCTGAAAGAGGTCATGAGAGTCATGTCACTCACTTTGTCAGCTGTGCTGATCAGTATTTCATTGTGAATTGAGTATTTAAATTTAATAGTTACACCTGTTGCTTACAATACTTGTAAACTTTGATGGGAAGCACTGCATAACAAACAAGTTATCAACCTTTCAGCTGCAACATAATCTGAATCCCTATTGGGCAGGTGCTCCATTTAACCCTTCAATGAGGGATTTCAGAGTGTAAGAAGTGAAAAACATTGAACCCGAAGTACACCACTGACAACAGTATGTGTGTGTGTGGCCAAGGTGAAGCCAGATTACAAATAAAATTGTGTGACGAGGGTTGGGAAATGTGGTAGCTTTATGGTATTATACTATAATGTGGCTTTGGTATAGGGCTTTCCTATCCCTTTCAATAAATCAAAGTGATATTGTAACATTACAAGAATTTTTTTTTGGGCCAAGTCTCACATATTTTGGCATAAAGGGGCCTCTGTGATTTCAGCGCAGGTTTTCCAGGCACATGTAGTCTGCAGTTCAGCAACAAGAGTTGCCATTGCAGTTTCTGGTGTTAGAGGAAATGACAATGGGCCTGATTCTAACTTTGGAGGACGGTGTTAAACCGTCCCAAAAGTGGCGGATATACCACCTACCGTATTACGAGTTCCATAGGATATAATGGACTCGTAATACGGTAGGTGGTATATCCGCCACTTTTGGGACGGTTTAACACCGTCCTCCAAAGTTAGAATCAGGCCCAATGTGTTGTGCATGGGTGTCTGTTCAGAATTGGAGTTCTGATGTACTAAGCTATAGTAAAACTAAACATTATGACTAAAAAGTGTAAAAAAGGAAAGCACAAGGCAGCTGGCCATTTACTTCTAGGTATCCAGGATCTTGAACATCACCTCCAAATCCATCAAGGGCACCCTAGTGCCATTCCAATCAAAGGAAGAGTTGAACATTTACCTCTTCAAACAACACTATGGGGGTCATTACGACCATGGTGGTCTTGAGACTGCCAGGGTCCCCGTGGCGGTCGGACCACCGCCAATGTAGCATCACCAGTTTTCCTCCACGGGAGTGACTGGTGGTGCTGGCGGTCCTAATCGGCCAGGGCAAGCATTGCATGAAGCGCTGCACGGGGGATCACAGGTCCCTTCTCCACTGGCGGTTACAGGACAGTAGCACGGCCATGTAGCTGCTGGCGGCACCTGCACTGCCCATGCACTTGGCATGGCAGGCCAGCCCCATTGCACTGTTCACTGTCTGCTTTGCACCCTTCTAACTACAGCATTGCCTCTATTATAAGCCAGCATCAATGTTGTAGGCCGTTTTTTGTTGGGTTCCCGGGGGGAAACACTGTTTCAATCCGCTGATCCACCAGGAAATTGGTAATGGGGCCAGCAGGAAGCAACCTACCTGTGGGGACTTCGGCGGCTGACCTTTTCCATCCGCCAAAGTTGTAATCATCCCCAGTATCACAATGCAGTAACAAACTTGATATTTCTCCTATCAGTTGTTGAATATGTGCTTGCCTTTGGCCGTTGACAGTGCTTTTTGTCTAGATCCAAGCTATAGAAAGACCACATACATACATACAAACACAAGGTTTATGATTATATGGCTTGTTTGATATCAATAAAACCCAATATGTGATTCAGAAAATCATTACTGACTTGCAAAAAAGGTTTATCGACCCATACCAAATTGTAATAGGAAGGTGTGTGGCAGGAGCATCCCCTCCTAATTGCAATTTGATATGGTTTGCATCAATAGTAATGGCCACAATTGTAGGCGCAAACCATTGATCAAATATCCACACCTCAAAGGTGATGGTATTTGATTTGCAAAGGGGAATGTGTCCCTGAAGGAAAAAATTCCCTTTGCGAATCATAGCGGTGGCCTTAAGGGAGCAGGTCTCCCACTGCCTGCTCTCTCAGATGTCTCCCCAAATAGATATATTTTTTTGTTTTTTTACAAAATTAGCACTGTTCTATTTTAATGGACATGAGCTGCATGAAAATAAATGTTTCTTCTTTGGGAATGCAAATGCAAGGACGGTGGTCTGCACTCATTTGCATGTCTCTATTTTTACATTTGCAATCAAACACTGGGTGTGAACTACCTACCTACCAGTGATCTACGTGTTTAATACTCATTATATCCTAGGGACATCGTAATATTGTGGACAGGATACTGATTTGTCAAACTCTAAATTAGGCCCTTAGTTTTCACTAGCTTACCACCCAGTCCCTGAGCCTCCTGAATTCATTAAACAATTACACTGCATATCTAATGGCATGCTATTCAAGTTTATTTGAGTAGCTTTTTCTGGCTTACAAATGTGACTCTAAACCCCTGACAAAAATATGAATATTAGATCCCTTTGTCCCGCGGTCCCTTTAAACAAGTTGCAGATCAACTACTGGGTAGCAAGTCTGGATCCGCAGCCATGATACCTCTTAGGAAAATCCCTTCATGCACCTATCCTTATAAAAGTACAATACTGCAAGAATATAATCCATGATGAAAGATGTTATGCTGGGTATTTATTTCTTTATACTTCCTTAAGGTAATCTAACTGAGAAATGTCTGTTAGCTTAGAGATATGTATGTATTTGTTGCATGCACCAGACAATGTCATTATATGTGAAGGCTTTACGAGCTGAGATATACAAATTTGGATTTCCTTAAATTTCTCGAAAACTACCAAACAGATTTATAGCAAGTAAGCAAAATTGTAATCTGTGTACCAAAAGCTAGCTTTCTGGCAAATTTGGTGTCATTCCATCCAGCGGTTCGTGCTGTGGTCGTGTCTAAATGCCCTATGCCAATTAAAATGGGAAACGCAACTTTTTTGACTCCCCCTTTTTCTCGGTCCTCGCATGTCAGATCACCCCAAATTTTTTGTGCGCAACAAGAATCACAAGGGATTTTTTTTAATTTTTTTGTGAAGATTCATCAAACGGTGCCAAAGATATAGGCAAGTCAAATAACTCTTTTTCTATGGAAATGAAGTCCTAACTATAACTACCTAGAGGCGACAGCCACTAAGTAATACATCACATAAACTTAACTTACCTGTGATCATGCAGATTGAAAAAAAACATATGATTAGAATTTTCTGAAAACTAATACATACTCACCGAGCCTGCAATATCAGCAGCTAACAGGTCAAACAGGCCCTATTTGCAGTCGAGGGTGTCCGTCCCACAGTATATCAGCGGGGTGTGGGGCATACAGCGTCACACTCGCCCCGAGAGAACCTGATACTCCCACAGGGCATAGCACCAGGCCTGCCACATGCTGCCAACATGTGGGGGAGGATGCGCTGCACTCCCACCACCTCAGCCAGTTCAAAGCTAGGGCGGACTGGACCCCTTCCCTTTGGCATCACCCATAGGAAGTGCGGGTGGCCCTATCTTTTTCTGCCATCGGCACAGTCACAGGACAGAGCCAGGAGTCAGACTACAAATGGAAGGGAAACAGGAGGGCAGAAAGGACACATCAGGAAAGGAAAACAAAATACAAAGGACGAAAAAAGTCACAAAAACACACACAGAAAAGGAAATGCACACAGGGAAAGTCAAACAGTAATGAAATGAGGTAAAGAAAAGGTGGGTGTGTTCAGATTGGGTGTATTGGGTTGGATGGATTTGAAAAGTTGTACAGAGGAAAGCAAGGTGGGAGCAGGTAAAAGAAAATGGCTGTGTGTTTGTGCACCCGTAGGTGCTATCCACCCTGAAGTTTCAGTGCAGAATGAGCTTCCGGCACTGAATCACAGCTCTTCGTTCATTTGCCACCCATCTGTGGGACTCTACAGCAACTTGCAGAGTTTTTATGTAACTGCAGAATTCTACATAGTGAAATTCTGCAAGTTCTGCCCACTCTAAGGGCCAGATGTAGCAAACAGTTTGCACGTTGCAAACAGCGACGTGCAAACTGCAGTTTGCAATGCACAAAACCCCTTTTGCGATTCGGTAACCTGGTTACCGAAAAGCAAAATGGGTTTGTGAGTCACAATTAGGAAGGGGACTATCCTTCCTAATTGCGAGTCGCAGTGCAATGCCAGATTGCTTTGTGACCGCGAACGCGGTCACAAAGCAATCACAGTTTGCACCCATTTGAAATGGGTGGTAACCCATTCGCAAAAGGGAAGGGTTCCCCATGGGACCCCTTTCCCTTTGTGAATGGAACTGCAAACATTTTTTCAGAGCAGGCAGTGGTCCATAGGACTGCTCTGAAAAAATGAAACAAAAACATTTAATTTTTTAGTTTTGTAATGCATCTCGTTTTCCTTTAAGGAAAACGGGCTGCATTACAAAAAAAACTGCTTTATTTAAAAGCAGTCACAGACATGGTGGTTTGCTGTCTCTAGCAGGCCACCATCCCTGTGAGTGCCGCGAGTCTCAAGAGGGTCGCAAATTGCAACCCACCTCATTAATATTAATGAGGTGGGCCTTTGCAACCCCCTTGCGAGTCGCAGATGGTGTCAGGGACACCATCCTACATTCCAATTTGCAACTCGCAAATTGCGAGTCACCCTGACTGGCAATTTGCAAGTCGCAAATTGGAATATACCTACATGTGGCCCTAAGTCCACAGTCACCAGTATTACATAAATGACACAGCTGTTTAACTGAAATAACATATTACATTCAATGTGTTATGTTGGTGATTTCACAAAATATTGTGTTGAAAATAGCATCATACCTAAATATTGTGTCAAAAATATCGCTAAAACAAAAATATTTTCATCACAGAATAACGTTGTCATGAAGATCAGGTTTTACTTGTAAGTTATATATTTTACTATCATTTATTTAAATAGTTTAAAAAAATGTTTTTAGATTAATTTATTATATGTACGTTAAAATATACATATACGTTTTTAGTATTGTTAACTTAATTGTTCATTTTTAAGTAAAGTTTGAAATTATTTTTTTGTATTTTAAATTACTACTTTATGATTAGGGCTCCCAGTTGTATAGTATTTATTTTATTGACATTTTCATCTGTGCTTTGCCGTAAATCATACTTGCATCTGTATGTATTCATTTTTGATTTCGGTATAGTGTAAAAATAAGCAGAAAATTGTACATTTCCCCATTTATGTAACCAATAAATGTACACTCTTATGCAGACAATGACATAAATACCGTGAATACCCATGAATGATAAGTGAGTGAGTGAGTGAATACTGTGCTTATTAATCACTAAAACCGTAAACATGTACGTGTTAAAATACAATTTACAGTAAAAACTGCCCAATTGCTTTATGATGCCTTTACTTTAAAATAGGAAAAAGATAAAAAAATATATAATTTTGTTCTTAGTCATGGTCCACGGCAACTACCACAAGTAAAATGCCAGAGTGCATATCAAGTCCTTGTGGTAAGGCTGTGCTCAACCGGCAAGATAGGAGTTGAGCAGCAAATGGAGTGGGTGGTGAGTAAACACCACCCATGTGCCTGGAACGCCCATGCCTCCTACAAACCATTCCCCAAAGTGACCCAGAGTAACTACTACACATGAAGTGTTGAGGTGCATGCTAAATACTAATGGTACCCATTATTAGCAAGGCGGGATAGGGATTCGGAAAGGAAAAAAAGAGGTGTTATGGGAATTCAGAAAAGGATTCAGAAAGGGAAAAAAGAGAGGGAGTTTATTCCATCCTTAGCAGCCCACCCTGATCTCAAAATAGGTTACACACTCATTACTGGTGGGCTTCAAAAGTCCCCTGCCAGCCTATCTGATCTCAAGTAACGTTGTGTAGTTCTTGATAATACACTCCGGAGCATTATTTTTAAGAGTCAACCTTGAACCTGTTCAGTGCAGGGTTTTTGGCCTTAACAAGTTCTTTAAGGGTGTCAATGAACTGCACTAATCAAACATTAAGCCTCATGTACAGCCAATCTGAATGTCCTAATCCCTAAAGCTTTAAACTCATTCCTCAACAGGTCCTCCGCTGGAGGTTCAGGGGCAGATACAAAGAACATGTAGCAAAGTCTTCTGTGTCTGGTTACACAAACGGCAGTTTGTATCACCCCCGTTGTCATTCCTCCTGCCATATTGGCTTAAAGTCCAGGGTGGGGAGCTCTCCCAGTCTTCTTAACTATAGCCTTTGTTTCACCTTAAGAGTATAGGTGGCTTCCAGAAAAGGCCAGATCCTTTGGTCATCGTAGGAACTCAACACCAGCCATCTGTGCACTAGTTTTGCCACCATTCCCTAACCCTACACCCAGCTCTGCAGATTGATTCTTTTAATGATAATTCAATAAACTGGTGTGAAAATATGTATACATCTACAGCTGATTAAGCTGCATTAAGAAATGTTCTCCCTTTTTTTACCCTCTTACCTGTCAATCCACAGAGCTGTTGGCCTGGCAGTCATGATTCAGAATTTAGAATCACTCAAAAAGCAACCGAATTTCAGTTTTGTACCCAGATTTATTTAATAATACATATAGACAATGAAATAGATAGCTTCCTGTCTGTATTTATGTGTAAAAATGTGTTAAAACAGAAAACCTGGAGCCTTATATTTAATGTAATAGCGGGTAGATGGGTTTGTCAGGGAATAGGGTGGGAAGTGAATTAAATAATTAATTTAATTGTTAATTTACTTTAGATTGTAAAATATTTGTATTATTGGTTAGTAATTGTGTGGAATGTATTATTGATTGATATTTATGTTATGTACTTCAGTTTCATTTGTTAATTTAATATATATTTAATTATTGAACTTTTTGGTAATTATTTAATTTTTAGCACCAGGTTGTTTGGTTTGCTGGGGAATGAGGTGGAAAGCTAACTAAACTTAAAAATCATAGAATTTCCTATTAATTACACAAAATATTTTTTAATTGTTGGTTCACTAAGTGTGTTCATTTTAAACTTTACACTACATGTATGCATTGACAGTTTTTCAGTAATTTATATGTTAATAGTGGCTTCTTTATTTTATAGGGGAATAGGGTGAGAAGTTCTTAAGTTAATAATTTTCGATAAATTGATAATATTTAATTGAATAATTAATAATTATTCATGTATTTTTATAATGTCTGATATATGTACATTATTATTTAAAAAATAGTATTTTTAACAATAATTTATCTCAAATTATCGTAGGTGAGAGGTATTAAAAAAATGTCCTTCTATCTATAAGTTTAGATTTTTAGTTGTTACTGTTTTTAGGTAGGAAAGTGAATTATGTTTCAGTTTTACTGTTATTGATTAGTCCTTTTTTTTTTATTGAAATTTAATAACGTTTACATTATTTAAAATATGAGGTATTTTTTTATAGATTAGGTATTTATATATGGATTCCACTGCCCAACACTTTCCCTACTTTAGCTTGGACTGAAGTAGGAATAGTAAATCTAGCTCCTCTGCATTCCAACACTTTCCCTACTGTTGCTTAGGCTGGAGTAAGCACGGTAAATATAAACACTCTGAAGTCCATGTCTTTCCCTATTCATGCAAAGACTGGAGAGGGAATTGTAAAGCCAATCCTACACAGATGCATAATTTCCCTTTTCTGGATGTGCTAGTCGCCAGTTATGAACAAAAAATAACTCTATATCACAAGTCTACATCTGCTTATTTGTATCTCAACTGGACTTCATGTCAACCACACCGCACTAAACTCAGCATCATCTACAGGCAAGCACTCAGAATAAGACACATCTTTAGCAATGAGGACACGTGTAAAAAACATCTACAGGTGCTCGCTACATTATTTAAAAAGTGAGGCTATCCTCTGCATTTTATACAGCAATAAATAGACAGGTCTTTGCAGATACCCAGGGAAGCACTTATTTGGAATACCAGCAGCAGAAACAAATGTGACAGAGTTCCATTTGTGATTGAAGATCATCCATCAGCTCCCAGCTACAGAAATTTAATGGTAAAAACATTTCCCTTATTTTCCACTAGTGTAAAATTGCAAAAGGTTTTTCCAAAACCACCAGTCATTGCTTACTGCAGAGCTCCCAATTTACAATCTCTGATTGTGAGAGCTGAACTCAAACAAACTGTAAACAATGCAAGGGTTCATTGCTATGACTCTAAAAGGTGCATCACATGTGAATAGTTTTTGCAAACATCACCAGTAACTAATTCTGTTATGAGAAATACTTTTTGTGGTTTCTGTTGTTTTTTGTGGTGTGAACGCTTCAAGCTTGCTAGTTCTTGGAGGTGTGCTGCTGGCTCCAGTGACGTCGCTGAAATTAAGTGATTGATAGCCCAGGTTAGTTGTGGCATTGAAAATTGTCTTGAAATGCTTTAGCCATGCTGGCCTGGGCATATTTGCTTCCAGAAAATATTTCCTTACACTAAGAACTTCAGCAAGATTCTCCAGAGGGCCTGCGTGTCTTCCTCCACAGTAAATCTTTCTAAATACAACCTCTATCTGTTTAAAAACCCAGGGCCTGATTTAGATTTCTATGGAGAAGTTACTCCATCACAATGGTGACTGATATGCAGGCTGCCAAATCTAAATCCCATTGTCTCCTATGGAATTTAGCTTTTGGCGGATGGGATATGCCGTTGTGATTCAGTAACCCCTCTACAGTAATCCAAATCAGACCCTCAGTCTTTTTCCCTATATAGCAAATTATAGCTGAGTATGACCACCCTGATGACCTAACTGGGGAATTAACTTACAAGCACACTTTGTAATTCTAATTACATTATCTTACATTCTTTGTCAAACCGTCCTTATTTTCCACGTTTTTTTGTGTTGAAGTTAGATTTTTGAAGGTACATGATTGCGAAATGATTGATGTCAAGGTTTCACCAGAAGATCTTAAAGTGATAATGTACTCACCTCATTTGCTCATTTCGCTATCCGAGTCTTGAGGTTCACTGTTGATGGATCTTATTTCCAATCCTCAAGATTCAAGGTTGGTGTTCCGCTTTATTCTGGCTTGCTCTCCAAGCTCCCAATTATGTTTTAAATTCTGTGTTTCTCTTGGCTCGTACGCAGCATGGTTAATTATCTTAATTGCCAGAGGGTTATGGTCACTTTCCAATTACCATTTAACACAAAATTTTCAAATTGATGCCAGACCGTAATCGTGATCAAAATGTAACCTATAACAGATTGGGCTCTGCGGGTGTTGTAGGTAGGTATAGTAGAATCATTGTTTTTATAGTATTTACAAGCTAAGATGAGGCCTTCAGCCAGGCCGAAGCGGACCAAACATCTCCCTTCAGCATATTTCCAGCAATGTAAGAGAAAGACATGTAATGTAGGATGATATGACCATGTATTTAAAGGAATAAAATAATAGCTGCCATACGGTAAAAGATATAGCAGGCCACCTCAGAGTTCTATGACCTCATAAAGGAACTCATCCATTGGATTTGTTCCTCTTCATGATGACAGAACTCCTTGGTGGTTTGCAATATCAATGTGATGTATAGCAGGGATTACTTTATCCTACACACAGCCCTCTGCCAAGGACTAGATGGTTATTTGAGGCCCTCTTCCTGAGTTGTCAGCTGGATCCATATGCAGCGTGAGGATCATTAACAACTGGATATATGCCAAGGCAGAAGTACTATTATGCTATTGAAACATTCTACCCACTGAGGGTAGAATGTTGCAAAATAAACAAAAAGACAAGCAGTGGAATGTTGAGGCAGAAAAATCACACTAGCCATTACTGTTTTCAATCGAGCTACCAACATTCCAGTTTTCTAATATAGCCTTAGAACCTGCCGTAGCGGGCTCCACCGGCTATTAAAGGCCCGCTCCCGCATTAAATGCCCGAGCCGAAGGCGAGGGCATTTAACAAGGGAAAGAGCCTTTAATAGCCGGTAGAGCCCGCTACGGCGGGTTCTAAGGCTATCAGAACATTCTGCCACTCAGGGCAGAATGTTCTATTAGATAAAACAAATTCCTCACAAAGCCCGAGGGGATTAAAATCCCCTTGGGCTCCGTGAGGCTTTGTTCAGAGCTCTTGCTGTGAACAAAGAGAACATTGGAATGTTGGCGCTGCGGGCTTTTACCGGCCAGTAAAAGCCCAGAGCACTCCATTGTTTTCAATGGAGCTGCCAACGTTCCAATGTTCTAATATAGCGTGATAGCCCGCTGTAGATGGTAATACCAGCCATTATAGGTGCACACCAGCCTTATAGGCCTGAGCCAAAGGTGAGGGTGTATTACAAGGGTGTAGGCCTTTAAAGGTCAGTACTGACATTGCACACCAAGAAGGCAGAATATTCGATTTGAAGATAAGCCTCCTGGGAGACACGGGGAGTGGATATACAACTCCTCATGCCTCCAAGACTTCAACGCCTTTCACAGCTCTTGGTGGTCCCCTAACTGTTACTATTGTTCCCACACACAGCAAGAGCTGTGCAAGTGGTCACCATTCAGCCCCCTTCTCCTTGGCCTTGGCAGAGCTGAAGGAGACACGAGATTAGCAGAATTCACCCTCTCCCATCCTCCTTCAGAGACTCCAGTGACACTGTATGCCCAGCTAACACAGGCTCTTCCTCTCACTTTCCCCTGCCTAATCCATGTATTCTGGAGACAGGACAACAGAGAGGCATAGGATGTGGATTAGAACATTGTAATGTTGATAGCAGCAGCCTATAGCAGCTTTCATATGCCACTGCTGCGCCATTGGATTGATAGAGCTATCCACAGTCCAATGTTTTAATGTCACTTAAAACTTAACCTAATCTGGACCTGCAACACATGGGACTGGAAAATGGTCAATGTGAAAATAATGGGATCATTGTTGTATTATGAAAATGTTAAAAACCCAATAAAATCTCTATCTAAAAAATTCTTAACTATATAAAAAATAATAATACTTTGTCTCAGCATATCTAATGCACAATCTATATATAAAAAGTCTTAAATATTTAAAAAATAGTAATTTGCGCAATCAATACCATGTTTGTTCGAAGGTAAACACTGCTGACGTCTAATGTTAATGAGCTTGAATTACTAAGGTTTTGCTGTGACTGACTCTTGTAATACTTCTGGCTTACTTCTAGAATTGAGAAGTAGGTCTCGGGAACTACAAGAGCAAGTCACACCTATCCCTTGCAACATATTTATGAATCGAATCAAATAGTTTATTCTCTTGAATTTCAGTTTGAAAATGATGTCCCTGGTACTTGTGTGCTTTGCAAAGCTATCTCAACCTCTTTAGCACTTAAAATGAAAATATGTAAATCTTTTCATTCTACGTTTTTGTGTTCCCCTAAATTAAACCATGTTTTCATTTGCTCATTTTATTTGAGAGAATAAAACGAGTGTCGCGAAAGTATGTGATACGCTGCAGTTGACTTCTTATCAGCCCGCTCATTTGATGAGTACTGTGTCTGTACTCGTTCAAAGATATTTCTGTGCTTCCCCAAAAGGCCTGTTAATCCTCTGTTTTCGCGGGTGCAACATCTGCATGTCCACGTTATGAAAAATGAATGTTGAAAAGTTTGAAAAATATTCTAAGAATAGCCACAGGATTTGGTGTTGACTCATTCTCAAATTTGTAAAGATGTATTTCAAACTGAGCTACGTTGCAATATATTTTTATTTTAGTCCCCAAACAATAGAACTTCATCAAATACAAGATTGTCATTGCATCCCTAAAGTGAGTTTTATGATTTAAAGCACCTGTTAGAAAATATTGAGGTATGAATTTCACATCTAACAGCGTTTTTTTATTGCATTAGAAAACAAAATTATGATGAACTTCCCAAATCCCAACACAAAACTATGACCTACAGGGATGTTTGCATTACAGTGACACTGGCTTAATGCTATCCAAGTCTGCACGATTTATAATGAAGAGACATGAAAGGGTATACAATGTGCTTTCAGTCTGAAGATTTATTTTTGGAAGGGGGCACAGCATTCGACTTTTTCATAAAAGCAATCTCTTTGAGTGCTTCTATGGGCTTTGCAGGTTTCTGCTTATGCATTTCTAAAGTTGTAATTCTTTCAGGTGCTGGTGGCTGTGTTTGACAGAAGGTCAGGTGAATGAACTTTATTAGTCGTGAAACTACAACCTACTATCGGTGTTCATGAGGATGGAGTTTGATTCAATGAGCCGGAATCCAATCACTGCTGTTTTCTATACTGGACAAGAAAATACGCTTGGTTTACACTCATGATGCATTGATATCTAAAGTGTCAGTCAGTGCTTCATTTGTAAAATAATAAGTGCCGGTGCAGAAAGTTTTACTTGGGAGGCCACATCCAATTCTGCTGCCGCCACCCACATACACCACTAACACAGCTGAAAACCAGGTGACTTCCTTGCCTCACATTGGATTTTTTTTTTTAGGCTAATTTGGCCGCATGAGGACACATTCTCCGCCCCAAATTTACAGTGCATTGCACCACTTTATAAACCTTTGTGCCTGGCGCAGGCATAATGCATGCAAAAGGAGCATTTCTCTGTTAGAGGGGCCAAAAAATGTTGCACAGAAATCTAAGAGATTTCTTTGCATCATTTTTTTCAGCTTTTTTAACGCCTGCTCAAAGCAGGCGATAAAAGGAGGCACACCATTGTTTTCAATGAGCTTTGCAGGATTAGTGTCAACACTTTTTACGCTAATCCAGCAAATCTCAGGCATGGCACACACATGGTGGTGTTAAAGGGGCGCACGGAAAGTGGTGCTGCACTGAGTAATACCTGATCTGAACTTCTGTGAGGCAGCCTTCCTAATGTAAAGTTTTGATAGGATGTTCACACTTTGAGAACATTTTTGAGAAAACCGAAAGCTAAAAGCACATTTAAAGCACAATTTTGGTAAAAAGGTAGCTTGCAGATAAAAAAGCATGTGTCTCTGATCACATGAGTTGGGCTGGGTTTGACATCGGGTTGTCAAGTTTCACACTGTGCCATTAAGCCAAAATGATTAGATGAGAATCTCTTTCTGGCATCAAATCTTAATGCTTTTTTATTATTGCATATCTGTGATTTGAGCAGGGGTGGCAGGCAGAAGCCGCTTTTTATTTTTGGCAGTTTTACATAGTGCAGCCCCGGACTGAGGGCAGACAAGCACTTCTCAACTCTTGAGAATACATTATACTTTTCCATGCAAATATAGATTTGTATGATTCACAAGGTGCTGAGGCCCCGGGATTTAAGTCTGGTGACCTGTGTTTCATGGTCGGCAGCTACAGTCACTAGGCCACATGATCAAGCTCAAGCTTCAAATAACCCCAAAAAATCATCCATGCGCAATTTAAGCAGAAAATGTACTCATACCCTGTTGCCATCACAAAAGTTTAGTGGAAGTAGAATTTATTCGGAAATCAACTGTTTTTTCTCACATAAATATTTATATCTTAAACAAAAATGGAATCTGCAGAGGCATTACAGCACGCATGTGGAATTCATATACAGAAATACTTTCCTGCCATTACCTAACCTTCTTCAGGGCATTGACTATAACATTTCAAACCAAAAGGCGCATCCATTTCATTCTGGATGATATTTACTATTTTTAAAAGCTTTTCTTTGCTTATGGTTCGCTTCACCTCACCAGCCCGTCTTTTCACTTTGGCAAAGCCAAAAGCAATTTGTACACTGTAAACGGCCTTCTCATTCATATGAATATACTTTTTCCTTTCTGACGCACACACACATGCAGGCATGCAGACACCCACACATACATCAGGAAGGGACCTCCTGGTGCCAATACTGTTTTGCTCCACTTACTCCGTTAGGGGTGAGGGCTGGTCACAGCTGGTCAACGTTGTGCTGATCGGGTTGGTGCTCCTAATAATTTGTACAGGTCAGAAGGGTGTCTACAGTTCAGCATGCCCTGCAGTGCCTGCTGCCCTCAGTAATGCTGCCACTGCCAGGCTCATTCAGCACAGCAATTAGACTGCTGCCAATTTTTAAAGAGTGCAGATTAGCACATGCACCCAGGCGTCTGACAATGATTACAGATCCGACAATGACGGCAGTACTACCCAGGGGAGAAAAACCATATAGACCTGGCCCTTTGAAATAAGTGCCAGTGCTGAGTACCAGAACGCACCAGCACAAATTAAGCACTGGTGGTGCTCAATGTGTATGGCATGATAAAGAGGTTTTACCATACAGCTTAGAAGTGGCATTGCTCATGTTCAATGAATAAGCACGTCCAGGTAATCCTCTGTCACAGCAGAATGAGCATGTAGGCCGTCATTATGAGTGTACCAGAGTGGGATCTCAGGGGAGGATACTGTTCCGCAATGCATCAAGTTGTCATGCCCATGGGCACTGGCAGAGCCCTCCCCTGCCATAACCTCTCTAGTGCCACTGAAGAGCAGTCAATGCTTCCCCAACCTAGACAACAGCCTGGATTGACCATGGACATCCTCCCACCACCCCACAATATTTACCACCCCCTCTGATTAAAATTCAGGGAAAAAAATATGGATTTTATCCCATTATTTCTGGGTCTGCATAGTTATGCCCCCTTCGGGGGGTAAACATCAGGTCCAAAGCGAGTAAGGAAAAGGTCAAAAGCAATTATATCAAGAACATTTTGCCAGAAGTTTCCTCATTACTGATCACTAACATTGCCAGTAATCCAGCCCTATCATTTTTATTCATTCTACTGGTGATTGGCTAAATTCCTAAGTCTCAGTCCCTTGTTTTTCCCAAAGGATATCCCCAGAGTCTAGGCACTGATTGTGACTTCTATGGTCATCAATGGCAAAAGATTGACTATCAACTTCTACCACTTCGGCAAAGTGATAAAGGAGGGGAAAAACAGCATCACAATGTCCTTTGAGATGATTTCAGAAGAGTAGATGACCCCTTTGTTTACCAAGGCTCTCATCTGGGACCTGCTTCTATATTCCTCCAACTGCAGTCCAGTGCCAACAACTTGTGATGTTCCCAACATTGAGGCATTCCCATTTTAACTAAGGCAGGTAATACTACTTTTTAAACAGTCCACTATTTAGATCACAAGGACCAGAACAACAGAAATACTTCATATCAGCCTACACATAGAGCCCTAGCTGATATTTGATAAATGCTGTTGTTCCAGACGACTCCTCTGACGTCCTGGTCAGCGTCTGTTGCCATCCCCAGTGCAGCTCCTTCTGCTGCTGCCTCTGCTTTGGACAAACTGAGAAACTGCATGACTCTTAGTTCAAGGCCTTCCTCCACCAGCAGGCTCCTGCCTGTGCTTCATCCCTCGTGGCCTAGTGGTCATCTGCAACTAAGTATCTTCTGCCTCTCTTCACTCCTGCCTTTTACTTCTGCCCTTTATCACAAACCCATTTCATTCTTGAATAAGACTCTCTGAAAACTAGTCATTTTGAAAGCTTTAATCTGGATTCTTCCAAATGTTTCATTTCATCATAAAACCTACAATGACTATCTTCCAACTCAACCTCTGCCCTCTTCCTCTTTCTACTTCGCTGAATCCTCGTTCCTCTGAAATTTTTGTATCCAACTGACAGAATTATTCTCTCTATTGAAATAATCAACAGTGGTATCAACACCTCAACACAAAACCTACAATTCCACTTCCCAAATTTCTGAACCATCTACCTATAGCAGAAAATCCATCCCCAATCACTTCCTATGCACCAGTCACTTCAAACTCTTTCAAAATCTTTGTCACCTCTGAAATATCCCAGATATACTTCTGCAAATTCTTACTTTTATCCGGAATGAAATTACAACATTGTTGGACCTTAAGCTTCTGACAGACTCTGCCCTCTTTTGTGAGCAACATGTCCAATGTAAGTCAATTTTGTAAAACCATTGATCTGATCACTATCATCTCAGAATTTCTGATGAGTAACCCTCCAACAGTACCCATGGCTGGTTTATCCACCATAGTAGGCAACATTATAATCTTCAAATAATTCGAAATCACTCACAGATACAGGATTAAAGTGCCAAAGATGTTTTCTACCACTTCTCCTCCACTAACACCTCACTTAGACCTAGAACCTTGAGTCTAAGCAGGATTGTTAAAATGTTTGACATGATAAATATTGGGCAAAAACTCCCTAAATAACATGTACCATACCATCCTTTTGGCAATCAAAAATAAGCATGCTTTCCACAAACAAAATAAACTCCAGGGATAACAGTGTCCTCTCCATCCAAATACAACTTATTGTGCTCTTGAACTTCAAAAGTGTGTTCACATTCACTTTTTCCCATAAACACTTTATAAGTCTCTGATCTTTCCATCCAAATGCACAATCTTCTTTTGTGTTCCAGTCTAGGGCTAAGGCAGCTAAGTTTCCCGCTAACTGATGTTTTATTTCTTCATTTGTCCACTTATTTTGACTCCGGAAATGTTCATCTAACTCTGAGCTGGCTTCCAACCCTCTTCTTCTACCCTCCACTAAATTCAGGAATTTCTTTTCAACATATGATAATATACAAGTTAAATTGTGTCAGTGTGCATAAACTGTGTTAAAAGTGGAAACAGGTTTTATTTTTATTTCCAAAGGAGCTGGATGTCTGTTCAAATGATCAATTCTAGTCATTTCTGAAAGAACTAAATCATACTTTGAAAAATAATTCTGACAATGTCCTGTTTCATAAATTAAACTCAACAAAAGACTACATACAATCTCATAAGTCACAGAAATATGATGATAAGTAATGCCTTCGGAAAGAGAAGCAGGCAATTGAGTGCATACATAGCATATCCTCGCCTCCATAGTCTATTAGGTGGAAATATACATTTGCAAAATAATCTCCCCTAGATGCATCTAAGTGTAATATCTTTTCATCTAACACTACTTATTCTTAGGATTCATAGCTTGGGGGAATCACTAGAAGATATGATATATTCTCTTTGGATATATAGGACTCGTAGGGGAAAACACTCCTATTAGCAAGAATTTTAGTATTACAAAGGAAATGAGCAATAAAGCACCTATAATGTATTTACATCTATGTCTCTTATTTGGCTCCATTAAATCTTTAGAACCAGATCTATTATTAAGCAAATATGTTGGCAGCAAAACATTTCTTCGTTGATCTCACCAATGCAAGCAACAAAAAAAAGTTTGGAACTTAATTTATAAACAATATAAAATCTTAGTGAAACTTGTCTAGCCCTACTTCGTGTTCTTCTAATAACAACCCTCTTTCTTCTACTGGGGCATAGGAAATCTTCCAAATTATCAAACCCAATCAATATATATGTCTCTAATGAGCACGCAAACTAAACTCATCAATGACAATGAAAGTTCAAGGTATACCTCCATCACAATGTTCAGTTCATGGAGGTTCAGCCTAACCTGTATGATGACTCCTATACTCACAGAACTTTTGATCTGTGTCATTTGCAATGTAGGTCCACCCGGGTGAAGAATACCTAAGGCTAGGCACTCTTGTTCTTTTTGACTTTCTCAATGTCACACGTTCGTCATCACTTTCGCTCAGATCACAGTTCTCAGTTTCCTCAGCAATCACTGGTGGCACACGCTCTTTAGGCGGACTCACTTTTTCCTCATTCTTATCTTCTAGGCCAAAGGTCTCCAGCTTCCACTCGCATTCTTCCAGCACTCGTTCCTTCCCTGGGGTCTGATTCTGAATCTGATTCATTCGTCACATGGTGACTTGCACAAGATCATCTTCAACTTAATTGGGTGCTACTTTCAGCTCTGCTTGGTCCTTGACAGCTTGGCTGATCTGTTCCCTTTGTGTTTCTCGCACCACTGGTTCCTCTGGAACAGGTGCTGTCATATCAAGAGAACACTCACTCCTGCAAGTATGGGAAGCATTAATCCAGTTGTTGAGACCTCCAAACTTCACAGCAGTCGTGGTGTCTAGGATCACTTGGTAAAGTCTTCCCACTGAGGTTCCGGACTCTTTTTTAATGTGGTTCTTCAGCAAGACCCAGTCGCTGGAACTAAGGTCATGGCACTGTTCCTGTAGTGGAGAAATTTTAGTCTATTCAACCTGATGAGACTCAGAACACACCACATCAGCCAGTCCTTTGCAATAGTCTAGGATCATATAATCTGTTATGTTCACAAGTGCATTTGCAGGAATCACTGGCAGTCTCATTACCCATCAGGATTTCATGGGGGACAGTCCAGTCTTTTGATCAGGTACACTATGAAGACTCATCAACACAAGAGGTAAAGCATCAGACCATTTCCAAGATGTCAAAGCACACACCTTTGCCAATCTTGATTTCAGTGTGCCATTCACTTGCTCAACAAGACCCAAAGCCTCAGGTCTACAACTGCAGTGCAATCTTTGTTCCATTTGCAATTCTGTGCACAACACTTCAGGAACTCATTGTTGAAATGTGTTCCTTGATCTGATTCCAAAGAGGTCGCAAAGCCAAACCTAGCTATGAGTTTGGCTACAGTAAGACTATCACTGTGCCTAGTTGGGTATGCTTCAAACCAATGGGAAAAGATGCACACAATACCCAAAGCATACCTCAATCAGTTGCACACAGGCATCTCAATGAAATCCATCTGTATCATGTTAAAAGGTCCTCCTGACCTTCCTATGTGATGCACTGGAACTGCAGTTGTCTTTCCAACATTGTTCCATTGACACACAACACATCAGTGACACAACACTTCAGCCATCAATCTGAATTTAGGATTAAACCAAGTCTGTTTGAACAATCTGACCATAGCATCCCAACCAATATGAGCAGGACCGTGTAGTAAAAGGCTGTTTGGCAACACTGGTCTTCCATCCATTGAAACCCAAATGTCATCATCAATTTTTACACAACCTGCACTGACCCAACTCTGCTGTACATCCTCAGACACTTCCTCTTGAAACTTTTTCACCTCATCCCAGGTTAAATTTAATCTCTTTCATTCCCTCGTTTGTGAATTCACCATTAAAGGTACGGACATTATGGGCACAGAACCACCCAACCTCGTCAGCATAAATATTGTCCAAAGTCACATGATGATCTCTAGAATGATGTGTAGGGCACTTCACCACTGCAAATTGTTCACGCAATTGTAGTGTATCGAGGAGGTTTCTCACTTGTTCACCGTTCTGGATAAGGCCTCGCTCAGACCACAGTTGTCCGAAGTCATGAAAAACGCCAAAGCTGTACTGACTATGGGCACAGATTGTCACTTTCAATTGATCAGAGACACATTATGCTCTAGTCACAGCAATCAATTTGGCTACTTGAGCAGAGAAGACTCCTTGAAGTTAAGATGCTTTGACAACTCCAGGCAGAGTAAAACCAGCATAACCTGATCTCAAACTTCCTCCGTTGTCGGTGAAACATGAACCATCAACATAAAGGACATCATTAGATTCAGGTAATGGTTCACCTTGTATGTCTGGACTCGGTTTAGTGGATAGTTCAGTAATGTCAAGACAATCGTGGTCCCCTTCACAATCTTGAATAGTTTCCTCATCCACTATCAGCATCAGAGTAGCAGGATTCAAAATCACACAAAGTTCGATTATCACATTCTCTGTGGCCAATATGATCTGTCGTAATTAATAAGCCGACAACTTGTCAGGTGTTGCATTCTAATTCTGGTTAATAAAAGCACGACTGAGTGAGGAACGTACACAGTTAATGGGTGACCCCTAACAATATCTTCGCACCTCTCTCTCCTAGTTTTGACCAAAGCTACCCATTTTAAATATCCAGGTAATGCGAAGCAAAATTATCTAATGTGGTGGTAAAATATGCCACTGTTCTTCTAGCATTTCCATGCGCTTGAGTCAGCACTAAGAGAGCACAGCCCTGACTCTCACTGCAGAAAAGTGCAAAAGATTTGTTACAATTGGGCACCCACCGAGCCGGGTGTGAGAAAGTAGCCTCTTTCAAGCATGGTTACCCCCACTTTTGGCCTGTTTGTGAGTGTGTGTCAGTGCATTTTTACTGTGTCACTGGGATCCTACTAGCCAGGACCCCAGTGCTCATGGAGAAAAACCTATATGTCAGTGTGTTTTGCCTGTCTCACTGGGATCCTGCTAGCCAGGACTCCAGTGCTCATCATTTGTGGCCTAATGTGTATGCCTGTGTAGTGCCTAACTTTATCATTGAGGCTCTGCTAATCCGAACCTCAGAGCATATGCTCGCTCTGATTTTAAATTTGTCACTGTAGGCCAGTTACTTAATTTACCAATTTCAGTTGGCATACTGGACCCCCTTTATAAGTTCCTGGCATATGGTACCTAGGTACCCAGAGCATTGGGGTTCCAGGAGATCCATATGGGCTGCAGCATTTCTTTTGCCACCCATAGGGAGCTCAAACAAAACCTTGCACAGGCCTGCCATTGCAGCCTGCGTGAAATAACGCACATGTTATTTCACAGCCATTTTCACTGCACTTAAGTAACCTATCAGTCACCTATATGTCTATGTCTTGCTGAAGGTTGGGTGCAAAGTTACTAAGTGCGAGGGCACCTTTGCACTAACAAAGGTGCCCCCACATAGTTCAGGGCCATTTTCCCAGACTTTGTGAGTGTGGGGACACCATTACACACGTGCACTACATATAGGTGAATACCTATATGTAGCTTCACAGTGGTAACTCCAAATATGGCCATGTAACATGTCTAAGATCATGGAATTGTTCCCCCATTCCAATTATGGTATTGGGGAGCCAATTCTATGCATCCTGGGGGCTCCACCATGGACCCCCAGTTCTGCCAAACCAGCTCTCTGAGACTTGCACTGCAGCTTCAGCTGCTGCCACCTCACAGGCAGGGTTCTGCCCTTCTGGGGTCTGGGCAGCCCAGTTCCAGGAAGGCAGAACAAAGCATTTCCTCTGAGAGCAAGGTGTTACACCCTCTCCCTTTGAAAATAGGTGTTACAGGCTGGGGAGGGGTAGCCTCCCCCAGCCTCTGCAAATGCTTTGAAGGGCACAGATGGTGCCCTCCTTCCATAAACCAACCTACACCAGTTCAGGGATCCCTTCTCCCCTGCTCTGGTGGGAAACTGGACAAAGGAAAGGGGAGTGACCACTCCCCTGTCCATCAACACCCAATGGGTGGTGCCCAGACATCCTCCAGTGTGTCCCAGACATCAGCCATCTGATGTCAAGTTACTGATGTCAATAACTCCACTCCGGTTCTCTCCTTAGCTGTAGTTCAACTTAGATGGGGTGGAGTTACTGGCCCTAAGCAGGTGGTGATATCACCTAGCTTACCTGTAGATTGTCTCTTAGGGAATGACCTAGAGGCCTCAGGTTGGGCTGAGATAGAGTTTAGTACCCATGCATCCATGCTGGGTATCTCTGAGGAATTGCTTGCTATCATTTCTGGTGAAATGAAAAAGCAAAGGAGAAAAAGAGGCCTGAAATCTCAGGATCCCTCTCCAGCAACTCAAACAAACCCTTGCACAGGCCTGCCATTGCAGCCTGCGTGAAATAACGCACATGTTATTTCACAGCCATTTTCACTGCACTTAAGTAACCTATCAGTCACCTATATGTCTAACCTTCACTTGCTGAAGGTTGGGTGCAAAGTTACTAAGTGTGAGGGCACCTTTGCACTAACAAAGGTGCCCCCACATAGTTCAGGGCCATTTCCCAGACTTTGTGAGTGTGGGGACACCATTACACGTGTGCACTACATATAGGTGAATACCTATATGTAGCTTCACAGTGGTAACTCCAAATATGGCCATGTAACATGTCTAAGATCATGGAATTGTTCCCCCATTCCAATTATGGTATTGGGGAGCCAATTCAATGCATCCTGGGGGCTCCACCATGGACCCCCAGTTCTGCCAAACCAGCTCTCTGAGACTTGCACTGCAGCTACAGCTGCTGCCACCTCACAGGCAGGGTTCTGCCCTTCTGGGGTCTGGACAGCCCAGTTCCAGGAAGGCAGAACAAAGCATTTCCTCTGAGAGCAAGGTGTTACACCCTCTCCCTTTGAAAATAGGTGTTACAGGCTGGGGAGGGGTAGCCTCCCCCAGCCTCTGCAAATGCTTTGAAGGGCACAGATGGTGCCCTCCTTACATAAACCAACCTACACCAGTTCAGGGATCCCTTCTCCCCTGCTCTGGTGGGAAACTGGACAAAGGAAAGGGGAGTGACCACTCCCCTGTCCATCAACACCCAATGGGTGGTGCCCAGACATCCTCCAGTGTGTCCCAGACATCAGCCATCTGATGTCAAGTTACTGATGTCAATAACTCCACTCCGGTTCTCTCCTTAGCTGTAGTTCAACTTAGATGGGGTGGAGTTACTGGCCCTAAGCAGGTGGTGATATCACCTAGCTTACCTGTAGATTGTCTCTTAGGGAATGACCTAGAGGCCTCAGGTTGGGCTGATATAGAGTTTAGTACCCATGCATCCATGCTGGGTATCTCTGAGGAATTGCTTGCTATCATTTCTGGTGAAATGAAAAAGCAAAGGAGAAAAAGAGGCCTGAAATCTCAGGATCCCTCTCCACCAACTCAAACAAACCCTTGCACAGGCCTGCCATTGCAGCCTGCGTGAAATAACGCACATGTTATTTCACAGCCATTTTCACTGCACTTAAGTAACCTATCAGTCACCTATATGTCTAACCTTCACTTGCTGAAGGTTGGGTGCAAAGTTACTAAGTGTGAGGGCACCTTTGCACTAACAAAGGTGCCCCCACATAGTTCAGGGCCATTTCCCAGACTTTGTGAGTGTGGGGACACCATTACACGTGTGCACTACATATAGGTGAATACCTATATGTAGCTTCACAGTGGTAACTCCAAATATGGCCATGTAACATGTCTAAGATCATTGAATTGTTCCCCCATTCCAATTATGGTATTGGGGAGCCAATTCAATGCATCCTGGGGGCTCCACCATGGACCCCCAGTTCTGCCAAACCAGCTCTCTGAGACTTGCACTGCAGCTACAGCTGCTGCCACCTCACAGGCAGGGTTCTGCCCTTCTGGGGTCTGGACAGCCCAGTTCCAGGAAGGCAGAACAAAGCATTTCCTCTGAGAGCAAGGTGTTACACCCTCTCCCTTTGAAAATAGGTGTTACAGGCTGGGGAGGGGTAGCCTCCCCCAGCCTCTGCAAATGCTTTGAAGGGCACAGATGGTGCCCTCCTTACATAAACCAACCTACACCAGTTCAGGGATCCCTTCTCCCCTGCTCTGGTGGGAAACTGGACAAAGGAAAGGGGAGTGACCACTCCCCTGTCCATCAACACCCAATGGGTGGTGCCCAGACATCCTCCAGTGTGTCCCAGACTTCAGCCATCTTGCTTTGCAAGGTGTAGGTGCACACTGGAGGGCTCTGAGTGGCCAGTGCCAGCAGATGACGTCAGAGACCCCTCCTGATAGGTCCATACCTGATAAGGTAGCCAATCCCCCTCTCATTGCTATTTAGGATCTGTCCTGTGGGTTCTCTTCAGATTCTGCTTGCAAGTTTCTTTCAGGAATCCTCTGCAACAACTTCAGACTCTTCTGACCTCGGATCAACCGCAGCCTGCTCCAAGAAACGCTGTAACTGCAAGAAAGTGTCTACAAGAGACACTTTTCTTTAGCAACCTCAGCTCCAAGTCAGCAACTGCAACAGTTTCCATTGTGTGCAGACTCTAGGGCCTCCCTGTCTTCATCCTGCACCGGAAGAACCAACCAAATCTCCCATGGAGTGGCGGAGTCATTCCACTGCTCCAAGCAGGCACCTTCCAAGATGATGCCCTGTACCCTGGGACTCTTCTCACAGCGACGAGTGTGCTCCTAAGGACACAGAGGGAAGACATCATCAACATAGGCTGTCCTGAGGTCCTGCGGATGCAATTTTGAGGAGGTAAAGACCTTGCTTTTCCCGAGAGCAATGGTACCACTGTGTACTGTGTCTTTTTCACCTCCTAAGGCCTCTGTGCACTCTTTGCTAAATTCCTTCGCACACAGCCTGGCCCAGAACCCCAGCACTCCATCCTGTGATGCTCAATTCGCTGAGTTGTTCTCCGGAGGCGTGGGACCTCCTTTGAACCCGGATCCTGCAACTCCTGGGGGTGCTGGCTGGCATCCTGAGGGCTCTTTAAAGTGCTGAGAGCCCCCTCTTCCTCCTTACACAGAGTTGAGGCCCCCAGGTCCCTCCTGGGTCAATAAGCACCATTTTGACAAAAAATGCACTTTTGTTGTAGCCAAGGCTTGTTGACAACATCCAACACAAAATCATCTGCGACGATCTTCACGCCCTCGGACATAATTAGCCTCATGCAGGAACCCGCTGGCATCTTCCTAGGTTGCATTTCTGCATTCTTCGTCTAACCTGGGACTCTTCTTTTGCACCCTCTTGGGTTGGCAGGGGCTCCTGTCCTTCCTGGAACTTCTTTTGACTTCTGGACTGGGTCCTCTTCCTTTGCAGGTCTTCAGGTCCAATAATCCAGCAGTTGTTCTTTGCAGACTTGGTTGGCTGCTGCAAAATCCCCCAAACTAGGTGTAGTGTGTCCTAAGGAAACTTGCAGTACCTAACTCCTGCTTTTCTAGGATCTGGGGTGGGGTAATTTACTTACCTTTACTGTGTTATTACTCTCCCAGCGATTCTGCACACACTACACTTGTCTATGGGGGAATTTGTGATTCACATTCCACTTTTTTAGTATATGGTTTGTGTTGCCCCTAGACCTATTTTCTCCCATTGCATTCTAAAGGATGTCCTACTGTTTGCATTGTTTTATTACTATTTATTTGTCTAATTTTGGTGTCTAGTGTATATATTGTGTATAATAGTTACCTCCAGAAGGAGTATTGTCTCTAAGATATTTTTAGTACAGTGTCACCCAAAGTATTGTCTTTGCTTGTGTATAAGTACTGTGTTACTATAAGTGGTATTGCAAGAGCTTTGCATGTCTCCTAGTTCAGCCTAAGCTGCTCTGCCAGAGCTACCTCTATCAGCCTAAACTGCTAGAACACTACTCCTTCACTAATAAGGGATAACTGGACCTGGTATAAGGTGTGAGTACCCAAGGTACCCACTACAAACCAGGCTAGCCTCCTACACCGGGGCATGACAGACTAATTCTCTCAGCTCTAGAAACACAAGTCAATTGTTTTCCCATGGTACTGTATCCGACACATCCTTGTCTGTCAGCCTCTGTAAAGGCTGAGCCACTAGAGTAAAGTTGGGTATTCAATTTCTACAGTAGCCCACCATTCCCAAGAGCATCCTACCTTCTTTCTGTGTAGTTGTCAGATCCATTTTCAGTATAGCCGAAATACTCTCTTGTGACACTTTTCTCACTCCTTCTCAGCCAGGTGATTCAGTAATGCAATGGTATTCTGTTTACAAGCTTCTTGAGTATTTGACACCACCATGATGTCATAGATATACGGAATCAGGACTGAATTGCACGGCATGACCAAATAGTCCACATTTGTCTTTAACCCCTCTCATGCCCGGGACGAGCTGGTCTCGTCCAGGCACATGGTTGTTGTGTGCCTTGGACGAGACCACCGTGTCCTGCACCCAGCCTCCCTCCGATACCCACCAGTCAGGGATGGAAGGGGAATTGCTTCCCCTTCCATCTCCGACCCCCACCTCAGCAATCTGATGACTTCCGCACGCTCACAGTGCGCCAATGTCATCAGAAGCTGCTGAGGAGGCGCTGGAAGCCATTTGCTTCCAGTGTGTGGAGAGAGAGGACCTCTGAAAGGTGAGTACTTCTCTTTTTAGTTTTTTTTTGGGGGGGGGGGAACAGACACAGGGGGAAAAGAAAGAGTTCCCCTGTGCCTGTTTTCAATGGATTTCTTCTCCACGATCACAGGCGAGGCCCGCGATCGTGGAGACGGAATCCACCACTAGGCACCAGGGATTTTGTGCGTTCTTATTTTGGGGACAGACCCCTTGGGAAAGGGTCACTTCCCGGGGGGGGGGGGCAATGAAAAATCTGTGTTTTGTTCCCCCCCCACCCTTGGGGTCAGATCAGCCATTTTTTTGACCGATCTGCCCCTAGGAGGGGGTCGAAACCACTAGGAACCAGGGATTGCATTTTTATTACGTTTTTGGGCAGCAACCCCTTAGGCAATATTTTTTTAAATATATTTTGACTTGATTGGCCATGTTTTTGGCCGATCTCGCCCCGGGGGTTGAAACCCACTAGGCTGCAGTGACTGTGTGTTGTGGGTGTGTGTTTTGTGTCTTGGAGGCACCCCTTGGGCAAGGGTCGCACCCCCCAAAGGGGGGAAATTAGTGGTGGCCATCTCTGTCCCCCTTGGGGGCAGATGGGCCTATTTCTTTTAGGCCTATCTGCCCCCAAAGAGGGCAGAAGCCACCAATACACCAGGGATTTTTTTTTTTGTTCTCCTTTGCTTTTTGTGCTGGGGCGCCCCCTTTGGCAATGATCGCCCCCAAAGGGGGCAAAGAGCTGTTGGCCATTTCTGACCCCCTTGGGAGCAGATTGGCCTATATTTTTACATCCATCTGCCCCCAAAGGGGTCAGAATCCGCTTCGGCACCAGGGATCCTGTGTGTGTGTGTTTTGTGTGAGGGGCGGCCCCTTTGGCAAGGGTCACCTCCCAAAGGGGGAACGTTACTGATGGCCATTTCTATCCCCCTTGGGGGCAGATCGGCCTATTTTTTAGGCCCATCTGTCCCCAAGGGGGGGGGGGGGGCAGAAGCCACCAAGATGTCAGGGATTTATTTTTATTGTTCCCCTTTGTCTGTTTATTTTTGTGCTTTGGGCGCCCCCTTTGACAAGAGTCGTGCCCCTTTGGGGGCAGATCGGCCTATTTTTTTAGGCCCACCTGCCTCCAAGGGGGGCAGAATCCACTTAGGCTCCAGGGATCTTGTGTGTGTGTGTGTTTTGTGTGGGGGGGCAGCCCACAAGAGGGATTTCTTTTTGTTCTCCTTAGTTTTTTTGTGTGTGCTGGAGGTGCCCCCTTCGGCAAGAGTCACCCCCCCAAAGGGGGTACAGAGCTGTTGGCCATTTCTGCCCCCCTTGGGGGCAGGTTGGCCTATGTTTTTGAGGCCCATTTGCCCACAAATGTGTCAGAATCCACTTAGCACAAGGGATCTTTTGTGTGTGTGTGTGTTTTGTGTGGGGGTGCAGCCCCTTTGGCAAGGGTCGCCCCCAAATGGGGGCACATTTGGGGCAGATCAGCCTATTTTCTTTTAGGTCTATATGCCCCCAAGGGGGGCAGAAGCCACTTAGGCACCAGGGACAATTTCTAAGTTCTTGGTGGCGGGGTGTTTGTCAACTGGCGAAGTATTTGTATTTGTGATTATAACAGTTTATTTCTTCTTTTTGTTCTAGTTCAAAGCTTTTGCTTCCTTTGCCATGGATCCTTGTGGTTTTGGCAGTAGTTATCCTGCGGTTTGCATAGTTGCATATTTTAGGTGAGTAAAAGCAATTTACTCCAAAGGAGTACTGTTGACATGCATGAATGACATGTTTGGAGATGGTGTACTAAATGCAGGATTGTGTGTGAAATTGTCCTTAGATTTGTGCACAATGATATGTGTGTTATCATATGTCTAATTTACTTTTTTCTTTTTTCATTTTAGTGGGATATCATTGTTGATTGCTGTGTCTGTGCAGAGTAGTTACTGGTGAGTCTAACTTTTTCAGGCAAGTCAGTGGTATAGTTATTTAGTACATAACTCTTTGTGATAAAGCTACACTTTGTTTATTACTTATTTTAAACATTGCTGGTTGTTGTTGGTAATCCATTTATTGTTAGAAAGGATCATGGCTAGCCGCGGAGTGACCGCTCAGCAGGTTGTTGGCATGCTTTTTGAGTCATCTTTTGACCATGATTATGAGACTGACTCTGCATCTGAGGCAGAGGAGGAAGTGGGAGATTCTGACAGTGAGTTTTCCGTCTGAGAGTATTCTTCTAATGAGGAAGCCACTCTCAGTACAGAAGAAGGGCCTGTTTTAGAGGAAGACATTGATGTGCCAAGAGTGTAACAGCCTGGGGCTGAAGGGTTTCCCATTGGAAGACCTGACACCTGGATTGCCCCAAACATTGGACAGCCACAGTTACCTACATTTACTGGTCTTCCAGGATGTAGAGTCAACACGGAAAACTTCTTGCCTGTCAATTTCTTTCACTTGTGTATGGACGATGTATTTTTGAAAGAGATTGTTGAGCAGACTAATTTGTATGCAGAGAAATATTAGAGGGACAACGCTGACAGACTTAGGCCTCAGTCTAGAGCTACTCAGTGGGTTCACACAAATCTGGAAGAGATGAAAAAGTTTTTAGGTTTGACTTTTTTGATGGGGTTGACAAGGAAGCCGTGACTGGCTTCTTATTGGTCAACTAGTCCCTTGATGGCAACAGCTATATTTCCTGCAACTATGACTCGTAATCACTATTTGCTTCTTCTTCGCATGCTTCTTTTTGTAGACAATGCTTAAGCCTTGCCACAAGATCACCCTGATTGTGACCGTCTTTTTAAGAATAGGCCTGTCCTTGATCATTTTGTAGATCGGTTTTCAGATGTGGATGTTCCAGGCAAAGAGATAAGTGCGGACGAGTCTTTGGTCCTGTTCAAGGGGTGTTTGGTTTTTAAGAAGTACATTCCTAGTCAGAGGGCACGTATGGAATTCAATTGATATGTGTATAATTTCCAGGTTACACTGCTAGGGATTCCAGTATTGACCCCCCTGGTTGTCCGCCTACTTTTGAAGTTAGCGAGAAAATTGTATAGGAACTTGGTATAGGACTGTTTAACAAAGGTCACTATTTTTACTTAGATAATTTCTACACTGGAGTGCAGTTGTTGAAGGAGTTGTTCAGAGTGGACACTGTTGCTTGTGGCACAATGCGTTCTAACCAGAAAGACTATCCAAGGGAGCTTGAGAAGGAACAGTGGTGTGCCTTGCGGAGTAATGACCTGCTAGCTCTTAAATTTTCAGACAGGAGGAATGTGTACATGCTATCTACCATCCATGAAGAGAGTACTTCCCCTGTAACATTTTGGGGTCAGGTTGCCAACGTGCACAAACCTGCGCATTTTGGACTACAATAAGCACATGGGTGGTGTTGATAGAGTAGATCAGAGGTTGGAATCTTACACTGCTCTTCGTAAGTCTTACGTGTGGTATAAAAAGTTGGCCCTACATTTATTTCATTTGGCAACTTTTAATGCTTTTATTGTGTTCAAGTATTGTTCACCTGAGTCAAGGATGAAATTTGGTAAACACCGCTGTGTTCATGCTGGTGGTCTTTCTATTGACCGCCAGCCCCCTTGAGACCCCGCCAGCCTCATAAAGAACATTCCACTGGGCCGGCGGGCGGAAACAGTGGAGACATGGAGCCGTCGGCAATGCCTCAGTGTGGCGGGTGCAGCAGCACCCGTCCCGCAGATCACTGCCCACAAATCGGGCAGTGACCTGCGTGACGAGGCACTGCACGGGGTCCCCTGCACTGCCCATGCCAAGTGCATGGGCAATGCAGGGGCCCACTAGGGACCAGGGAGCACCCCTTCGGCCAGCATTTTACTGGTGGGGGATCCCGCCAGGAAAAGTCTGGGGGAAACAGGGTACATTATCCAGAGCCTGTTGGATAATGTAATCCGCCATCGTCAGGCTGCCTGTCGTCTGTAACCTGGTGGTGGCGGAGGGCCGCCACAGGTGGCCCTCTCTGTGTTACTTATATGGTGATTCAGACCACCATGCCGGTGGTGGTCTTTTCCACCGCTGCCGGCATGGCAGTCTGAACCGCCATGTTCATAATGAGGGCCAATATTACAGCTGGACCCGGTGCCACAGGGCAACAAGGGAAAACAATATTGTTTATTTTACTAAGGTCCTGTACAATTCTGTATTTTCCATTTCGTTTCTGAAGACTCATTATGAGAGAGTAACAAGGACTTCCTATTATCTCCATCAGAATTCCCTGGTGTATCATGGACTCTATCACAGGAATTATTTCAGCAATAGTTTCATTAGTCAAATTATATGGTGGGGATTTCGGAAATTCAGCATTTGGTTTAACAGTAATTTGTATAGGTGCTGCACCTTTTTATCAGTCCAATATCTTTTTCTGAGAAATCACACGCTTCAAGTTTAATAGTTTCTCTCAACTCTGGAGGCTAATCATCAGTTTATCACATATTATAAACTTGAGCTTGTCTTCAAAAGATCCTATTTTTACTGTGACTGGGGCAGTTTTTTGAGCTGTCATTTGGTTTATTCTCCACATAAACAACTTGGTCTGTTTTTCCTGACAGGGGTAGTTTTCAGACTGTTACTGTTCTGAGAGTAGAACAGGTAGCGCCCGGGTCAACCATAGATGACATGGGATGGCCATCCACTTCACTATCTACTAATCGTCTGCTCTGGTAATCAATAACAAAGAGGGAGAAAGACGTTTTGGAGGGCTAAGACTGTTCCCTTATAGCCTATTTAACATTACAAAAAGGCCCAGCCAAAAAAAGATTCCACAGGGTGAACAAGGGAAAGAAAAAATATATTTTTTGTGTAGAAAAGCCTTCACCCACCAGGCTTACCCTTTGGTGGCATGCTTCATCATTGGGGTTCCTCCTGTTCTGCTCGTATTCCTACAGAATACTAGGGAGCAATGATGTAGTTTCATCAATGTGAATTTTGAGAGGAGTAGGAGTGGCGGGGTCTTGGGTGAGTTAAAAATATCTGCCTCTGGGTACTATTACTAATATATTATGTGTCACAGGGGCAGTATGGTTAAAAAAGGGCATTGGGGTGGTGTATACTACCTTACCTCCTTGTCTGTCTACATGTTTCGGAGTCTACCCCTAATCTACTCTTCAGAACCAAGGTGGACTCCCTAATATCACTCCTTGATTATCACTAGTGAGAGCAATAGTACTAAATGCTCTGTGGTATAGTGTGGTATGATGAACTAAAGTGAAATATTATAATACCCAATGGTACTGATGTCCTTCTGAGATACCTGTGGAAACAAAAGAGCAACAGTTATCATATCCCTTGTATAAATTGGGCTGCTATTCGTTTTGCTTATGTGTGTGGTGCCACGGATTTGCAAACTACACCCCACTCATAGGAAAAGGCACTCATGAATATCATGTATGAAACAATAGGCAAGTACAGGACAAACTACATTTAGAAAAACATGTAAACACACATAGACGCGTTAAGCACCCCTTGAAAAACGCACAAGTGATGCATGCGTGACCTACTTTTTACGCTCTTGAATCACAGATCCTCCTTGAGAGGGTTTGCTTGTAGTTACACACTGAAAATATATGTAGAATATTAGGCTCCCCAAATGGCCACTCATAGACCAATTGTCGCACTCTCACCCAAAGTAATTAGCTATTTCAATTGTACCATTGATTACATCTCACCACGTACACAACCACTCAGCTGGCAATGTAAAATGGCATCTCCTACACCTTTTAAATTATCCCAGGATCTTAGGCCACATCAGAAAAGATAACCATTTCAACATCTCTGTAAATCACCACACTCGCACAACATCCAAAATATCTCCGCAAAACCTAATCCAATTTCACAATCACCGCAAGCTAAATGCATTCAGCTGCACTTCACAACCCAATACCACTCACTCTTCTGCTGCCAGTACAGTTCTCTTTCGATCCTCTGCAACTCTGATGATTCTACAACTATTGAGATGGACACTTGGGCTTGGGATCTGGAAACTAGCTACTCTAGAGTGTGGTTTCAGTTCTCTCCCCATAAGAAAGAGTACCATCCTCTGATACCATCTGATCCAGCATGATGCCCTATTTCTTTATCTGGGGGTCTGATGAATCATTCTTCTCTGTTCTGAGGGGTGAGGAGAAGATGTTACCAGATTATTCAAATCAAATACAGTGCAACTCAATAGTCACACATTAAACCTCAAAGTCCAAATTAAAGTTTCAAAGGGCTTTGTTACAGACTCAAAGCTAAAGTTACATAAGTGAGACTCAAAGCCATAGTATAGATATACAAAATCACCAATGGAGAATTAAAGTGGTACACAATATTGAATCGACGCAACATATAAATGACCAAGACTTCAATAGCAACAATGCAGAAAATCAGGGAAATTATGTGATGTCTTGATTCTAAAATTAAGTTATATTGCATAACCATTGAATCTAGCTCCTAAACTGATCTAATACAAAAGAGATATCTGAGAAATGTTAGCAAACAGAACTTCAGTTCAATAGAGGTGTGGTGGCATAAAGTCACATAGAAAGTATGAGGTCTGTACCTCAAAAAGGTCCAATCTGAGCAAGGGGCAAAGGGAACCTGAATCTCTTGCCAACTAAACAACATTTAAATCTTGTTTTTTCCAGGTCTGATGACATCATAACCAAAACTGTCATTTGAAAAACAAAACCTCAAATCAATTATAATTGACACTGTAGGCTTCCGAAGCCTTAGGCGCTCAACCTTGGTACACCCTCGCATTCAGGAATCTTGAAAGCTATAGCTGCCCGTTTCAGGATACTCCTTTCATCCTGTAGAGCTTTTCTCAGACTCTCTTATCTCTTGTGCACAATGAGCGACTTGTGTACTTTAACAGCTGCAGCTTTCGAAAAACAAGCTTTCACATTGAAGATTAGAACACACAAAAGAATGTGACCCTCACTCTGACCAAACTAAAATGAACACAAATATACTTTCAGTTCACAATGCTTCAAAATTTATACTTGTTGAATATAAAATGACTATAAACAATAAAAGTCTAAAATACTATAACATAGACATTCTTGCAAATGTGGCATACATGAAATATTAAATTCACTGTGCACTTTACAGCTATATTTCAGTGCACTGTGATTAACAATTAGTTTTTCACATTATAAAAAAAAAATAACCACCCCTTCTTCTAGTGTTTTAAGAGGCATGACACCACAGCCAGCTCATGCTCCTTCAGCTACAACTGCAACTCTTTGTTATTTTAAAAATGTTTTTGTTCCTTGAAATGTTATTTATGTTTCCTGCCTTCATTTTCTTTAATGTTTCATTAGACTCTACTGCAGCATGAATGGATGACATTGAACGATCTTCAGATCAATTGAAGGTAGTCAATTTAATACACTGGAAATTCTGGCCTACAATATTGCAACCACTATAATGCCTATTCCTATTTCGTCTCAACACATACATGTGGAGTTAAACCTATACTTAGCTATATATATTTATCTTGACAATTAGTAACAGTGGATATTGCAGCTTTAATGTTTTTGTAATTTATTTTGATTACAATCTACTGTGACACAGACCCAAATGGAGAGAAGCCTTTGAATTTATTGACAACATTTTTCTTTTGCTCCTAGGTATGAATTATATATGACAACAGTTATCAATAAATTTAAAGAAGAGTGGTTAACCTCTGGCGTTCAATACATTTTGCAGGAATGGAATGTTAGTTTGGTCTAGTAGCCTTTAACCTAGCTTATTAAATGACAGTGTATGGCTCTGCCACTCTAAGCTGCTCACCAATTTATTAGTTCATTTTTTTGTACTTCAGAAAATAACCCAAGATCAGAAAATCATGGGAAGTAAAGAGACCTACTTTCAGTCAATTTATTGATTGAAAATACTTGTGGAAGAGGAACCCAAGAAATCATTCTATTGTATAAATCATGGGTGTACTAAATTGAATGCAGTGTAATACTAGCACATTCAATCTCTTAAGGCAGATGACTGCATTATTCGTTGCAGGAATATGTACTGTGTTATGAATTGAAATGTGACTTACAGTGGTAAATTCTATCCTTGTTTTCTATTGTGCTCATTTACACAGAATGTCACACAGTAAAATGTTCTAAGTAGATAGGACTGGCATACACAATCAAATATTATCCATAAAGTGAATGGCTAAAAAATGGGATTAATTCCACGTTTTTCATCCTTCACACTAATAGGGAACAGCTAGAACTATCAATTCATTTTTCTTACAAAGATGAATTATATAAACATAATAAAGGCAGCACTTATAAATGGTGTTTACCCTTTTAGTTATGTGTATTTTTGTACAGTCAAATATTACATCGGGAACGAGCACAGATATCTGTTTTTGGCGTCTATCTATTTATCATGTACATTTGTATAATATCTGTACCAATGTTATATACAATGGGTATGTCTTGTTTTTTTAAAGGAACTAATGCAAGTCAACGACAAGAAAAGAGAAATTACCAAACACAAAATGATCTGTTTACTTGTGATGGTAAAAATACAGAATTTATTTTCATTTATGTGAAATTTTAATGAAGACCAAATACAAATACCAGGAGTAAAAACAACATGTAACACTAGAAAACATCCCACAGGTTCATAGAAGAACAGTCAGGAATACATGCTGTAATGTTATATAGCAATCACATCCATAGTGTAAAGGTACATGAACTAAAATGACATTTTGGCCATAGTGATATGTGATAATGCTACACCTGGTAAAAACCAATACCTCAGGTGCAGTATTTATTAACTGTGGTATTATCACATCATTCCAAGTTCCATACCTCTGAATAAGAGTTAAATAATGGCTTGAGTACTTTCAGGTAATTGTAATTACTGTTAAGTCCTTCTTGTTGTTATCTTAGTGATTACTTAAGACTTAAGAGGTGAATTCCAACTCGAGACAGGGACTCAAGAAAAATGCATAAAACCCCCAAGGTCATCAATACTGCAAACAATAACTTCACAGTGGAATAAGTGTGCTTCTAAAGAGAAATAAAAGCAAATAAAACATATTTGCCAGTGCCAACTCTGCAGAAAGAGAAGCCCAAGACGTTACTCAACTAAAAAATATACAGAACACCCAGAAACAGTGTCCCAAGGCAGCCAGATAGCATAAAGAATCGGAGCTGGAGACTCCAATTATGAAGATTCAAATTGAAATGTCACAAAGTTAATGAAATAACCTTACAGACTGACAAAAGAGATGTTCTCCCATCCGCGTTATCCAGACACACAGTATAAGAAGGATCAGACTGTTTCAAGACAAGGCGCTGAGCCCAGGATAAAAGAGAGGCAGTGCACCACAAAAGGAGCACAAAAAAAACGCGTCCTGAGTCTGGCACAACACCAGTAACATAAGGCATATGCAATTCAGAAAGAAGAAGAACTCCAACCCAGGAGTTAGCAAGAAGGAGCAGACTAGGTGCATAAAATGGATAGACAAGGGAAAATGCCTGAATACCACACCAGAGTCTGAACTTATCAAATGGCAGGGAATAGAACTCATGAGCTGAGAAAAGGCACTTGGTATTGCAAAAACTAAATGCAATGGTAGACCAGACATGGAAATTCAAAGGGCAGTGCAACATTACCTCTGCAGAAGAGTGAAAAATCCAGCCCGGAGGGCCTGTAGTACTGAGGCAAAATTACATGCAAGAAACTGACCCAGACGGACTGAAGGAATCTCCTTGCACTAGACAGAGGAAAGAAAAGCAAAGCCCTTGAAATGGCAGGTGAGCCTCCATAAGATTCCCAGTAGAAAAGCTAAGGTTCACAAACTCTAGTTCCAGACCACCTTCTGCTGGTCTCTATACCAAACAAACAAAATCTACCTAAACAGATGAAGCAAAAGGCGTGGACACTTCCAAGAGAATAACCAAGAAAGGCAAGACGGCATCTTTGATGAACGTGATCATATAAAACCACTGCCATGGACTCTAGATTATCCAGAAACCCAGGGATCAGAACCAGGAGAGAAGTAAAATTGGGTGAGGTTGTGGGATTAGCAAAGGAAATAATGGATGTGGTCAACATAAACCAGGAGTTCATGAATAGTCACCAAAGTTCACGCTTTGTAAGGAATCAACAAGACTGCATGGCAAGAGTCAAAGAGAAAGAGGGTTGAAAACATCCCCAGTACTGGTATGAAGGCCATGACACTCAGATAGAGGGACATATTCCAACTCAACAAACCTTGCAAAGTCACAGCTGTCTGAACACAAGTTCACTTCAACAGGAGACGCAACTAAGAGGAAGAAGCAGTAGGTTCCCTAAGGAGCTCTGAAGTTCCAGAAAGACAGTGATATATATGGAGCCAGACCTCTGAGAGAAGAACACTACAACCCAATGATATCTGATCAGAATAAAACAGGAGTGTTGCAGAAAAAGATGACAATTTCTGGCCTGTACCAATATAGGACCCTATGTTGAATTGTGGTTCACCAGATATCAGAGTCCAAGACTGGAAGAAAGGTGAACTATATGAAGGCCACAACAGCCAGAAACACAGAAATTCCATTTGTGGCTCCAACCTGCTCACAAAACACCAATTAGCTCTCCAGATTAAAGAGTTGTTAATAAGAGTGAAACTTTGCTGATACAACCTCCAAAACAGTAGTTTAAGCTCCACCCTGAACAAATCAGAAGCTATGCCGGATGCCAACTTCATCCATACACCTTGAGGAAGTCTAAGGGCCAGAAGGAAGCAGAGTATTATTATTACTATCAATGCATGCTACTGAAGAAGCCACTTCACCAGTGGCGATCTGCAAATGAAAATCAAAACCCTTTGCCAACAGAGAAGTCATGACCAAAAGCACAGAAAAGTAAATACAGGGAATTTTGGAAAAGCAAAGTCCATTGCTCAACTGAAGCTGATTAACTGGAATCCACTTTAGCCCAAGAGGTAGAAGAATCCCTGTGTGTAAAAGCCAGACTCAGTACAAACTAAGGCCTGCAGGGTACCAGAAAAGCATTGATCTATCTGTAAACATACAAATGCAGTTGAGAGAGGTTAGAATTTAACACAATCCTCTGAAATGAGCTGAGAAAGGCACCTGAGAAGTGACATCATCACAAAGAGTAGCTAATCTCCAAGGAGGGACAACTGATAAGGAACCAGAACACAAGTGAGAAGGATACACTATATTTCAATTTGGAGATGCTTAGAACTTCCATGACACCAGGGAGACACTGTCCAATGCTTCCCATGCGACTGACACAACCGTCAAAAGGTGGTAAGCTTGGGTCTGGATGGAGAAGAAAACGTCAAATGAAATGCAGATATCCACAGACTTTATAGCTTTACCCTCAAACAATATTCACTCTGTTTTTGAAAATATAGAGAACCTCATGCCATGTCCCAAAATCACCAGAAGAGAAAGAGTCCTTAACTGGAGTCCATAACTGGAACTGGCCATTACAATCAATAGTTACAAAAGGGGACTGAATCTAAAAGCCGGAGAGGCTGAAACAGAATCCAAAGACCATGGTATGTGTCCAGGAGGAAAGCAAACAGAACAAGGCAGTGAGTTCAGCTATTACATTAATAGTAAGAAGAGCGCCACAACAAGGAACATGAGGAGTTGCTGGCTTATTTGCATTACAGTGTGTTTAACCCCTTAACTGCTGAGGCTTTTTCACCCCAGTGCTGAGCACTTTTTTGACTGTTTGGGGTAGTTCGCTCTGAGGCCTCCATAACATTTTTCCCCATAAGGTATCCACACCAAATGTTCATCCCTTTTTCCAGCTCATGGGGTTTCTAAAGGTTCCCAGGGTTTATGGATCCCTTTGGACAGGATCAAGTTTTTGGGGGGAAAATAGGAAAAAAAGTGCTCTATAAAAATGTGTCTGTTTTTCCCATATTTCAAAAACATGCAGAGCTGAATCAGAAAACCTTTTTTACTACTACAGTTTTTGCATTTTTTTAAGAAGAATCCCATTTTCCCCAAATTTTGTGATTTCAGCCCACTTCCAGATTTTGGTGAAAACTTGTCTAAAACTCGTGGATGATCCTGGAAAGCTACACATCTTTAGAGAGTAGACAAAATTCTGAATTCAGCAAGGGGTCATTTGTGTAAATCCTGCAAGGGTTTCGTAAAGAAGCTAACTTGAAATAAACAAGTAGTCTGTAACTTATTGTCATAATGACTGATTTCAAAAAGCAATACACCATTACTCCCGCTTAACCCACGTAAGGTTTGTAGGTTGTCCAAGAACACAGATGTATACACAGTCAATAACTCTGCTGCACCTTAAATGGGTTCTCATTTTGTACTGAGTATAGAGCAATTCATATGGCAAGATATTAAGAGTGAAAATGGGTGTGAAGGAAACCAATGTATTTCAGAAATTTATATTGATTGTAGGAGCAGTGGGTATTTTTACATCTCTGCATTCTGGGTAGTTATTTAAACATGTGATTCAAAGGGCATTTTTCAAAATGTCTTCATTATTACACACTGACTTACATTTGGAGGTCATAAAGGCAGAGAAATCCAATTGGTAATAACAAATGTTCTACTATTCTGGGTTACAAAATGTTCCTGATATGAATGTACCTCACTTGGGCTGGTGCACCTAGTCCTCACAACAGGAAAGTGCCCAAAACACAACATGTACACATTACACTTTTTCACTGACAACTGACTCTTTTTTGCAATATGGGTAGCTCTTGATTTTAGGTCCTAGCTCAGCCGGCAGTTAGGGAAACAAAGCAAACCTGCAGATTTTTTAAAATTAGACACTGATTGAATTCCAGGATGGGGTAACTTGCATGGCTCTCACCAGCTTTCCCTACCCTGAAGCAACTGCAAACCTCAAACCTTAACTAAAAACACATTTCTGGGAGGAAAATGTCTAGAATGTGTGGTGAGCCAAAGCATTCCCCCAGGTCCCCTGATAAAAATGGTTCTACGCTTGTGTGGGTAGTCCTAGTGCCTTTGACAGGAAAGGGCCCAAGCACATCATGATATGTCACATTTTTCAACTCAAAACAGACCCTTTTTTTTGCAATGTGCATAGCTTTGGATTTTGGGCCCTAGCTCAGCCGGTGTCTAGGGAAACCAAGTGACTGTGACTCGTAGGCCCTCATTACAACCCTGGGGGTCGGTGTTAAAGCGGCGGTAATACTGCCAACAGGCCAGCGGTAAATAAAATGAGATCACGCCCATGGCGGAAACCGCCAAAACAGCCAGCCACTTTAACACTCCGACCGTCAAAGCGGTAGCAACAAACACCGCGGTGGTAACCGCCAACAGACAGGTGGAAGACAATGTACCGCCCACCCCATCACAACCCGCCAATCCTCCAGCTTTTCCAGGGCGGTACCAATGCCATCAAAAGCACGGCGGAAACAGGACTTGGAAGGGAAACCACTCACCTCTCGACACTCAACGAAGAACCAGGACGCCATGGGGCCCGAGCTGCAGGTCCTGCCCATGCTGGTCTACCTCCTCATCTACCAGGAATACGAAAGGCAGCAGCGACAACCATGTGAATACTGCACCTAGTACACATGGGAGGGGGGAGGAAAAAGAGAGTGACACACACACGCAACACGCAACACCCCGACCCTCACCCACAACACCATACACACGAACACATGCATCAACATTACATTTACACTCCGTAACCCCTTGGAAGAACGCAAGGACAAAAGGAATTGAGTTAAACAGTGCTATTTTAGAAATAGGCAGATATACGTAATAAATAGAAAAGCATTATTTACAAAAATATACAATATGTACATAAGACGGTACATTGTCCATTCAAAATGTCCGTGGGCCACTAGGCCAAAAATCATGGGCCAAGCCCACACTTGACTCCTGCCTCAATACGGAGAGAACACTGCAGGGACATCTGGTCGAAAACACACAGGCACCTCAGGGGGATGCGGAAGGGGGGCACCTCAGTCAAAAGGTGGAATAACGCCACTGCTCCTCGAGGGGGCTCCATGCCCACTGCTTGGTCCTGGGGAGCGCAAGGCCAAAGTCTCTCTAGTGGGTGGTTTGCCCACTGCTTGGTCCTGGGGAGTGCATAGCCACAGTCTCACAAGTCTCTCAAGTGGGTGGTTTGCCCACTGCTTGGTCCTGGGGAGTGCAAAGCCACAGTCTCACAAGTCTCTCAAGTGGGTGGTTTGCCCACTGCTTGGTCCTGGGGAGTGCAAAGCCACAGTTTTCCAAGTGGATGCCTAATTCCACTGGTTCTGGAGGGGGCTTTGTGCCCACTGTGCTTCATCCTGCCAAGGATAGGGTGAGTGGATGCAAATCTCCACTGGTTCTGGAGGGGGCTTTGTGCCCAGTGTGCTTCATCCTGCCAAGGATAGGGTGAGTGGATGCCTTCTTCCACTGGTTTGGAGGGGGCTTTGTGCCCAGTGTGCTTCATCCTGCCAAGGATAGGGTGAGTGGATGCATATCTCCACTGATTCTGGAGGGGACTTTGTGCCCAGTGTGCTTCATCCTGCCAAGGATAGGGTGAGTGGATGCCTACTTCCACTGGTTCTGGAGGGGACTTTGTGCCCAGCGTGCTTCATCCTGGATGGTGTAAGGTAACAGTCTCTCACCTGGGTGTCTGAGGCACGAGAGTTGCAGGGAACAGGTTACATGATAGTCCATGGAGGCAGGGCTAGATTCCATCCTGCGGTGGCTAAGGCTGCAAACTGGTGGTAGTACCGGTGCTGGTGGGGTGCTGCCAGTGGTGGTAGGAAGCTCCAGCCCATCTCCGGCAGCCTCGGACGGCTGCCCACTGTGGCTGCCGCTACTGGTAGTGGTCCTACTGTCAGCTGTGCAGGTGGCGGTGCTTGCGGTGGGGCCTGCGGCGGAGCTAGAGGCGGTGCAGGTGGCAGTGCTGGCCGTGATTCAGGTGCTGCCAGTGGTGGAGGGAGGCTCCAGCCCTTCTCCTGAAGCCTCGGACGGCTGCCCACTGGGGCTGCTGCTGCTGACAGTAGTGGTGCTAGCGGCGCTGCAAGTGGCGATGCAGTTGGCAGTGCTAGCGGCAGGGCTGGTGGCGGTGCTGGCCGCGGTGCAGGTGACAGGGCTGGCGGTTGTGCTGGTAGCCACCAGGCCTTCACCTGCATCCTCCGAAGGCTGAAGTGCCTTGCCTTGTGTTTTCTGCCCCATCCTCACCTTGGCAGATGATGATGTGACCTTGGGTCTGGCAGCTAGAGTTTTTAATAAGGCCTTGCTGGGTGGTTCATGCTCCTTGCCCGTGCTGCATGCTGTTTCCCTCTTCACCTTGGCAGGTGGCTGAATCATTTTGTCCTTTGCAGGGGTTGGTGGCACACTGTCTCGGCTGAAGGGTGCCCCCTTTGAGCCTCTGTGAGTTGCAGGTACCACAGCGGATGTCGACTTGGTGGCTGAGTTGCTGGCCTGGGTTCTGGACACCCTGGCCGGAGTGGAAGGAGGGGAGGAGGGGTCGGTAAGAGGTCAATGTTTGCCAGGAAAAGCTTCTTAGAGACAATGGGGCGGGAAGTGGGAGAGGGTTTGGGAGTAGAGGAAGAGGGAGTGGTTGTAGGATGTGTCTGTCTGCTGTGTTTGGGTACAGGTGCATGGGCTGGATGCTGTTGTGAAGTGGATGTCTCTTGGATGTCTGAGTGCTTGCGTTTGTGTACTTTGGGAGGAGGGGGCACAGACACAGTGGGAGAGGACACAGGGGACGTGTGCATGAATGTGGGGGAGGATGTAGTGCATGCAGGTGTGAGTGGAGATGCTACTGGGAGGGACGTGGATGACAAGGAGGTAGGGGACACAGTTGAGGCAGAGGATGTTGGTGTGTAGGAATGGGGATGGTGCTGTGTGTGAGTTCCTGTGAACTGAAGTGTGGTGCTTGTGTTTGCCTCAGCCACTTTCGTGTGGTGATTTGGGTGAATGCTGGTCTGAAGGTGTGCTTGGGATAGGCTGGGGCTGAGGGGATTGGGACTGGGTAGAGGAAGTTAGAGGGGGGAGGCTAGAGACAGTGACAAGGGCTGTTACCAGTGCTGAGGCCAGAGCCTGAAATGCTCTCTGTTGGGCCGTCACACTAGAGTGACTGCACTCCAGGTATGCATTTGTTTGTTACAAATGCCTCTCGATACACTCGATGGCATTCCAATTGGTTGACTGCCCAACAGTGAGGGATCTCAGGAGGTCAATAGCCTCCTCATTGAGGGCAGCAGGGCTGACTGGGGCAGCTCCTGAGGTGCCTGGGGCGAAGGAGATGCCCACCCTCCTGGGTGAGTGGGCACGGGAAAAACGATGAGTGGCTGCTGGGAGGGCAGTGCTGGTGGGGGGATGATAGCTGTACCTGTTATTGGGGTGAGCACAAAGGTGTCTGCCACCACCAGGGAGCTTTCATCGGAGGAGGAGTCACTTTCTGTGGTCTCCCCTCCTGTCCCTGTCGTGGTGCTCCCCTCGCCCTTGGTCCCATTGGTGCCCTCACCCTCAGTGGATTTGGCATCCAGGCCCATGTGAGATGCAGCTCTCTCTGTCGACAGTGCCTCTGCTCCTCCGCCAGATGATGCTAATGCACACAAGGACAGGGTGACAAAACAAAAAAGGGGGGGAGAAACAGAGGATACACTTGGTCAATGCCAGCAACATCACTACCGTTGGCGTACACAACACACAGGGAGCAGCCCTATGTACTAGGCCATGTACTACCAGTGACTAAGATAGTCCCCAGCCTATGGGGTACAATGCCTAACGCCATTAGCTGCACACCTGAAACCCACAGGACCTTGCCCAGTAGTAGATACCCACTAACACTATTGGGGTAGGAGTGCTTCAGAGCCTGCCCACAAGGGACCTACGCTGCCATATTCCCCCTGGCCTAGGGTCACCCACAGTCCACATCCCCACCCAGGTAAAACCTTAACGCCTGCAAAGTAATGAATCAGACTTTGTACTCTCCCCCTTGTGGCTGCTGTGATGCCCTCAAGTGCCCATCCAGCTCCGGATAGGCCACCACCAGGATGCAGAACATGGGGGGGTCATGGTGCCACGGGCACCCCTTCCTCGTTGGGAGGTCAGCCCCAGCTGGGCCTCTGCCGTCTTCTTTGCCAAGCATCGCAGGTCCTCCCACCTTTTGCGGCAGTGGGTGCTCCGCCTGTCAAAGACCCCCAGGGTCCGCACATCCTTGATGATGGCACACCAAATACCCTTTTTCTGGTGGGTGCTGTCCTGCAGGGAAAAGACAGCATAAAGAGGATTAGTCATACCATCCGGACTGTCATCCTCATGGCCCACCATATCCCTCCCATACCCTTACGCACATACATTGACCACCATACATGCAGCAGTCTGCCCAGGACCCCCAGCCCCCCTACATGTGGCTTACACACACAGCACCCAATACATTCATAGCCCACACATCATGCTCACAGTGTACTCACCTGATTGTCTGGAGGACCGTAGAGTAACGTGTACTGGGGAAGGACCTCATCCACCTGTTTCTCCAACTCCTCCGCAGTGAAGGCAGGGGCCCTTTCCCCAGCCACAGGTCACAGCAGCACTTGCCGTGTAGGTCCTCTCCTGTTGAAGGTCAGGTAGCAAGGGAGTTAACACATAGAAAATGGCAGTCACGTCCGCAGCATGCGTACCGTCACCACCGCCGTACATTGCCATTGGCTCCTGGAACCCATATGGCCCAATGATAACCAATGCGAAGTTGTGCAGCGGTCTTCGACCACCTGCTGGGACGGTGCACAACACTAACGGAATTACCTCATTTCCACTTGTCCCTCCTCACAGGTCAGGCAGCTGCCATTTCAGGGGGGCACAAGGCATGACACCTAACTGCGTCACGGCAGACAATGGCACAGCAACTGACTGTCGGATTCACATACTGGTTCTGTAAATGAAAAAAACATAATTAGTGCAATTCATGTGTGAATATGACCATCTGCTCGCCGTTTTCTTCCATAGGCTTCAACCGCTGAGGCTGAATATGAGATGGCGACATCCTCCGGTGTACAGACCCCTGGTGGACCTTGCAACAATGGAGGCCAGACACATTATCCTAACTTATAGACTTGATCGGGCCACAATCCAAGAACTGTGTGCCCAATTGGAGCCAGACCTGAATTCAGCCATCTGCCATCCCACAGGTATCGCCCCTCTAGTGCAGGTCCTGTCAGTGCTCCATTTCCTGGCAAGTGGTTCCTTCCAAACAACAGTGGCCATGGCATCAGGGATGTCTCAGTCAATGTTCTCCAACGTGTTGACCAGAGTGTTGTCAGCCCTGGTGACATACATGCGCAGCTATAGCGTATTCCCCCAGGTGGATGATTTGGCTACTGTGAAAGCTGACTTTTATGCCCTGGGACATATCCCCAACATCACTGGTGCCATTGATGGCGCACATGTGGCATTCCCCCCCCCCCCGGAGAAATGAACAGGTTTATAGGAATAGAAAAAGCTATCACTTGATGAATGTGCAGATGGTGTGTTTGGCGGACTAGCACATCTCCCATGTGAATGCCAAATATCCTGGCTCTGTGCATGACGCCTTTATCTTGGGGAATAGCAGCATCCCATATGTGATGGGCCAACTCCAGAGGCACCGGCTGTGGCTAATAGGTGAACCAAAGGTCCCCACACAGTACAAGTAGGTGTCTGGGTATGTGGTTGTCCCTAAGGGTTAGTGTGTGTCTAACAGGTATCCCTCAATATTTGCAGGTGACTCTGGTTACCTCAACCTCCCATGGTTACTGACCCCAGTGAGGAATGCCAGGACAAGGGCAGAGGAACGTTACAATGAGGCACATGGGCGTACAAGGCAGATTATTGAAAGGACCTTTGGCCTCCTGAAGGCCAGGTTCCTGTGCCTCCATCTGACAGGTGGATCCCTGTACTACTCACCCAAGAAGGTGTGCCAAATCATTGTTGCATTTTGCATGTTGCACAACCTGGCCTTGAGACGAAAGGTGTCTTTTCTGCAGGAAGATGAACCTGGAGATAGTCTTGTGGCAGCGGTGGGGCCCGTGGACAGTGAGAAAGAGGAGGCAGAGGAAGAAGATGTTGACAACAGAAGTAATATCATACAGCAGTACTTCCAGTGACACACAGGTAAGACCTGTAACTTGACTTAACTTTTCAGTTTTCTGTTGGACATTGTACATGGCAGCCTTATTTCCCTATGTCTATGGCCACTTACTGTACCCTTTGGTATCTCTATTGTTAGATCTATGTGTCCCACTCTAGCTCCTACTATGTGTACTGCTGCCCACCAAAGGTCATCCCAAAATATATTTACCTGTACATTTGACTTGCAATGCTTTGATAATGTTGAACTAATACATATTTCAATCATTTGACAGACTCCAGATTTGTATTTGTTCCAATGGTGTTTATTTTAGTGCTCATAATTAGAGGGGGATGTGCAATGGGCTGGGGTGATGGTGGAGGAAAGTCCAGGGTAGAGTCCAGTCTCTTGGTATCACAGGTGCATTGTCCAATGGGGCATAGGAAGGGGAGTAACGGAAGTTCAAGGTGGACAGGGTGAAAGAGTGGGACAGAAGGGTGACAATCAGGAGAGTCTTATTTCCTTGCGGGGGTCTTGGCAATGTTCTCTGGCTTCTGCCTGGATCGTAGGGACTGTTTGCGGGGTGGTTCTCCTTCTGCAGGGAGTGGGGTGCTGGTGGCCCATTGGTCCTGTGGTAGGGCCTCCTGTCTACTAGCACCGGCAGAGGTGGAGGGCTGTTCTTCGGTGTGGCTAGTGTCAGGAGCACATTGTTGTGCCACTGCCTCCCTCATAGTCTTGCCCATGTCAGCCAGCACCCCTGCAATGGTGACCAGGATGGTGTAGATGTTTTTGAGGTCTTTCCTGATCCCCTGGTGCTGTTCTTCCTGCAACCGCTGGGTCTCCTGCAACTTGTACAGTATCTGGCCCATGGTCTCCTGGGAATGGTGGTATGCTCCCAGGATGTTGGAGAGTGCCTCCTGGAGAGTGGGTTCCCTGGGCCTGTCCTCCCCCTATCACACAGCAGTCCTCCCAGCTTCCCTGTTGTCCTGTGCCACTGTCCCCTGAACCGTGTGCCCACTGCCACTGACCCCAGGTCCCTGATCGTCCTGGGTTTGTGGGGTTGCCTGGGGTCCCTCTTGTGGTGGACACACTGCTGATTGATGTGTCCTGGGGACAGTGGCATGGGCCCTCTGGGTGGGTGCTGTGCTGGTGTTTCCTGAGGAGGGAGGCTCTGTGGTGGTATGGGACTGTGGCAGGGTAACCGACTGTCCTGGGGTCCCTGATGGGCCAGGTTGGTCATCCTGATCCAGCATGCAGAGCCTCTGTCATCACTGTGGGCCTCTTCTGGGGGGCTGGATGTAGCTGGCACCTACTCTCCACTGACGTTGAGTAGGGCATCCTGTGGGGATGCAAAAGCAGTGTTATTGTATCTGCGTGTGCCATCTTGTGCATGGGTGGGTTTCCCTGTATGATTGTGATTTTCCTGTCAGCTTTGCCTTGTGTGCGTGGTGATTTTGTGGGCTGGGTGAGTCTCTCTACTGGGCATGCTGTGGTAATGGGTGTCCATGCAGGTCTGTGATGGGGGTCCATGCATTGGTATTACATGCAGGGCTTGGTATGGGGATGGGTGGGTTGTGATAGTGGAGTATGTATGAGGTGGTGGAGTGATGGGGTGAGGGTAGGGGTAGGAGTTTGTGATGACATGCAGGTAGGGTGGGGGGGATATTGTAGTAAAGATTTGACATACCAGAGTCAAGTCCTCCTGCTACTTCTGCGAGGCCCTCAGGATGCATTATTGCGAAGACTTGCTCCTCCCATGTTGTTAGTTGTGGTGGAGGAGGTGGGGGTCCACCGCCAGTCCTCTGTATGGTTACCTGGTGTCTTGATACCACGGAACGTACCTTCCCGCGTAGGTCGTTCCACCTCTTCCTGATGTCATCCCTAGTTCTGGGGTGCTGTCCCACAGTGTTGACCCTGTCCACGATCCTCTGCCATAGCTCCATCTTCCTTGCAATGGGCGTCTGCTGCACCTGTGATCTGAATAGCTGTGGCTCTACCCGGATGATTTCCTCCCCCATGACCGTTAGCTCCTCCTCTGAAAACCTGGGGTGTCTTTGGGGTGCATGGATGTGGTATGTGTGAGGATGTGTGGGGTGAAGTGTGAGGTGTTGTGTTGTGAGGTGCGTGGATGGTGTATGGGTGATGATGTATTGTGCCTTTGAATGAGTGGGTGCTCCTGGCTTGTCTCTCTCTGCTTGCTATCTTTTTTTTCATTGTAAGGGGTTGTGGGTAATGTGGGTGCGTGTTTTATAGTGGTGTGGGTGTGTGGGTGTAGTGTGTGTTTGTGTGTCAGGTGTGTGTAGTTTGAATTGTCCAATGGGGTGGTGTCTTGTAAGTGTGTGTGTATTTTGAGCGTAGCGGTGTGTACTGCCAATGGTTTACCGCGTTTTAAAGACCACCGCAGTGATTCGTGGGTCGTGATACTGTGGGCGTATTCCTGTTGGCGTAACGGTGTGGGTTTTGGTACCGCCAGTTTATCACAGACCTTTGGTCTAGTGGACTTGTTGGGTGTCTGTATAGTGGCGGATTTCTCAGTGTGGGTCATAATACCCGTAGCGGAATACCACAACGGTCATGGTATGTTGGCGGCCGTCGGCACGGCGGTAAGCGGCATTTACCGCCAAGGTTGTTATGAGGGCCATAGTGCCTGGCTACTTGATAGATCAGTAATAGAAGTAGCTGTGGTATTTGGCGGTGTGCCCAGTCACCATCCATGGAAACCTACCAACCAAAAATATTTTTGAAAACTAGATATCCAGAAGATTCTAGGGTGTTGTGCCTTGCATGGATATCACAAGGGTTTTATAGTCAAAATGTCTTTAAAAACACTAAGGCCTATATTTATGAAAAATGACACAAAACTGCTCGAACGCAGATTTGCGTCATTTTTCTTAACGCCAGCTAGTGCCATTCCTTACCGCCATCCTAGTGCCATTTTTATGAAATGACATAGGATAGCGTTAAGTAAGGGATAGCGCCAAAAAAAGGCACACACCACTGCACAGAACCTTAAGTGAAAATGAAGTTAATGCTGCAAAAATGGTGCAAAACTGTTTTGCGGCGCGTAAACATGTCGCAAAAGGGCTAGCGCCATCTTAACACCACAATAGCGTCAAAATAAAAGCAGGAAAGAGTGCAATTGCAAGAGAAGATGGAATCAACAGGTCAGGAGAGACCCACGGAGACCCCCAATACCCAAGTACCAGCCCAGAGGGTACAGAAAAAATCACAGGAGAAGAGAAATTGCAAGTGTTGCTTTAGTGAGGAGTAGCACAACATCCTGGTCAGTGAGGTGACAGATTACCAACATTAGCTATTCATCACCTCCAAATTGCCAGATGGGAAGAGAGACGCAATATGGCAGCAAATAGTGGACAAAATGAACAGTGTCACAGAGGTGAACAGAATTATCACTGTGGTCAAGAAGCTCTGGCATGATTTCAAGAGCAGAACTAAGGAGAAACGTGCCAGGAACTATAAGGCAGCACTGCAGACTGGAAGTGGAAGTCCTGCACCACAGGAGGACCAGGATAAACTGGAGGAGATGGTTACAGCAGTCATGCCGGAGGAATGATCACTGGAATCACAGGACAGGACAGTGCAGACTACCAGGAACCACCACAAATGCATGGTAAGTTGTGGTGGGGGATATCTGGAACTCCACTAACGACAGAAGGGAGAGGCACATTGGACACACTTATTGCATGCTAAAGGGTTGCATCCGAACACATAGGTTCTTAGTAAGATGTACCATCCTCACCCAAGGCACTTATGTACTGACACTGTTATTGTGCTATGCACACTAACATATACACGTCAACATAGGCCGATCACTATGGTTATACTCCACCATGTAAATATGCACCACATTGCCTGGTAGGCATGTGCAAATATTCTGCCTGTGCCATCACAACACGCACTGCATATAGTCTAAGCCCCTGTACCAACAGAATGTAGATATCAGAGACTAGGACGGAGGTCAATACCACCCCAGGGGGTGTCAGGGTGGTGTATCAGGCTAACTCAATGTCACATTGCCTATACTCATGTGTGCTGAATCTTGCAGAACACATTGAAATGTTACCTCCCCCAAAATAGCTTGTACATGTGCAGGAAGGGACACCAACCTGCACATGAACAAATCATTACTTCAAAGCAGCCACCCTGTCATCATGCTGCCAAAATGCTTGTGTTGATGCAGGGAGCAGTAATCTGTGCAGACGCAAGGGTAATTTCAGGACTGTACTATTTACAGGTAAATATGGCACATCACTGTGCATTGAAACTGCTGCAGTGAACTGCAACACATCTTGCAGCTGCCCTGAGCCATGCCAAATGAGAAAATATCTGTCCTAAAGCTTTCAACCTGTGGAACACAACTCATACAGGCTGAACCCACAACAACTCACACTCAGCCATATGTGTCACATGGGAATGGCCACAGAATAAATGCATAGAACACATTGTGCATGTATGGGAACATCATGTGTGAAGTTGTACAAGTAGCTACAATCTCACCATTTGACAAGTTAGAATGCTAGGTCAAACAGAAAATGATGGTGTGTGCTGCTCTGCAAAATTAGGCAGCATCATGCACCGTCGTATTAAAAAAGGAAGGGATGTACCATATACATTAGAATACACCACTCCTCTGTATACCTTTCTGCGCAAGTGGTAATCAGATGTTGTGCGCCAGTGCGGCCACCCTTGCACCATAGTGCAAGGGTGGCTACGTTGAGGGGAAGAATGTGCCTGTGCTAAAAAGAACTCCCTCCTGCACAACAACTACCTGAAAGTGTGATTTGCTCTTACTCTGTGTGCTGCATAATGCAGCACGCATAGTAAAAGCACGAAATGCAGTACAAATGTAAGCTCACTCCTTGATCTTGACATGTGAAACCCACCCATGCTGGTGTCAGATATTGGGCCAGTATCCGGAATACATATAGTCAAAAATCTGAGGCAGTGTCAAAACACAATGGCTGTTGCCGTGGTACGCCCTCGGCAACACCCATTACATGTAGACGCTGCCTCAGATTTACGAGTATCAGTAAACATGTGGCTGTGCAAAAATCTAAGGCCATCCCAGGGGTGGTGTCAGCAAGGCCCAACGAGGAGAAACACATGTGTTTCCCCTTGTTTATACGTTTCTATGTGTGCTGCATTTTACAGCACACACAGATGAGCCAAATTGCCATCAGAGATTCTGTCTGTGCAGGAACGGACAAATTCCCAAACATAAACAATCAAACCTTACAACGCAGACATCGTTGCACAATGGTGCATGGATGCCTGCATTGTGGGTAGGCAGCTGTATGTAGTACCAGTGCAAGGGACAACACAGGGGTGCACCATATGCAAATGAATACAGCGCATGCCTGCGTTGTACAATTGAAGCAGCGGGGGCTGCCACTCTGAGTGCAGCATTGCACTACATCATATTCCATTACTAGTGAGCTTGACTTATACGTGATGCACAATGCTACATATAAGTACAACCACAACTTTGGGTCAGTGACATGTCAGTGAGCCTCCAGTGGCAAATACATGATGTCCAAGGTCTACAGCTGATGCAATACAATATTGATTTTTGACTATCTCATTGCAGAGGATGATTGCTCACGTCCTGCCGACCTGCCTGTTTAGAACTTTCCTGATGACATAGATGACCAGCTCCAAGCCTCAATGAGCAGCCCCTCCAGGATTTCCTAGGAGCACTGGGTAATCATTTTTGCTCACCTTTATCTCCAACTATCAGAATAAGAGTGTAGCCTCATGGAGCATTGCTGATATACTGATCAGGACACAGAAATTTCCAAAGCAATTGTGATGCGTATAATTCAACAGTCATATTTATATGTAAATGACATATATCCTGTACATTTCACCTTTGAAGGGCAATAGCAGAGGACCACACCTATTTCACACATACATGTTGGCTACATGATTCTTTGCAGCATATGGCACACAACTAAGACACCATCAGTCAATGATGGAACAAAACGCATGATACATGAGGCAGGGGATGTGCAATTGTAACAGTAACATTAATGTATGCCCACACCCTTGACAGCAGTAACTGTTACATCACCTATCTTTGCAAAGACCATGTGTGACTAGAATTCCATATAAGCAGAACATAAAAAGCACAAGTGCCACACCTATGACAAGCATTGCACACATGACATTCCATGTACATGTCAGCCCATGTCCTAAGTCCGGACACACCCATGTTCCTGGTCTCACCCCACCCGTCTTAAGAGGTCCCTGGAATGGTAATATGTGTATCCAGATATTTCCTCCTCTACACACACACAGACTAACAATATTAATCCACTGTGCTTAACCATTTAGTATGATATGCCAAAGTCATTGTACATCTGTCTGCATGGACGTCAGGTTAAATAATGCACTGGCTTGTAGTCTCTAAGCCCTGTTATCACCTATAGTTTGCTTCCCATGTGAAAGGTACTGTTGGCCATTTGAACTCAAATCTCACCTACAGGACTTGTGCGAAGCTGATGCAGCGCACGCCTGTGAGCACCTCCATGCAGACCAGCCATTTGAACATGCACTTCCCTTGCAGATGCTTGGAACAGCATAGAAGCTGCCATTTTTTCGATTACACTGTTATGCATTGCTAGAAAAAGAAGCTGTGTATCACAGCCCTTGGGTTTATGTGTTATCTTCCAAAACACAGGACAAACACAGTTTTCCATGTCAACTGTCTTGTGCTTCCTCCGACCAGTCTTAGTCAGACCACTGAGTATGTACCTTGTGAAATTGCTGGATCCTGATTGACTCTGCATCCTGTCAGCCTGACTGGCACCTGTCTGTGCGTTACCCTAAAGGTTTCTTGTGGCTACATATGTATCACACTTGCTTTCCCAACCCTTACATTCCTCCGGGGGTATTTTGTCAGGTGGTTCTTCAATGCAAACTCAAAAACTTATTTAGCATAATCTGCTTATTTCTTGTACCATAATTGGGAACTTGTCTCCAAATACCCAAATCATGGCCTATCCCTTATCTGGGTCTCATGTATGCATGAGCGATAAAGTGTGACAGTGTACCATGCCCGTATGCAAGGATTGGGTATGGTGCCTCCAGCAGAACCAGCACGTCTGATAATGAGCATGAAAAGTCCACACATGTTAGGACCCTGACAGTTCACACGGTGATTCACATTGCTCACAACATATTGATGGGCTGTGCGTGGTGAATAGCTGCAAGATTAATCAACACAGAGTCTATGATGTTCCCAAATGCAGTGGGAACTTTACAGGTCAACCTGTGTACAAATGTTGTAATGACACCTGCCAGTACAAGACTCCTGAGATATGATCTCACTCAGCACACCAAGGTTGCCCTGTTGACAGTCTCAGAACACGTCTGCAGTGACAGGGTGGGACCATCCCCATGTGGGTTCTTTATATTCTCATTGGCTTTATTTCCATTGATCTCCGAAGGATACTCAGTAGATACAGGAATAGCCGCCACTGACTCATGACTAGACCTGGACATACCTGTGACAACATAGACCCCTAAAAATATACAGGATCAACATTGGCCCACACACATGAACCAGACACCTCTGTGCAATTGATCACTGGAAATATGTGGCCACTTGCTGCTTGGTCTGCTGGTCCGCCACTGCCACAGGAGAGTTGTGGCTCTGTCATATGACCACAACTGTGGGGTGATATTACAATTGTGGTTCACTTTGGCTTTCCGTGTCAATAACACAGTACCCACTTAGTCTGTACATGTGCCTGACGCATGGTGGGTTCACCAACAAGTGCCTAGGAAGCAGTATCCAAAATTCCAGGACATGTGATGGGCAGGTTTTGGACCATTTACATGAACAAGCATCTGCTATCTATCTGGTGCATGCTTTGTCATTTGTGGTGTTTACGTTACCCAAAAACTAGAAAATGCACACAGCAGATTTTGCTACATGTATGACTAACACATGTCCTCTCTCATTTCCACACTGACTTGCATCTGAGGGTTGGACACATTGACCCCACATTCATACAAGCCTATTTGCAATGATGCATCTTGTGATGCTCACACAGTGGGTCAACAACAATATTATTAGCCATAGGCATTAAGCCATAGGCATTGAGGTATTGTACTTATGTGAGTCACCTTGCTATCATCTCCTGACGCCAAACATGCCCAATTTGTGCAATACAGATATGTAGGTCACACGTTTGGCCATCTAGTGCGTCAGCCAAGAGTGAAAATCCTGTACATGAAGTAGCGGATCATGGTCTGCAGTAGTATGATGTGTCACATGTGCCCATACACCCTCATGACTAAAGTGGGTGCAATCAGCCTATCACAATATTGTCACAACTGTAATATAACATTAAAATGGCAAAATGACCCAAACCCAGCTAAAGCCTGAAATTTTGCGGCATACGCGTAAAAAAATGACGCTTATGGATGAAAAATTATGCATAATGCCCTGAAATAACAATTGCCGTATTGCTGTATCTTCCACACTGTACCTCAGAAAATCGGTTATGTGTAAAACTATTTCCAAACATATGGATGCGGGCTCATATCTACTCCTGTGCATCGAAAAAAATGACACGCCTATATTTTGACGCATGATGACGCATGATGATAAAAACGCCCGCCATTTTAGGCAGGAAGTGATGTAATAGGATATCCCGTTTACAGAATATGTACAGTGGGTGTACTTTCACTTTCACTTTGCAGTCTGTGACATTTCCTGACTGTGTGGCTGTGTCTCAATTTGTCTCTGTATATTTAGTGAATTTGTCTCCTGTGTGATCTTTTTATTGTCTTTTTGTGAATAAAAACTTGTTGTAGTATCTTTCTGAGTGTTTTTTTTGCTCATTTGTGTTGTAAAGTATTGTCTTTGTTTTGTTGAGAGTCTGTTGTGGGTAGTGTTAGTTTGGGTATAGTTGGGCTGTGTTAGTTGTTTATTTGAAGTTTTTCCTGTTCTACTTTCCTCCTATTCTCCTTTGTTCCCCTTTATCCCCTATTTCTCTGTTGCTACAAAGATGTTGGGTAGGCCTCTTCTTGGCAAGATGGAAGAGGAGGAGATGGATGGATTTATATGGCTGGTGTGCCATTTCCTACCCCTAATGATTGAGGCAGGTGGCCAGGTGATACAGGGGTATCACACTGAGGCACTGAGGCTCAGGTGGGCAAAGGTGTTGCATCATCTGCAACTGATTTATAGGACACCAAGAAATGACCACCAGCTGAAGCACCGCTGGGCTGACCTTATCTCCAGGGAGCAAGATCTGCTGGACCACCTGGGGATTGTGATTAGTGGCCCTGTTGGTGAGTGCAAATCATGTTAATGTGCACGTTTAAATGCTCTGTAGTGACATCAGCTGATTTTTACAATATCTGCTGTCAATGTTGTTGAGTGTGTGGAATGCTACTGAAACATACAGGGTCATATATCAACTTTGTTAAGGACCACAATTGCTAGCTGTTAGGAAGCAAGAGCTCCGCAAACTTACTGAATACATTTGCATTATGTAAGTTAGTGCCGCCTTTGTGTTAAACAGCAACACAAATCAGGAGCCAATAATGTATAGATATAGGCCACAGTTGCCTGTGAGGTATAGAAATTTCCAAATCATTACCATCATTTGTTGACGCAACAGCTAGACTGACTTTCAAAACACTACATGAGGCTGAAAATGAGTGCAGGCTTCACGTCAATTGATGATAGCAATGTGGCCCGAACATATGTCTCATTTGTGTCTGGTGAGTGTGTAAGGAAACCGATCACGGAAATTCCAAAAATCTTAGGGATCATTGTGTCCCTCCTTCATTTCGGCTACATGTCTGATCTGGATTTGAACACAGAGGGAACAAGTTCTAACTGTGCTCAGCAAACATCTTAGACTGGTTTTTGGAGTTTGTTGTGCCACATTTTGATTAGGGGTGGCTTGCCAAAGGTATGCACATGGGTTAATATCTCTGTGGTTGGTGCAACTCATCATAGCTGTGCCATATCAAATGAAGAAACTGTAACATCATGACGGTTAACAACTGTCCCTGCCCCTCTGTACATTGTACCTGTGTGTCATAAATTTGTCATGGTCACAATGGCTGGTTGACTGGTAATGCAATCCTCACGGAAAGTGGCTTTGGATGTCCCTCATGGATACACATGATGAGACGAATACACTCCATTATTATGTCTGCTGACTAATGAAGGAGCATGTTTGCCACCACATGATAGTTAGGGCCACTGCATGTGTGCAGATATGTGTGTATCACTCACTGGAGACCCATGGTATGTACATGTTAGCCGTGCTATATAGGATGCAGTATCATCATGTCTGAGAGGCTTTACTTTCTGATGTTATCTTACACATAGTAATTGTCTTTGGAATTGTTTTACAGTGCACAGACATTGAGCACATTTCTTCCTTCCATGCCTTACAGGTGGACCGGCACCCTACACTGTTGGTGAGGTGGCTCGATTCGAGGACCCAGACAACTCCAGTAAGTGTTGATGTGTGTGTTATGGTCATGTGTGATGGACTCCAGTGTGTTGGACACATAGCAAGATGTGATGCGCTGGCCAATCATTTGTTTTGTTCCATGAGGGGAATATCATTTTATCACCATCTTTGAGTTGGCCAATCCTTATCCTATTGTCTTATTTCGGTATTCTTGGTCAATCCTGTAGGCACCGCAATGTGAATAGGGATGAGTCATGTGGATAAAACTTGAATCAGAAAGAGTTGCACTGGACCAAATTAGTGATTTAGTCAGCCAGTTGTTGTAATTTAGTAGCGATTAAATTTAGCACTAGCAGAAGACATCTTGTATTTAGCAGCTATTGTGAACATTTCGCGGAATCCATTTTGTATTCATGGCACCCATTATCTCTGCCACATGCTGTCATGTGCTCTGTCCTACCTTCCTGTTAACTACTCTCAAAAATCTGTCTAGTGACAAGTTATATTTAGCATCTCCCACTTTGCACATGCCCAGTAAGGTCTGCAGCTGTTAGTAATTAGTAACCGACAGTAATGTGTCTACTAGTCCTTGAAAACTGTTATCCCCTCCTACCTGTCGACTGTGCATTTCCATATGACCTTATATGTATATAAGTCTTGCTTCTATAATTGTGCCACCTTCTTTTAGCCCCTGCGTGGGTATAAAAGGACCATGCTCTCTTAGTTCAGTGTGCTACTTCAAACATTACCGAAGGGTGCTGTTTGAACTGTGGTACCACCTCATGAGGTTTAATAAACTTTGGGCCATATTTATACTTTTTGACGCAAAACTGCGCTAACGCAGTTTTGCGCCAAAAAAATTAGTGCCGGCTAACGCCATTCTGAAGCGCCATGCGGGCGCCGTATTTAATCAATGACGTTAGCCGACGTTAGCCGCCGGCGCTGCCTGGTGTGCGTGGAAAAAAACGACGTACACCAGGCAGCGCCGGCGTAGGGGGATATGGAGCTTGGGCGCCAAAAAATGGGGCAAGTCAGGTTGAGGCAAATTTTTCGCCTCAACCCGATTTGCGCCATTTTGTTCGACTCCCAACCCCCATAGAAATGACTCCTGTCTTAGCAAAGACAGGAGTCATGCCCCCTTGCCCAATGGCCATGCCCAGGGGACTTCTGTCCCCTGGGCATGGTCATTGGGCATAGTGGCATGTAGGGGGGCACAAATCAGGCCCCCCTATGCCACACAAAAAAAAAAATACCTGAACTTTCCTTAATGTCCCTGGGATGGGTCCCTCCAGACTTGGGTGTCCTCCTGGGGTGGGCAAGGGTGACAGGGGGTGTCCCTGGGGGCATGGGAGGGCACCTCTGGGCTCCTTCAGAGCCCACAGGTCCCTTAACGCCTGCCTTTTCCAGGCGCTAAAAAACGGCGCAAAAGCGGGCGTACGTCATTTTTTTTGACCCGCCCACTCCCAGGCGTGAATTTTGCCCGGGAGTGTAAATACGGCGCACATGCCTCGGAGTCAATTTTTTAGACGGGAACGCCTACCTTGCATCTCATTAACGCAAAGTAGGTGTCCACGCTAAAAAATGATGCAAACTCCATGGACTTTGGCGCTAGACGCGTCTAACGCCAAAGTATAAATATGGAGTTAGTTTTGCGTCAGAATTGCATTAAAAAAAACGACGCAATTCCGGCGCAAACGGAGTATAAATATGCCCCTAAGTCTTTTATTTCAATTTCTGTGCCAACTTCTTCCTATATGGTCTGAGGACTTTTTGCAGAGAAGGGTGAACCCCTTGCACTAGTAGGCCTTGCTGAGGCTTACTTCGACACAGTCAGACCCAAATTCTCCCAGAATGGGGCTGCCAAATGCTTACCCACAGACTTCTGCTTCCCAATTCACTAATGTACTTATTAAACTGTATGTTAAACTTCCTAGCAGCATGCAGTGCTACGAGTATGTGGCACTTGAGTGCAATGGCCTAGGTGTGCATGCAACTCGTGGCCAGGGGTGTTCTTGCATCTCTGTGGTTGTTGTAAGTCATGGCTTACTAGTAGTAACTGATGTGGACAAAGGTCTGCATTTCCAAACATGAGTGGCAATGGGATTGGTCAAGGGTTTGCTGTCTCCTATTTGGAGATCCTCCTTACCTGTGGTGTGTGTGCTGAGCCAAACACATGTCCAGCTTTCCTAAGCTTCCTGCGTGTCCTTGTTGTTTGAAATTATTAGTTGTTAGTCCACCCCCTACCCTCAAACACAGGCATAGATTTGTGAATAGTGTACCTGGGACTGATGATACAAGTTTGGTACACAGACATGTAAATCAGTGAATCTTTTGTCTGAACCTAGTATACACACTCATGTTTCGCACATGAGTACTATACTGGCAAGTCAATTTACAACTTGCAGATCATGTGGCCCTAGGTTTCCATCCCGTATGATGACATTTGTAGCCCTGGCAGTGGTGGAGGATGTGCAGCATGATTGTTAGCTGACAACTGGCAGAACATAGATGCCAAAATCATGCCTGTTTTTACCCATCTTGTAGGGTTTGGATATGCTATGTGTGATAGGACCTTTGTAGACTGGCTTGCCATGTACTTCCTCAGGGAAAATCAATGATCTGTATGATGATATGAGCTGTTACAAGTACAATAGATGTATTGTCTGATTTACTTCTTGTGCCATTTCACACAATGCAGTACCTAATGTTAGATTTTCAATTTGTCTTAACAGCTGCAAATATGATACCTATCCAGGTCAGGGAGTTTCAACAGCGGGCAATGAGGTACCAACACATACTTCAAAGTCGAGTCTGGGTACCGAAAAATGGCCTGTAGATATCGCCATGAACGAGCCTCCGGACCCTGGAGGGCATTTCCACAAGGCTGACCTTCTTTGCTCACCACAAACACCACCAGCACCACCACCACTACCACCCAGGTGGCACCACCAGCAGCTGGGACCGTTGCAGGAACATCCACAGCAACTGCTCCAGGCCCAAGCACAGCACCACCTGCAGGGCAGCCCACAGCCATGGACACAACACGGCCCCATACTTCCTAGGCTGGCACCCAGACCACCCCAGCTGCAGCCATTGATCCTGCTACTTTTGGACAAATGCAGTGAAAATTGGACCGTGTCCTTAGGAAGATGAGCCGACTGCGGCAGGAGGTGCGACAGGTCAACCGGCGGGTGCATTCAATCAAGAGGACCCTCCGGAGGGCCAACCTGTAGATGAATAGACGGACATGATTCCCTCCCATCCCTCAACTTTTCTGGTTCTTATACTTTCTGGGTTTAGGGGGCTTAGTGTTAGGTTAGTATAGGATGCTAGTTTAGTTAGTGTTAGTGGGTGGGGGGTCCTGAATATTTCTACTGTTTATTTTTAAGTATATGGGTGGGTGGGGGGCAATGTTGGAGTTCTTGTGCGTTAAAAAAACACACAAAAAAATGTGTTTAGTATAGGATAGTATGTGTTTAGGTTAGTATCTGTAGTCCTCCATGTGTCCCTTCTCATAAGGGGGGTGGGTGTTTGATGTTTAGAACATTTCGTTAAATGTGATAAGTAAGTTTAGCTTAGGTTAGTTAGGGACAGTTGTGGGTAATAAGTAGTTAGAGTAGATTAGGGTAGGTAAGGATTTTCCCTGAGTTTTCCCTTCTGTTTTTACTGTTTAATAAATATGTAGGTAACCCTTTACAGTATGTGTGACATGCTTGTAGATCAGGGCCTTGGCATGAGTGTGCAGTGTTTCTTTTGTATTACATTTTGTGTCCTATGCTGCTAACAAATCACAACTGAGCTGTAACATTGGCAGCTACCCCAAAGCTATGTAGCAAAGACTTGGCCATTCATTGAAACCATCAAACACAGTTACTATGGATCCCAAAGTGTATTATTTTCGTAATGCATGTTTTCAATGTCACATACAGTGCTTCCAGATTTAGGATTGGGGACACTGTGTAATGTCTGACTGCAGTCTCATGTCCAAGGAAACCCTTATAACATAAGTGGTAGTAAGCTCTCTTGTAGTATAGTGTACATAACTCACATAGATCATTTGTTACACTGTTCAGCATGATTACTTATTTGGATGTAAACTCATACACCTCCATTCATGAAGTTTGGTGAGTGTTCACTTATATTTGTGGGCAATGTTACATATGTTAGTTTTGCATTGTAGCAACATTTTGAAGGCACTATTTTATGGTTTAGATATCCCTTGAGGAAGCGTTAATCTGTCCAACACAGCATTATGGTGTATAGTTTCTCTTTTCCTCAGAAATTACCCCAAGGAAGGGCAGAGTATGGTAGAATCCAGGCCAATGTGCATAGTTATCACCCCACAATATTTCAGGACAGTTGTATTGACAATCCATGATATTTGATAGAAGGCAAAATTCAGTGGTCCACTGCATGGTTGATGTGTCACATTACACAGAGACAAAGTGGTTGTGTAAGTGCTATTTATTGAAACGTGCTGTAGTGCTAGATGTACATTGTCCATGATTGTAAGTCCATTATAGTGACATCTTCCATTGTGATCCTACACAAGTGCTAAAGAACATGTCATTGGACATGCTGGGGTGAAGTATCAGACAGTGCAGAGGGACAGGACTTGCCAATGAGTTAGTGAGAGACAATCACTGGGCAGGCTGACAAGATAGACAGTGGTTTGCAGAACAGTGCTTGAGTACAGTTGTTGCAAAACTGGCATGTTACAAAGTGCAGGACCTTGGTAATAGGTGGCCATGTGTCAGGGACTAGTGCTTCCGGGTACTTTTATGTGTGAAGGTGATCTGTTCTTTGTCTTCATCTTCTGATGTGTGTGTTGCCTCCTCTGCCCTTGGTGGTGGTGGTTGTGAAGGGGCAACACACACCTCAGTTTGTGTAGACGTAGAGTCAGACATCTCAGTAGCTGCTACCTATGGGGGTCGTAAGGGCAGTACTGCTGCAAGAAGGATCTGCTGGTTCTTAAGAATTGCAGCCACATCATGATGTTAGGCAGCCAGGTCAGCTCTGAGGGGTTCAATGTTGCGTTCGTGCATGCGTTGACAGGATTGCTGTTGTAAGTGTTGGGTCTTTCCTTCAGCCTTTTTTCTACTTCCTGCAAGATAGTTGTTCACCCTTGCATAGCTGCTGCCTGTTCTTCAGTTTACATCATGCACAAACGCACCCCCTCTAGGCAGGCTGCCATAGTTTGCATCCCCACCGCACCTCCGTGGCCAGCTCCCACTGTACTCCTACTACAGTTCTCTCAAAGCTGGTGCCAGTGTCATCAGAGTCCTCAAAGGTATGGGAGCTGCCAGGCCTTACAATTGGGGTGGTGGGAGGATCCTGTGTGATGGCTGCTGAATCTGTGCTCCTCCTTGTGACTGAAGGTGTGGTCTGGAGGGTCCCAAGGACATCTTGGAGGGTCTGGAGGCTGATGTTTGTCAGCTCGTCATCCATGTCATCAGGTTAGTCCTAGACAGGCATATCCGCAGGAGATCCATCGTCCTCTGCAATGAAATACGGTACAATTAGTGTGTCTGTGTTGTGGCATTTGTGATGTGACATGCCTGCCTTGTGATGCTTTTCACATTGTGATCTTGGTTCCTGTTCATTGATCCAGTCTTTCAGATGAGCATTCTCCCAGGCTTATGCCCCACCTGCATGTCACATGTATTGTGGTCAGTTTGTGGACTTGTCAGCATCATCTCCTCTAGGTGTTGGTTCTGGCCAAATAGTGAATTGCCACCTTCTTGTCCTACTCAACCCTCCCCCTACTTCCATTCTCATGGTGAGGCCTTTCAATGGCTGTGGGTGCTCTGATGGCACTAGCAGCGCACTTAACAATCTGGACCTGCCCCAGTCTCTGATCTTTCACATCCACCTATATGTTGTTGAAATGTAGCGTATACTATACATAGCATTGTTAGGGCAGGATATGGATGTCAGCATTGGTAATGTGTACAGCTGATGTTGGGGAATGTGTGGTACATTGGATTGCCCTGATAGTCGTAGCAGTGTCCTATTTCCTCCTCTGACTGTGCAGGTGTATTTCAGTGACCAGTTACATGTGTCCTCCCCCTCAATGCTGTTGTCTGAGCAGTATGACATTTGGGATGGTGCACTGTGACCTAGGCACAGGATGGACCCTGACATATGCAGCATGGGTGTGACATTAGTGCTGTGTACCTCCTAATGTTGATGACATTGGCTGATGTTTGCGGCAACTATGGGCATTCACATTTGATAGGACTGGAACATTTGTCTTGTTTCAGGAGATTGTTAACGTTGTCATCCTAAACCCTCTAATTTCGGTGTATATGATCCATGGGGACGTTACTGCCATTGTTTACTTGACCGGCACACACAGCAGAGGTGGTAGTGGCAACTGTTGTCAATGTTATATTCCAGTTGTCGGTATGGCTAGAGGTTGTTAATTGGGCCCTAGTTGATGTAGGGAGTATAGTGGCTGATGTGTGACGGGATGTCAGTTTGACGTTGCGCCCTTCCCTCCTGGCGTGGCTTTACCTTTCCAACATCATTGGCATGGTAACATACCCCCATGGAAAGGTTGTTGGTGTTGTGTAATGGTGTGCCCCAGGTTTCCTCTGAACGGGCCATGCCCCTGTGCCGTGCCCCTTTACCCATGCCACTCCATGTATATGAAGACTTATATGCATTGTGTAGAAGGTATTCCCCCCGGTTGCAGTTAACATTAGTGCATTTTAATTCCCCATGCGACTTAGCCTGCATGTGCGTTGTCTCCTGGTAGTCTGCACTGTCCTGTCCTTGAATCCCTGTGACGATCTCCTCAGGGATGACGGCTGCAACCATCTCCTCCATGTGGTCCAGGGGCTCCTGTGGTGCTGGACTCCCACCTCCAGTCTGCAGTGCTGCCTTCCTGTTCCTGGCCCTCTTTTGCTTGGTTCTGCGCTTGCAGTCATGCCAGTGTTTCTTGCACTCGATGACTGTTCTGCGTACTTCTGCCACACTGTTAATGTTGTCAACAATTTGTTGCCATATTGCCTCTCTCCTACTGATTGGTAACTTTTAGGTGACAAACAGTTGGTGCTGGTGTTCCGTCACCTCTTTCACCAGAATTTCCTGCTCCTCTGCACTGAAGCGACACTTTCTTTTCTTCTTCTCCCTGTTGTGGGTCTTGTGTGGGTCCTCCTGGCTGTTTCCTGGTCTGTTGTCATCTTCCTGGGGTCTGTACAGGCATCTGGGATCCATTTTGGCTCTCCTCTGCTGAAATGGCTGTGTTTGTGGCGAGTTTTGACGCTATTGCGTAAAAAAAGCGCGACATATCCGGCTTGCGGTGCCATAAATCAGCTCACAGTCATTTCTGCTGTGTTAATGTTGTTTTCCTTTGCGACGTGACGCTGTGGTGTGCGTCAAATAAAATGACTCACACCTGTGGTTTGCGCCGCTGTGCGTCAAAGTATGAATTTGGCGCCCGCACAGTGCACAGAAATGGTGTTAGCCGGTGGTAATATTTTTTACGCAAAATTCCATCGGTGCAGTTTTGCGTCAAAAAGTATAAATATGGGCCTAAGAATCTTTGCCCAGAGCAAGGGCTCTTTTTTAATTACTGTTGTGGGAACTTGATCTGGACCTATTGCTCCCGAGGCGCTCATCGACGTTATAAACCCCTCTATCTCAGTGATTGTAGGGGCACCAAAGGCATCGGGCTCCACCCAACAACCAGTCATAAGGTCCAATTCCTCTAATTCCGCATCCTCATTTTTTTGCGTACAGGGAGAGGATTTAGTCCCTCCATTCTGACTCAGCAATTGGTGGTGCTGAGGGAATTTTGCATGACCCACAGCCTTCAGAAATAAGTGACCAAAATTTACAACTGCTTTTCACCCTGGCTGCTTCCCTGAAAGCAATCCAGCGCTGATCTGCCTCCTCCTTCCTTATTCTGACTTTCATTCATGCTCTTCTCCTCTGAAGAAGGGAAATTCTTCTACCCCTCTAATCCAATTCCCACCCGTGCTATAACCGAACCAATCTGTTAATTTCTCTGTTCAAGAGGAGAAGAGGGATCCTTAATTTCTTTTGTGGAGGTTTGAAACATTATGGCTCGAATCTTGGAATAATGTTTCCCATGAAGTCGCAGAAACATTTTAATGGCTCTTTATGCCATGCATCAATATTTCTCAACACTATTTCAAGTGATTCGTTCAAACACAAACTTTTCAAAGGTGACCAGTGCATTCGACCAGTTTTCGCATTAAGTTAATTTTTTCACTCTTAAAATTCCATATTTCAATAGGGGACATTTGAAGTTTTGGCGAAAAGCTCAAGATCTTATGGTCACTAAGTGTAGTATCCATGATCGACATATACTCCAATATTTGTGGTAGGGGGTATGAGGTCAAAAAATAATCAATGATAGAATTACTTAGGCAGGATTTATGAGTAAAAGCTGCTGGGGAGTCCGACTGAAACTGGTAGTTCAAAATTATACAGCTAATTTCCCTCAAGCCTTTTAGCAGAATGTACCCCCTTTTGTCTGTCCTAAATCTGGGAGGAAAAAAATAGGTGGGATATTGAGGAAGGACTCCTTCTCTATATCACTAAAGGTAGAGAGGGATGCATTCGAGATTTTGCAGTTTAAATCCCCCGCTATCAATACTTCAAATACGGTTTCATGTGAACTTAAAAAGAAGAAATACAATTCAACATATGCAATAACATCCTATCATGCTTCCTATCAGGGGGAATATAAGCGTTTACCACTAAAATTGGCATTGTCCTACCATCCTCTAATATTGGCACAATTCTAATTATCTGATAATAATTGTGTAAGGTCGGAATGATTTCAAACTCCCATTTGTAATTATTGCTTAAATATATGGCGGTGCCCCCTTTTGCATGCCCCATCTTGGACGCCTGTGCTTTTTGACAAGGGACCGTGTACCCAGGGCAAGAGATATTAGTTACGCTCCAGGTCTCCTGGATGCAGATTACGCCAGCTTGAAGAGAGCAGATATGATCAAATTTACCTATATAATTCTCTAATCCTGCAGCATTCCAGGAGACCACTTGGAGATTATGGTTAAAGACCATTTTGTAGGGATTTCTCCTTTGCCCTGGCATTATTTAAAGCCCCTGCCAACCAGCTTCAATTATCTTGGAGAGGACTCCGAGAAGGAGACTGAGCCTCTTTGATGAGCTTTACCACTCTTCCTCCCTGGGAGAGGGAAACCTTCACACTCTCCAGGGGAGGAGCCGGAGACTGTTGCCCAAGGGAGATGCTACTTTTATTCATGCATGCAGCAGGGGGGAACTGTATTCTATGCAAATGGGAATCCTTACTCTGAACCGGGACCACATCTATGCCTCTGCATTGTAATTGTTCGCAGTTGACTAAAATCAAATTTACAATAGTTTTAGAGTAAAACCAGACTCTAGACTTTGCAGAGTCAAGATCCTGCATTAAACATACACGAGAAATGTCACCACTTTCAATTAAATTTAACTCTGGTATATCTCTAAAACATTATATTAAATGAGAACGGTTTAAAAGTAAATTTGAGTCAAATAAGACACAAAACTGAAGGCACGACGTTGTCCTAGATAGACCGAAAAGATTCTCCCTCTCACAATTAGCAAATCCGCCACCCAAGTTGTCAAAAATTAAATGCTGGGTATTACAAAATACATCAGCATGTGGGTTAAGGGAAGAGGTCACCTTCTTTACAATCAGTAGTTCATCTGATTTGTCCGCGGAAAGCTCCCAAAAGGGAACTAGATCAAGTTCTTCCTTAAATGTGGAAGGCACTACATCTTCCAAGTCTTCCAAAACATTAGACCTCTCCTACATTAGGTCTTTATTGATGACTTCCATGGCGGGAGGAGTTCCTGAGGGTATCTGGCCTTGGAACTTTACCTTTCTAGATTTTCTTTTGGAAATTCGCCTTTTAGCTTGTCTTCCCTTTTTGGGACTTTCCCAGATTCCCTTCATTGTCTACTTGCTTAATCGATTCAACCCTCCAATGCTCCACACTTGGAAAAATAGTGAGTGACTTAGACTGAAGTAGAAAGATAGGAAATGGGGCCATAGACGAGGATAATTTTAACTCAGAGTTTACAGACACAGTAATATTCAACTGCGAGGGTGATGGAGAGAATATATTTTCCAGGGAATAATCAGAACTTTCCAAATTAAAACTTTCCTCACGTATTACTGGAGAGGGGGACACTATTAGTTTCCCAGCCTGGGTTCCTCTCGTAGACAAAACAGAAGATTTGATTGAGTTTATGTACAGATTTGCATCCAACAGATACAGCAGTATACTGGAGCAACTACCTCCCAAATCCTTGAAGGCCTCCTTTACAGCAATCAGGTTTTTCTCAATTGGGGTTAAACCTTCTTTCTTTTGACCAGTCAGGACTTTCAATATGGCCAATAGAGTATCTTGGGTATGATCGAAGCTATTTATTGATTTTTCCAAGAGCGCTAAGACAGATGAAAGTGTTCGTCCTAGGCATTTAAAGGACTCTGAAATTACTCTATGTTGATCCAGGGGGGCACTTGGCAAATTTCTGGTAAGCAGAAACTCAGGGGTGAGAGAAGGAAATCCTGGAGATAGAGAGAGATCCAATGAGTATGGCTAATGTGGGACATGTACCATTATTTGATGTCCTTAGTTGTTTCCTTGGGCAGCTTGTTTGGGTTGTATATTTCTTGTGACTTCAATATTGGAAAAGTGCTAGGGTACAAATGGTGTTGTCTATCACAGCCTCCTGTCAAGGTTGCATGCGATGGACAAATAACATAGGGGGTCATTCTAACCCTGGCGGTAAAAACCGCCAGGGCGAATGACCGCGGTAGCACCGCCAACAGGCTGGCGGTGCACCGCTGGGCATTCTGACCGCGGCGGTTCAGCCGCGGCCAGAAACGGAAAGTCGGCGGTGTACCGCCGACTTTCCGCTGCCCGTGAGAATCCTCCATGGCGGCGGAGCGTGCTCCGCCGCCATGGGGATTCTGACACCCCCTACCGCCATCCTGTTCCTGGCGGTTCTCCCGGCAGGAACAGGATGGCGGTAGGGGGTGCCGCGGGGCCCCTGGGGGCCCCTGCAGTGCCCATGCCAATGGCACTGCAGGGGCCCCCGTAAGAGGGCCCCAAAAGGAATTTCAGTGTCTGCCTAGCAGACACTGAAATTTGCGACGGGTGCAATTGCACCCGTCGCACCTTCCCACTCCGCCGGCTCAATTCTGAGCCGGCGTCCTCGTGGGAAGGGTGTTTCCCGCTGGGCTGGCGGGCGGACTTCCGGCGGTCGCCCGCCAGCCCAGTGGGAAACCCAGAATGACCGCCGCAGTCTTTTGACCGCGGTACGGTCTTCTGGCGGTTCCCGCTTGGCGGGCGGCTACCGCCGCCCGCCAAGCTCAGAATCACCCCCTAAGTATGCTACTGACGAACATGACTGGGTTTTGTTACTGACCTGCCCATCCTCTAGGTACATATGTGAAATGTTGACATGTAGACATTGATGGGTTGTCCAGTCAATGTTAGTCTATGTGTGTCCCTTCTCCATTTATAGGAATGGTAAGGCATGTATTGTCACCTAAATGTCTCCCATTCTTTAGGCTGCTTGCACTTTGTGCACACCTTCTACAGCAACATTATCCATGCAACATGTGAATTGAGTAATTGGAAGATGTACACATCTCCTTCTAATGGCTACTTGATAGTTATGTTTCCATTGACGGTATTTGTGAGATGCCATGAGGTCCACACACATAATATTACTCTTGCCATAGCACTTGTGTTGGCTCCAGTTCAACTCCTTTGTTGTGTTTGTAAGTATCTGTGGGTGACTCAAAGCTATCCATCCACAAACTCCATTGAACCTGGGTATGCATTTCTTCCGTCATGCACCAACCTAGATAACTCTTACCATGACTGAATGATATTGAGGTGTGAAATCATCTCAGTGCTGTGCAGTACATTTTCCAAATGCTACATATATGGCTAGGTCTACTCACACTCAGATTGGTGTTGTGTCACAGACATTTTTGAACAATGCTGAACATAGTAGCACATCCCACAACTGATTGCAATGTTGGAGGACACAACATGTATTGGGCAATTTGTTACTGTTACTATCATGCTCTTGTTCTGTCATGTGAGTGACAATAAGTGGTGTGTATTGTTTGGTGCTGTGTGTTGTATTTATACACAGCGTACCTTATTTACATAGTGAAAATTAGGCACTCTGCCTACATTCAACCCAGATAAAAATTTGGTGGTGCATTGTCCCAATAAATCCATGGATCGTGAGTATGAGTTATTCTGCACCCATAGCTGATACTTTAGTCAGGCAATCCATTGCACAGTCGACCGTCAACATGTGTGTGCCATAAGTGAGGTACAGTCCACCATGTGTCATGGTTGTGCCCAATGGCAGTGCCAAGACACACTCCAATGGAATTACTGTGCAGGATCAGCATCAGAAATTGGTCATTGACATTGACAGAATTATCTTGCAAACAAGTGGTAGCGCACACAAGAGGATTCCTCCTTTCAGGGCAAGGCACCTGAACATGGATTTCAGGAGCCCAAATGTCCTCTCCTCCAGATTGTGAGTTTTTCTGTGTCCCTCGTTGTAGGCCTGCTCTTCCATCGTTGTGGGATTGCCAAATGGGGTCCTGCAAAGGATAGAGAGAAGATGTGTTGGAAAGTGTTGATAAAGGCTTGGAACATACCATGGCAGTAATCCTTTTTAGTTTAAGTGGTGATACAAACTTGCTTGTGGTATAATGTATGTTCCTATTCTTGTGAAATGGTTTCAATGGACTGTGTTGATGGACATGACTATCTTGGGTAGTGGCTCAAGGGCCTGGGTAAATTTATGTTGATCCTAAAATGATGGTAATGACTTAGGTAAATGTGTTGTGTAGTCCATATTTGAAGTGTAAGATGGAACATACCACCTCCTAGCACCACAATGGTGTTGGATGTTGAAACACTATAGTTGCCCTACAAAGCCAGGATGTGCCATCCATGTTACCATGTGGCACTACGCATGCAGTGTGACACTTTGTGACCCTTTGTGGCAGATGATAGTTGTGTCAGCAATGAAGTGCACATGAGTGTGTTTAACACATTAGTAGGATGATGTAATTTGGTGCAGTAGTATCTCCTAGCTTCCAAAACATGATTTCTGACGGACACTTTCTGCTCATGCACAGTGCAGGCTTTTGGAGGGGGCACAGCTATTTTTGACATGGGACCTCTAATACGGTGCATGTAAGGTCAGGTATGTCCTCTATACTCCTAACAAGTCATACTATGACATCCATGATTGTTAGTGTTGTTTTTACAAACTCAGCACCATGGTGGACCGTTTCTGGTATGTGCAACGGACATGGTGTTGTTAGGGGGCACTAGGGGCACATGTGAGGTGGCTCTGGAGTAGGTGCTGTCTTATGTCTCATGATTAAGTCCCATGGTCTTTAATGGCAGATAAATCTGTATTTGTACATGTGCGACACAATGCAGCAGACAGGTGTATGTGCACACTACAGGTATGTCAGGTATGTCTAGCTGAGAAATATTTGGTTATGGCAGCACATTGGTGCTATTTGATTTAGGTTCTGCCAGAGGCTTGCACACCATGGTTTACTTGGGACTGTGCCTATGTGTGACTTCTTCAAAATGATCATAGCCTATGACATTGACATGCCTGTGCGCTACTTTGTTTGGTGTGATGTGTGTGTGAGATCTGTATTTAGTTGTCAACCTGTGGACACTTGTAGTGGTTTGTGAGCAGCTTCTGTATGCAAAGGGGACTTGGCTGCACCTGTCCATTGTGTGGCAGTCAGGGTGTGGCTGTGTTATGAACATTTGGGTGTATGTGTTTGTGACATGCAGAGTATGCAGTATACTGTGACATGTTGCATATGTGTTGTTGCCTGTACATCTCTGTGGCCCTGCCCATGTGTATTTAGCATGGTGTTTATCTTGTTTGTTCTACATGGTTGCTGTGTTGTGTGTAATGATTGGTATGGTGGCTTAGCTCTGAGTAGCCCATTGCCATTTTGGCCACCCTGGAACTGCTGGTTGATGGTGCAATGACAAAAGATGTATGCTTCATGGACGCTGCCCTGATAGTTTGCCAGGATGTTGCTGAAGAACCCACGGTGTTCCACAATGACCTGCACATTGATAGAATTTGTGTGCTTGCGGTTCCTATATAGGTTTCCTGTTGCTGCAGGTGGCACCAGTTGGACAGGAGTACAGTCCATTGCACGCAACACATGCGTACACCCAGCAATGTGATAGAAACCTTGCTTGGTCTCCTGCTGCAGATGCTGGGTGTTTGGGAAGCAGATGTGGTGGGGTGTGAGGCTTAAGATTGGGTCCAGGACCTTTGGGAGGAAGATGGAGAGGGATGACTGGGAGATGCCAGCCACTTGTGCACTCGTTATCTGGAATGATCCATATGCCATCATCTGGAGGACAGCAAGGAGTTTTGTCGTAGGTGGAATTTGATGGGGAGTTTGCACCCTTGCCATGATGTGTGGCACAATATGGTACAGCAGGCGTACAATGAACTACCGGTTGAGTCTGTACATCCAGACCACATCTTCTTCCCTCATTCCAAGAATGTTTGTCCGCTGTCTAAATATCCTATCCCTCCTTCAGTGCTGCCTTTGTGGCTGCTGTAGTGGTGTTTTGGGGTTGCTGAGGTGGTGGTGGAGGAATCTGCTGTCTTTGCAGACATCTGCGGCGTGTACCCAGCTGGAGCAGTACGACTTCCATGTTGTCCTGGACGTTTCCACAGCTCTTTCTTTGTGTTTGAGTGGTGGTGTGAGAGCCTCTTTTTAACACCTGGTCTGACCAGGCATTAAAATTTGACGCTAATCTGACCTAGCCACCTGCTTTATTGGTTAGTGTCATTTTTGCGTTGGGAGTTAAATATGGTGCTAAAGGGTTGGAGTTGTGTTTAGGACGGGAACGCCTACCTTGTATCTCATTGACACAAGGTGGTTTCGCACATCCTAGAAATGTTGATAACCCCAATATTTTGATGCTAGACTGGTCTAGCGTCAAAATATAACTATGGAGTTAGGTTAGCGCCATTTTAGCGCCAAAATAAATTGCTCTAAGGCGACACTATACATAAATATGGGCCTAACTTTGATAAACATCATGCATGTTCCTTATATTTCTGTGATGAAAATTTCTGGAATCAGCTGGGATCTACAAAATTCCAACTAGCCAGTGATATCTCTTTTGACCTGATAAAAAGGCTACCTTTCTTGTGTGGGAGTTCCCTGTTAGGACTACCATTGACTCTGATTGATCTGTTCCTAACACAGGCACTAGGCACACCCACACAATAGGGGTAGCATTTTTATCAGAGCAAGTGGGAAAACACTGGGTGGTATCAATTTTCTGGATCCCTATAGATCCTGGAGGTTTACGTCACAAAGGCAAAGAAATGTTTTGATTTTAGGCAAAGTGTGAGACTTGCAGTGTATTGTGGTTAAGAAAATATCATGCGATCCACATAAAGCACACAGGTGGTCATTACAACCCTGGCGGACGGTGTTAAAGGTGCGGTAATACCGCAAACAGGCCGGCGGCAAAAAAAAAAAGGGAATTATGACCCTGGCGGAAACCGCCAACAAAGACAGCCACTTTAACACACCGCCCGCCACGGCGGTACAGACAAGCAGCGCGGTGGTCACCGCCAAAAGACAGGCGGAAGACAATGTACCGCCCACACTATTACAACCCACCAATCCGCCACCTTTTCCGGGCGGATTCACCGCGAATAAAAACACGGCGGAAACAGCTTTTGCAATGGGAAAACGCTCACCTGAACACATCCCACGAGGAACGAGGACACCATGGAGCCCGAACTCCAAATACTCCCTGCACTTGTTTTTCTGCTCCTTTACGAACAACAGCTACGTAGGCGCAGAAGATACCGGTGAGTACTGCACCTACGACACGGGGGAGGGGAGAGGCAAAAGTTAGGGGGACACCCACCAAACAACCCCACCCTCGCATATCACAACATACACACCAATGCATTATCAAAAATCACACTAACAACCCACAATCCCCCCGGAAGAATGAAAACACAAAGCCAAATTCGGGCAAACATTGTAATGTGCCAATATACATGTCATAAAAATATATACAGATAAATATATCTCAAAATTACTCTTATTTACACATACAATCCGAGAAGTAGAGCAGATATGTACACAACAATGTCCGTGCACCAACATTCCAAAAATGCATGGGCGGGGCCCACAAGAAATACCTGACCATATCGGAGAGAACACTGCCGGGGCATCAGATGGAAATAAAACAGGCACCTCAGGGGGAAGGGAAGGGAAGGGGGGGCACCTCAGCCAGATGAATGCAGAGCCAGATCCACGACAGGACTCCATGCCCATTGATGTATCCTGGGGAGTGCAAAGCCACAGTCTCTCAAGTCTCTACAGTGGGTGGTTTGCCCACTGTGCCATCCTGGGGAGTGCAAAGCCACAGTCTCTCAAGTCTGTACAGTGGGTGGGATGCCCACTGTGCCATCCTGGGGAGTGCAAAGCCACAGTCTATCAAGTCTCACAAGTGGGTGGCTTGCCCACTGTGCCATCCTGGGGAGTGCAAAGCCACAGTCTCTCAAGTACATGCAGGTCTCCACTGGTTCTGGAGGGAGACCGATGCCCAAACTGGATGAGTCTCCACGTGAAAGTAACTGTCCTGTCCCTGTCCCAGCTGCACATGGGATAAGGATGACTGATGTGGCGGACTTTTCATTCTTACACGGTGTTTGCCCTGTTCAGCGTTGCTTTGCCATAGGGGTCTTTGCCCTGTTCAGCGGTGCTTTGCCATGGCGGTTCTGGACAGTTCAGCGGTGCTTTGCCATGGCGGTCTTTGCCCTGTTCCGCGGTGCTTCACTTTGCTGTCTTTGCCCTGTTTAGCGGTGCTTTGCCATGGCGGTTCTGGACAGTTCAGCGGTGCTTTGCCATGGCGGTCTTTGCCCTGTTCAGCGGTGCTTTACCATGGCGGTTCTGGACAGTTCAGCGGTGCTTTGCCATGGCGGTCTTTGCCCTGTTCAGGAGTGCTTTGCCATGGCGGTCTTTGCCCTGTTCAGCGGTGCTTTGCCATAGCGGTCTTTGCCCTGTTTCAGCGGTGCTTCACTTTGCTGTCTTTGCCCTGTTCAGCGGTGCTTTGCCATGGCGGTTCTGGACAGTTCAGCGGAGCTTTGCCATGGCGGTCTTTGCCCTGTTCAGCGGTGCTTTGCCATGGCGGTTCTGGACAGTTCAGCGGTGCTTTGCCATGGCGGTCTTTGCCCTGTTCAGCGGTGCTTTGCCATGGCGGTCTTTGCCCTGTTCAGCGGTGCTTTGACATGGCGGTTCTGATACGGACATTGGTGTGTGGCATGACGATCTCCACACTGGACATTGGTGTGTGGCATGACGATCTCCACACTGGACATTGGCGTGTGGCATGACGTTCCATCATTGCCCAGCGGGGCTGTGGCAACCTGGCCCCTCCTGGGCTGTGACTCTGGCGGTGGTCTCCTGACCAGTGACGATACTTGGGCCCTCCTGGGCTGTGACTCTGGCGGTGGTCTCTGGACCAGTGACGATACTTGGGCCCTCCTGGGCTGTGACTCTGGCGGTGGTCTCTGGACAAGTGACGATTCTTGGGCCCTCCTGGGCTGTGACTCTGGCGGTGGTCTCTGGACCAGTGACAATACTTGGGCCCTCCTGGGCTGTGACTCCGGCGGTGGTCTCCTGACCAGTGACGATACTTGGGCCCTCCTGGGCTGTGACTCTGGCGGTGGTCTCTGGACCAGTGATGATACTTGGGCCCTCCTGGGCTGTGACTCTGGCGGTGGTCTCCTGAACAGTGACGATACTTGGGCCCTCCTGGGCTGTGACTCCGGCTGTGGTCTCCTGACCAGTGACGATACTTGGGCTCTCCTGGGCTATGACTCCGGCGGTGGTCTCCTGACCAGTGACGATACTTGGGCCCTCCTGGGCTGTGACTCCGGCGGTGGTCTCTGGACCAGTGACGACGGTGCTGGCGGTTGTGTCTCGAACGCCGGACATGATGGCGCACTTCTCCGCCTGGGCAGACTTCCTCTGGACCTTCCCCACCTTTGTTGGAGTTACAGATGACTCACCAATCCCCTTCGATCCCATGTCACTTGTTGTCCCACCAGGGGTCTTAAGACGGTCCCGTCGTCCACTCTCCATTTTAAGAGCGTTTACAGGGGGTGGGCTGCCAGTGCCTTGGCTCCGGGTCCTACTGCCTGCCCTGGTGGACGGTGCACTCCAAAAGCCTGGAACACGCACCACTGGTACTGGAGGCTTTTTGGCTGAGGCGCTACGACGGGACTGATGAATTGGAGGGGGGGTGGGGGCAAAAAGGTCAATTTGACAGAGGGACAGTTTCTGACGAACACTGGGATGGGTAGCTGGAGGGGGTCTGGGAGTGGAGGAAGAGGAGGTGGTTGTAGGAGGTGTCACTTTAGCTGTTTTGGGTGTAGGTGCAGGTACTGGAGGCTGTTGTGAGGTGGATGGATGTTGGGTGAGTGATTGCCGGCGTTTGTGTACTTTGGGAGGGGGCGTCACAGACACACTGGGAGAGGACACAGGGGACGTGTAAATGGTAGTGGAGGTGGTGAGTGCTGGTGAGCGGCTTGTGGTGCTTGGTGTCCTGGTGCGAGTCCTAGTGCCTGTAGATGTGGTGCATGCAGGTGTGTGTGTAAACGACACTGGGAGGGAGGAGGGAGAAGAGGAGGAGGGGGACACAGTGGAGGCAGTGGATGTTGCTGTGTCTGTATGTGGGTGAGGCTTGTGTGAGTGCCTGTGGTGTGTGTGGTGCCTATGTTTGCCTGAGCTACTTGTGTGTGTTGACTTGTTTGCATGCTGGTCTGTAGGTGTGCTTGGGATGGGCTGGGGTACAGGAGATTGGATCTGGGTGGAGGAAGTTGGAGGGGGGAGGCTAGACACAGGGACAATGGCTGCCATCAGTGCTGAGGCCAGAGATTGCAGGGTTCGCTGAAGGACAGCCTGACCAGAATGAATGCCCTCCAGGAATGCATTACCGTGTGGCAACTCTCGTTCTACACCCTGGATGGCATTCACAATGGTAGACTGCCCAACAGTGAGTGACCTGAGGAGGTCAATGGCCTCCTCACTGAGGGCAGCAGGGGTGACTGGGGCAGGGCCTGAGGTTCCTGGGGCGAAGGTGATGCCCACCCTCCTGGGTGAGCGTGCACGGGGCGAAGGCTGAGGGGCTGCTGGGAGGGCGGTGCTGGTAGGGGGGGTGGCGGCTGTACCTGTAGAAGTGGGGCGCACAGATGGGGCCGCCACCACAGGGGAGCTCCCATCCGTGGACGAGTCCGTGTCGCAGGTTGGTGATCTGGTGGCCGACGTGAAGCTCCCCTCGCCCTCCGTCCCACTGGTGCATTCAGAGTCTGTGGTGTGGCCCTCCATGGCCATGTGGGATGCAGCTCCCTCGTGCTCCGGTGCCCCTGTACCTCCGCCTGATGATGCTGATGGACAAAAGGACAGGGAGAGCAGGAAAAGGGGGGAGACAGAAGAAAGAGAGTTTTAATGCATGGCATTCCGCTACCGTTGGCGGACAAGACAGACGCAGCAGCACCCTGCATTACGCCTTGCTCCTGACCTCTGCAAATGCAATTTCTGGGACATGGCCTACATGGCAATGGTGGAAATCTGCGCACATGGATGCCACAGGGGCAACTATACCTCAATTTGGCACTCTGCTGAGGTGGGGTTGAGTGCCACATGGCCTACAGTACGGAGGGGCCTTGCCTACCTAACTCGCCCTGGCCTAGGTACACCCACAGGCCTCCTCCCCCACCCAGACCCCTCTAATGCGCGCAAAGTCCGCAGAATGAGGTTGTACTCACCCCCTTGTGTCTGCTGTGATGTCCTCAAGCGCCCATCCAACTCCGGGTAGGCCACCGCCAGGATCCGGAACATCAGGGGGGTCATGGTGCGACGGGCACCCCTACCACGTTGGGAGGCCATCCCCAGCTGAGCCTCCGCTGTCTTCTTGCTGCAGCGGCGAATGTCCTCCCATCTCTTACGGCAGTGGGTGCCCCGTCTCTGGTGGGCCCCCAGGGTCCGGACTTCCTTGGCGATGGCATGCCAAATGTCCCTCTTCTGGTGGGCGCTGACCTACATGACATGCACAAGGAAAGAGGAACCGTCATTACCAACTGCACCGTCAATGTGAGTGGCCCCCTCCCTACTCTGGCCATGTGGCCCATTCATTCCCATGCATTAATGTTCTATGAACTCTGGCCCCTTCCCTCTTCCACCCAGCCCTCTCCATCCAGGCCTAGCCCATACAACGTGCTCCCTGTGTACTAACCTGTTGGTCTGGAGGACCGTAGAGTAGCGTGTACTGCGGGAGGACCCCATCCACAAGTTTCTCCAACTCCTGTGCAGTGAAGGCAGGGGCCCTTTCCCCAGACGCAGCAGCCATCGTCGCTTCCAGACCGAGGTCACAGCAGCACTAGCAGTGTAGGTCCTCTCCTGTCGAAGGTCAGGTATCTAGTGATTGAACAGATAGAAAATGGCGGTGACGTCTGCGGCGGTGACGTCCGCGGCGGGGCGCATCATCACCGCCAGCGCACCTGTTCATTGGCTCCTGGGACGCATAGGGTCCAATGTTAACCAATGCAGCATTGCGCCGCGGTCTACGACCGCCTACCGCGACGGTGTGCAACGCCAGCGCAGTTACCCCACAATCCCATTGTCCCAGTTTAGAGGTCAGGCAGCCGCCATTTCAGGGGCCCACAATGCTTCATTTACTACTGCGTCACACATAGCTAGGCCTATACTCAACACACATACCGGAAGGGGTTTTGTCTGGTGTAGTCTTGTGTGTAACTGTGGGCACATACCTGAAGGAATAGTGACAGGTTCTTCGCTGTTGTCCTTCTTAGGCACCGTCAGCTGGGACATATGAGAAGATGGCGGAATCCTCCGGTGTACCGACCGCTGGTGGACCTGTTGACAATGGAAGAGAGACATGTCATCGTCACCTACCGGTTTGACCGTGCCTCAATCCAGGAATTATGTACCCAGTTGGAGCCAGACCTGATGTCACCGATCTGCCATCCAACTGGAATCCCCCCTGACGTGCAGGTGCTGTCAGTGCTCCATTTCCTTGCAAGTGTGTCTTTTCAGACAACAGTGGCCTTGGCATCAGGGATGTCCCAGCCTATGTTTTCCAACGTGTTGTCCAGAGTGTTGTCTGCCCTGCTGAAACACGTAAGGAGATACATCATTTTCCCTGAGGTGGAGGATTTGCCAACAGTGAAAGGTGACTTCTATGCCCTTGGACATATCCCGAACGTCATATGTGCTATTGATGGGACCCATGTAGCTCTGGTTCCCCCCCACAGGAGTGAACAGGTGTACAGGATCCGGAAGAATTATCATTCGATGAATGTCCAGATGGTCTGTTTGGCAGACCAGTACATCTTGCAGGTAAATGCAATGTTCCCTGGCTCAGTGCATGACGCCTACATCCTGCGGAATAGCAGCATCCCTGATATGATGGGTCAACTCCAGAGGCACCGTGTATGGCTATTGGGGAACTCTGGTTATCCCAACCTTTCCTGGCTTTTGACCCCAGTGAGGAATCCCAGGACCAGGGCAGAGGAACGGTACGATGAGGCCCACGGGCAGACTAGGAGGGTTATCGAACGCACCTTCGGCCTTCTTAAGGCCAGGTGCCTCCATATGACAGGTGGATCCCTATTCTACTCACCGAAGAAGGTGTGCGACATCCTCATCGCCTGCTCCATAATTTAGCATTGCGACGCCAGGTGCCTTTTCTGCAGGAGGATGATCCAGATGATGGTGTTGTGGAAGCTGTTGAGCCTGTGGAGCGAGTGGACAGTGATGAGGATGAAGCTGAGGATGAAGAAAACGACAACAGGGAGTCAGTCATACAGCAATATTTCCAGTGACACACAGGTGAGAACATTTTCTGGTTTAACATTACATTAACTTTCACACGTCTACCTCTATCCTGTGCCTCCATTTCACTCACTATTTGTTAATTGAGTTGTACCCTTCCATTTCAGTTTCACAGGTGTGGTTACCTACGTGTCAACTGCTTGCATCCTTCAAGGGCTTGTGATGTGTGACATTGGTATGTTAGCCTTACAATGGGTAACCCATTATGACACTGTAATTGATAATACAAAGTTCCAAATCATAGACTGACTCCAGATTTCTTTGGCTTTCAAGGGTGTTTATTTAAGTGATAAAAAAATCAAGGAAGGTTGTAAACTGGGGTTGGGTGATAGTGGAGGAATGTCCATGGCAGAGTCCAGTCTCACAGGTGCACTGCCCATCTGGGCATTGGAAGTGGAGCTGGGGCAGTTCTAATCTGGACAGGGTGACAAAGTGGGACATTGGAGGGACAATCAGGGTGGTCTTATTTCCTGGCGGGGGTCTTGCCATCTTGCTCTGTCCTGTTCCTGGATCTCAGGGCCCGCTTGCGTGGTGGTTGTCCATCTGCAGGGGATGGGGTGCTGGTATGGTGGTCCTGTGGCGGGGCATCCTGTCCACTAGCGCCGGCGGAGGTGGTGGGTAGTTCGTCGTCCTGGCTAGTGTCAGGGGCCCCTTGGAGTGCCACAGTGTCCCTCAAGGTCTTTTGAATGTCCATCAGCACCCCTACGATGGTGCCCAGGGCGGAGCTGATGGTCCTGAGCTCCTCCCTGAACCCCAAATACAGTTCATCCTGCAGACGCAGGGTCTCCTGCAACTTGTCCAGGACCGTGGCCATCGTCTCCTGGGAGTGGTGGTATGCTCCCATGATGGAGGAGAGGGCCTCGTGGAGAGTTGGTTCCCTTGGCCTGTCCTCCCTCTGTCGCACAGCAGCCCTCCCAGTTCCCTGGTGTTCCTGTGCCTCCGTGCCTTGGACCCTGTGCCCACTACCACTGCCCCCAGGTCCCTGTTGTTGTTGGGGTGGTGGGTTAGCCTGGGTGCCCTGTAGTGGTGGACACACCGCTGATTGACCTGTCCTGGGTAGGGAGGTTTGGGCCTGCTGGGTGGGTGCTGTGCTTGTGTTACCAGAGGGTGGCAGCTCGGTGTTGGGCTGTGGCTGGGCAAGGGGAACCGATTGTCCTGAGGCCCACGATGGTCCGGGCTGGTCATCAGGATCCAGTAGGGCAGAGCTGCTGTCGTCACTGTGGGCCTCTTCTGGGGGTGGAGTGGTGTTGTCTGGACCCTCTGGTGTGGTGACGGTCCTTCGGGTTCCTGCAGGGATATAAGAACATGATTATTGCATGTGTGTGTGTGTCATGGTGTGCAATGGGTGGGTATTTGTGTACCCCGGTGCTAGCATTCCAGTGTGGGGGCATGTGTGATGATGGTTGGGGGGGTGTTCTGGGTATGTGCAGTGAGCATGCTTTAGTGAGGGGTGCCTATGCTTAGTTGTGTCATGCAGGGCTTGGTGTTGGGATGGGTGGTTGGTGTCATGGGTAGATTAGTGAGGATTTGGCGAGATAGGGGAGGGTGTGAGGGTGGGGGTGTGTGATAGCATGCAGGTAGGGTGGGGGATGAGATAGTTAAGATTTGACTTACCAGTGTCCGTTTCTCCACCGACTCCTCAGAGGCCCTCAGGATGCAAGAGGGTCAGGACTTGCTCCTCCCATGTTGTTAGTTGTGGGGGAGGAGGTGGGGGTCCGCCGCCAGTCCGCTGCACTGCGATGTGCCTGGAGACCGTGGAACGCACCTTCCACGGTAGGTCGTTCCACCTCTTCCTGATGTCCTCCCTATTTCTTGGGTGCTGTCCCACTGCGTTGACCCTGTCGACTATTCTTCACCATAGCTCCATCTTCCTGGCTATTGATGTGTGCTGTACCTGTGAGCCAAATAGGTGTGGCTCTACCCATACGATTTCCTCCACCATGACCCTGAGCTCCTCCTCGGAGAAGCGGGGGTGTCTTTGGCGTGACATGGGGTGGTGTATGTGGTGATGAGTGTGGTGAGTGTAGTGGTATGTGGTGTTTTGTGCGTGGATGTTGTGTGGGTGATGGTGTTGTGTGCCTCTGTGTGATGGGGTTGTCAATAGCTGTGCTGTCTCTTTGGCCTTATCTCAGACATTCTGGTCGTAGGGGTTTGTGGGTGATGTGGGTATGTGTTTTATATAGTGTTGGGTATGTGGGAGTGTTGTTTGTATGTGTCTCAGGTGTGTGTATTTGGAATTGTCCAATGTGGCGGTGTTTTGTAGATGTGTGTGTATTTTGAGCGTGGCTGTGTGTACCGCCAATGGAATACTGCGGTTGAAAGACCGCCGCGTGGATTCGTGGGTCGTAATAGCATGGGCGTGTTTCTGTTGGCGTGGAGGTGGAGGATGTGTTTCTGCCAGTTTATCGCTGACCTTTGGTGTGGCGGGATTGTGTGGGTGTCTGAATTTCGGCGGATTCCGTGACGTGTGTCATAATAGCTGTGGCGGTCGGCCGCGACGGTGTATTGGCGGTCTTCTGCACGGCAGTAAGCGCCTTATACCGCCAATGTTGTAATGACCCCCACTGTCTTGGACTACCCCAAGTGTCTAGTTTTCAGAAATGTCTGGGTTTGGTACATTTCCCTAGGCAGCAGGTGAGTGCAGTTATGCTACCCCCATTTTCAATTCAGGCCAGGTTTTTGACAGGAAATGTTAATGTGTCCACATTACGTTTTATGGATTTTCCTTTTGTGAACACTAGCACCCCTTAAACCCCCAAACAAGAAGAGTACTGTTTTTATCAGAATAAGTGGAGGAATGCTGAGAAGTAGGAATTGTGTCGATCCCTGTGTATTCCTGAAGTTTACATCACAGAAATACAAGGAAAATGTGTGATTGTAGACAGAATATGTGTTGTGCAGATCATTTTGTATAAGAAAACCTCATAGCATCCATGTAAGGAAAATAAACCTGTACTCCCCTTGAAGTCTAGTTCTCAGAAATGTCTTGGTGTGGTAAGTTTACATGGATGCCAGTCTTACCAAGCCCAAAGAGTTCAGCCATTCACCAAGAGGGACAGTATTGAGATTTAGACCCACTCTCCTAGCCAATATGTAAAAACAACACTCTAAAGAATCAATCAAATGTCCTCTTGCTTGCCTTTAGGATGGGATGTTTTAGTCCACAGGGAAGCAGAAAAACAAGATTCCTGAGATCCAGTATGCTTTCTAACCCCCCCCCCCAAACCCCAGGAGCAAACCCCTCTCTGCTCCCAGGGGAACCAAACTACTGGTTTGTGCATTTTGAGGTCAGAGTATAGCCCAATGTCAGGGTTTGATGCCTGCGCCCCCTTTTTTGCCCAAAATGCAAACTCCCTGGCATCCAGCGTGATTTCTACCCCTCAGGGACAGATTTGGGGCAACCACACCCATTGGGAGACAGAAGACACTCTTGCCCCTTCTGAGTGGGGTATGGCGGATGCCAGAGTAGAAGGTTCCATCCTTTTGTTTGTTTTAGCACAGTTTTGAAATCCCTGGTGTCTTGTCGGCTTTCTGTCCCCCCAGAGGCAAACTGGCACCAAACTCCCTGTCTCCCTTGGGGGGCAGAAAGGCAGAATTGTTGCCTTTGGGGTGGGGATATGGCCAATGTCAGAATGCAGTGCCTGCATCCTATCCTTTTTGCTCCAAACGTAAAGTCCCCAGTGTCTAGCCAGCTTACTACCACCCTCAGCGTTCAGATTTGAGACAACCTCTACAATTGGAACAAACCTTCTATCTGCCCCCCTTTCTTGGACAGGGTTATGGCTTGATGCTAGAGTAGGCCACCCCATTCTTTGGTCTGTTTGGTACCATTTTGAAATCCCTGGTGTTCAATGTGCTTTCTGGCTACTCTGAAAGAGGAAGATTGGGGCCAACCTACAATCTGCTCCCCAGGGGGACAGAAAGACAGTTTCTTTCTTTTTGGGGTAGGGGGTTGCTTTCTGCTCTACAGGACAGGCAGATTGGGGCAAACCTCCAATCGCCCCCCTAAGGGGCAGATGGACCATTCTGGGGTGGGGGCATGACCATGCCATGGTGAGCAGCCCTCTCTCCTATGTCTTTTCAATAAATAATTCCTGGTGTCTAGTGGGTCTCCTGCCCCCTACCTGGGGAGGCAGATAGAGATAAACCTCAAATCTGCCCGCTAGTGGGACATGACGACTATTTCACACTTTTATAATGGCTTTGTGGCTATTCCCATGGTGGGCAGTTCCCACTCTTATATTCTTTTTTTGGCATAGTTCCCTGGTGTCTAGGGGGCATTTGCCCCCTTCCAGGGAGGCAGACTAGGAGGTAATGGCCCCCATTGCTCTAGGGGAGGCAGAAGCACTATCCTTTTGGGGTGTTGGAGGAGCACAAGCCCTTTCCCAAGAGGTTTCTTTCACTGCCAGAAATCCCTGGTGTCTAGTGGGATCCACTAAGGGAGAATCTTCCATTTTCAATGAAACCTCTTGTTAGAAATGGGGTCTTTGGTTGGCAGGCACGTTACTCCATGTCCAAGCAAGGACCCTAACTCTACTCAGGGTAAAAAAGAGAATCACCTCAGCTAGCCCCTGCTTACCCCCTTGGTAGCTTGGCACGAGCAGTAGGCTTAACTTCAGAGTGCTAGGTGTAAAGTATTTATATCAACACACACAGTAACTTAATGAAAACACTACAAAATGACACAACACAGGTTTAGAAAAGTAGGACATATTTATCTAAACAAAATAAGACCAAAACAACAAAAATCCACAAAAATCCACAATACACAAGTCAAGTTATCAATTAAAAAGCATAAAGAGCCTTCATGTAGTTTTAAACACACACTAACACTGTTAGCGTGAAAATGTACCTTGGGTGCGTCAAAAATAACCCTGCACGGGTGAATGTGTGTCAAAAAGGGCTTGCGATGCGGCGATTTCACTCACGAGTGAGACCTTGCGTTGTTTCTCCTTTTGTTGGGTCAGGGCGTGTCATTTCTTCTTTCTGCAGGAGAGCGATGCTTCAATCTGGTAAGCAATCTCTGGTCCAGGCAGGTCTTGTGTTGTTTTTACACGTCCAGCGGTACAAGTTTCAGAAATCCAGCTGCACGATGATCCGAAAACCACGCAGTGTGGGTTGCGATCTACCAGCCTCCGTCAGCGATGCTGTGCATCATTTCTCCAGCTCCGTGCACCGATTCTTCGGTCCCGCTGCAGGTGAGCATCGATTTTCAGCTACGAAGCAGCGGTGCATCGATTTTTCAGCCGCAGATCCGAGTCACATCGATCTTTTCCCCGCACAGCATTCTGTGCGTGGATTTCTTCCTCTTAGGCTGCCATCTTCCCCTTTCAGGGTCCAAGGAACTGGATGGGCACCACAGGACAGAGTAGGAGTCTCTCCAGAGACTCCAGGTGCTGGCAGAGAGAAGTCTTTGCTGTCCCTGAGACTACAAACAACAGGAGGCAAGCTCTAAATCAAGCCCTTAGAGATCCTCACAAGATGAAAGGCACACAAAGTCCAGTCTTGGCCTTCTTACTCTGGCAGAAGCAGCAACTGCAGGATAGCTCCACAAAGCAGTCACAGGCAGAGGTTCCTCTTGGTTTCCAGAAGTGTTCTAAGGTCTGTGGTTTTGGTTGCCCTTCTTATACCCAATTTCTCCTTTGAAGTAGGGATACTTCAAAGCAAAGTCTCTCTTGAATGTGAAATCCTGCCTTGCCCAGGCCAGGCCCAAGACACTCACCAGGGGGTTGGAGACTGCACTGTGGGAGGGCAGGCACAGCCCTTTCAGGTATGAGTGACCACTCATCCCCTCCCTCCTAGCACAGATGGCCCATCAGGAAATGCAGACTACACCCCAGCTCCCTTTGTGTCACTGTCTAATGTAGTGGTCTCCAAACTTTTTAATGCCGCACCCCCCCAGTTGAAAAATAAAAATCATTATGTGTCTAGATATAGTTAAACATTGCAGTTAAGTACTGTTGCCATTTTAAAAATGCAATAACATGTTTCTCCTTAAAACAAAACACTGTTATCTGTGAAATGCTTCTTTTGGCCAGAGCCTGTGCTCCCCCTTGGCTCACTCGAGGGCCCCCTGGATGGGCCCGCCCCCCAGTTTGAAGACCCCTGGTCTACTGTGAGGTGCAACCAGCCCAACTGTCAAACTGACCCAGATAGGCAATCCACAAACAGGCAGAGTCACAGAAATGGTATAAGCAAGATAATGCTTACTTTCTAAAAGTTGCATTTTCAAACACACAATCTTAAAATCAACTTTACTAAAAGATGTATTTTAAATTCTGAGCTCAGAGTCCCCAAACTCCACATGTCCATCCACTCCCAAAGGGAATCTACACTTTAATCATATTGTAAGGTAGCCCTCATGTTAACCTATGAGAGGGACAGGCCTTTCAACAGTGAAAAACAAATGTAGCTATATTTTACTGTTAGGACATATCAAACACATTACAATATGTCCTACCTTAAACATAAACTGCACCCCGCCCTTGGGGCGACCTAGGGCCTACCTTAGGGGTGTCTGATATGTAAGAAAAGGGAAGGTTTAGGCCTGGCAAGTGGGTACACTTGCCAAGTCGAATTTATAGTTTAAACTGCACACACAGACACTTCAATGCCAGGTCTGAGACATGATTACAGAGCTACTTATGTGGGTGGCACAACCAGTGCTGCAGGCCCACTAGTAGCATTTGATTTACAGGCCCTGGGCACCTCTAGTGCACTGTACTAGGGACTTACTAATAAATCAAATATGGCAATAATGGATAAGTCAATTACATACACATTTTGTAAAGGGGCACTTGCACTTTAGCACTGGTTAGCAGTGGTAAAGTGGCCAGAGTAACAAAAACAGCAAAATCAGAGTCCTGCACACATCAACAACCTGGGAAACAGAGGCAAAAAGTTAAGGGAGACCCCGCCAAGGATGAAAAGTCTAACACCTCTCATGAGACCGCCCTCATCGCAGCCACTGACGACATCCGAGCCCTGCTCGACAACGGGGAAACAGCGGCCCTCATCCTCCTGGACCTCTCCGCAGTGTTCAACACTGTCTGCCACCGCACCCTAGTGCAGCGCCTCAGCAACATCGGAATCCAAGAGAAGGCACTAGAGTGGATCATCTCGTTCCTCGCCGGAAGAACCCTGAGAGTCCGCCTCCCACCGTTCAGATCCGAGGCCACCGAAGTCATCTGCGGCGTACCACAAGGATCATCACTCAGCCCCACCCTCTTCAACGTCTACATGAGCCCCCTCGCAGCCATCGCACGCCAACACAACCTCAACATCATCTCCTACGCCGACGACACCCAGCTGATCCTCTCCCTCACCAACGACCCAGCCACCGCCAGAACCAACCTGCACGAAGGGATGAAAGACGTAGCCGAGTGGATAATGAACAGCCGCCTGAAACTGAACTCAGACAAGACGGAAGTCCTCATCCTTGGATCATCACCCTCTGCCTGGGACGACTCCTGGTGGCCCCCTGCCCTGGGCAGCGCACCCAAACCAACGGACCACGCACGCAACCTTGGCTTCATCCTGGACTCCTCCCTCTCGATGACCAGACAAGTCAACGCTGTCTCATCATCATGCTTCAACATCCTACGCATGCTACGAAAGATCTTCCGATGGATCCCCACCGAAACCAGGAAGACGGTCACCCAGGCACTCGTCACCAGCCGACTGGACTACGGTAACACCCTCTACACCGGAACCACGGCCAAACTACAGAAAAGACTCCAACGCATCCAGAACGCCTCCGCACGCCTTATCCTTGACATCCCCCGACACAGCCACATCTCCGGACACCTGAGAGACCTGCACTGGCTCCCCGTCAGCAAGAGAATCATGTTCCGTCTCCTCACCCACGCACACAAGGCCCTCCACGACCTGGGCCCCAGGTACCTCAACAACCGCCTGACCTTCTACACTCCCACCCGCCAGCTACGATCGACCAGCCACGCCCTCGCCGCCGTGCCACGCATTAGAAAAGCCACCATGGGAGGAAGATCCTTCTCCTACCTGGCAGCCAAGACTTGGAACTCCCTCCCCATCCACCTCCGTCTGACCCAAGACCACCTCTCCTTCAGGAAGCAACTCAAGACCTGGCTGTTCGAGCAGTAGCGGTTCCCCCTCCCCCAGCGCCTTGAGACCCTCCGGGTGAGTAGCGCGCTTTACAAATTTCTTGATTGATTGATTGATTGATTGTCTAAATAGGTGCTTGGGGGGACAGAGATATTCCCCCAAGCACCAGTTCAGTGAAAGTGAAATGAGCAAATCAGCTCTTTTCAGTTTCTTTTTCACAGAAATTAAGCCAGCGCACCATGTGGCCCAAACTAAAAAATGTAATAGGAAATCATCTGGGGAGAGCACAAGAGGGCTGTTTAGAGTCCTCCCCAGCATATGCCGAGGGCCATCAGACACACTAAGGAGGGAGTGCAGACGTTGGCAATTAGTCGAGGCCTGCACTTAAAGGTTTAAAGAGGTTCAGGTGGCAACATCCAGTAGGGGCAATGTGAAACTGATCCTGTGTACTTACATCAGCCACCAACCTCAAGGCTGTAGTGCACATAGCACTCATTAGTAGTCGGTTATTAAAAAAAGTTTTGCAAGTTACTGATATTTGGTTGTTAAAGGTCTTAGGGGTCTTTGCTGGGTCTTGATCCAGAGCATATTAGATATTTCTCCTTCAGTTCCTGGAGGATCCATAAGGTGAGATGTTAACAGTGGCCTACTGATCCAGTAGATTAAGGCCCTCATTATGACATTGGCGGTAAATCCCACTTACTGCCATGCTGACTGCTTCCAACATACCACCGCCGCGGGTATCCACTATCCATATTATGACACACACACACCAATCTGTCACTATACATCCACACATACAAATCCGCCAGCCCAAAGGTTAGTGATAAACTGGCAGTATCAAAACCCACGCCCTTACTCCAACAGAACAATGCCTACAACATTATGACCCACAAATCACCACAGACGGTAAACCATTGGCAGTACATACCGCTGCGCTCAAAATACCTACACACTAACAAAACAGTACCACATTGGACAATTCAAACTACACACACCTGACACCCATACACACACCACACCCACACCACTATAAAATACACACACAGATTACCCACAACCCTTTACGAATACCAATAATTGCCAGCAGAGAGAGACAGCAAGAGCACACACACAACCAGAGCCACATACCACCATCACCTAAATACCCCCCACGCACCTTACAGCACACACAACAACACATCATCGTACACATCCTCACCCACATCACTCACACTACACCCATGGCACCACAACAACACCCCAGATTCTCTGAAGAGGCGCTAAGGGTCATGGTGGAGGACATCATCCGGGTAGAGCCATTTGAATTTCAGATGCAGCAGATATCCATTGCTAGGAAGATGGAGCTATGGCGGAGAATCGTGGACAGGGTCAATGCTGTGGTATAGCACTTCAGAACATGGGGTGACATCAGGGAGAGGGGGAATGACCTATGGGGGAAGGTGCATTCACTTGCAGCAAGACACCAGCTCGCAGTACAGAGGACTGGCGGTGGCCCCCACCTCCTCCCCCACAACTAACAACATGGGAGGAGCAAGTCTTGGCAATCATGCATCCTGAGGGCCTGGCAGGAGTAGGAGGAGGACTGGACTCTGGTAAGTCAACTCGCTATTACTATCACCCCCCCTACCTGCATGCCATCACATACCCACACCCTTACCCTCACTCCCATCACTCCACCACTTCCCATACACCCCACCATCACAACCCACTCATCCCAATGCCAAGCCCTGCATGCCATAGCAATGAATGGAGACCATTCACAGCCCTGCATGGACACCTATCACTACAGCATGCACACTAGAGACAATCAACTAGCCCACCAAATAACAACTCACACAAGGCAAAGCTGCCAGGGAAATAACAACCATAGAGGACAACACACACATGCACAATATGTCACACACAGAAACAATAACACTGCATTTACATCCCCACTGGTATCCCAGCCAATGTCAACGGAGAAGAGGTGCCCGCAACATCCAGTCCCCCCACAGAAGAGGCCCACAGTGATGACAGCACCTCTGGTCACCTGGATCTGGATGACTAACCTGGCCCATCAGAGACCTCCGGACAGTCGGTTACTCAGGCACAGTCTCACACCACCACAGAGCCTCCCTCCTCAGGAAACACCCCCCACAGCACCCACCCAGCAAGCCCATACCTCTATCCCCAGGACACATCAATCAGCAGAGTGTCCAACACTACAGGGACCCCAGGGCACCCCACAAACCTAGGACAATCAGGGACATGGGGTCAGTGGCAGTGGGCACAAGGTTCAGGGGTCAGAGGCACAGGACAACAGGGAAGCTGGGAGGACTGCTGTATGCCAGGGGGAGGACAAGCCCAGGGAACTGACTCTCCAGGAGGCACTCACCGCAATCCTGGGAGCTTACCATAATTCCCAGGATATGCTGGGCCAGATCCTAGACAAGATGCAGGGTGACATGCGGCTGCAGGAGGGACAGTACCCGGTGATCAGGGAGGAATTGAAGTCCATTAACACAACCCTGGTCTCCATTGCAGGGGTGCTGGCAGACATGGCTAACAGCATGAGGGAGGCAGTGGCACACCATCAGGCCCCTGACACTAACCAGACTACTGAACAGCCCTCCACCTCTGCTTCCGCTAGTGGACAGGAGGCCCCGCCACAGGACCAACAGGGCACCAGCACCCCTCCCCCTGCAGAAGGATAACCACCCCGTAAACGTTTCCTTCAATCCAGGCAGAAGCGAGAGACTATTGCCAAGATCCCCGCCAGGGAATAAGACTCTCCTGATTGTCACCCTTGTGTCCCACTCTATCACCCTGTCCACCTTGAACTGCCATTGCTCCCCTTTCTATGCCCCCTTGGACAATGCACGTGTGCTACAAATAGACTGAACTCTAACCTGGACTTTCCTCCATCATCACCCTAGCCCATAGCACTTCCCCCTTTTCTTCAGAGGACTGCAATAAACACACTTTGAAAAAATAAGTATGGAGTATGTCAAATGATTTATGTGTGTATTCGTTTAACAAGCTTTGAACATTGCAATTCAACTGTACAGTACTGTTAACATAGGAAAGACCTGTAGTTGGCTGCAGTGAACACACCAGGAGCAGTAGTTGGGCACCACCATCTGAAAAAAGAGATGCCAATGGGTACATTGAGTGGGCATAGAAGTAGGAATTCACAGCCTGCCAGTGACAATCTCACACATCAAACTGTCAATGAATTGTGAAATAACACTATCTTACCTGTGTGTCATTGGAAGTATTGACGGTTGCAATCTATGAGGAAAAACAGTGAGCAGATGGTCATTATCTGTACATTGTAACAACTACAGTACAATGCATATTGTGATTGTTTGTGATACAATATTTTGGTGCCATATGTCCAGAATGTGAAATTGTGAACTGTGACGCAGTTAGGATCCATGGCCTGCCCCCACTCTGAAATGGCATCCTCCTGTCCTGTATAGAGGAACAGGTTGAAATGAGGTAATTCCGCTGATGTTGTGAGCCGTTGCGGAAGGTGGTCGGGAACCGCTGTGCAACTCCACATTGGTTATCATTGGGCCCTATGGAGTACAGTGGCCAATTGTGATGTACGCTGGAGGTGACTTTATGGACCACCGCAGATGTCACCGCCATTTTGTATCTGTTCACTCACTTGCTACCTGACCTTCAACAGGAGAGGACCTACACTGCATGTGCTGCTCTGACATAAGTCTGGAACCTACCATGGCTTGTGTGACTGGGGAAAGGGCCCCTGCCTTCACCTCGGTGGAGTTGGAGAGACTGGTGAATGGGGTCCTACCCCAGTACCAACTTCTTTATGGGCCTCCAGACCACCAGGTGAGTACACTGTGATTATGATGCATGGGCATGAATGCATGGAGTGCTGTGTGTGAAGGCCTCGTGTAGGGGGGAGTTGGTGGACGGGCCCTGGGCATCATGCAGCATGTATGCTGGGGCACGTCTGTGCTAATGGTGATGGTAAGGGGCATGGTGGGCCATGAGTGTAACAGGCAGGACGGTCTGAGTAATACCTTTCCCTGTGTCCATTTCCTCTGCAGGCCAGCACCCATCAAAAGAAAGGTATATGGCGTACCATCGTCAAGGACGTGCGGACCCTGGGGGTCTACGGCTGGCGGAGCACCCACTGTCGCAAACAGTGGGAGGACCTGAGATGCTGGGCATGGAAGATGTCTGAGGCTCAGCTGGGGATGGCCTCCCAACGAGGAAGGGGTGCCCGTCAAATCATAACCCCCCCCATGGCCCGCATACTGACAGTGGACTACCCGGAGCTGGATGGGTGCTTGGGGGCATCACAGCAGCAACAAGGGGTTGAGTCCAGTGCCCTTCATTACTACTTACGCCTGGTGGGGCGGTATCCGGGTGGGGGATGTGGGCCTGTGGGTGCCCCTAGACCAGTCCTGACATTGCAGAGTAGGTCCCATGTTGGGCAGGGTTCTGATGTGAAATTCCTTCAACCCAGCTAGTAGGCATACACTACTGGGCAGGGGTGTGTGGGTCCTAGGTATGCTGCAATTGGTGGTAGCTGTCCCTACCCATGGCCTGGTGACTGGCATTCTATCTGGTAGTGCATTGCATAGTGCGTAGGGCTGTTCCCTGTGTGTGAGTATGTTTTGTATGCCAACTGTGGTGTTGGTGCCGCCATTGACCAAGTGTATCTTTTGTCTCCCCCCCCCTTTTGTTTGGTAATCCTGTCCTTATGTGAATTAGCATCATCTGGCAGAGGAGGAGATTCACGAGAGATGGAGGGAGCTACATCCAACAGGACCCAGGAGGCAGAGTCCACGGACGCTGAGAGCACCAGTGGAACAGAGGGCTAGGGGAGCACCACGGAGGAGACTGGAAGGGACAGTTTAGACACGGATACCTCCTCCGATGGAACTCCCTGGTGGTGGCGGATACCTCTGTTCCCACCCCAGCTACAGGAACAGCCACCACCCTCGTACCAGCACCACCCTCCCAGCAGCCCCTCAGTTAGTTGGCCGTGCCTGCTCACTCAGGAAGGTGGGCATCTCCTTCACCCCAGGCACCTCAGGACCTGCCCCAGTTAGCCCTGCTGCCCTGAGTGAGGAGGCTATTGACCTCTTGGGATCCAATTCTGTTGGGCAGTCAACCATTGTGAATGCCATAAAGGGGTGCCAGCCCAAATGCAACAGTCCAATGCATTCCTGGAGGACATTCACACTGGCTTGGCGGCCCAACAGAGATCAATCCAGGCTCTGGCCTCCTCTCTGATGGCATCCATTGTCCCTGTTTACACCCTCCCCCTCCAACTTCCTCTTCCCAGTCCCATTCCCCTCAACCCCAACTTATCCCAAGCACACAGTCAGACGAGCATGCACACAGGACAACAAACAAGACTGGACATGGCAAACACAAGCATCACACTTCATACCACAGGCACTCACAAAAACACCATCCAGATGCAGAAATACCAACATCCACTGCCTCCACTGTGGCCCCCTCCTTCTCGTCCTCCACCTCCCTCCCAGTTGCGTCTCCACTCACACCTGCATGCACTACATCCTAATACACAACCACCATCACCAGCTCACCTATCAGAACACACACCTCACTGGCAGTCACTACCCCCCACATCCATGCCCACTTTCCCTGTGTCCCCTCCCTCTGTGTATGTGCCCCCTCCTCCCAAAGTACACAAACGCAAGCCCTCAGACACCCAACAGACATCCACCTCACAACAGCATCCAGCCTATGCACCTGCACCCAAACACAGCAGACTGACACCTCCTACAACCACTCCCTCTTCCTCCACTCCCAGACCTTCTCCCTCTTCCCGCCCCAATGTCCCTAAGAAGCTTTTTCTCTCAACCGTTGACCTCTTCCCTCCCCCTCCTCCCCCCATCCTTCACATCAGCCCAGTGTGGTCAAATCTCAAGCAAGCACCTCAGCCACCCAGTCCACGGGCACAGTAGTGTCCCCAGCAACTCCAGGTGGGAAAGGATCACAGCAACAAGCCAGCCAGACGGAAAGGGTGCCTGCCCCAAGTGCTTCAAAGAAAGGCAAGGAACCAGCCCCAGCTGCAGGAAGGAAGGGAAAGGAGCTATTTTCAGCTGCAGGAAGGAAGGGCAAGGAGCCACTCCCAGATGCCGGAAGGAAGGGCAAGGAGCCACCCCCAGCTGCAGCCATAAAGGGCAAGGAGCCACCCCCAGCTGCTGCCAAAAGGAGCAAGGAGCCATCCCCAGCTGCTGGCAGGAAGGGCAAGGCACCTGCACCAGCAGGAAGTAAGAACAAGGGGCCTGGTGCAGGGACTCTGTTGGAGCCCACACCACCAACCATGGTGGTTCAGTCATCCGAGGCTGCAGGGGATGGGCTGGGGCCTCCCCCCCCCCCCCCCCAACTAGCACCAGCAGCATCAGTGGGCAGCCATCTGAGGCTGCAGGGGATGGGCTGGAGCCTTCCCCCACCACTACCACCAGCAGCAGAAGCACCGCCACCAGCACCACCACCAGCAGCAGCAGCACCAGTGGGCAGCCATCTGAGGCTGCAGGGGATGGGCTGGAGCCTCCCCCCCAACTAGCACCAGCAGGAGCACCAGTGGGCAGCTGTCCGAGGCTGTAGGGGGTGGGCTGGGGCCTCCCCCAACTAGCACCAGCAGCAGCAGCACCAGTGGGCAGCTGTCTGAGGCTACATGGGATGGGCTGAGGCTCCCCCCACCAACACCAGCAGCAGCACCACTGCCACCACTGAACAGCCGTCACCGCCGGTGGACATTCTGTAAACCTGCCTCAATGGGCTGTTGTGCGGCCTGCTTCTTGCAGTCTTCAGACACCCAGCTGAGAGACTGTGACCTTGCACTCCCCAAGATCTGCATCACGCTGCACGATGCTTCCTCCAGAACCAGCGGAGATGCCATCCACTCACCCCATCCTCCCCAGAATGAAGCTCACTGGGCACGATGCCCCCTCCAGAACCAGTGGAGAAGCCATCCACTTGAGAGACTGTGGACTTGCACTCCCCAGGACAAAGTACAGGGCATGTTGCCCCCTTCAGAGCCAGTGGGCAAGTCACCCACTTGAAAGACTGGCCTTGCACTCCCCAGGACAAAGCACAGGGCATGTTGCCCCCTCCAGGACCAGTGGTGTTGTACCATCTGGTGGCTGAGGTGCCCCCCATTCCCCATTCCCCTGAGGTGCCTGCCTATTTTCGACTTGATGCCCCTGCAGTGTTTTCTCAGTGTTGTTGCAGGAGTGAAATGGGGCCTTGGACTTTGTAATGTGGCACTGTGGCCCACGACTATTGAGAACTGAACAGTCGCCCTTCATTTGTAAATATGTATATACTTTTTGATTTGGATGCACGTATTGCTATTATTTTATCTTAGTACAATCACTTTTATCTATTGGAGTTGTCCTTGCATTATTCCTGAAAGGTACGGGGTAAATATGTTATGTTATTGCATTTGCTTGTGTGTATGGTATTGGGGGTGGGGGTGTTGCATGCTGCGTGTGTGTGTCACTCTCTTTTTCATCCCCCGTGTGCTAGGAGGCTGTACTCACTGTGGTCGTCTTCGCCGTCGTTGGCGTTCATAGTGGAGCAGGACGTAAATCAACATTGGGAATATGTGCAGCTTGGGCTCCTTGGCATTGTGGTTCTTCCCTGAGTCTCCACAGGTGAGTCCTTTGACTTTTGAGATCTGTTTCCGCCAGGCTTTGATGTTGTTGGTAACGCCCCGGAAAAGATGGTGGTTTCCTGTGTCTTAATACAGTGGGCGGAACATTGGCTTCCGTCTGGCAGTAGGAGGTTTCTGCTGTGGTGCCTGTTGATTCCACCCTGGCGGTCGGTGTGTTAAAGTGGCTGTCTGTCTGAGCTGTTTCCGCCATGGTCATAATTTAGCAGTATTTACCGCCAGCCTGTTGGCGGTATTACCACCACTTTATCACCAACTTCCAGGGTTGTAATGAGGGTTTAAGTGGCTTTCCTCTCATATAAGCTACCATTGTCTGTGGTAAAGCGGACCTTGATTATATGTGCTTTTGCAATCACAGTGTTCCTTCAAGTGTCCTACTTTTTTCTAGGAAACCTGTGAAGTGTTTTTTGCCACAATATTTTGGTTCACAATATTTTTGATCTATAAATTCCATCATGCAACCATAAGAAGAATCTAATCATCTTTTGAGAAAGACAAGAAAACAGGAGTGCATTTTGTTTTTAATACTGCATGTACTATTAATTATACTGATAACCATTTCTTTCTTCTACCAATTGCAATGAGAATAGAAGAAACAAAATGTGTTCTGCATTTTTGGATAATGGCACCTGTGGAATGTTTATTGATCAAGACTGAACCTCTGAAATTAGTACTCCTAAAAGAATTAAGAATACTCATGATGTGATTTAAACTGATGATGACCTGCCATTAACTTTAAGGCTGACACTTTCCATTTACAGATAACACTGACATATCACCTTTTGATATTGTTTCCTTTACCAATTAGGCTGTAGTTTTTTTTAAATTTAGTGGTTAAAGAGGCCTAATTTTCAATGTCAATTGGTGTACTGAGCACAGTCTTTGTAATTACAGTTTTTTTATCAGCATTATGGTCTTGGAAGTTGTTGGGCACCTACTCCGGGGCTAAAGGATTCCACATTCATGTTAACATCTTTAGTGTGAGGATGTGATGTTCACATCCTTTGCACTACCTCTACAGTGCAGAAAAGGTGCCTACCACATCCTCCCATTAAAGTCAGGAAAACTCTCTGGAGCGTGCACCAAAGGGATTCCCTTTTTAGAGCCCACAACTTGGGCTGCAGGTGAAGAGATTCCTGTGTAGCCTGAAGTTTTTTTGCAAACAACAATCAGCATGCCCGGCAAGCTGATATCGTTATAGGAAGTGAAATATAAAATAGAAGGAGCCATTTGGCTCCTTCTCCTGTCACTGTGTTTGTTGTTGGGGGTACTTTTTAGCCCCCTGTGCACTGATTACAATGGGAGGAGTATCATCGGAAAGTGGAATTTCAAAATTGTTTTATGATACCTCTCTCTAGGGGACCCCTGCTTTGGGATCGCTACAGGAAAGAGATCCATGAGCAGGGCCCCACTCACTAGAAACAAGGGACTTAGATAGTATGGCAACACCCCAAGCATGGGAAGTAGCTTCACCTACTCACCAAGGTCCCTAAAAATCTTTCTAGCCCACTGAGGTGGGAGGAATGCAGGTTTACAACAACTGGGCAATCAAAGTGAAGCAAAATGCTCATGGCTGTTACTTACTGGCATCGGGACACACCATCACCCCTCTAACCTATTCAGTCTTTCCACTCCCCTATAGGGGCAGGTTTAGAGATTTGCCCTCCCCAAGGGTGTTGGTGGCAGAAAGTGTACTACATACTAGGGAGTGTTTTTTTTTAAGGTAAGGGATGGGATGGGAGCTGGCTCATCCTGGTATCGAACTTCTACTCTACCCCTCAAGACCATGGAGGCAGGGATTTTTAAAATAAATGTAGTAAGGTGTAAGGCAGCCTGTCTTGGCACCAATCCTCAGCCCCAACAATGAAGCCCAAACTGTCTTTCTGCTCATCCTGGGGAGTCATAAAGCACACTAAATACTAGGGTGATTTTAAAATAAATGGGGTATAAGCTGGCCCATCTTCGATATTGGGCTTAACTACCCACCCATAAACCCCAAACAGTATTTCTGCCCTGTGGGTACAGACTGGGGAATTTACTCCAAAAAAAAAGGGAATGGGTTGGGTCTGGTCTGTTCTGGCATTGGGCCACATCTCCAATCTGAAGACCAAAGCATCTTTTTGCAACCCTGAGAAAGAGTGGATGGCTTATAGCCAATATAACTCCCTATCGGCCTGAAAATATAGTAGGCACCAGGGAGTATTTTAAAAAATGTGGTTGGCCTGTGCTGTCTTGGTATTGGGTAGCATGTAGATTGAAGATTATACCTCAAATCTGTGCTCCACTGGAGAAGAATGCACACTAGCAGAAATAAGAGGTTTGAATTAAAAAAAAAAATTAGATGCCAGCTGGCCTATGTTGACATTGGGCTGCACTTTTAACCCCAAAACAGTATTTCTGCCCTCTGGGGTGTCTGTTCCCAGTCTGGGGTGTCTGGGTCTACCAGCCTGCGTCTACCCTAGCTTAGGGTGTCTACTACCAGTCTGCCATCTTTGGAGGTAGCCATGATACATATATCACTCTGGGGGCACAACAAGAGTTTGAGGTGGCTCATTGAGCATCTCAGAAGACTTTCCATAATATAGATTGCTCAGGGGCACATCGTGCACTAATGCAAAAAGGATAGGAACTTACCTGATTTTTTTGCAATATTGACCTCCATCAAATGGAGGAAACACATTGTCTTTGCACCTACACAGAATAACATGCAGGTGCAGAGTCAAAACACTTGTTAAGAGCTGTACTGTCTGTGCACCAAATAGAGGTGGCACACAGCAGGGTTTCCTCCAAAGTTGTCCTGTGGAGGTTTAGCACAGAGGTTCAAAGAATGCTCCATGCATCTCCCTACTCGAGAGAACAGCAACACACTGTACCCATGAGCCTTTTATTCTCTTCAAAGAGCAGGTGGTCTGCCTCTACTGAATGATGGAGCCACAGTTTCAATCAGCAGTCCTGTATTTCACTAAAGCACTCTCATCACTCAGACACAAGCTCTCAGAAATTGTACCTTGCTGTAGAAACATTTTTTAATCAGGTGCACGGTACCGGTCTGCATCAGGCACCCCTAATTAAGACTGTGCCGCTGCATAAACAGGGACAGTGCATCAAATATGTAAGCCCTGGACAAAGATCTTGGGCATGGATTACATATTGGATGCACTGTTATTGTTTGTGCAGTGGCACACTCTCAATTGGGGTGACCTTTTGTGCAAGAAGATAAAAGGAGAACTCTCCAATATTTCCCCAAAGAGAGTAAAATGTCCTGGTGCCCAGTGAATGGGGTCTGCAGTGCCTGAATGGACAAGCACCACATCTCCTTCTTCACTCAGTTTTTTCACTGATGATCTAGAGTGTTTTCTGATCTTCTCTGGGATTACCAGATTAGAAGTAAGGACCACAATATTCCTATTCAGGTGCCCCCTAGACTACGGGGAAAATGTGAGACTGGGAATGTGGAAAGACATTGCATGGTGCTGCAGGGGCACTGAAACTAGACTAGCGACTATTATGTCTGAAGGACTAAATTAAACCCCCTCTCCCAACCCAGTGCTTAACTTAGTTTTCCATATTTGGGGCAGTTAGCACTTAAGCCTTCTTAACTTTTGTTCTGTAAATATATCCAGGATAAATTTGCTTCCTTTTCCCACATACTGGAAATTATAAGTGACCCAGGGTTTGCGGATTCCCCTGGAGGACACTTGAAAAATAACCAAAATGTACATTTGCTTGTAGGTTTTTTGGGGAATAATGAGAAACACTGCTGTGCAATAAGCTTGGGTGTGTGTCTTTTCTACAAATGTTATCAACAAATGGTTTGCTGTACTAATATGGCCGTCTACCCAGCCTTTTGGAACAGGTAGAGTTTTTTTTACCTCTGCTTTTGCAATTTCTAATTGGTAGTCAATAATTCATTTTTTTGCGGTTTCTACAAACTTTATGTTTTTTGGGGGGGGTAGAGATGTGGAATTTCTAAAGGAATACAGAAAGATGTGTATTGTTGAAAATTAGACAATATTTTGGAATCAGCAAGGAGTCATTGGTGTAGATTGATCATAGTTTTTCCAAAGACACTGATTGTTCAAATCAAAAAGTAATTATTGTAATAAAAAAAAAATACAAATAGGTGACAATATTTTCATCTTTAATTTGTTGCCTCAATACCCAACCTACATTAGTAATAAACAGCACCATCCATCAGGCTCCACTGATCTGCAGGGTGATTAGCGATTAACTGTCCAAAATGGCATTGTTCTAAGAGCCATCAACCAAATAAGCTCCAGCTTATAATGATTTTCTCTTGGAGATGCACTAGAAGAAAGAGATGATCTCCAACAAAGGTATCTAAAGGAACAAGAAGATCCACATCTAAATATTCCTTTCTTTGATCTAAATGAATTGTATTTCTGCCAGAAAGCTATCTTTGTGCTAAATAAAAAAAATAGAGTTGGATTCATGAAGATTATTCTATGACTCTCATTTCTGGTTATCAACGAGTTAAGTCTACAGTGGATTCAGATGTACAATCTTTTGGTGGCCAACTATTCATTCTGAATTTTAAGAACATATTCTATTCTGTCCTATTTGTGCCCAAGACAAAACATTACATTCTAAGCATTTTGAATAGTTACATGTGGCTCCTGGGAGCTGGCACACAATGTCTACAAATTCTTTAACAGATATTGTGCCTAATTGCTGAGTAGATAGTTTGTCAAAGGCAGCATAATTTTCTCTGTTGTCAAAGTTACCAACTGCTGAAGAAATGGTTCAATTTATTTGACTGCTGTTTTCAATCTTATTTTCTTCCTATTATAATTTCTTACAGGAGTACCCAATATCTGTTTCTTGGGAGCTCGATTTAATGCGTTTGAACAAGGCTTTTCTTCTGGTTATCAGTCCCCAATCAAATGCGTAAACAAAGTGAATTAATTTAGGTATGGAGAAACATTTATGCTTCTACATCATTACAACTCAAGATAGTTGGGCTTCATAATTACCAATTGCATAATGCCCTGATAGTGTCATCATGATTTAACCTTTTCTTTTTCCTCCCCCTTCTCATCCAACAGTTATTCTTTCTTCTTCTTCTCTTATTAAGCCTTTGTTTCCAGGGGACAGTGATTATTTGAATAAGTTACATTAGGCAGCCTGTTACTAAACATTTACAACATTGAGAGAGGATGATATTGAACAGTGGAGTGGACTCAAAGCAGGGCCAAATTTCTAGAACAATATATCAAGATAGATTAGTCAGGTTTTAAGTACATTAATCAAATTAACCATCCTAGTGACAGCTGATAAATTAGATTTTTTAAATTCATATTTTCTGCTAGCTTAATAGGTTGAGAAGTGTTCAAGCTGAGGCCTTTAGTTTAAAACTGATGCGTATGTCACCCTGCAAACAATGCTCAATCGGCAGCGACTCTGAAACAAAGTCGTATTTGTTTAGGCCATATATCAGCCTTGCAACAGGATTTTTGAAAGTTTTGGAGTTTATTTGGATTTTTTGTGGCTCCAAAAAATACAGCATTGCAGTAATCTTCCCTTGCATATATAAATTTGTTTGTTAACATAATTTACTAAGGAGAATTAAGAGATGGGGTTATTCTCCTCAGAGTTTTTTTTAAACAAATAAGATTTCAAGATTGCTGCAGCCTATGATTATTACAAGGTCTATGATAAGGGGACAGAGTCTGGCCACTGATCAAGATGGCTACCTGATTCCAGGGCTCCACTTTTTTGAGAGGCCCTGGGAGGTATAGCGGCTACACTTGTCACTTTTGGCCAGAAGAGAGCTTGATCCTCGGTCGTTTATGCCCCAGGGCCCTGTTTGGTAAGGCTTTTGTGGCCCCAAGTCCAACCCACAGCATGAAGGAGATGCTGCTTCCTGGCGGGGAGCAGTTTCGAGGAGCAGCCATGGCCACATCTCAATATGCCGTGGATCCTGGAAGACAGCTCATGCTCCCACCGTGGAGTACAGCAGCATGGGGTGTTAGCCTGCCCTCTTCATCTCTGCCCCGTCAGATCAATGAAGGGGCCGGGCCGAGGGTCCACAAGAGGGATCGGTGTGGTATGATGATAACATGCCTGCTCACTGATTTGACATTCCTGCCCTGAAAGGAGCATTCAGGGCCTGAGCACCCCAGCCACGCAGTCATACAGAAAGTGCAGCTAATTCCTGTTGCCCCATGAGCATGGGATTTACTATGACTGTGGGGCATCTTGTGGCCCAGTGAGCACCCAGCCTCCTGGAGGGCACTGTTGCCTTCTCCTCTGTGACACTTTAGCCTGACCTCTGGCTTCTGATCAGGCCTGGGGCTCTAAAACATGAGGTGCACTGCACACCACCCCAGTGAGATGGTGGCGCCTGAACAGCAATCAGGCTGGATGGACGTAGGCCTGCCTCAGTACTTATTTGTAGAGGGTATCTCCCCTTCTTTCACCCTGGTCTCCTCTGCTTTTGCTACCAGATTGAGGCCTTTGTTACAATAGCAGGGGAGGTGCCTGACCGTCCTCCACCTTAGTGCTCCCTGCAGACGCCATCTGCGCACCACAGGGGAGTTGGTCAGCCTCATAGGTTGTAACCTATGGGGACCTGTTCCGTGGGTCTTCTGGTCTGCAATGCCCTCCTGCCTCAGTGCTTCAATGCCCCTCACAGGGTAGCCTTCTTCCCTCCCCTAGTGATACAACATGCCCAGATGCTTGGACTGCAGCAGATGGCAGCACTGGGCAAAATGCGTCCCCTTATCACCAGCTTCCTTCAGCCATAAGCATGTTTGTCAATTCTTGACTGCGGCCCACGCCAACAGGCCATTGGACTTCGCGGGCCATGTAATTCTACATTGCATGGGAGACCTTCCTTGCCCTCCGGCCTCAATTGCGCATGACATGACATGAAATTTGGCCTCTTCAAACCTGTGCCAATGTGGATCATGGAAGATGGCAGATCCAAGGACTTCCAAGACAAGACCCAGAGGAGCTGTGATCTGTCTTGCTGGGTCTCCAGGACCAGGGAATAGACATGGCCCATGCAGAGCCATCAGTGGTTGGTCAGCTGGTGGAAACCTTCCCTCTGGCTGCTGAGGACCGGGGCCCCTGGCGTGGGTGTCTTCAGGACAGACTTCAGAACTGCTCAGGTAGGTCACAGAATGGCAAGGACAAAGGGCCTGATTCTGACCCTGGCGGCCGGTGACCGCCAGGGTCACCGGCCACGGGAGCACCGCCGACAGGCTGGCTGTGCTCCGAAGGGCATTCTGACCGCGGCGGTTCAGCCGCGGTCAGAAAGGGTAAACCGGCGGTCACCCGCCGGTTTACCGCTGCCCTTCTGAATCCTCCATGGCGGTGGAGCGCGCTCCGCCGCCATGGGGATTCAGACACCCCCTACCGCCATCCTGTTCATGGCGGGAAACCCGCCATGAACAGGATGGCGGTAGGGGGTGCCGCGGGGCCCCTGGGGGCCCCTGCAGTGCCCATGCCAATGGCATGGGCACTGCAGGGGCCCCCGTAAGAGGGCCCCGCAAAGTATTTCAGTGTCTGCTATGCAGACACTGAAATACGCGACGGGTGCCACTGCACCCGTCGCACCTTCCCACTACGCCGGCTCAATTCTGAGCCGGCGTCCTCGTGGGAAGGTTGATTTGCCCTGGGCTGGCGGGCGGCCTTTTGGCGGCCGCCCGCCAGCCCAGGGCAAATCTCAGAATCACCGCAGCGGTCTTTCGACCGCGGTGCGGTGTTCTGACGGGGTTACTTTGGCGGGCGGCGGAGAATGACCCCCAAAATGTAGTGGTGCTCATGCAGGATCAAGGGTGTGATAAATTCTGCTCCCTAATGAACTCAGGTTTGGCTGTGGACTGAGGTACCCTCTTCCATGAACTGCCACTTCCTAAAGTCCTACATGTCCTTCTTGAATGATGGATGAGTATTACCTGTATGCCTACCTCCTGTTTTGCAGTTTCACTATTTGCTGATTTTGGTGTTCTTCTTATTGCTCTACATATTGTTGCTTGCACAGCATGTAGCTTGTTGTCTTGCCTTTGTATTTTTCTGTTCTTTGGCTCTCTCGCACCCCTACTCTCCTGTGTCTGGGGGTTTTCTCCAGATTTGTCCCCCTCTCTGGGTTTCACTTCTTGCTCCTCCTGCACCTACCCTTCCTTCTCTCTTTTCCTATAAATGGGGTTTCCCAGCCTGGCTGAAAGTCCTCTACTGGTGAGGGTTCTGGTGGGATCTATGTGGTGTCTGGATCCTGTCCAACACCCCCGGCTTCCTCACCCTGCTTGTCTTGCTGGCCACTGCATGCAAGTCAAGACTGCAGGTCTCAGGTGCTCAAAAGCCTGACAATCAGGCCTTTCTCTGGGGATCCTGTCCATGCCTCTCACAGTCCTCCTTCTTCACTACTGTATATCTTGCCTTTTTTTCTCTTGTCTTGTGATTGACAGCTTCCCTACTGGCTCCTGCTTTTCTCTTACTACAGTGCAGACTTCACAGACTCTGTGGGCCAATAGGTTTGGATCCACGGTATGAAAAGTTTCAGTGTGTCTGAGTGGAAAGCGTTATCCATAGCAGCTGCCCACCCTTACCGACTGATGGGTCCTCGCCATCTCAGAAATGTGGCATGGTGGTCCTCCTGTTCAAATCCCTGTCTGTTACCGTACCTAAGATAGGGACCAACCCAGAGGGTTGCCAAGATCTGAATGGGACACTGTATGCGGGTTCTGTTTTGTGTGCCAACTAGACCCAAATTCTCATTCTTCCTACAGCTCAGTCATCTCCCAACAAAAATTGATGCTGCCTACTGCATTATGAGGGGGGACTGGAACCTGGCCAAGGATGCAGTCCTGGACCATACCAGCCTGCTCAGTGTGGGCAACAATGGGGACAAGGCTCTTCTGGGGGTTGTTGATTTCTGGCACCTATTGCTGACAGCAAGCTCACTTTCCTCTTGCTGGTGCACAGTACCCAATCCCAGCTGGGTTACCTCATAGTCTCTCAGCTGGTGGTGGCCTTATTGTGGGATGTGGCGATTTTCAAGGGTGCGCTTTTGAACCACTCCCTTAAACCTAGGGCTGTTGAGCTCGGGGTACAAGCAGTGGAGCTTCAGCATCTTCCACTTCAACACTGGTCCCAAGTTACCACCTACTTCGATCATAATCAGGGTCTGTTGCTTCGAAGCATACTTTGTGGGAGGCTGCCAAGCTGACCTGACCGTTCGAGGCCAACTGATTAGAGACGCTGCCCTCTCCAACAAACAGAAGGAGAAATGGCAAAGGTCCTTGGAGAACCTCATTGTGTCCCTCACCTGCCTTTATAGAGCGAACCCCTTGGTCTTCCTAGAGCACTGCTTTGAGGTGGTCCATCTGGACCTTAACATGCTTTACACTTCTAAAGATGAGTATGTGCTACAGAAGCTAATGCCCACTATTTTTAGCAGGGTGAGAAGGTGTGTAGGTCCCTGGCAGTGCATCTGCGATGGGAGGAGGCTGCGCTGGTTATCACAGCCATTAGACCCTATCCTCAGCCACCTGCAGGATATTGTGAGTGAGTTTGTGGCCTTCTACTAGAACCTCTATTCCCCCAAAGTGGCAGTGAATCCTGTCCAGTTGGATGCCTTTTTCAACAGTGTGCATCTCCCCTGCCTTCACGAGTCGGGCAGGGAGCTGCTCTTGGGGAAATTACCAAGGCAGAGAATGCCTCTGATGGCTACCCAAGCCAGGAAAGGATCACCTCCTTTGTGACAACCACAGGCCCACCTCTCTTCTCAGTCAGGAGATTAAGATCTTGGCTGTGGTTTTGGTGACTCGCCTCCAAGCAATGATCTCAACTTTGATCCATCACACCCAGGTGGAGTTTGTCCCCTGTTGCTCATCTTGTAACCACCTCCAAACGCTGCCCACACATAAGATCTGTTAAGGACCTGTCGTAGGTCACCCTGGCCCTCTCCCTAGACACTGAGAAACTGACTGTTTGATGGGATTTAGTGGGCCTACCAGTATGCAACTCTATAGCGGTTCTTTTTCTGGGAAAATGTAAATGCCAATATCCAGAGGCTCTATTTCATCACTGCACAGGTCAGTTGCTTGGGTTTCATCTCTGACCCTTTCCTGATCAATAGGGGGATCCGGCAGGGCTGTCCTTTGTCGCCCCTCCTCATTCTCCTGCTTATAATGCCTTTGGCTGCGTCCCTCTGCCAGTCACTGCAGATAGTGGTATTTCCACCCCTAGGGCGATGTCAACCCTTTACCTTTACATGAATGACATCTTACTTACGCTCACGGACCACCCCAATTCACACCCAGCTCTTTTCAAAATCATCTCCAATTTTGTGACACTCTCTGGATACAAAATAATTTGAGGAAAGAGTGGGACCCTGCCGATCTCATGGGTGACTACCTGGGTGGCCCTGTCCACCTACCTCTTCCAGTGGAAGCCCTTGAATCTTAAGAATTTCGGGATTTACGTCAAGCAGGGTCTGGAAGGCATGGTGGTGGACAACCCTGACACATTGCTGGAATGCTCAAGGCTGGACTAACGTAAGTGGTCCTATCTCATTCTCTTGCTGTGGGTTAAAAATTGGCTGCCAAGATGGTGACTCTTCTGCGGTTCAAGTATGTTCTGGGCATGCTACTCTCACTTGTCCCCCCAAGCTCCTGTAATCAGTGGATGAGGGCAACAAATCCTTTATGTGAGGGTTGGCACAGACGAGACTGGCTAACAGCAAGCTCATAGGCCACCACTTGTGGTATTTTTGTGGCCTCTCCTCCGTTGACTGCTAAGCCATGGCCTTGCACCTGTCAGAACCTGCCTAAATTTTTCCACAGGCCCCAGACCCCCATTGTGGGTCACGATCGAACAAGCCATGTTAGGGTGCCCACAGAGGCTGCATCCACTCTACAGGTAAGATACATTTGTGCTGGTTCAGTGAATCTGATGCTCCAGGCTATGGCCAAGACCTGTCATGAGCACACCGGCGTTTCTCGTGGATGTTCTCCTGCACAATCAGGCACTCATGTGAAGCAATGATTGCCTCTGTGTGATTGTGGTGAGGTGTTTAACTGGGGTGCTTGGTGCACTGCCAAAATCCTTGCCCTCCACTATGTGCTCAGCCATGGGGTCCTCAAGTTCTTTGAGGTGCTGCGTGAGGAGTGCAGTCTGCCGACTCACCAGCAATGGTGGTACCTGCAACTATGCCACTGCCTCGCACACCACCTAAGCCCACAGACATGGGCCCTCCCATACTCTCCTGTGCTCTCCTCTCTTAAAGTGTGGGGTCGCTTTGGGTGGTGATGGCAGGATATTACAGCCTTTTGATCCAGCATTTGTATTCCCTGTCTCTGTTGGAGAGCATGTGGGCCAAGTGGCAAGCTCAGCTCCAGCTGGAGTGTGAGCATGAGGACTAGGTGGACTTGCTAGACTTTCTAGGATGCGGCGCCTGGAAGACCAAGCTGAAGTTTTACCTTTTTAGGCCATTGAACTGTTGAAACTGGACCCTGGCAAAAGTTAGGGTGGCAAGGCTGCTACCCCAATCTAACTGCTGGCACTGTGATGACAAGAGCTGCGACCTGGGGTTTATACTAGGTGACTGTCACACAGGCTACACTACTGACCTCTGTGCTGCTCACATGCCCCTTGATTCTTCACCACAACTTTGTGGATTCCCCAGCACTGTCCCACCTTGACTACTGGTTGCTTCACTCAGTACTTCCAGTGGGGAAGATCAGCATTTTCCAGCATTGGTATTCTCCCCTCCCTACCACACATGAGGAATGGCTCTCAGAAATGTTTTGAATGACCTCATATGAACAAGTCATTTACAACATTGAGGACAAGGCAGTGACCTTCCTTTATAGTTAGGCGTCCTTTTTGAAAGAAGGTGGGTACTGACCATTGGTTGACTGGTGGCCCAGCCCACTGGGCCTTCATGGTCCCCTGAGCTTTAGTCTTGTTTTAGAAGCCCACTCGGTGTGTCACCACCTTTGACAATTATTCACCATTGGACCATTCTTCACCCCTTGCCCCCCTCTGCCGCTGTTCCTTTTTCTTGTTACTCCCTCCCTCCACTCTTCTCCTTCTGTTCTTCTTCTTTTTCTCTCTCTTTTCTCTTCTTTGTTTTGTCTCTCCCTCTCCCCTATGCACTCCTGATCCCTTATCTTCCAGGGGCTGGGAATCCCCACATTGCTTCTCATCTTCTTATACCTGCACTCCTGGTTAGTCTGCTTGTCCTCGTGGTGCCCTGGTCTCAGCATTGCTGCAGGGTACTATGACCTTCTTGTGTACCATGTGCACCCTGTATCACCTGGTTTCTGTAGGCCTCAGCTCTACTGTATGGTGTATACTGTTGCTTTGGTTCTGTACCTTGTTGGATATTGTTAGAAATGGGGTCTCTAGTTGGCAGACTTTCCAAGTAGGTACCACAATCCTAGGCAGGGTAAATCACACACAATCCAAATTATTCTGTGCCCACCCTCTGGTAGCTTGGCACTGAGCAGCCAGGCTTAACTTAGAAGGCAATGTGTAAAATATTTGTACAATAAATCATGCAATAACACAGTGAAAATAACACAAAAATACACTGGACTGGTTTAGAAACATATAAGATATTTATCTGAGCAAATTAAGGTCAAAACGATCAAGGTTTGATAAGCACAAATTGAATATCACTTTTGTAAGGAAAAGAAGAGTCTTAAGTCTTTAAAAAGCAACAAATGTCTCTTGTGTACACAAAGTACCTCGTATGCGTCAAAATTACACACACGAAGACCGCAGAGGATGAGGTGCGTAGAAAAAGGAAGGTATGCGTCATATTTCCGGATGCGTACAGATGATCCGTCAACTCTTTCCACTCTGCAAGTGCTTTGCGTTGATTTCCGGCACGCAGTCTTGGATCCTCACATTAATGCGGGGTCTTTTGATGCCGAGGGACAATGCGGGGAAATCCTGGGTGTGCAGGACGAAGTCACAGGTTCTGCGTCGATCCGGTGGGTGATGCGTCAGAGTTTTTGTCACACAGCAGGCACTGAATCAATTCCTCACCCAGGAAGTTGGGCTGCGTCATTCATACTCAGTGATGCTTCGATCCAGTGGGCTGTGCATGAAAGTTCCAGGCGCAACGCTGGCACTGGGTTGATCTCCACTCAGGAAGTAGGGGTGCGTCATTGCGGGTCAGCGATGCAGTGATTCTTTCACCACTAGACATTCTGTGCTTCAATTGTTTTCGCACAAGGAGATCCTTTTGAAGAGAAAAAGTATTTTGGGCCCAAGACTTCAGGAACAGGAGGCAAGCTCAATCCAAGCCCTTGGAGAACACTTCTCAGCAGAGCCAGAGGCCAGCAAGGCAGCAGGGAAACAGAAAGGCAGAAGTCCTTCACAGCAAAGCAGCCCAGGTGAGTCCTTTGAGTAGCCTGGCAGCTTATCTTGGCAGGGTGAAGGATCTAGTTCAGAGTGTCAGTCCCAGGAAGTATTTGAGTTGGTAGGGTCATGGACCCAGTTTATATAACCAAACATACCTTTGAAGTGGGGGAGACTTCAAAGAGTGGTTTTGAATTGCACAAGGTCCCCTTTCGTTACAGGTCTGTCTGCCAGGGTCCCAGTAGGCGGTTTGGCAGTCCTTTGTGTGAGGTCAAGCTACTAGACTTTGAAATGTAAGTGTCAAGCCCCCCCACCCTTCCAGCCCAGGAAGACCCATTCACTATGCAGATGTGTACAAGTGTGACTGAGCAGGCTGTGTTTGTGGTTGTCTGGGTAAAATGCACAAGGGAGCTGTCAACCAGCCCAAGCATGGCTTGGAGTCAGGCTGTAAGGCGCAGATGGATTTTAAGTGCAGAGAAATGCTCACTTTCTAAAAGTGCCATTTCTAAAATAGTAATATAAAATCCAACCTCGCCAGTCAGCAGGACTTTGTATTTCCATTCTGGCCATGTTAACTATGAACAGTCTACCCCTTTCTGATCAGAATCTTCAACTCAAATAGTAAATGAGGATAGCCCTGATGTTTGCCTATGAAAGGCGCAGGCCTCACAGCAGTGAAAAACGAATTTAGGAGTTGTCCACTGCCAGGACGTATAAAACACACAGGTATATGACCTGCCTTTTACCTTCATAGCACCCTGTCCTATGGGTTACCCAGGCCTACCTCAGGGGTGACATATCTGTAGAAAAACAGGAGTTTAAGGCTGAACAAGGAATTTTAAATGCCAAGTCAAAGTGGCACCCAGGCCTTGCAGTGGCACACCTGGGACATGGCTAAGGGGCTACTTATGTGGGTGGCACAACCAGTGCTGCAGGCCCACTAGTAGCATTCAATCTAAAGGCCCTGGGCACATGTAGTGCACTTTACTAAGGGCTTACAAGTAGATCAAATATGCCAAATGGGTATGAACCAATGTTACCATGTTTGAAGGGAGAGAGCATATGCACTTTAGCACTGGTAAAGTCCTAAAACCAGCAAAAACAGTGTCAAAAAAGTGGAGGGTGACATGCAAAAAGTTGGGGGTGACCACCCTTAGGCTGCCAGGCCTAATAGATATGAATAAAGAAATGTGAAACATATCTGTGATATGATAACTTTGAATTTGTAACTGGATTTTGCTGTAGGACAGTCTTCTTCCTTGGGGACGAGAGGGGGGAATTTCAGGTCTACACCAAATTTGGTGCACTGTAGGCTAGTAACATCCCTCTTTTGAAGGGATGTAACTTGAAGTAGTTTTGGCACCCTAGAGGCCAGATTTACAAGAGAGTGGTGCATCAGTACTGATGTGCCACTTTTCTTGTGTCGCACTTGCCCCACCTTACAACACCATGTGTGTGCCGTATTATTAATATGGCACACCATGGCGGGCGTTAGAACAATAGTGTTAACGTTTTTGTTGCTATTGTGGCGCTTTGCTACATTAGAGTCAAACATTTAGACGCTAGTGTAAGGAGACCAATTGATTTCAATGGGTGAGTAATTTTAACGCCTGCTCTGACCAGGCGATAAAAATTATGCCAAAAATTGTGCAGTGAAATCTTGGGCCTCGTAATGCCGGAACACCCCCCTTGCATACATTATGCCTAACGTCAGCATAATGTGATGCAAGGGGTTTGAAAAGTGGCACAATGCATACATTGTGACACTTTTGAAATATGGCGCGGCGAAAAAGTGCCTCCTTGAGCCACATTACTTAAAAAAATTCTGCTAATGTGGCGCAAGAAGGTGCTAGCGGTTTGTACATCTGGTCCTTGGTTTTTGAGGGGATCCAGTATCGTAGTGAGTAACAAGATGCCTTGAAAACTATCTTAAAAAATATCCAGTTGGAGCTGGATGTTATCTGAATACATTGCATTGATTACACACAGATTCTGCAAACGTTCCAATGATTACACCCAGGTTGCACACTTTGCAGTGATTATTCCGAGGTTTTCTAGAAGTTCCAGAAGAGCACATATATAAATTAATTAAGAGAGATTTTAGGACGTACTCCAGGGAGGCACCCTAAGATATTGATATCTGTGCAGAAGAGAAAGGACCTAATTCTGCTGTCATAGTATGGACTGAGAGGAAAGATTCAATCAAGTCTAGAGCTGTAGCTTTGATGCTTACATCTGAAACGCAAGAAAACAAGATTGCAAGGTTGACTGTGTTGGTCACAGATTTAGGGACCTGACACCATCACTAGCCATCTTAAATGCAACACCTTCATGATGATGACTAAAGCTAGTGCTAAGTGGAAACCAAATTGAGAAGAGGCTAGTAAGCGTTTGCTTTTAATTAATTTGTGGAGATTTTAAGTCACTGTACTTCCAATTAGTTCTGAAATATAAGGCAGCATAGAAAATCCTTCTTATTTAATGATGGGTTGTTTGGGAGAGGTTTACTCATGACTGTTTTGTACTCAACTGCAAAACTCTTGCGGCCAGTTAATGTGGCCAGCTAATTATAGAGCTAGCAACTGGCCTAGTTTCGCCAGGCATATATATAAGGCAAACATGAAGGCTTTCTTCTTAATTAGCATGATTAACTTGCCATAAGTGGTAGGCCTTTTGTCTGATAATAATGCATGTTTCATGCATGACAGGCCTGATTTCATGTAACCATGCCTAAATGGAATATGAGAGAAGCCATGTAACATGTATAAGGCCTAGAAAAGTAGACTGGCATTTTGAATTTCAGTACTGAACATATTGTGCTGTACTTCCATGTTTCAGTCTAGAAACTTCATAGAAAACATTGTAATCACTACTACGAGGGAAGCTCACCTTGTAAAGGTCTCTTTTGAATGGAAGAGGAAAAAAAACTTCCATAACTTTGACAGGTTTCCGCAAATGGGCATTGTTTGCAATTTATGTAGGAAAGCAGGACCTGAGCTTAAGTGACTTCGCCTCAGTTTAAGGTGGGGGCTGGAGGGGTGTTGCTGAAGAGAGATGCTCAATCACTGAATTCTGCCCGCTGACCCAATGACAGCATAATGTATGTGAAAAAACTATACATGGCTGGACATCATATAGGGTTAGCAAACTGGTAATAGCATATCATTTAGATAGATAAAAAATATTTAGAAACTGGATAGATAATAGACTGATAGGTTAGGGATGTGGAATGAAATATGTCTGGGGCACTTCTAACATACGCCCTTTGTATATATTATCTGCTGAGCTGTTTAAAATATTTATGATCATTTTGATACATATGATTCATGGAAAAATTCTGTAAAACAATCACCTGATAGTAAAATACCCAACATTGTGTTTGTTTACAAGGGCAGGGTTGGAACATTTAGTCCCAGATTGATGTTAAAGTGTGCAGCGCGGTGCTGCACCACAAATTGCAGCGCCGTGCTGCACCATTTAGAAATGCAGAGGTGCATGGAGGAAAACGGCTCACCCCTGCGTTTCACCCTGTACTGGCGCTGAGTTGAGCTGCCTAGCTCTAACACAGGAATCCTTGCACCATAGTGCAATGGTGTCTGCGTTGAGAGGATGGATTGTTTATGTGCAGGAAGACATCCCTTCCTGCACATGAACAATCTATAAAGGCGAGTTGGCACTTCTATGTGTGGTGCATAATGCAGCACACAGAAGTACCAAAGCGTCATTTTGAATGATTGTTTATGTGCAGGAAGGGACACCTTCCTGCACGTAAACAATCCTCCATGGCATTTTGCTTCTTCTTCTGCAGCACACATAGAAAAAGCAAAAAACAAGGAGGAATAAAAGCATTCCTTCTCTCTATACCACTCCTAGGGTAGCGTTCGTTTTTGGCACTGCCTCAGGTTTACGACAACTCGTCAATCTGAGGCAGCATCAAAAGCAATAGGTGTTGCGATGGAACACCCACCACAACACGCATTGCATGCCCCTCTGATGCAGAAAACTGTGTCAAAAGGGCCCATATATACATGGAGGCACAAACAAGTGGCGTTACCCCTCCATGTAAATATGGAGCAGTACTTATGGCCACTGGAGAGTGACGCTCCAGTGGAGCTTGGGGCTCTTAAATATGCCCCTTTATCACCACGAGAAGTTTATCTGAGAGGTTCCATGTTTAAAAGAACATAACTCACTGACAAGGCCAATGAGAGACATCTGCCAGTTTTCTTTTTCTCTGGAACGGAGTACATTTCATTTTGGGGATAACAAAATATTCCAGGGTTGACCTCAATAATATATGTTTGAACATGACAGCCTCCAACTTAAGCCATTTAAAAGATCTAAAGGAGTTAAAGTCATTGTCTCTGGAACGAAAGGGATGGGAAAGTGGCTTGGAAATCTTAGCGGCCAGGTTATGTTTCAGGTGAATCTCCTATCTGATTAAACTGATCTCAAAAAATAAATCAGCTAGTTAGTTGGTTAAAGACTAAGTTGTTGTGGCAGAGCTATTCGAAAATGAAAATGAAAAACTGCACCTGACTGAAGAGGCCCAACTATGCTGAAATCTGTCTTGGGTTGCTTGTGTTCCGGTACAGAAAGGACTTGGCTTTGCAGTTCAGGCTAAGCTGTTTCTTTTTTTTAAAGTATTTTTACTGGAGTTTACAATAGATAATAAAAAGATACACCATCACAGTAAAACAAGTACAGTTTACCAGCATAATGGTACATATGAAAGTGCACACAGAAATTAGTTGAACACAATGCAGAAATTCCACTTGAGAGTCAAAACCTGATCGACATGAATCACTCCCAAAAATTATCAATCAGTTTCCAGTAGACAGTGTAGAGAGCCACCCGGGCTCTTCTATACTTTGTTGCCCTTGCGGGGCGCAAGGGCGCGCCTCTGGGCAAAGTTATAAATAAAAGCTGGGGCTGCAGTGAGCAGTTTCCATGTGCACACCAACTATGGTGTATGTGTCCTCTGTTCGTGTGGCCGGGGCTGGGGGCCCATTTTACATTGGCGACTAGCAGGAAGTAAAACAACACACGCTCCGGTCGGCGCACCCAGAGTGTATGACCTCCTCCGGTGCCCCATTGTTTTTTTTTTTCTCTCCTTTTCCCTGACCGCAAGGCGCGGTGTGCGGCTCGCCCTGCGGCCTGGCGATCAGCAAAAGCACCTGACTGGCAGGAACAGTGGCAGGTGGCGACCTACCATGTGGAGGGCGCCTGTGTCCCTGAGGCTGGTGTGCGGGACCGCTCGCCGGATCAGGCGAGGTGCACGGAGCCTGTTGGCAGTTGCCCACTATCCTTCCTCGCCTGAAGAGGAGTTCGGCCTTGCGACCTCATGCAGGAAGGTGAGAGGACCCCAGGGGCGCCTTTAGCAGTGCCTGTCTGGGTCAGATAGCCACGTGGGCACCAGTGTATTCCTCCCGGCAGCAAGCTGACAAGTTTATGACTGTGTAGCGACAGACTGGGCCAAAAAGCTCCTGGAGGCACAAAAAAAAAGAAATAAATAAAAGAGGAGTAAGGAGATTAGTGAAATGAGGAAGCTGATCTCTGCAAAGACACAGTGCCCACTCCTATTGCAGACCAGTACACAGGCCCTGCATCTGAGACCCTGTCATATAAGCCCATCATCACATGAGGCATAATCAAAAAAATAAAATGAGTGCACCACAGCAGGAGCATGAACAACATCCAGCACCTGCCACCCCCAGCGCCCACTCATCGGTTGCTGCTTTACCCCCATTCAGTCAGCTAATAGACCCCGCCACGGCAGCACCACGATGGCGCCTGTGGTTAGGTCGTTTGGACAACTATTTCTGCGCCACAAGAGAGATGGATAGGGCGGTGCGCAGGTCCCTGATACAAATGATGTGAGGCGACAAACTACATGAACTTTTTGACTCACTACCTGACACAGGAGACATAATGGATTATGAAGCTGTGGTGGCTGCACTGAACAAACATTTTGACCCCCAACTGAACCCAGATTATAAGCGCTTCAAACTGTGCCAGGCCCAGCAAACAGATGTTGAGTCAGTCGACAGAGATCAAAGCCCAGATCATACAAGGGTGCCAGTCCAACATGCTCCGGAAGCTGATCATGTGCCAACCAGGTATTTCCCTAGGCAATATCCTGATATTGGCACGCTCCCATGAGTTATCTGCCGTACGTGTGGATGCCATAGCCGCAGCAAGGGGGCAGTCCATATCAGCCGGGTCAGCGGTGCGCCCACCCCAGGTGAAGGAGGAATAGGTGGATGCTATCCAGCCTCACCAACCCTCGAGGCGTCAACTGTCCACCTCAAAGCCAGGAGAAGGGGTGTGTGGCAGCTGTGGATACGAACATAGGTCGGTGAGTGGGTGCCCAGCGAGAGGAAAGTTGTGCAACTGGTGTGGCAAGAGCAATTATTTTGCCAAGATGTGCAGGACAGGAAAAGGCAGACAAGGGAAGTCGAAAGGGAGAGAGGCAAAGTCAGGAGTGTCAGCACAGAAGATAACACACCTAGAGGGCAGATGACCACCCGAATGTCAGACTTTGAAGAGGACGAAGAAGAGGACATTTTTGTCTTCTCGTTTACCGGATAGAGGCAGCATAAGATGCGACCACCCCCCATGAGTACAGTGAGGATCAACGACACCCTCACAACGGTGCTCATAGACACAGGGGCATCAGTCAACGTGATGGACGATGCCATGTATCGGCAGCTGTCCCCCAAACCATGCCTAACTCCGAGTAGCACCAAGATATACACCTAGGGAGGACGCAACCTGCTTCCCCTGCAGGGCATGATTGAGGTATCTGTGACCAACGGGCAGCTCTCTACCGGGGCAAAATTCTATGTGGTGGCATGCGACTGAGGCACCCTGCTGGGATGTCACACGATGGAAGATCTAGAGCTCATGTTTTTTGCACGTCAGGTGTACGAATCGCATACAGAGTCTCTCCTCATCGAATTCCTGCAGCTGTTTGCAGGGTTGGGGAGACTCAAAGGCAAGAGTGTCAAGCTACACATCAATCCAGAGATAACCCCGGTGGTGCTGAGACACCGTAGAGTGCCTTTCCATCTACAACCGGCTGTAGAAAAAGGACTGCAGCTATTGGAGGACCAATGCGTGATAGAAAAGGTGGACGGGCCCATCCCTTGGGTTTCGCCCTTGGTGATTACGCCTAAGCCCAATCAACCCGGAGCCATACGTCTCTGCGTGGACATGTGTCTACCAAATAGAGCCATCTAAAGAGAGCGACACATCATGCCCACCATGGACGACATAATTGCAGACCTCAACGGCGCACAGTGGTTCTTTAAGCTAGATTTAAATTCTGGCTATCATCAGTTAGAGCTCCACCCAGACAGCAGGAACATCACTACCTTCTCGACACACATGTGCATAAGGTGTTACAAAAGACTAAGCTTTGGGGTGTCCTCAGCAGCAGAGGTGTTCCAGAACACCATCAAAGAAACACTGTCAGGACTGTCGGGGGTAATCAACCTCAGTGATGACATTTTAATCTACTCTAAGACATGTGAGGAGCACCATCAATACCTGAGAGCAACCCTGCAGAGGCTTGCGGATGCAGGTCTCACACTTCACAAATGGAAGTGTGCGTTCTATCAGACATCTATTGAGTTCTTTGGGTACATATTCTCGAAGGAAGGTCTGCGGGTGGACCTTCGCAAGGCGGATGCCATTTGCCAAGCCCAGATTCCTCAGAACGCCACAGAAGTTAGAAGCTTCTTGGGAATGGCCACATACTGTGGCATATTTATACCCCAACGCGCCACGATGGCAGAGCCCCTCCGACAGCTTACCAAGGTATCTCACTGGTGGGAATGGAGCCCGGATGCGGATAAGGCATTCCATAATGTGAAGGCAGTGCTACTGGACAAGTCCACCATGGCGTATTTCAATCCCCATAAATGAACAGAGGTAGTGGTGGATGCCAGCCCGATAGGTTTGGGAGCAGTTCTTCTGCAGGAGCAGTGTCATCAGCTGTAGGTCCTCGTCGTCTATGCCAGCCGAGCCTTATCAGCTGTAGAGACCCGTTATGCCCAGATCGAAAGGGAGGCGTTGGTGATCCGATGGGCATGTAAATATTTCCATCTATACCTCTATGGGCATGAATTCCAGGTGGTAACGGATCACAAACCACTGGTGTCGCTGTTTGAAGGGACTGTGCATTTTGCCCCACCGAGGATCGAACGCTGGGCTGTTTTGCTCCAACCTTACAGATTTAAGGTAATCTACTGGCCTGGTGTGAATAACCTGGCCGATTATTTGTCCAGAGGCCCGATCTTGGCTGCCGGGAGCGAGCTGTGCTTCATCATCGAACTGACGGAGGTGGGCCACCTGAACAGAATGGAGATTCGACCTGCACACTGCAAATGGAAGTGCCAGACATCGTGCTCCACTGGCTGTTGCAGTTCTGGTGTTGATTGGAGGGGGCGGGAGTGAATAGAACAATGTCTGAGCAGACAACTAAAAAAAAACAATACAAATAAAAAAAAGGAAAGAAGAATAAAAAGAGACGGCAGATCCAGGGTGAGGTGAGCCCCCAGGTATAGCGTGCTGAAGGACACTGCATAAGAAAATTCACTGCACTAATGTACTGAAGGAAAACACCCACATTCACAGCATAGCAGCATAAAGACAGGCAGTAGTGGTGCAGGCACCGACTTTGGCAAGAAGAAGAGTGAGCCAGGGTGAAACCCTCAACAATGGTGTACAATGTACAAGCAGAAGCTGGCCCAGGGTTGTGGCTGCACCCTCTCACTCTGTGATTGATACCCTAATATCATTTAGCAATCTAGCAGACCTGGCTACCGGTGCCCCAAAATGGAAAGTGTGGGTGGGACGACTAGAAAACTACTTTACGGCTACACAGGAGAAGGACAATGAGGTCACGCAGTCCCTAGTACTACACTTGGGGAGAGATGAGGTCTACAAACTATTCCAACACCCCCCAAACCCAGAGGGTGTTGACGACTACAAAACCACAATCCAAGCATTGAACACATACTTTGACCCCCGACTCAACCCCAATTACGAATGCTTCAAGCTCCACCAGGCTCGGCAAGGGAAGGGGAATCGGTGGGCACATTGTATGCATGCCTACGAGCCCTCGCCAGCACCTGCACTAATGACATCCAGTAGAAGAAGGTCCAGCACAATTGATTCAGGGGTGCAGATTGGTGAACCAAAGGAGAACCTAAGTCAATCAGGGATAAAGCTGGAAGACATCTTGATATTGGCCCGCATCTATGGCCTTTCCAGCTCCAGGGTGAAAGAGTTGGAAATAGCACTCAATAGTGGCACTGGGATCAGAAACTTCCTGAGTTCCCCTGCCATCAAAACTGAGATGGAAGACACAGTCCTCAGCAGCCCCCCATCGAGGAGGGGGCAGAATGAGTCTGAACACTAAGGCATACTGCAGGATCTGCAGTCTGTAGTACCATCTAGCAGATAAGTGTTTGACAATGGCTAACAAACACAAACAGATCTACTTTGCAAGGGTTTCCAGGGGTAGTGGCAGTGGATGCCACAGCCAGGGCAGAAGAGCGCCAACATGAGCAGTCCAGCACCTGTCAATCAGCGAGAAGGCCCCAACAGCAAGTGACAAGGTGGCTGGATGAGGAGGTTGCACCTGTTGACCCTGAGGAGAGGAGAAGGATATATTTTCCATCTTGTACATGGTACCAAGTGGAAAATGCCACTGTCTGCTACACCGCTGCAAGGTGGATATCGCAGGCACAATGGTGCCCACCCTAATTGACACAGAAGCGTCAGTAAATGTAATGACCCACAGCCAGTACCTACTACTACAACCACACCCACCCCTGAGACCCTCATGTACAACTATATATGGCAGTAAAGAGCTGCTGCCACTAGTTGAGACCGTGGAAGCAGTGGTCCTGAACGAGGACCAAGAAGTCAAAACATGCTTCCATGACACCTAGGAAGGCAAAGGCACCCTACTCACAGACCACACGTGCGATGACTTGGGATCTGTTACTTTTTGCTAAAGAGATCTATGCACTCCAGGTCAATGACATACTGGAACAATTTCCAGAGCTATTCCTAGGAGTAGTATGCAGAAAGGGTCCCTCAGTGAGACTGCAAAAGTTATGACCATACAACCCACAGCCCTGAGACACTGGTGGGTCCCACTTCATCTGCACAAGCAGGTGGAGGCCGATCTGGAAAAACTTGAAAAGATGGATGAAATTGAAAAGTTCTCAGGGCCAACCTCATGGATGTCACCGCTGGTGATCAGCAAGAAACCCAAAGAACCGGGTGCCATCATGCTCTGCATTGACATGAGGCTGCCAAACCAGGCAATTTTGAAGCAGCCTCCCAACACACCTACAATTGTAAACATCATTGCTGACCTCAATGGGGCAAAATGGTTTTCAAAGCTGGGCCTCTATTCTGGCTACCACCAGATAGCTAGTACATTACCACCTTTTCAATGCTCTTGGGCTTGCCACAATACAAGTGACTCAATTTTAGAATATCTACGGCCGCAGAAGCATTTCAGAATGCAATCAGAGAAACCCTGTCAGGCTTCAAAAGGGTACTCAGTATAAGTGACGATATTTTGATCTTTTCATAATGTTGGTGGATCACCACAAACGACTCAAGGACATCTTTCACAGACTGAGACAGTGGCCTAATGCTACGCAAGACAAATGTTTGTTCTTTGAGTCCAAGATGGAATTCTTCAGCTTTGTATTCTCCCAGGAAGGCCTGAAAGCTGACCCACGGAAGCGGCATTGATCAAAGATGCCTCACCCCTCAGAAACCCCACAGAAGTCTGTACTTTTCTTGGAATGGCGACGTACTGCAGCAGATGTCTCCCAAAGTTTGCCAGACTCTCCAAACCACTCAGAGCCATTTGGTGTCCAATGGCAGTGGGGTCCGGCTGAGCAATACGTGCTTGACAACATCAAGAGTGCGCTATTGGTGTATGCCACAATGGCATAATTTGCCCCCAATAAGGAGGCTGAGCTGGTAGTGGATGCAAACCCCACAAGGCTATGGGCTGTCCTCATGCAAGAGCTGGGGGTATGAGCCCCACTTGCATTTGGAAGTCAGGATTTAACATCCACCAAAGCATGCTACTCACAAATTGAGAGGCATTGGCCACTAAGTGGGCATACCACTACTTTCACCTCCACATCTATGGTTGTGAGTCCAAGGTGGTCACAGATCACAAAGTGTTGGTGAGTCTGTTTGCTGGGATGGCACCTCACGCACACCCAAGGATTAAGCGCTGGACAGTCCAACTGCTACTGTACCACTTCTGTGCTGCATACATACCCGAGGCAGGTAACCCTGCTGACTTTCTGTCAAGATACCCACCAAAACAGTTTAGAGAGTCTGACACCCACTGTGGCAGAGGAGTTTGCTCGAATGGTGACCACTGCAGTGTGTCTGAAGGTGATGAGGCCTGGCAACATCAGAGGAGCAACAGAAGACAATAGTCTCCAATGAGTCGAAAAGGCCATCAGCAAGAACACATGGAGCTGTTCCTGAAATATTTGTATTAATAGATTCCCGAACAGAGATCAATACTCTCACAGCTATGGCAAGTGCAGGACAAGGTAAGCTCAATGGCAGGGCCCTTATTATGAGGGGCTGCCACATCATGAGTCCCAAATCACTGGAAGAACAGATCATTGCCCTCGCCCATGAAGCACACCAAGGGATGGAAAAGATTAAAACCAGAATGAGAGTTTCCCCGGCAAGGATTTGAAAGTAGAGGAAACAGGGTGACTCTTCCAAACATGACAAATAATCACAGGCCAAGTAGCACCTGCTCCAGTGGCAATGAAGGAGGTGTCAACAGCTACCTGGGACTTAATGGGTTTAGACTTTGGAAGCTTCCCGGATGGGAGACTGACCATGGTGTTAATTAATGACCGATACAAGTATCCTGTTGTGGAATTGGTCACCTCTGTGGTGTTGACAGACATCAAGGTGCTGCTAGAGAAAACATTTGCAGCATATGGCATACTCAAAGTCCTGAAAACAAGCAATGGGCTTTCTTTCCAGGGGGCTGATTTAAGAGAATACAAAGCAACCCTTAAAATCTGGCATCAGAAGATAACCCCTCAATGGTGCCAAGCAACCAGCCCTGTGAGCTCTAAACAAGGTCCTTCCTGTATATGTTGATCAGAACCATGATTGTGAGTGGGAACTGCATCTGTTTCTAAATGGATACCGAAACACACCCCAGTGTACAACAAAGTGAGCCCCAAGCACCTCAAGTTCCAAACACCCATTAAGGACAGCATCCCTACAGTCCTGGGGTGGCAGCCCGAACTCTTCCATGAACAGGACATCCTGCAGAGTAGGTGAAACACAAATGAGAGAGCCAACTGGGCTAGAAGTGCCAAAGAGAGACACCTGGAGGTGAACAATAGGTACTAGTGAGGGAATGCCACCCAGGTGGAAATTCCACACCCCTTTTGAGCGAGGACTTTGGACAGTAACTGCCATTAACGGAACCATTAAAGGAACCATGAAAACTGACACGAGGGGTCATGAAACGACAACAAGGAATATTTTGTGGTTCCGCAAAGTAAGACTGCCTGACAGGAGTTGGGCATTGGAGAGGGATGAAGATCCTTCGAGCCTGATGCCACCAGCAGGTGACACTCAAATGACTAAGTCGGAAGGTGTGAAGCACTAACACTGGGAGAGACCATCAGTGGCACAAGTGAAGCCCAGTCGAGAGCAACTGTGGCCTCCCAGAGATGGACGGTATGAACTAAGGCCAAATCCAGCACCAGTCAACTGCTCTGTGACTTTGTGTGTTCTCAGGCGAGGGTGGTCCGCACCATTCTCATCTTTACATGTGCAGGCAGCACTTAGGCCTCCCCTCTCCCAGTGGGACAACGGACTCATATTTCTGGCATCATCAGTTCTCAGGGAAGCAGCCATAATTCAGCACTCAGATTGAGCATGGCTCTCATGCCCCAATTGCTGAGCAAATACATTTTGCAGGATAATATACTACACTTCATGATCTGAATTCATAGATTAGGCACCATCTGATGGGCACAAATAATATTACATGAGTACGAATAATGTAGCCTTCTTGGATGTTTTTGCTGATGTGCCAATTTTTCTACAGAATCAATACAGGGACCCTATAAGCCTCCCCCTGAGTACTACTGCACCAAGAAAGTGGTATAGTAGCAGAGGTCTATACTATATCTGATTAATAATAACATGATAATAAAGCTTACAGACAACTACTCTTCTCTGAAGCAGTGGGCAACAAGAAACAGAATACAACAGACAGAGAAACAAAAATGACCACTAGAATGCTTGAGTCTATGATGACAGAACTGAAGAGTATAAAAAGCTCACTACGATAATGAAAGCATCCACAATGGAAACAAACCTGACACTAACGTTGAGAACACAGATTGACACCTCTAATAAAAGAATCAACATCATAGAAAAACACTTTATGGAAGTCCCAGACTTCAGGGCAGAACTATGGAAGTTTTAAAAAGGTGTGATCAATTTGGAAGATCATAGGGATAATGATCAAAGAGTTAGGCTTTCTGAGGAAGAGGAGGGCCAAGATATGTTAACATTTTCTGCAACTTCATTCTTCACTTTTTGAGCAGGTATTCATCCTGCAAATATAATTTCAAACCCTACACAGACTTAGATCAAAACATGCTGATTTTGACTAGTCCAATAACAGCGTGCCTCCTTAGGGATCAATATGTACAGCTAATCTTGCATGTGGCTGGAAAACATGGTCAATTTCATTATAAAGCCCACAAAATAAAAAAAATCCTTTTCAACTGCCCTCTCTCTGAAATAATTATTCGCACTCAGACCTGCCTTGAAGGCTAGAAATATCAGATATGGCCTTTTAGACTCCCAACAATGAAGATAACTTTAGAATGTGATAGCACGCCTGGTCCTTAGTAAGTAAATTTACAAGGGGACGCGTGTAGGCCGATGAACCTTTTGGATCGCATGGGGTATCCCAGTTAAGTGGTAGACTATTGAACCATCAAGATCACTATAAACAATATCAAACATTAATGAAAACCTATCTAATAAGAAATACCATCACTCTCAATAGGATAATCGTTTTTATTCCTTATTAGTTACAATTCTAATCAAAAACTTTTATTCAACTTTATTGTTAATCAAGATTTATTAATCATCATAAAGCATTATTCAACCAAGGACGCAAAATCAGAACCATTGACTAATAATTTCTCCATACATGACATAGTAATTCAGCAAAGCAATTTCGTCAGTAAAATTGGCACCGTCAAAGTCACCCTGGTCAGCTTACCTAACTCAGATTAGCATCAGCATGTGGGTCTTCATGCGAAAAACATTTTGGAAAAACATTAATTTGAAAAAATCTATCTAAGAGAATAATTATTTAAACAGCACAGTTGGTACCTAGAAGGAAAAGCACATGTTAGTCAGTCTTCACATTAATATAGCTATCTATCTATCTGTACCGTGGGTTGGTGACCAAAGGACTCAGGGACTCAGGTAAGTGACAAAAAGCGTTTTATTTAAAGAATAATTTTGTCTTTAGTTATTGTGTTGGTAAGTTATTCTGGTGCTATCTCAGGTCAGTTTGTCTCTTTGTCCCTTTTCAGCTTCTTGCTTGGCTGGCGAAGATACTTAGGCGTCTCTCCCGGTATACCGAAAAAGAAAAGGGAAAAGGAAGGTAAGTCGGGGTAATCTCCTCTTCAGGATTTTAATAGATATTTGGGGACAAGGAGAGAGAGGGTAAGAGAAAAGAGAGGGGAAAGTGAGAAAAGAGAAAGAGAGAAAGAGAGAGATCCCAGGTGTAAATATGGGAAGTAATGAGTGGTAGGGTGTGAGGGGTTCCACTTTTGTGCAGGGACCAAAATTATTTAGTGCTCGTGTTGGTTGCACACCCACCGTGCTGTTCCCCGATTTAACTATTGTCTTAAAATTAGTCTTCCCTGCCCGTTCCACTCCTCCCTCTCCTTAATTCCCCTCCCTCTCCCTCTGGCCTCCCCTCCTCTCGTCCCTCCCCAGGTGAAATAGCTGTTTGTCCCTCAGAAGGGACCGTACCTTTGAGAGCCACGTCCCTCCTGGGACGTGGCTGGACTTTGTTGCTTCGTTCGTTGGCTCCTGGGTTCCCCAGTTTCCCGGGTCTCTGCCGCGGTCAAACTCCTCTGCGTCCGCCTCAGGTAATTTCTTTGATTCCTCCTCAATCTTTTCCTTTGTCTCCGCGTCTCCTCCGTCGTCGTTCTTCTCCTCCCCCGTTCTCCTCCCGTCGTCGCTTTTTTCTCCCTTCCAAACCCGGAAGTCCGGGTTTGCGTCTCCGACGCCAGCTCTCCGGTCGTCAGGACAACCAGAGACGCTGTTCGCCCGGCTGCGTGAGTAGCGTTTTCCTGGCATGGAGTCCGCGCAGCCGGATAGCCGGCTACACACCCCATCCCAAGACCGGGACTGATATAGTCCCGTAGAGTCAGGAAATCGGGACAAAAAATCAGCCGGGCATTGACGAAAGCCAGGAATGTGCCGGACCTGGAAGGAAAAAGGTTGGAGCTCCATAAACCAACGAAGAACCCTGGAGTTCGAGTCCTTATGGGAGGCCAACCAGGTCAAAGGGGCATGATCAGTGAAGAGCACAAAAGGGCGACCCAAAAGGTAATATTTCAAGCTATCAATAGCCCATTTAATGGCCAAGCATTCCCTCTCGATAATGGGGTAATGACACTCGCGAGGAAGTAATTTCCAGCTGATATAAACAACAGACAGGTCAAGACCTGCCTCGCTGGGCTGGGTAAGAACTGCCCCAAGTCCCACATTGGATGCGTCAGTATAAAGGTGAAAGGGTCGTGAAAAATCAGGACATCTCAATACTGGTTCTGAGGTGAGGGCGGTTTTAAGGAGGTGAAAACTGCGTGCCTGGACTGAGGAGAAGGGAGGTAATTTTGTAGGGAATTGTTTTTTTAGTAGATCAGTGAGGGGGGCTGCCAAAGTGGAATATTGTGGAATGAAGTGGCGATAATACCCTACGAGCCCTAAAAAGGAGCATAAATCCTTTTTCGTAGTGGGTGTAGGTACCTGGAGTATGGCCTCTACTTTATTCTTTTGGGGACGTAGTTGGCCCTCTCCAATAAAATACCCCAGGTATGAGATTTTATTGTTACCCAGACTGCATTTCTTAGGATTGGCAGTGAGCCCGGCTTTATATAGGGCCTGGAAGATGGTATGTAAGTGATTTAAATGCTCGTCCCACGTATTACTGAATATAACTATATCCTCTAAGTAGGCTGCAGAAAACGAATGGTAGGGTTTTAATAAATGATCCATTAAGCGCTGGAATGTTGAAGGAGCCCCGTGTAGGCCGAAGGGAAGGACTGTAAAATGATATAGGCCCGACTGAGTGGCAAAGGCTGTTTTCTCTTTGTCTTTGGGTGCAAGTGGAATCTGCCAATATCCCTTAGTGAGGTCTAAGGTTGACATGTATCTGGCTTTTCCCAGTTTTTCTAACAAATCATCTACTCGGGGTCTCGGATAAGTATCAAAAAGCGATATTTCGTTCAATTTGCGGAAATCAATACAAAAACGGATAGATCCGTCTGGTTTAGGTACTATAACAACAGGGGAACACCATGGGCTGGAAGACGGTTCTATAACTTGTAAGTTAAGCATCTTTTGCACTTCTTCTTCAATAAGATGTCTGCGAGCCTCGGGTATACGATATGGTCTTAATCTTACTGTCTGCCCTTCCGGGGTCCTAATGTGGTGTTGTACTATACTGGTTCTTCCGGGATTTTTGGAAAAGAAATTCCGGAATGAATCTACTACTCGGAGAAGTTCATTTTGTTGGCTTTGTGTGAAGTTTGGATTAAATGGTGGATCTTCTTCCGTCACCTCCCTATTGGGGAGAGGAAACTCGATTCCTAAGGCGGCTCCCGGGGTTACCAAAAATCCCGAGGCTTCTATGTGGGTGGTTTCATGGGGTTCTTCCCATTTTTTTAGTAAGTTAACATGATATATTTGGGTTTTCCTAGGATGTCTAGACAGTTCGATTAAGTATGTGACTGGGGATACGGGTCGGATGATAGTATATGGTCCTTGCCACAGAGCCAGCAATTTGTTTTCAGAACAGGGTCTTAATATTAAGACCCTGTCTTGTGCTTGAAAAGAGCGAGGTTTTGCCCCTCGATCATAGTATTCTTTTTGGTTGCATTGGGCTTTTTCTAGCTGTTTGCGGACGTCCTCCCATACCGACTGAAGCTGGGTTTTTAATTTGTACACATATTCGAGAAGAGGTCGCTCTTCTTTGCCCTCTTCCTCCCAGTGTTCAGCTGCCATATCTACGAGATTGCGGGGTTGTCGCCCAAAGACTAGTTCAAACGGGCTATGCCCCGTTGATGCTTGTTCGTGTGTTCTTATTGCGTAAAGTACAAGCGGAAGTTTTTGGTCCCAATCCCTCCCTGTCTCTGATACTGTTTTCCGAAGTAGTGTTTTGATGGTACGATTATATCGTTCAACTAAGCTGTCTGTTTGGGGTGATAAACTGAAGTTTTTAACTGTTTTATCCCGAGTGTTTGACAGATATGTTTCATTAGAGCTGACATAAAAGGAGTTCCCTGATCTGTTAGGATTTCCCGAGGAAATCCCACCCGTGAAAAAAAAGTGATCATTGCTTGGGCCACCGCCTTAGTGGTCATGCTGGAAAGGGGGATGGCTTCTGGATACCTGGTGGCATAGTCGACTAATACCAGTATATAGGTGTAGCCTTTGGAGGAAGGGGGGAGAGGTCCCACCAAATCCATTCCGACCCGGGAAAAAGGTATGCCGATAATAGGCAGGGGTTGTAGTGGGGCTTTCCTATGAGGACCAGGGTCAATTAACTGGCACCGGGGACACTGTGCACAATATCTCCTGAGCTGACCATAGATCCCTGGCCAATAAAATCGTCTTAATAAGTATTCTTCCGTTTTCTCACGGCCATAGTGTCCTCCCCCTGGTTGATTGTGTGCGAGGAAGAGGACCTGCATCCGATATGGTTCCGGGACTACTAACTGTTTCTTCTCGATACCCCCAGACTTTAGGACCCTATATAAAAGGTTGTTTTGTACTAGGAAGTAGGGACCCACCTCATTAGTGGATGCGGTCTTGGCGGTTCTCCACGCATGGTGTAGGGTTGGGTCTTCTCGCTGGCATGCTCTAAATGATGATGGAAACGAGGTGGGATCGGCCACCTCTTTTCCTGTGGTTTTCTCTTGGGCCGAAGTCAGGAAATTTTGTTTTATTTGTCTTTTCTCCTGTTTTGATAATTTCTTTCTGTCGGGTCTATTTTCTATAGAGAAGTTATGGAAGGGGGCTTCTTCCCACCAGTTTTCAACCAATAGCTGAGCTTTAACCTTCTCTAGAATGTCGGGGAACATGATGTAATCAGTGCCCAGAATACACTCCTCCACTAGTCTTTCCATGACCCCCACAGGTACGAGGTCTTGGTATTCTTCCCATTCTATTTGAACCAGTTCCAAGGGATACTTATTCTTGTCACTGTGAATGCAACAAATGGATACTCATTGATTAGTGGACGGGCTGGATGTAGTCAGCACGTCGGCTCGCACCACTGATTGACTACAGCCTGAGTCCACAAGGGCTAAGACAACCCGACCATTTAGTCTAATAGACCGTTTGTACTTAGGCGCCCCTGACCCTGTGCATAAAACTCTTCCCCGGGTGACCCCTATTTCCATCGGTTATCCTCTATCTCCCTTCCGAGGACATGCTCTAGCTATATGACCCCACTCCCCACAGCTGTAACACTGGGGCTGTTGCATTGGAGGATTGTCACCGCTACGACTTTGCCCGGTCTCTCCTGGATAATTTCACACAAAGGGTTTATAGGGTACCAAAAGGGGTTTGTTGGTCGACTTAAGATTGGGGTTCTTAGAATCAACGGACCTATGGTAGGCACAGGCCAGATCTATTGCCATGTCGGTGTTTACGTTCGGGTGTTGTCTTATCCATCCCCTGGTGGAAGGGGGAAGAGATTCCAGGTACTGTTCCAGAATTACGGCTTTAATGACGTCCTCCCTTTCTGTCCCCAAGGGTCCTAGCCATTTAAGCCAGAGGTCTTTCACTCTGAAGTAAAAAGTCCGGGGGTCCTCTGCTTGTCCCGATTTGACTTTCCGGAATTTTAATCTATAATATTCGGAGTCGTGACCCACTCTTTCTAGTATACTTTTTTTTATGTCTTTATAGGGGGTAGTACCTCCTGGGTTGGCAGCTTGGTAGGCTGTTTGCAGAATGCCGGTTAACAAGGGGGCGATGTACTGGCCCCATCGTTCTTCTGGCCATTGTGCAGAGGAAGCCACACGCTCAAAGTTCGTAAAAAATGCGTCTGGATTTTCCCCTTTCTGGAATTTTTGGAGGACCGAGCTGGGGACATTGGGGTGTACCTTACTTGCCGCGATGGTGTCTGTTAACTTCTGTATGGCGGTCTCATGCACTAGTTGATTATTGGCCATGATGGTAGCCTGGCTTTTTAATGCACTCTGTAAGGCTTCCCGATCCTCTTTTGCCTCCCTCTGGTGCGCTTCCCACAATAATTGGAGGTGTCTTTGTCCCTCAGCCAGCTGGTGGATCATGTCCTAAAGTGTAGGTTTCTCCCCCATTATTCTGGGATTCCTTCGTGTCACCAATGAAGGGAATAATAGAAAATCCCACTTCTGACACCAATGTAACGTGGGTTGGTGACCAAACCAAAGGACTCAGGGACTCAGGTAAGTGACAAAAAGCATTTTATTTAAAGAATAATTTTGTCTTTAGTTATTGTGTTGGTAAGTTATTCTGGTGCTGTCTCAGGTCAGTTTGTCTCTTTGTCCCTTTTCAGCTTCTTGCTTGGCTGGCGAAGATACTTAGGCGTCTCTCCCGGTATACCGAAAAAGAAAAGGGAAAAGGAAGGTAAGTCGGGGTAATCTCCTCTTCAGGATTTTAATAGAAATTTGGGGACAAGGAGAGAGAGGGAAAGAGAAAAGAGAGGGGAAAGTGAGAATAGAGAAAGAGAGAGATCCCGGGTGTAAATATGGGAAGTAATGAGTGGTAGGGTGTGAGGGGTTCCACTTTTGTGCAGGGACCGAAATTATTTAGTGCTCTTGTTGGTTACACACCCACTGTGCTGTTCCCCGATTTAACTATTGTCTTAAAATTAGTCTTCCCTGCCCGTTCCGCTCCTCCCTCTCCTTAATTCCCCTCCCTCTCCCTCTGGCCTCCCCTCCTCTCGTCCCTCCCCAGGTGAAATAGCTGTTTGTCCCTCAGAAGGGACCGTACCTTTGAGAGCCACGTCCCTCCTGGGACGTGGCTGGACTTTGTTGCTTTGTTCGTCGGCTCCTGGGTTCCCCAGTTTCCAGGGTCTCTGCCGCGGTCAATCTCTTCTGCGTCCGCCTCAGGTAATTTCTTTGATTCCTCCTCAATCTTTTCCTTCGTCTCCGCGTCTCCTCCGTCGTCGTTCTTCTCCTCCCCCGTTCTCCTCCCGTCGTCGCTTTTTTCTCCCTTCCAAACCCGGAAGTCTGGGTTTGCGTCTCCGACGCCGGCCCTCCGGTCGTCAGAACAACCAGAGACGCTGTTCGCGCGGCTGCGCGAGTAACGTTTTCCTGGCATGGAGTCCGCGCAGCCGGATAGCCGGCTACACTATCCAAGATGGATCAGCAACGAGTCAGTCATCGTCTCCAGGTCATCAGTCATCAGCAAGAATCAGGCTCACAGAAGGTAAGCCCAATTATCAGCACTTCGGACAGCGTCTCCTGACATCATCAACTTTCTCCTCTCTGCTGTAATTTTCCTCCCCTTGTCATGACTTTTTATTAGGGTCTATCAGTCCGTTCCACTAAATGCTAATTGGTCAACCTTATCAGACGTTATGACTCTAACCTATAGTTTTTGTTTACCGCATACACACGTCAACTCAAAATTTTAGTTCCATTAGTTTGATTGGTTGTTCTGTCAATGAGAACATCATCCGGCTCTTCAGGTAACGAAATTGTTGCACACAGTCCTTTAGTCAGTGTTTCCATTGTTTAAGTCCTGGGAAAGTGCTTTAGCCTATAATTGTATCAAATTGTCTTCATCATCTCCTGTCTATGGGTACATTTGCAGAATGTTCTAGCAGAGCATTCTGAACTCTGCACAGTTCAACATCCTTCTCTCCAGTTCCAGTCCTCGGAAGCGTTGTCGCGTCTCCACGTTAAAGCAAGCAAGGCCCAGCAAAAACCAGGCCCTTAGCATGGCTAAGTTTAGAATGCGAATTAACACAAATCATAGGTTATACATCCAAATATGACATATTAATATGTTTTTCATGAATATTTTCTATTATTTAGCATCTTGTTAATCCACATGGTGACCATTCCCCGTGGGCACATTTTACTCACACGCGTTATTTTCAAATATTAGTTTCTTTATTGAATTTTCTCATTAGTAAACACATGCAAATCTTTAAAATGTCTCATATTAGCATAACTGCTCCAACAGTCCCTCCTCTGATGACTAAATATGTCATCACACCTTTCCCTTGTCAACATTTTACAAATTTCTTTCAGCTACATTTTGATTTCTCCTTCTTGTATTCTCTATAAATTCTTCTCCTGGGCTGTTCTTCCCTCCTCTGATTATTTTTGCCCCTTTTTAGTTTTATTTTCTGCCATATTTTACATGCACGCCATAAGCCTCATATAACAATGACCACAATTAGCATTCCTTTGACAATTTCCCACAATATCCTACCCCAAATTTGGTTAAACCAATTTCCCACAGTAGCAAATCCATTTCCAACTTTTTCTCAAACTCCTGGTTCTTTTAATTCTTTTAAATCTTTATTTGCATTAGTTAAATTAGTAAGCAAATCTCTTATCTCCTTCTCATTCTCAGGTATATATGAGCAGCAGTGCCTTTCATTAATCATTTCACAGACTCCTCCGTCTTTCGCTAATATTATATCTAAAGCAAGCCTATTTTGAAGCGTCATAGCTCTATCCGCAGCCAATTCAGTATTTAGCAAAAGTATGGCTCCAGTAAAGTTAGTTAGGATATTATCCACAATAGTAGACAATTTTCTTATCTTGTTTGCATTCAGTATAACTCCTACAGAAGGAATTATTGTCCCAAAAATATCCCCTATGATTGCAGAGGCTGTTTCTCTCTTTTGTCTCATTTGGTGTAATTCAGTCACTTTCGGTATCTTCTTCAGATCATCTATCTGATATATTTTAGGTAAAACAATTCCCAAATAACATATCCCATACCAAACTCTAGGAAGACTATAGTAAGCATTAAGCCCACAGATATAAAAAATTCCAACAATCACAGGGTCTGCATCATTCAACACAAATGTCCATTTACTCTGAAACAAAAACACATGCCTACATTCACTCATTACCACAAATAAAGGGGGTCATTTCAACATTGGCGGTAAAAGCCGCTTACCGCCGTGCAGAAGACCGCCAAAACACCGCCGCGGACAAGGAAATCTGCCATAGCTATTATGACCCACAGCTCAGAATCTGCCAAAATTCAGACACCCCGACAAGTCCGCCACACCAAAGGTCAGTGATAAACTGGCGAAAACAAAACCTCCACCGTCACGCCAACAGAAATAAGCCCACACTATCACGACACACGAATCCACATGTCGGTCTTTCAACCGCGGTATTCCATTGGCGGTAAACACCGCCGAGCTCAAAATACACACACATTTACAAACACTACCACATTGGACAAATCGAAACACACACACCTGATACACATACACACACCACTCCCACACATCCAATACAATATATAACACACACGGAACCCACTCTCCACGAGGCACTCTCCAACATCATGGGAGCCTACCACCACTCCCAGGAGACAATGGCAATGGTACTGCCCAAGTTTCGGGAGACCCAGCACCTGCAGGAGGAACAGTATTTGGGCTTCAGGGAGGAACTCAGATCCATCAATTCCACCCTGGGCACATCGTAGGGGTGCTGAAGGAAGTCCTCAACACCAGGAGGGACACTGTGGCACAAAAAGGGGCCCCTGACACTAGACTGGATGATGAACTGCCCACCACCTCCGCCGGCGCTAGTGGACAGGAGGCACCGCCACAGGACCACCACACCAGCACCCCACCCCCTGCAGAGGGAGAACCACCCTGCAAACGGTCCCTAAGATCCAGGACAAAGACAGAGAACGATGCCAAGACCCCTGCCAAGAAATGAGACCACCCTGAATGCCATCTTTCTGTCTCACTTTGTCACCCTGTCCATCCTCAAACTGCCCAAGCACCACTTCCTATGCCCATTTGGGCAATGCACCTGTGGGACTAATAGACTGGACTCTGCCATGGACATTCCTCCACCATCACCCCTCACCATTTTACAACCCCCTCCAATATTGAGCACTTAAATAAACACCCTTGAAGCACAAAACAATCTGGAGTCAGTCTGTGATTTCAAAAAGTGTATTAGCAATTACAGTGTCAAAATGCTCTTTCAATTGTAATGTCAACATACCTATGTCACACAGCTCTAGTCCATGAGGAAACAAAGCAGATGTCACACTGTGGGATACACATCTGTGAAATCGTAAGGGGAAGTGACAACTCAGTGACTATACACTGAGTGAAAACGACAGACAGTAGAGAGGTAGTAGTGTTATAGTACATGTAGTAGGCAGGTTTGTATTCTTACCTGTGTCTCACTGGAAATATTGCAGGATCACCGAGTTCCTGTTGTCAATGTCCTCTTCTTCTGGTTCCTTGTCTTCACTGTCCACAGGCTCCACAGCTGCAACAACACCGCCATCTGGACCATCCTCCTGCAGAAAAGGCACCTGTCGTCGCAAAGCTAAGTTGTGAAGCATACAGCAGGCCACGATGATCTGGCACACCTTCTTTGGTGAGTAGAATAGGGATCCACCTGTCATGTGGAGGCACCTGAACCTGGCCGTCAGGAGGCCGAAGGTCCGCTCTATTATCTGCCGAGTTCGCCCATGGGCCTCATTGTAGCGTTCCTCTGCCCTTGTCCTGGGATTCCTCACTGGGGTCAGTAGCCAGGACAGGTTGGGGTAACCAGAGTCACCTGCACATGGCGAGGGACAGCTGTTAGACACGCACTAACCTGTAGGGATATCCCCAGACCCAGACAACCATTCCCACTGACTTGCTTCCAGGTGCTCACCTAATAGCCACAGACGGTGCCTCTGGAGTTGACCCATCACATAAGGGATGCTGCTATTCCGCAGGATATAAGGATCATGCACTGAGCCAGGGAACTTGGCATTAACATGGGAGATGTACTGGTCTGCCAAACACACCATCTGCACATTCATGGAATGATAACTCTTCCGGTTTCTGTACACCTTTTCACTCCTGCCGGGGGGTACCATAGCCACATGGGTCCCATCAATGGCACCTATGATGTTGGGGATATGTCCCAGGGCATAGAAGTCTCCTTTCACTGTAGACAAATCCTCAACCTGAGAGAAAACGATGTAGCTCTGCATGTGTTTCAGCAGGGCAAACAACACTCGGGACAACACGTTGGAAAACATAGGCTGGGACATCCCTGATGCTATGGCCACTGTTGTTTGAAATGACCCACTTGCAAGGAAATGGAGTACTGATAGCACCTGCACTTGAGGGGGGATTCCCGTGGGATGGCGGATAGCTGACATCAGGTCTGGCTCCAGCTGGGCACACAGTTCCTGGATTGTGGCACGGTCAAGCCTGTAGGTGATGATCACATGTCTTTCCTCCATTGTCGACCGGTCCACCAGCGGTCTGTACACCAGAGGATGCCGCCATCTCCTCACATGTCCCTGCGGACGGTGCCTATGAAGGACAACAGCGAGCACAGAGTCAACCAAATCAGAGGCACGTACCCACAGCTTACACAGAACACAAATCATAATCCGAAATTTGGCCTGTATGAGTGTTGAGGAAAAGCCTAGGTATGTGTGACACAGTTAAAAATTAAGTCATGTGGGCCCCTGAAATGGCGGCTGCCTGACCTGTAAAGTGGGACAATGGGATGTGAGGTAACTGCGCTGGCGTTGTACACCGTCGCAATAGGCGGTCGAAGACCGCGGCGCAATGCTGCATTGGTTAACATTGGACCCTATGGGTCCCAGGAGCCAATGACGATGTACGCCGGCAGTGACGGTACGCACCGCCGTGGACGTGACCGGCATTTTCTATTTGTTCAATCACTCAATATCTGATCTGCAACAGGAGAGGACCTACACTGCAAGTGCTGCTGTGACCTCGGTCTGGAAGAGACAATGGCTCGTGCGTCTGGGGAAAGGTCCCCTTCCTTCACATTGGAGGAGTTGGAGAAACTTGTGGATGGGGTCCTCCCCAGTACACGCTACTCTACGGTCCTCCAGACAAACAGGTAAATACACTGGGAGCATGCTGTATGGGCTATGCCTGTGTGGAGTGGGGTGGATGAAAGATGGGGGGGAGAATGAGGCGTGCATGAAACAACGGTGAGTGCATGTGCATCATGGCAAGGGTAGGGATGGGGGCCAATGACTGTGACGGTGTATTTGGTAATAACTTTTCTTTTCCCCCTGTACAATTCATGTAGGTCAGCGCCCACCAGAAAAAAGATATTTAGCGTGCCATCGCCAAGGACGTCCGGACCCTGGGGGTCTACCACAGACGGAGCACCCACTGCCGTAAGAGATGGGAGGACATTCACCGCTGGAGCAAGAAGACGGCGGAGGCTCAGCTGGGGATGGCCTCCCAACGTGATAGGGGTGCCCGTCGCACCATGACCCCCCTGATGTTCAGGATCCTGACGGTGGCGTACCCGGAGTTGGATGGGCACTTGAGGGCACCACAGCAGCCACAAGGCGGTGAGTACACTCTCATTCTGCTGATTTTGTGCACAGTGGAGGTGTCTGGGTGCGGGAGGTGGGCTGTGGGTTTCCCTAGGCCAGGGCGGGTGTGCTAGTTAGGTCCCCTTGTTCTGGCAGACCCTGTGGCACCCCAAACCGACCTGTGTTCGGTGCCAAGTACACCTAGTCAGGCTCCTGTGTCATCCATGTGTGCAGATGTCCGTAGCCTTGTAGGCCATGTCCCAGGGATTGAACAGTGGAGCCCAAGTGTGCGGCGTAGTGCAGGGGGCTTCTGTGTCTGTCGTGTCCACCAACGGTAGAGGTAATGCATGCACTCAACATGTCTTTCTTCTGTTGTCCCCCCCCCTTTTGTGGTCTCCCTGTTTTTGTGTGCATTAGCATCATCAGGCGGAGGAGCAGTGGCACCGGAGCAGGAGGGAGCTGCTTCCCACATGGCCCTGGAGGGCGAGACTACGGACTCGGAGTTCACCAGTGGGACGGAGGGCAAGGGGAGCTCCACGGCAGGGACAAGAGCTGACACCAGTGACACGGACTCGTCCTCTGATGGGAGCTCCCTTGTGGTGGCGGCAACATCTACAGGTACAGCCGCCACCCCCCCTACCAGCACCGCCCTCCCAGCATCCCCTCAGCCTTTGCCCGTGCCCGCTCACCAAGGAGGGTGGGCATCACCTTCGCCCGAGGCACCTCAGCCCCTGCCCCAGTCACAACTGCTGCCCTCAGTGAGGAGGTAATTGACCTCCTCAGGTCCCTCACTGTCGGGCAGTCTACCATTTTGAATGCCATCCAGGGTGTAGAAAGGCAGTTGCAAAAAACAAATGCATTCTTGAAGGGCATTCATTCTGGTCAGGCGGCCCTTCAGCGAGCTTTTCAGACTCTGGCCTCAGCACTGATGGCAGCCATTGTCCCTGTCTCTAGCCTCCCCCCTCCAACTTCCTCCACCCAGTCCCAATCCCGTCTACCTCAGCCTATCCCAAGCACACCTTCAGACCAGCATGCACACACGTCAACACACAAGGGAAGCTCTGGCAAACATAAGCACCACACATCCCACAGGCACTCACGCAAGCATCACACACATGCAGACACACCAACATCCACTGCTTCCACTGTGTCCCCCTCCTCCTCATCTCCCTCCTCCCTCCCAGTCTCGCCTACACTTACACCTGCATACACTACATCTACAGCCACTACTTCCATCACCAGCACACCCACCACCACACCCCACTCACGTGCAGTCACCACCCCCACTGCCATTCACACGTCCCCTGTGTCCTCTCCCAGTGTGTCTGTGACGCCCCCTCCCAAGATACACAAACGCAGGCACACACATCCCCAACAGCCATCCACCTCACAACAGCCTCCAGCGCATGCACCTTCACCCAAAGTCACCAAACACCTCCTACAACCACAACCTCTTCCTCCACTCCCAAACCCCCTCCAGCTACCCGTCCCAGTGTTCCCAAAAAACCTTTCCTGTCCAACCTTGACCTCTTTCCCACAGCTCCCCCACCCCGTCCGTCTCCTAGGGCCCGACTCTCCAGGTCCCAACCTAGCACCTCAGCCACAACATCTCCGGGACCAGTGGTGCCTGTAGTCACCGGAATCTGGAGTGCACCAGCCACCAGGGCAGCCAGTGTGGCACTGAGCCACAACACGGACAGTCCCCCACCTGTCAAGCATCAAAAGTTGGCCAGTGCCCTGCGGGAAAGGGGGAAGACTCCAGCCAGCAAAGCCGCTCCCAAGGGTACAGGTGGGAGTGTGGATTCAGCTGCGACACCTTCCAAGGTGGGGAAGGACCACAAGAAAGTCAGCAAGTCTGGGAAGAGCAGCACGGCGGAGAAGACCGCCATCATCCCCGCTGCCCAGGAGGCGACCACCACCAGCCCAGCTGCCCAAGAGGCCACCACCAGCACCAGCCCAGCTGCCCAGGAGGCCACCGCATCATCCACGATGCCCAGGAGGACACCGCCAGCACCAGCCCATCTGCCCAGAAGGCGACTGCCACCAGCCCTGCTGCCCAGTAGGCCACCGCCACCAGACCTGCGGCCCAGGAGGCCTCAGCCAGCACCACCCCCACTGGGTCACACAGGACCGCCAGAACCATCCCCGCTGGGCCAGACAGGACCGCCAGCACCAGCCCCGCTGGGCCAGACAGGACCACCAGCACCAGCCCCGCTAGGCCATGAAGGACTGCCAGCACCAGCCCTGCTGGGCCAGACAGAACCGCCAGCACCAGCCCCGCCAGCACCAGCCCCGCTGGGCCATGAAGGACCGCCAGCACCAGCCCCGCTGGGCCAGACAGGACCGCCAGCAGCTGAGTCACTGCAAAGGAACCCACCGCAACAAGCACCGCTGAACAGGGCAACGCCGCCACAAGCACCGCTGAACAGGGCACCGCCGCCACAAGCACCGCTGAACAGGGCACTGCCGTCACAAGCACCGCTGGCCCATGAGCACCAAGGCATCCACTACCTCAGTCCTTGGCAGGATGAAGCACTCTGGGCACAAAGCCCCCTCCAGAACCAGTGGAGAAAGGCATCCACTACCTCAGTCCTTGGTAGGATGAAGCACTCTGAGCACAAGGCCCCCTCCAGAACCAATGGAGAAAGGCATCCACTACCTCTGTCCTTGGCAGGATGAAGCACTCTGGGCACAAAGCCCCCTCCAGAACTAGTGGAGAAAGGCATCCACTACCTCAGTCCTTGGCAGGATGAAGCACTATGGGCACAAAACCCCCTCCAGAACCAGTGGAGAAAGGCATCCACTACCTCTGTCCTTGGCAGGATGAAGCACTCTGGGCACAAAGCCCCCTCCAGAACAAGTGGAGAAAGGCATCCACTTGAGAGACTGTGGCTTTGCACTCCCCAGGATGGAACAGTGGGCAAACCACCCACTGTAGAGACTTGAGAGACTGTAGCTTTGCACTCCCCAGGATGAAACAGTGGGCATGTGCCCCCCTGGTGGGTTTGGCGTCGTGCACTCAACCGGCTGAGGTGCCCCCCCTTTCCCTTCCCCCTGAGGTGCCTGTTTTATTGCTATTTGATGCCCCTACTGTGTTCTCTACGTCATGTTCGGGGATTGAGTGTGGGCCTCGCCCATAACGTGTGAGCCCAGAGTTCCACGGACTTCAATGGAGCACTACCTGGACTACTATTCTTGGTGTATATTTTATTTATAGTGTATATATATTTTTTTTTGCATACTGGATTTTAATATATTACAATGGTTACACTCATTTTCTTTTGTCTTTGCATTCTTCCGGGGGGGTTGCGGGGTGTAACTGTAACGTATCAATATGTATTAGTGTGTGTGTTGTCATGGGTGAGGGTGGGGGTTGCGTATTGCGTGTGTGTGTCCCTGTTTTTTCCATCCCCCCTCCCCTGTGTCGTAGGTGCTGCACTCACTGTGGTCTTCGCCGCCGGCATTCGTGCTCCTGGTAGAGGAGCAAGAAGATAAGGGCTGGCAGGATCTGGAGCTCGGGTTCCATTGCGTTCTGATTCCTCGTGGGGTGTGTAGAGGTGAGCGTTTTCCCTTCGATGTCCTGTTTCCGCCGTGTTTTTGTTCGCGGGGAATCCGCCCCGGAAAATGTGCCGGATTGGTAGGTTGTGATACTGTGGGTCGGTACATTGCCCTTCGCCTGTCTGTTGGCGGTGACCGCCGCGCTGTTTGCTTGTACCGCCGTGGCGGTCGGTGTGTTCAAGTGGCTGTCTTTTTTGGTGGTTTCCGCCACGGTCGTGATTCCATTTTTTTTCTGCCGGCCTGTTTGCGGTTTTACCACCGCTTTAACACTGACCGCCAGAGTTGTAATCACCACTAAAGTGTCAGTGTGTGATTTTGACCTATATATACAAAGCTTCCCTACATGTAGTGCATCTAAAGCTAGTCTCCCTTGTGTTTTAACAGCAGTGTAAGCATAATCATTTTCATAAGTCTTTTTCTCTAATCCTTTTTCTAGTTTCTCTTTCAGTGCCTTCCTCCTATCGTCAGTATGCCCAATAAAGCTCTTCTCCATAGGTGTTAATAAGCAAGTTAGATTGTTACGATGCGCATAAGCTGTGCCAAAAGTCAATGTTGGCTCAAAGAATCCTCTAACTAATACTATATCATGATCCTTAGCTATCTTACTCAAATATCTAATAATTTGGAACAAAAGAAAACACCAAGTCATGGTTAGAGTAAAAATATTGTATATACTCCTGATTATAGAATCGGGTTAGTAGCAAACTACAAGTTATACCATAAGTTAAAGGCAAGCTATTTTAAGTAACCCCTTCTTCCACAGAGGAAGGGATTTGTATACACACAAGACAATCTTTTGCATCCATCGTCTCCACATACTCACTCAACAACCGATAGAAGACGTTAGAAGACAGCTCTCCTCTTTCGTTAGTATAATCATGCAAATATTGCTCATCTAGCTTAAACCTCTCTAAAGCCGTTAGTGTAGTAGTCTCAGATACGGATGTAATATCAGCTTCTTTCACCTCATGAATGGACATTCCCACAATCAATATTATAAACAATATACCACACACAATTGCCATTCCCACACTCAGATATCTACAATACCTAACATTTATAGCACTATTATTTAAATCAGCCATGATCTATAAAGAATCAGAAAACAGAATTAACTCTTAAGTAAAGTGCAAAAGCAAAAATCAAAAAAATATACTTTTTTTCTTCGAGCTTCAGATTCACACAAAAAGACAATTTTTCTTCCTTTTCAAAATCGGTTAGCAACTGGCCACATTCAGATTTTAAGATGTTGTATCAGGTTATCAGTGTCTCTTCCGGTTAAATTCAATAGTTTTCTAAATTGCTCTTTTGCTTAGTTTAACAACTCAGTCTATTGATTCTTTTCAGGTTGCACCAAAATACTGATTCGGAACTTCTCTGTCAAAGCAAAAGGACATAAACTCATTTTGCCAGTCACTTGTCGCGGCATATCCCCACACAAGTCCTGCGTATCTTCGACTTGCTACTCTCTTTCTTTTCAACTTCTGTTCCTCCATCACTTAGTTCGTCTTTCCTTGTGGTGTCTATTTCTTCCTCTATTGTCTCATTTATAGCCAAGTCCTTCTTCTTACCTATTTGAGATTCAGGCCAATTGTCTCCTTTTCTTGCTCCTTCTGTCAACAATCTCTTTAAGATCTGACTTTTCTCCTTTGCCTTGTATGTAGTTCCTTCTCTTGATGGACCTGCAATGGGTTCAGGAGGAGTCAGATCACTTTGATTTCTATCTGCCTCAACTCTTTTGACCTCATGCTCTGGCACTTGGTCCCCTTGTGCTTTGTCACCAATTGTTTCTGAGAGAACCTTCCCTGTACTTGGTTCTCCAGTCACTTCCGTTGGATTAGTTTCTTGTTCTGCTTCCTGTGCTTCTGTACCCTCGTCTCTCACTGGGGTAATTGATCCGTCTTCCACCAGCTCCAGATCTACTTCAGGCACAGCCTGCTCCAGCTCTGGTTCAGGAAGAACTACTTGCTTCGCTGTTGTTGGTGCTCTCAACAACACTTCTTCATGGTCCTGAGGACTCACCACTCTCTTGGTATGGCTTGCGTGTATCCAGTTAGGCAGTCCTGCACTTTTCACAGCTGTTGTAGTTGTCAACACCACTTGGTATGGACCTTTCCAACGTGGCTCTAGACAAGTCTTCCACACATGTTTTTTTATCACGACCCAGTCTCCGGCTCTCAGGCTGTGACCTGGGTCATGGATGGGTGGCAGGGTAAGGGCTTGTATCTACTGAGAGAAAGATCGAACCACATCAGCCAGACCTTTGCAGTAGTCCAACACCATATCATCTGTAATATTGACAAAAGCATTGGCTGGTATTGCTGGCAACCTCATTGCTCTACTCATGAGCATCTCGTGTGGTGACTGCCCTGTTTTCCTGTCAGGTATATTTTGCATTGACATCAGCACCAAAGACAATGGGTCTGGCCATTTCAGATTTGTTGCAGAACACATTTTGGCAATTCTCGATTTAAAGGTACCATTCATCTGTTCTACAAGTCCTGATGCCTCTGGACGATAGCTGCAGTGAAGCTTCGGTGCAATGTTCAATGCTGCACATAAGAGCTTGATCACTTTGTGACTGAAGTGCTTTCCCCTGTCTTATTCTAAAGAGATCGGGAATCTGAACTGTGGTATTAACACTCTATGCAACAGCTTTGCAACTGTGAGACTATAATTTCTACGCGTGGGGTATGCTTCAATCCAGTGACCAAACACACACACAATCACCAACACGTACTTCAATCCACCACATGCAGGCATCTCAATGAAATCCAATTGCATTCTGCTGAATGGTCCTCCTGCTCTTCCAATGTGGCTCAAATTCACCACTGTCCCTTTTCCCACATTTAACTGCTGACAGATCACACATCTATGGCATACTGCTTCTGCTGCTTGCCTGAATTTTGGATTAAACCAGTCAACTTTGAACAACCTGACCATGGCATCTCTTCCAATGTGTGCCTGACCATGGTAGTACCAGGCCATCTGAGTCAACAGATTATTCGGCATTACCATCTGGCCCTCCTCAGATACCCATATTTCATCTGGTCTTTGTATACATTTCAATTTCGACCACAGCTTTTTCTCTTCCTTGTCTGCATTTTCTTGCAATGTTTTTAACTCCTCTAAAGTACTAATTATTTTCAAAGCAAAACTTGCACAATATGTCTCTTCTTCTGGCATCAATTCCCACTTATACTTGAACGGTATACAGTTCAATGCGCAAAAACTTGCAACTTGATCTGCATACCCATTTCCCAAGGAAATGTAATCTTGCGTCTTTTGATGTGCACTGCATTTCACTACAGCAATTTCTTCAGGTAATTGAATTGCATGCAATAATTCTTTTATCCGGTCGCCATTTCCTTCTGGTGTTCCACTGGAGGTCATAAAACCTCTCTGCGACTGCAGTTGACCAAAATAATGAGCAATTCCAAATCCATATTGACTATCAGTGCATAGTGTCACTCGCAGCCTGGTAGATACATAACAAGCTCTAGTAAGAGCCACCAGCTCTGCCACCTGTGCAGAATACACTCCGGGAAGCCATGAAGCCTCCAAAGTTCCTGTAATTGTACATACAGCATATCCTGCTCTCAAGGTGCCAGTCCCATCTCTGAGACATGAGCCATCGACAAAGACAATTTGATAATTTTCTTCTAACCAAGTATCTCTAATATCAGGCCTTGGCTTTGTGCACAATTCAGTCACCTCAAGACAATCATGCTCTATATCTTCCTCCATTTCAATTTCAACAGTATCACTTGATAGTAATGTTGCTGGATTCAACACTGTACATCTTTTCAAGGTTACATTCAGAGCTCCCAAGATGCTCATCATATACCTTGTCAGTCTGGCCCCCATCAAATGTTGTGTTTTTGTCCTTGTCAGTAAAATCTCAACAGAATGTGGTACCATTAGAGTCAATGGGTATCCCATGACTACCCTTTCACATTGGGAAAGACTCTGACCAACTGTGGCTACTGCTCGCAAGTAACCTGGTAAAGCTGCTGCAACCGGGTCCAAGATAGCTGAAAAATAAGCTACTGGGCGAAAAGCACCTCCAGGGACCTGTGTTAAAACAGAAAAAGAACAAGCATCACGTTCATGACAGAACAATGTGAAAGGCTTTGTATAATCAGGCATTCCCAACACTGGGGCTCTGCACAAACTCTCTCTCAATTCAGTGAATGCCCTCATCTGGTCCTCATCTAGGATAATGGGATCTGTAACTCCTTTGTGAGTCAACTGCTGTAGGGGTTTGGCTATCTCAGCAAAATTTGGAATCCACTGTCTACAGTACCCTACCATTCCCAGAAACATGGGAACATCCTTCTGGGAAGTCGGGGGACTTCTCTGCAAAATCATTGTTATCCTTTCTCTGGAGATTCTTCTTAATCCTTTCTCAATCTGATGTCCCAAATATTTGACAGATTTCTGACAATACTGCAACTTCACAGGTGAGACCTTGTGTCTGAACTCTCCCAAATGATTCAACAGGGCAATCGAGTCATTCGTGCACTCGTCCCTTGTTTTGAATGCAATCAATAGATCATCAATGTACTGTACAAGAGTCGATTGGCAAGGTAATTCCAATGACTCCAGATTCTTCTTCAGGATCTGATTGAACAGGGATGGTGACTCCTTGTACCCTTGTGTAAGCCTACACCAGCTATAGACCTTATCTAGAAATTTGAAACTGAAAAGAAACTGGCTATCTTCGTGAAGTGGTACTGAAAAGAAAGCTTGTGACAAATCAACCACTGTGAACCACTCTGCATCGCACGGAATCTGAAACAGTATCACTGCTGGATTGAGTACAATCGGACAACAATTATCCACCATGTCATTCACTTTTCGCAAGTCCTGCACAACTCGTACCTTTCCACATGGCTTTTTCAGACCCATTATCGGTGAATTACATGGGCTGCTCAACACTTCCTTTAAAACTCCTTGTTTTAAAAAGTCTAAAATTATCTGTGCCACTTTCATCAACAAATCCTGCGCCATATTATACTGTGGAAGTTTTGGGAATTCAACATTTGGCTTCAAAGTAATTTTGATAGGTTCCACTCCTTTAATTATTCCCACTTCCTTTCCTGTCAAATCCCAGACTTCTTCCTTTACAGTTCCCTCTGAATCTGCATGCAACTCTTCCATAGTGAACATCAGGAAAAATTCAATCAATGAGTATTCTTCATAAGTGTCATTAAACACCATAGCTGACACCTGCTCCTCTTCATCATCACTATTTGTTTGGACTTCTACCACTGCATCTGTGCAATTTAAAGAGCATTTGGTCTTGCACAAGAAATCTCTACCCAGCAAGGATACAGGACTTGATTTGCACACCACAAATCTATGCAGTCCCAAATAATTTCTGATTTCAACTTGCACTGGTTCCGTGATGAGGTTTGTGAATTGTCTATTCTCCACTCCCACAACCTGAACTGTCCTGCCTGAAAGAGGTAAATTTGGTACTTCTACACTCCTCACTGTAGAGCGCGTAGCTCCAGTATCAACTAAGAATGAAACCTTGTGAACCATTACCTTTCCCTTCACAAAAGGCCCTTTCTGATCTACCTCTAGGGACGCAGCAAGAACACAGGATCCTTCATCTGAACTGTCACTCATCCATCCATCGTTTATTTCATCCTCACTGTGAAATGGGAACTGGTGTACTGTGTTATTACTATTATCTTGTCTTTGACTTGTAACCTGTTGAGTAAGCATAACCTGTTGCTGTTCCATCGGTGCTAGGGGTATTTGCATTTGCTGTCTAGGTACCATAGAAACCTGCTGCTGGACTGGCGATAATGGAGCAAATTGTGCTTGAAGCACCTGCAACTGTGTCAACATCAGGACAGTACGCACTCTACAGGCGACGTAATGCAATACACCAACTCTGAAGAAATGTAATAATTCATGCATTATGTGTTAATGCAGTATGTTAGCCTTTTGCATTGGAGAGATTCATATTGAAACATCATTAATGCTGTTTGCAATGTATTGCTCATTTTCAAGGCTTTGCTGCAGTATTACCCAGTGTGGTTAGGGTGTGGTCCCTATTCTAAGCCTTTCTAGAATCCCTTTCTGCAGCCTGGCTGGGTGTGGCACATGGGTGGGGCTTGGGTCTATTTAAGGGACCCAGCCCAGCTTCACGTGCTCACTATTCAGAGGTCCCAGTGCAGAGCAGCATCATTTTCCTGAGCTCCTGTTCCGAAGGCCTACCTAGGATTTCCAGGCCCAGTCTTCATTCCCTTAGTGATCTTCAAGCAGGGCGGTAAGGCAGAGGTCAGGTTAGGCCCCCGACTCCGTTTTAAGAAGTACTCGAGTTTTGGGCCTTTTTGGTTACATCGCGTTTGCGATGGTTTTCTTGGCATTTAACTCTTGCAGTTCAGATCGGCAGTGTGCGCGATCGTATCTTGGCATTTAAACCTTGATGGTTGAATCAGCAACAGAGTGCACAATTAATTCTTGGCTTTTAACTCTTGCAGTTCATATCAGCAGAGTGTGCAATCGTATCTTGGCATTTAAACCTCGATGGTTGAATCAGCAACAGAGTGCACTATTCATTCTCGGTATTTAACTCTTGCAGTTCAGATCGGCAGTGTGTGCGATTGTATCTTGGTATTTAAATCTTGATGGTTGAATCGGCAACAGAGTGCACGATTCATCCTTGGCATTTAACTCTTGCAGTTCGGATCGGCAGTGTGCGCGATCGTATCTAGGCATTTAAACCTTGATGGTTGAATTGGCAGCAGTGTGCACAATTCATTCTTGGCAATTAACACTTGCAGTTCAGATCGGCAGAGTGCGAAATCGAATATTGATATTTAAAACCTTGATGTTCGAATCGGCAACAGGGTGCAATTCATTTCTGGCATTTAACTCTTGTAGTACAGATCGGCAGAATGCGTGATCATTTCATGACATTTGAATCTTGATGTACGAATCGGCAACAGTGTGCACGATTCATTCTTGGCATTTAATTCTTGCACTACAGATTGGCAGAGTGCGCAATCATTTAATTACATTTTAATCTTGATGTACGAATCAGCAACAGTGTGAGCAATTCATTTTTGGTATTTATTCTTGCAGTACAGATCGGCAGAGTGCGCGATCATTTCATGACATTAGAACCTTGATGTATGAATTAGCAACAGAGTGTTATTCAATGTTCATGGTATTCTTGAAACCCAGATCCAACAGAATGTTATTCTATGTTCATGGTATTCTTGAAACCCAGATCCAAAAAAAGTGTTATTTAATGTTCATGGTTTTCTTGAAACCCAGATTCAACAGAGTGTTATTCAATGTTCATGGCATTCTTGAAACCCAGATCCAACAGAGTGTTACTCAATGTTCATGGTATTCTTGAAACCCAGATTCAACAGAGTGTTATTCAATGTTCATAGTATTCTTGAACCCCAGACTCATCAGAGTGTTATTCAATGTTCAGAACATAAGATGTTATTCTAAAAACGCTCATATGGAAGTTTGCATAATCCTTCTTTATTTTCCAGGTACCCAGAGCTAATAGGTCATGTTATAGAGAAGCTCTTGATCATTCATGTTATCAGTATATAAACATTAGGAACAAAGTTCACGAAAGTCAATGTGCATAATTGTGTTATTGTGTTCTTAACCTCTTGCTTCCACAGGTCTCCTTCCCCGCTGTTCCCAACCTAAAACCTCATCCCCCGCTTGGCCATTCTTTAACTCTGTGCTATAATTGCAAGTAGAGTTTGGAACTGCCAGGAGGTGGACATATTGGGAACAGGCGCAAACCCCGAGGATCCGGTCTTCCTGACAAACTGTTGTACAGGCAAGAAATTCTGTCCTCTTTTCTGAGCATTCTGGACTATGCCCCGCATTTTCGGGATTTTCACAGTTTGGATTGTACTGACATCACCTTGCTGAACCACTCATTCCCGCACCATCAATGGGCACTCCCGCTTCCAGTGCCCCACATTTACGCACAATTGGCACGGTAACATCCTTTCCATACTCTGCATGTCATTCTGTACCACCACTGTTCCTAAATCCGGACCGCGGATCATATCCATTCCACACCCTCTGCCCCTCACTTGAGGTTGAAACATGACAGTTCGCTGTTGCAGCTGCAACGGCGGCACTAAAACTCCTTGCGCTCCTGTTTGGGCTGCCTTAATCAGCATCACCATTGCTTTTCCTTTCAATTTATTTTGTTTCAATTCAATCTCATCACTACAGTATTTAGCATTCTGCAATCCCTCATCAATCAGCTTTGCCTGCCAGCATATCAAATTACTCTTAATCATCTGTCCTACTTCTAGTCTCAAACCTTCGACAGATCTGAACACAAAATGCAACATGTTTTTTGGTTTGATTGCCTGCTTACCACTGTACTCCTTGAAAGCTTTCAACAATCTCTCGTAGAAAGTATGTATTGACTCTCTGGACTCCTGGACTGTTCTATCAATCTGCTGCCAATCAATGTTTTTAGGAGAAATCGTAGTTTTCAGGAACTCAATCACCTTATAATAATTCTTCATTACCTCGGGTGATGGTGCACCTGTAAACTTGTATCTCTCAGGTTCACTCATTGGCCAGTCTACTGCCCTCTTACAATCTACCCATCAGTCAGCTGGAACAACTATCTCCAGTAATGTGTTCAGATCTTCCCACGAACAGTTAGAAAGCTTTAAAAATGTCTCAGTCTGTTGATACCATTCAACTGGCTTCTCTCTCAACTTGGGATAATCATTCGTTAAAGACAGTATGTCACGGGTGTGGCCGGGCCACGAAGAAAGATGGCCGCCTAATACGAGAGCTCCGCATCGCGGCGAACACGGGGGGCGGCGGGGGCGCTGAGATGGCAAGAAAACATACTGTGCACGGCGACACCCTCTCCGACAACCGTTGTGCCCCGGTCCGAAGCCTGGAGACACCGTGAGGGCGACCGGGGAGCTAAGATCTCGCGACCTGCCCAAGTCCCTTCCTTCCCGACGGAGAGGGCCTGGCTGGAGGGGCAGAGCCGCGTAAAAGGAGAGGCGCACATGGTGCGGCTGTGGAACAGACTGACGAGCCGCGGGACCGTGAGGAGTAGTCTACACGAGATACTTAGATCTCCCGAGGAGATCCGCTGAGGCGTCAAAGACCCGCATTCTACACGACGCGGGTCCAGAAGAGCCGGGACGACCGAAAAAGTGCAAACCAACGGAGACGGAGGTACGATCTCTCTCCCACCTCCATCGTCACCCTTCCCCCCGCTCTCCATAAACCGAAAACCATCGGAAGATCGGAACACCCCCCCCCCAAGGAGATATCAAGCGCAATTACCTCTCCTCTTCCCCCCCATAATCATTGAAGGAATAAGAGAGGACAGAGGAGACGCTAGAGGGGAAGAGGGGAATAAATGGGGACGAACAGGATGAGGTGGAGAAACAAAAAGAGGGGGCACGGTGTAAACGAAAGGAAAGTGTAAAGTGGAGAAAAAAAGGGGCAGAGAGACAGACGAGGAGCAGAGAGGCGACTACAAGCACATATACCACATTCAACCCTCTCCCCACAGGAATGCAGCCATGTGCAACCCCGACCAGCCCAGACGACAGGCGAAGGGCTCAGAGGAGGCCACACTCCCCCATCGCTCCCTGCGCGTAACAACAACCACAAAAGAGTCAGGTACAGGGGAAGGCGACCAAACCCCCATAAATACTCTGGGCTGTGACATCCCCACACCAGTTCTACCATAGCGGAACCGACAAGGATGTAACCGAAAACAAAGTCAGATCGCTGAACTTTGGCACAGCAGTTAAAGGGGGAAAAGGCAACGGAAGAAAACGAAGAACCACGAATAAAAGAAAACGCTCAGAGGAGGGCAAGGAGACGGGGGGAAAAAGGGGGGAAAAAAGGAAGGGATAGAATAGAAGTAAGAATCAACGGCCAAAGAAAAGCCCATGCCCCAACTGGACTTAGAGGAGGGAGAACAGTACACTAAGCAGAAGACTCGGGCGGAATATCGAGGCGATGCCCGGTAACAAACTGAAATAAATAATCCGCCAGTAAACCCGCACAACAGTTATTATTCTCGGAAGCACTCCAACACAAACGCTTAGCCTCTACCACAACCAACCCCCAAACATCATCACCTCCAACTGAATCCACCACAATGGCAGAAAAGAGCCACTCCACAACAATGGATAGGATATTACAGGAAATCACCACTGTCAGTCGCTGCATAGAGGGGATGGACGCCTCTATAACTTCACTAACGCTAGAGACTAAATCCATGCGAGCTGAAATTGCAGGCTTCCAATCCAGAGTGTCTGTACTGGAACATAGCATGGGATTGTGGCACAGACCACCATGTCTCGGGACCGAGACCAAGACCTCCTCTATCTGAGGAGTAAGCTAACGGACATGGAAGATAGGAGCCGGAGAGATAACATACGTCTACATGGGATACCGGAAAATGAAGAAGGCGTGGATGTGCAATCCTTCCTGAGATCTATCCTTCCAAAACTGACCTCATTGGACTTTGACCCACCGATAGAATTCCAACGGGCGCACCGAGTAGGACCAAAGCGCCCCGGCAACTCCTCAAGACCTCGACCAATCATTGCGTGCTTACTACGGCACAACCAGACTCGTCAAATACTTCAAGCGGCACGCAAACACGGACCCTTCCAACTGGATCAGTATCACATCCGCATAACCGCCGACTATTCTAAGGAAACAAATGACCGCAGAAAGGCCTTCCTAGCTCTACGACCCCGACTGCGCCAATTGGAGATAAAATACGGCCTCTTCGATCCCGCAAGAATGTGGGTCACTGATTTTTACAACCCCGAAGAACTGCAACTATTCCTAGACTCCTTCCAACCCCAATCAATGGACTCTACCAGCACAAGCGGCTCACATGACAACGGAGGCGACAATGAAGGAAACCTACCCCAGGACAGGAATAGACGGACACAGCCCAATGTGACACTGGAGTCGGATAAAGAGGCAGAGACATAGAGAGAATGGTCAGATCTCATGATGACAGGGGCCAAGTATTGCACGCAGTGGTAACTCACACCCAGCTGTCGGAAAGGGACAAATCTCGCTCTCCATTGAAATCAACGACTACGCCCCCCTGAGAAGAAGACATGATCCCACACACAAAAAAGACATTTGCCTAAACCAAGACAATCGTAGAAGCTCTTGAACTTGGAGACGGTTGAGTACCCAATTAGTTCATACAAATGCGTGCCTTCTTTATAATTGTTTATGATTGCTTATGATCGTTACTATAGTTGTCTACACTTGACATTCCAAAAGCACACATACACTGTAACCCGGTATAAGGTCTTACAATGGGTAAAAACTGTTACTCGCCCTGGGTGTATGACAGAACACACATACCTACGTAAGGACTAGACTCCCTCCCCTTCTCCCGGACTCCATAAGAGCCTAGACCAGGACCTACAGGACCGCGACTGGGATATAAAAGGATATTCTAATTTATCCCTCGAGACACATGTAACATAATACGACCCATTGAATATCAATAGACCTGTTAGCACCACACCCACACAACAAAAAGACGCAAAATAGCATAGTACAACTACACGGGACCCTATGCATCAAGGTATCGCAACACATATAAGGCACATACCCCCCCCATCTGGGATGTACTCAATCTCTCACAGATCATTCACCACGAATGCCTGCGAACTCCTTCTAGAAAGAACGACTATAAGGGCAATAAGCACCACACTACTAAACGGTCGGCACCCGTTTATCACACACCCCATAACAGTATTATGAAGTAAGACTACCTGATAGGACATCAGCAAGGAGGCAGGCCACACAATGCTCTCGCACGCCACAGAACTATGCTGCATTCACTGCCCACCGCACAACACATAGACCGATACCCAGATCCACAGCTCATAACATAACAAAGTAATAACAGCCACAAGAATGTGTAATGTTAATAAGAATCAATAGGTTATAAAAATGTTGAAGCAGATAAAAATGTGATGTTGGGGCGAGGGAGAGGGACCCGGGGTATACTGCGTACCTGAAACTCTCTGCACCTCTATCCACAAAGGTACTAACGCTATATAACTCCGCCAGCCCCCCCCCCTTGCTGCTCCCACTTCCTCCCCGCCCCAATCTTCCTAATTGAATACCCTCTCCTCTCTGTAAACCCTATCCTCGTCTGACAATACCACCGCAGGACCCCTCCCCCCCCATTACACCATTCATGTACACCCTCACCTTCCCCTATTTCCAGAAACACCAGAAATCATGTAATATGCACCAAGCCCCACCCTGTACAAACTTTTCCCGTCCATCCCTCCCTCCTCCCCTCCAGCCGGCTGCCACCTCTCACAAACAGATAACCGTAACCTACGGCAATACTACCTAGCCCCAAGATAACTCACTACCCTTCCACCCTCCCTACCCCCAATACCACATATCCTAGTCATATAAACGATCAAACATAAAATGACAACCATCACAACCCTACGGCAACATGCGTTAGACTTGCCCCCTGACCCTCAATACACAGCTAAGATCCCTACGCACCTCATTGTCATTAACATGCGGATAACCGACTGTCAACTACCCTTCCTCCCCCAGGCACCTCCCCTTTCCCCCCCGATAGGCACCATCCCGTCGAGAGCCCCGAGAGGAACCGGACACGCCGTCTATAGAACTAGCTAAGGAGGCAGGTCCTCCAGCCTTTCCTCCCCTTCTTTTCTCTTTTCATTTCTTCTCTCTTCCCTTTCTTTCTATTTCCCTCTTCTCCTACATATTTCGCCTCTTCCCCCCCCTCTCCAACCTCTACCTTTTCTCTCATTTTCTCTTCCATAGAGTGCATTTCCGACCCCCGCCAGCTGCACCCCCTCCTCTCATAACCCATTGTATCATAACAAACACAACTCTTATTTGAACAAAAGAGTTAGGTGACACTCCCCCCCCCCCCCAGCTAGGGTTGACACTGAAACAAGCGTGACCCGGTACACCTGTTCAAAGATGTTGAGAAGAACTCTCCAAGGGATACGGCCACTACGTATCCTCTCATGGAATACACATGGCATGACGAGCTATGTTAAACGGAAAAAAATATTATCTTACCTTCAATCCAAAAAAGCAGACATTGCCTTAATACAGGAGACCCACCTTGATACTTTAGAATCCGACAAGCTTAAACGGGACTGGGTAGGGAGGGTCGTTCATAGCTGCTGCCAGGCGAACCAAGAACCTAGGAGCAGTACACCTCGCAAGTGCGGGGTGGCGATATTAATATGAAAATCTCTCCTGATTACAATCATTAAAACATGGAGCGATACAGAAGGGAGATACACATTCGTTAAACTAAAAATAGGGAACACTTTCTTATGCGTGGGCTCCGTCTATGCATCAACCGGTTCAAAACGCACATTCTTCCTACAACTAAATCTCATCTTGACAGAAATCGGGACAGCCCGGTATATAATCGGGGGAGACTGGAACCTAGCCCAAGACGCAATACTGGACAGGACAGGTTCCATTGATATAGGCAACAACCATGATAGAGCTCTCCTGACAGACATAACGACAGACGTCGGCTTAGTGGACTGTTGGAGAATACAACACCCGAAAGACAAGGAATACACTTTTTTATCGGCCGTCCTCGGCACCCAATCACGCCTGGACTATTTTCTGGTGTCACACACTGTAATCCCCGGAGTGCTGGATTCCAGTATTTTAGACAGTGGCCTTTCAGACCACTCCCCAGTACTAACTCTGATTCAGATAGGCTTGTCCCCTCCGGGCCGAAAACCGTGGCGCCTGGCTGTGCGCAGATATCGCTCCCCCCAAGGGAAGGAACAATTAAGAGCACACGTATCTACATATATGACAGAGAACAAAGATACAGTGACCTCCAAAAGGATCTTATGGGCAGCTGCAAAGGCGACACTGAGAGGCAATATGATGCGAGACGCAGCATTGGCCAACAAAGACAGAATTGCCCGTCAAACCATCCTGGAGACCACAATCCAGAATCTCACTAAACAGTACACTACCCAACCGTCCCCTAGACTACGCCACTCCTTAGAACAAGCCAGAATAGCACACAATGAACTCTTCACGTCCCAGTCAGAATTCGCACTACAAAAACTGCGAGACCGTCATTACGAACAAGGAGAGAAAGCAGGACGCCTCCTAGCGGCCCAGCTCCGACAAAGAGAGGCAGCTTCCGCCATTTCGGCCATAACATCCCCATCGGGGGCAGTGCTAACTCGCTCACAAGATATCGTGAACGAATTTGCTAAATACTACCGGCACCTTTACACGCCGGAAACGTCGTCCGATCAGACACAGATAGAGACATTTCTTAGGACGGCCAATCTACCCCGCTTGTCGGAAGCAGGCAGAACCCTCTTAGACGGTGATATAAGCAGAGAGGAGATAACACAAGTTGTAACAAACCTCCCCTATCATAAATCTCCAGGAGAGGACGGATTCCCTGCGGAATTCTATAAGTGGGCCGGAGAAGAGGCAATCAACGCAGTCCATGGAGCACTAACCGAAGCATGCCAGGAAGGCTCCCTAGGAACCTTATCCAATTGGGCCACAATTGTTGTTCTACCTAAACCAGGGAAAGACCCCCTTCTCTGTGGCAGCTATCGCCCCATCTCCCTCTTAAATGGAGATGTCAAACTCCTAGCTAGCATTCTAGCAGCACGCCTGCGTAAAGTGATACCATCTTTGATCCATAACACCCAAGTGGGGTTTGTACCCGGCCGCTCCTCCAGAAACCACATGCGCACTCTCTATCATACACTACTGGAAGCTCTAAATATGCCCAACGAAGCCCTTGCATTATCCCTAGACGCAGAGAAAGCATTCGACTGCATCGAATGGCCCTATTTATTCGCCACCATGAAACACTTTGGCCTAGGAGAACAATTCATCTCCAAAGTCTGATTATTATATGACCACCCTTCAGCACAGGTTAATTGTGGAGGTTTCTTATCAGACCCCTTTCCCATTGGAAGAGGCACTCGTCAGGGCTGCCCCCTGTCACCACTCCTATTCCTACTAGCCATGGAACCCTTGGCAGCTACTATACGGAACTCCCAACAGATAAAAGGTATCCAAATAACCGGTGGCTTATCTCAAATCTATCTCTACGCAGACAATATCCTACTAACCCTGACTGACCTAGAAACATCCTTACCTACACTGCTTTCCACCATAGAGGAAGTTGCGCCTATATCTGGATACCGGGTAAACTGGGACAAAAGTGAAGCACTGCCTCTATCCTGCATGACAACGAGAGCAGCAGTGCATGGTCTGCCATTCCAATGGACGCCGACTCACCTTAAATATCAACCGAGGCCTGGAACATATAGATAGAGATAACCTAGATCCCCTTATATCAAAAATGAAACTGGATTTTGCTAAATGGTCACTACTGGGTCTGTCGATGTGGGGAAGGACTCAAGCAGTTAGAATGACTACATTACCACGCTTTACATACGTCTTGGGCATGCTCCCCCTACAGGTACCCCTACCGATACTTCGTTCGATTGACGCATCTATGAGGGCCTTTGCGTGGGGCTCCCTCCGCCCGAGACTGAAGCCGGCAACTATCCTAGCCCGACGTCCCTATGGAGGGTTAAGCCTACCCTCAATAGAACAATACTCGCTAGCTTTACAACTTTCACAGTTAGCATACACTCTCCCAGATACGCCGGATCCACCACAATGGGTGGTCACAGAGAGACTCCTAAGAGGGCGGCACACGATGGGAGGGGTATACACCGACCATCCCTCCCCGCCTAACCCCATCCTCAAAGCAACCGACACAGCATGGTGCAGAGCCCATCGCCTGCTGGACATACATCCCTCTCTACATGCCCAGGCCCCTATAGCGGGGAATAAAAACATAAAAATAGGAGGGAGACCCCTCTCGTGGCCCCAATGGACTGAGGCAGGAATCCATAACATATCCCATATAATAGACGGAAATAACTTACAAACTTTCGCCTCTCTCCAGGAAAAGTTTGGCATCCATAGTAATCAAGAATGGAGATACCTGCAGCTCAAACATTGTATGCTCAGCTCACTAGGGCCTCCCCCATGGACGTGTAAAACCTCACCCATTGTTACGTACCTTCAGAAATGGGGCCGACACAATGGCGTTATGGCGGGCCTTTTCGCCGAACTAACAAATCATCTCTACTCGCAACCCCTCCTTGAACGTTTACGGTTAAAATGGCAGGATAGACTTGGGTTAACCTATACAGAAGAAGAATGGTCAGACATACTAGAAGCCCTCGATAGGGGAGTTCGCGAAGCCCGACTAAAATTCTGCCTATTTAAAGTTCTACAAGATTGGTACTGGACCCCCGTCAAACGTTTTAGGGCTGGATTGCTAACACATGCAAAGTGCTGGAGATGTATAGAACCCCATTACGACTTACTCCACATCCTATCTCACTGTCCGATGATTCAGCCCTTATGGGATGCAGTACGTCATACCCTGCTGGATATTATCCAGATCCCAAACCCGACTCCTCCATCACTTATTCTCCTACATGACATACGCCTATTCCCCTCCCTAACACGTGCCCAAAAAAGGTTACTACACACTGCATTTGCCACGGCCAAAATATGTGTACTCCGACACTGGAGGGCTAGCACTGCCCCCACCCCGACAGAATGGATGACTGCCATGTATCAAACAGCCACCCATGAACGAGTGATCTATAACTTACAGGACCAAATAGAACAATTTGAGGAAGTCTGGCATCCATTTTTGACAAAGTCATAAAACAGCTGGCGGAGGGCCAATGACCAAAGGTTTGAGAGAAATAATGATCCCACTTATAACCCATATCGTTTACTTCCTCACACCTCCCTCCTCTATTCTTCCCCTCTCCTATTTGACTGTTCACCCCAATCTCTCTCCTCTCTTTTTTCACTTCCCAGTGGTCCCACTTAGATAACTACATTAGACTCAGGATTGGACAAGCAAACATCATCTCCCGGTCCCCCCATATAACCTATTCCAGGATACCAAAATACGCAAGAAGAACGTACAACTTAAAATAAGACTTTGTAATAATGAACAATCCGCTACGGACTGCCTCACCACCCCCTCTCCTATGCAGTCTCTCCTCAGCACCAATCCCCAATAGAGGCAGGAACCCTTACCCTCATGTCATCCTATATCAAAAAAAAAGGGGGCTCAAATCTTAAAACCGATCATCCTCGAGGGAGAAGCCACGACGGACGGGGGAATACCGGCTGACACGGGACAATAAACCCCCCTCCCCTATACATCCAATAGTCCTCACACTCAGCAACCCCTCTCCCTCCCCTAACCCTCCTAATCCCCCCCTTTTCTCTTTATCTTCCACCACTCTTAACCCATAAGACACCCATATTCATCGCTCCTTTGCTGCAAGACTATCATCCCGAATGTGCTTATGATGTCACACTTACTGGGCTAGAAATTGTCGTTAGATTGCATTCGTGTATGTACCCATTACAGAACTATTTAATGTGAAAAAGGAAAAATTGTGAAAATATTCACTATATATATTTGTACTGTTTTTACCATTAATGTAAAAAAAAAAAAAAAAAAAAAAGACAGTATGTCACTTCTGTGCCATGGGACATGAACAAATTGACCCCCTGGAATTTCCCTCATCGGAAGCATTTTAACTGATTCCCCTTCATCAACTCCTTTTGCCCCTTCTCGGGATTTTTTTTTTTTGTTTCTCCTTTTTCTTCATCCATCTGCCTATCCCACTTCACTAACGTGCCCCAAATCTGTGTACTTTTCAATAAGCCCCTCAAGTGGGCCATCATCCCAGCTGATTTCATGTGTTAAAAATCTTTTGTCTCAAATTCTAATCTGTAACTTTGTCTCAGATGCTTGGTCATTGTAAGATCAATGTCATGTTTCTCTTCCAATTCCGCTAGCTTCTGATGTATTTTCCCCACCTCCTTTGTAATTCTTGTCCATAAATACCTCAGCTCTTCCTCGGTATAGGACTCTAACCTATTCAGTTAGATTGTTCCCTCAACTAACTCATTTGCTTCAATGTTCAATCTCACTCGGTTCAGCTGATCTTCCCCTTTTGATGCGCTCTGTGAAGAATTTAGACTATCCAGCCAATTATTCAACTGCTGAGCTGTTAACCCTTGTAATGAATTATTACTTGCATTCGGGACTGGCAGCTGTTGTGCCACTGTGCCCGAAGTTTGCGGTGTCAGAAGTCTCAGGCTCTGACTTGTATTCGAGACATTTATCGCATCTGGCAATGCTACAAGAGGAATAAGACCCATAGAAGTTCTAGGCTCATTAAAAGCCTGTCCCGTGGATGATGTCAATTGTGCAGAATCTCCCCTTCTTACAAGACTCTGTGACATGTCATTTTGTTCTTCTATCTCGGTTTTCTTCTGTGCATATAAAGGTACCGCTGGACCAACAGTAATTGGTACTGATATTGCATCCGGGGCTGCCCTAGCACCTGCACCTTGTGCGAGTGGTACCCCTATTGCCTGATTCATAACTGGGGTGAAATCAGTCGATGTTCCTGTCAAAGGGGTAAGTTTCAACATGCCTGTGCTGACGGCAACAACATTGGTGTCGGGTCTCTCTGAATCAACATTAGCTTCGGAAGTACCTGCTCCCTCTGCACCATGATATTGGGCACATTCTCAAGAACTGGTACATCTGGATAAATTCTCTGTACTGAAGGTGGATGCAAGTGCGCCTGAGCTACTTTAATAGTTCCTGCAACAGGTGTACTCTTTACTACCCCTGGTAACTGTCCATCTTCTGCTTGTACAGCTCCTATGGCTCCCTGGGATTGTCCAGGAATAGCAGGAGGGGCTGTAGCATTAGTACCCGGACTTCCTGCATAGGTTGTCATATGTGGAGGTCTGTCTCTTAACAACTGGGTAATGAGATCCTCAACATCAGAGTCATCATCGTCTACATAAGATTTTTTCCTTTTCTTCTTTTCCTCACTCTCTTCTTCCTTGACACTATCCCCCTTCTCTGACTCATCTCCCTCAGTAATTGCTGAAAACATTTTTATCTCTTTCATTGTCGCTATCGTCATCTCTTTTGCTCCCAATCCCATCTAGTTTTCGCTAGTGACTTTTCCACTTTATTCACCCTTCTATTGAATTTCAGCTCTTGCTGCTGTCTGGCCACTAGCTCCCAGATGTCTAAAGCCTCGAGCTGTGCTGGTCTCAGTAATGGCTTCATATCATACAATGATAGTCGCAACTGATCCAAAATTCTCAAATTAAACGTTCTGTGTTCCGGAAAAGCTAAAGTCCCTTGATTCTTTGTCAATTTACTCCATTGCTTTGACCAAAGACACGGAGCTACACCTCTCTCTGTCATTACAAAATACACTGGAGAATCCTCTGGAGGGGTCAGTTCCCCCACTGATGACTTAATGTAAGAATCATCCCTCATCGCACTCTTAAATGCCTTGACAAAACTTCATTGTGCCTATTTTCTGTACTATTAATTCACTAAATGAAATGACTTTTACTCCTGAGATTCCCTTCACCCGTTTACTCGACCAATTGCCTCTCACGGATGGCTGCCAATCCGGTCGCAGCTCTTCTTACTATCCAACCTATCCCAGTGCGGCACACTCTGACATCACACTGACACTCAGTGGCTGACAAAGTCTTGCGGCTTGTCTTCCTTAACTCGATTCATTCAACTAATGCAATTTATTGCGAACATCTTTACCAACCAATAACTAAAACAAACCTGCTGGTTTACTACAGGAAGGGTCACAATCTCTTCAGGGACCTTATGGATTTTCACTAATGGCTCTTTCTGGCTCTTTAGCTATTCCTCTTTCTCAGTCCCCCATGTTCGCAAGCAAAATTCGACCCACAAATTTTACTCTCAACTGATCAATGGGTCTGTCCTGGTGCACATAGGATTTGCCAAATTTCAGTCGAAACTTCTTTTACTTGACTATCACGCACACTGACTCGTTGACCCCACCTGATCAACCTACTAAACCAGACAGATTACAACACATAACCAAGTGTCTCCTACACTTGTCACTATACCCTGGAGCCTGAGACCACGCAGGGTCCGTACATCACCAACAACCACTTGGATCATTTTTTAGCACAAAGTGCCACACACATGTGAAGTTTGACGACTTCCCTACTCTCATACTATGGAGTACGCACACTCCTACTAACCTCACCTGGAGCACGCAGACTCCCTCCTATACCTCACAAACATCAGAATTCACCTGTGATCTGCTTGAGCCTTGCAAGCACAATCTACCACTTTTATACAACTTCAAAATTACGCCGAGAACATACCCAACCTTACCAACGGGATCCAGGATCTGGGAAAGTCATTTCCGGGTTTAAGGGGACATCATCCTTGCTACAATTGCCATTTCAGCAAAAACAAAATTCAAACCTCATAAAATACAAACAACTGTACCTAACTTAAACTACTACCATCACCACCTAACAAGTTCCCTAAGGAAACTAACCATCAAGCTGCTACCAAAAACTCATAGCGCGCCTGGTCCTTAGTAAGTAAACTTTCAAGGTCGACACGTATAGGTCGATGACCCTTTTGGATTGCATGTGGTATCCCAGTTAAGGGGTAGACTACTGAACCATTAAGATCACTATAAACAATATCAAACGTTAATGAAAACCTATCTAATAAGAAATCCCATCACTCTCAATGGGATAATCGTTTTTATTTCCTACTAGTTCTAATCAAAAACTTTTATTTGACTTTCTTGTTAATCAAGATTTATTAATCATCATAAAGCATTATACAACCAAGGACGCAAAATCAGACAACATTGACTAATAATTTCTCCATACATGACATAGTAATTTAGCAAAGCAATTTCGTCAGTAAAATTGTCATTGTCAAAGTCACCCTGGTCAGCCTACCTAACAATTATTAGCATCAGCAAGTGGAGCTTAATGCGAAAAACAATTTGGAATAACATTAATTTGAAAAAATGTATCTAAGGGAATAAATATTTAAACAGCGCAGTTGGTACCTAGAAGGAAAAGCTCATATGAATCAGTCTTCACATTAATATAGGTACCTATCCAAGATGGATCAGCAACGAGTCAGTCTTCGTCTCCAGGTCATCAGTCATCAGCAAGAATCAGGCACACAGAAGGTAAGCCCAATTATCAGCACTTCAGACAGCGTCTCCTGACATCATCAACTTTCTCTTCTCCACTCTAATTTTTCTCCCCTTGTCATGACTTTTTATTAGGGTCTCTCAGTCCGTCCCACTAATTGCTAATTGGTCAACCTTATCATAAGTTATGACTCTAATCTATAGTTTTTGTTTTCCGCATTCCATTAGTTTGATTGGTTCTTCTGTCGATGAGAACATCATCTGGCTCTTCAGGTAACAAAATTGTTGCACACAGTCCTTTAGTCAGTGCTTCCATTGTTCAAGTCCTGGGAAAGTGCGTTTAGCCTAAACTATCGATAATTGTATAAAATTGTCTTCATCATCTCCTGTCTACAGGTACATTTGCAGAATGTTCTAGCAGAGCCTTCTGAACTCTGCACAGTTCAAGGTCCTTCTCTCCAGTTCCTGTTCACGGAAGCCTTGTCGCATCTTCACATTAAAGCAAGCAAGGCCCAGCGAAAACCAGGCCCTTAGAATGGCTAAGTTAAGAATGCGAATTAGCCCAAAAAGTAGATTATACATCCAAATATGACATATCAATATGTGTAGGAGGCTGGACTGGCTTGTAGTGAGTACCAAGGGGTACGTACACCTTGCACCATGCCCAGGTATCGCTTATTAGTGTAGAGGGTGTCTAGCATCTTAGGCTGAGAGATAATGGTAGCTTAGCAGAGCAGCTTAGGCTGAACTCGGAGACGAGTGAAGCTCCTACAGTACCACTAGTGTAATATACACAATATCATAAGAAAACACAATACACAGATATACTAAAAATAAAGGTACTTTATTTTTATGACAATATGCCAAAAGTATCTCAGTGAGTACTCTCAGTATGAGGATAGCAAATATACACAAGATATATGTACACACTACCAAAAATATGCAGTATAGTATTAGAAAACAGTGCAAACAATGTATAGTTACAATAGGATGCAATGGGGACACATAGGGATAGGGGCAACACAAACCATATACTCCAAAAGTGGAATGCGAACCACGAATGGACCCCAAACCTATGTGACCTTGTAGAGGGTCGCTGGGACTGTAAGAAAACAGTTAGGGTTAGAAAAATAGCCCACCCCAAGACCCTGAAAAGTGAGTGCAAAGTGCACTTAAGTTCCCCAAAGGACATAGAAGTCGTGATAGGGGAATTCTGCAGGAAGGACACAAACTAGCAATGCAACAACGATAGATTTCCAGTCGAGGGTACCTGTGGAACAAGGGGACCAAGTCCAAAAGTCACAAGCAAGTCGGAGATGGGCAGATGCCCAGGAAATGCCATCTGTGGATGCAAAGAAGCTGCTACTGGACAGTAGAAGCTGAAGGTTCTGCAGGAACAACAAGGGCTAAGAACTTCCCCTTTGGAGGACGGATCCCTCACGCCGTGGAGAGTCGTGCAGAAGTGTTTTCCTGAAGAAAGACCCCAAACAAGCCTTGCTAGCAGCAAGTCGTGCGGTTAGGGTTTTTGGATGCTGCTGTGGACCAGGAGGGACCAGGATGTCGCCAATTGCGTCAGGGGACAGAGGGGGCGTCGAGCAAGACAAGGAGCCCTCTCAGAAGCAGGCAGCACCCGCAGAAGGGCTGGAACAGGTACTACGAAGTGGAGTGAAACGGTGCTCACCTGAAGTTGCACAAAGGAGTCCCACGCCGCCAGAGGACAACTTAGGAGGTCGTGCAATGCAGGTTAGAGTGCTGTGGACCCAGGCTGGACTGTGCACAAAGGATTTCCGCCGGAAGTGCACGGAGGCCGGAGTAGCTGCAAAAGTCGCGGTTCCCAGCAATGCAGTCTGGCGTGGGGAGGCAAGGACTTACCTCCACCAAACTTGGACTGAAGAGTCACTGGACTGTGGGAGTCACTTGGACAGCGTTGCTGGATTCAAGGGACCACGCTCGTCGTGCTGAGGAGACCCAGGGTACCGGTGATGCAGTTCTTTGGTGCCTGCGGTTGCAGGGGGACGATTCCAACGACCCACTGGAGATTTCTTCGGAGCTTCTAGTGCAGAGAGGAGGCAGACTACCCCCACAGCATGCACCACCAAGAAAACAGTCGAGAAGGCGGCAGGATCAGCGTTACAGAGTTGCAGTAGTCGTCTTCGCTACTTTGTTGCAGTTTTGCAGGCTTCCAGCGCGGTCAGCAGTCGATTCCTTGCCAGAAGGTGAAGAGAGAGATGCAGAGGAACTCGGATGAGCTCTTGCATTCGTTATCTAAGGAATTCCCCAAAGCAGAGACCCTAAATAGCCAGAAAAGAGGGTTTGGCTACTTAGGAGAGAAGATAGGCTAACAACACCTGAAGGAGCCTATCAGAAGGAGTCTCTGACGTCACCTGCTGGCCCTGGCCACTCAGAGCAGTCCAGTGTGCCAGCAGCACCTCTGTTTCCAAGATGGCAGAGGTCTGGAGCACACTGGAGAAGCTCTGGGCACCTCCCAGGGGAGGTGCAGGTCAGGGGAGTGGTCACTCCCCTTTCCTTTGTCCAGTTTCGCGCCAGAGCAGGCCTGAGGGGTCCCTGAACCGGTGTAGACTGGCTTATGCAGCAATGGGCACCATCTGTGCCCATGAAAGCATTTCCAGAGGCTGGGGGAGGCTACTCCTCCCCAGCCCTAACACCATTTTCCAAAGGGAGAGGGTGTAACACCATCTCTCTGAGGAAGTACTTTGTTCTGCCTTCCTGGGCCAAGCCTGGCTGGACCCCAGGAGGGCAGAAACCTGTCTAAGGGGTTGGCAGCAGCAGCAGCTGCACTGAAACCCCGGGAAAGGCAGTTTGGCAGTACCCAGGTCTGAGCTACAGACCTGTGGATCATGAGATTGTGCCAACTATGCCAGGATGGCATACAGGGGGCAATTCCATGATCATAGACATGTTACAAGGCCATATTCGGAGTTACCATTGTGAAGCTACATATAGGTAGTGACCTATATGTAGTGCACGTGTGTAATGGTGTCCCCGCACTCACAAAGTCCGGGGAATTGGCCCTGAACAATGTGGGGGCACCTTGGCTAGTGCCAGGGTGCCCACACACTAAGTAACTTAGCACCCAACCTTTACCAGGTAAAGGTTAGACATATAGGTGACTTATAAGTTACTTAAGTGCAGTGTAAAATGGCTGTGAAATAACGTGGACGTTATTTCACTCAGGCTGCAGTGGCAGGCCTGTGTAAGAATTGTCAGAGCTCCCTATGGGTGGCAAAAGAAATGCTGCAACCCATAGGGATCTCCTGGAACCCCAATACCCTGGGTACCTCAGTACCATATACTAGGGAATTATAAGGATGTTCCAGTATGCCAATGTAAATTGGTAAAATTGGTCACTAGCCTGTTAGTGACAATTTGAAAGAAATGAGAGAGCATAACCACTGAGGTTCTGATTAGCAGAGCCTCAGTGAGACAGTTAGTCATAACACAGGTAACACATTCAGACACACTTATGAGCACTGGAGCCCTGGCTGGCAGGGTCCCAGTGACACATACAACTAAAACAACATATATACAGTGAAAAATGGGGGTAACATGCCAGGCAAGATGGTACTTTCCTACACAACTCCCCCCCCCCAAACGAAGGACAATAAGACTAGTCATTACCTGATGGGTCTTCATTGTCTAAGTGGAAATATCTGGAGAGTCCATCTGCATTGGAGTGGCTACTCCCAGGTCTATGTTCCACTGTATAGTCCATTCCCTGTAGGGATATGGACCACCTCAACAATTTAGGATTTTCACCTTTCATTTGTTTTAGCCAAAGTAGAGATTTGTGGTCAGTCTGAACAATGAAGTGAGTGCCAAACAGGTATGGCCTCAAATTCTTCAGTGCCCAGACCACAGCAAAGGCCTCCCTCTCTATGGCAGACCAACGCTTTTCTCTAGGGGTCAACCTCCTACTAATAAAAGCAACAGGTTGATCCTGGCCCTCAGAATTGAGTTGTGATAGGACTGCTCCTACTCCTAATTCAGATGCATCAGTTTGGACATAGCATTTTTTAGAGTAACAAGGGCTTTTCAGGACAGGTGCAGAGCACATGGCCTGCTTCAGCTCCTCAAAAGCTTTCTGACAGTTTGCTGTCCATAATACCCTTTTAGGCATTTTCTTGGATGTGAGGTCATTAAGAGGGGCTGCAATGGAGCCATAGTTCTTAATGAACCTCCTGTAATACCCAGTGAGGCCTAGGAAGGCTCTCACCTGAGTTTGAGTAGTAGGGGGAATCCAATCTATAATAGTTTGGATTTTCCCCTGAAGTGGTGCAATCTGTTCCCCACCAACAAGGTGTCCCAGATAAACCACCTTCCCCTGCCCGATCTGGCACTTTGCAGCCTTGATAGTGAGGCCTGCCTTTTGCAGGGCCTCAAAAACTTTCCATAGGTGGACCAGGTGATCATCCCAGCTGGAGCTAAAGACAGCTATATCGTCCAGATCTGCTGCACTAAAAGCTTCCAGCGCTTGCAGGACTGTGTTCACCAACCTCTGAAAAGTGGCAGGTGCATTTTTCAATCCAAAAGGCATTACTGTGAATTGGTAATGGCCTCCAATGGTTGAAAATGCAGTTTTTGCTTTTGCATCTTCTGATAATTTGATCTGCCAATACCCTGCAGTCAAGTCAAAAGTGCTTAGATACTTGGCAGATGCCAGTGTATCTATGAGCTCATCTGCCCTGGGTATAGGGTGAGCATCAGTTTTGGTTACTTGGTTGAGACCTCTATAGTCTACACAAAACCGCATTTCCTTCTTTCCATCCTTGGAATTAGGTTTTGGTACAAGTACCACAGGAGAGGCCCGTGGATTTTCAGAGTGCTCAACCACTCCCAGTTCTAACATTTTCTGCACCTCTTGTTTTATGCAGTCTCTGACATGGTCAGGCTGCCTATAGATCTTACTTTTGACAGGCAGGCTGTCTCCAGTATCTATAGTGTGCTCACACCAAGAAGTGGTGCCTGGCACAGTAGAGAAGAGTTCAGAAAACTGACCCAGGAGATTTATGCAGTGGTCTTTCTGCTCAGCAGTAAGACAATCTGCTAGTACAACCCCTTCCACCAGAGCATCTTGTTCTGTGGAAGAGAAGAGATCAGGGAGAGGGTCACTCTCTTCTTCCTGTCCCTCATCTGTTGCCATGAGCAGGGTGAGATCAGCCCTGTCATAGTAGGGTTTCAGGCGATTGACATGGAGCACCCTAAGGGGACTCCTGGCAGTGCCTAAGTCAACTAAGTAGGTGACTTCACCCTTTTTCTCAACAATTGTGTGGGGTCCACTCCATTTATCTTGGAGTGCTCTTGGGGCCACAGGCTCCAAGACCCACACTTTCTGCCCTGGTTGGCACTGAACCAAAACAGCCTTCTGGTCATGCCATTGCTTTTGGAGCTCTTGGCTGGCCTGAAGGTTTTTACTGGCCTTTTTCATGTACTCAGCCATCCTTGATCTGAGGTCAAGTACATAGTCCACTATGTCTTGCTTTGGAGCTTTTAAAGGTTGTTCCCAACCCTCCTTAACAAGTGTTAGAGGACCTCTCACAGGGTGTCCAAATAGGAGTTCAAAGGGGCTGAAGCCCACTCCTTTCTGGGGTACCTCCCTGTAAGCAAAAAGGAGGCATGGTAAAAGGATATCCCATCTCCTGCGGAGTTTTTCAGGGAGTCCCATAATCATGCCTTTGAGAGTTTTATTAAATCTCTACACCAGTCCATTTGTTTGTGGATGATAGGGTGTAGTGAACTTGTATGTCACACCACACTCCTTCCACATGGCCTTTAAGTAAGCAGACATGAAATTGCTTCCCCTGTCTGATACCACCTCTTTTGGGAAGCCCACACTGGAAAAGATTCCCAGGAGGGCCTTTGCCACTGCAGGGGCTGTAGTGGTCCTTAGAGGAATTGCTTCAGGATATCTACCACCAAGATAAACCTATTGCCTGAAGCAGTAGGAGGGTCAAGGGGGCCAACTATGTCAACCCCTACCCTTTCAAAGGGAACCCCAACCACAGGCAGTGGAATAAGGGGTGCCTTTGGGGTGCCACCTGTCTTGCCACTGGCTTGACAGGTTTCACAGGACTTGCAAAATTCTTTTGTGTCCTCTGACATTCTAGGCCAATGAAACAAGGGAACAAGTCTGTCCCAAGTTTTCATTTGTCCCAAATGTCCAGCTAGGGGAATGTCGTGGGCTAGAGTTAGGAGGAACTTTCTGTACTCCTGAGGAATCAATAACCTCCTGGCAGTTCCAGGTTTAGGATCCCTTGCTTCAGTATACAAGAGGTTGTCCTCCCAGTAAACTCTGTGAGAGTCACTGACATCCCCATTAGCTTGTTTGACAGCTTGCTGTCTTAGACCCTCTAGTGTGGGACAGGTTTGCTGTGCCACACTCAGCTCCTCCCTGGCAGGCCCCCCTTCACCCAAAAGCTCAGCAGTGTCTGCTTCCAGCTCCTCTGGTATAGGTTCTGCACAGGGTGGAAATTCTTCTTCATCAGAAGTAGAATCCACTGTAGAGGGAGGGATAGAAGGTAGTGCTTTACTTCTACTAGCCCTAGCTTTAGGGAGCACTTGGTCCATTGTTCCAGGATCCAAGTCACCCTGTCCTTTTTGCTTTTTGGCCTGAGCCCTGGTTAAAGCAAAAATATGCCCTGGGATGCCCAGCATTGCTGCATGGGCCTCCAACTCCACATCTGACCAAGCTGATGTCTCTAAATCATTTCCAAGTAGACAGTCTGCAGGTAAATCTGAGGCAACCACAACTTTCTTTGGACCAGTAACCTCCCCCCAGTTGAGATTTACAACAGCCATGGGGTGGCTAAGTGTGTTGTTGTGAGCATCGGTTACTTGGTACTGGTGACCAAGTAGGTGTTGTTCAGGGTGGACCAGTTTCTCTATTACCATTGTAACACTGGCACCAGTGTCCCTGTAGGCCTGAACCTCAACACCATTTATTAGGGGTAGTTGCTTGTACTTATCCATGTTAAGGGGACAATCAACTAAGGTGGCTAAATCAATAGCCCCCACAGAGACTAACACAGCCTCTGTGGTCTCCCTAACAAGACCAACCCCAACTAAGTTACCAAAAGTGAGCCCAGCTACTCCCTTGGATTGGCTATTAGTAGGTTTGCTCCCACCACCACTGCTATAAGTAGGGACACTAGGTGTAGCAATAGGGGTTGTAGTGGTAGGAGGCTTGGTGCTTTTCTTTGCACAACTGGGATCTGTTGTCCAATGGCCTTTTATTTTACATAAATAGCACCATGGTTTCTTTTCTTTGTTTTGATTTGAAGAGGATTTGGACCCACCACCCCCACCAGAGTGTTTTTGTGGGCCTGATGAAGACTCATTTTTAGATTTGTCCCCACCCTTGTCAGAAGACTTACCATCCTCCTTCTTATTGCCATCTTTGTCACCCCCTGTATGAACTTTTCTGTTCACCCTTGTTCTGACCCATTTGTCTGCCTTCTTTCCCAATTCTTGAGGAGAGGTCAGATCAGAGTCCACCAGGTATTGGTGCAACAAATCAGACACACAGTTATTAAGTATATGCTCTCTCAGGATCAAGTTATACAGGCTTTCATAATCAGTCACTTTACTGCCATGTAACCACCCCTCCAAGGCCTTCACTGAATGGTCAACAAAATCAACCCAGTCTTGTGAAGACTCCTTTTTGGTCTCTCTGAACTTCATCCTGTACTGTTCAGTAGTTAAGCCATAACCATCCAGGAGTGCATTCTTAAGAACTGCACAATTATTGGCATCACTTTATTTTACAGTAAGGAGCCTATCCCTACCCTTTCCACTAAATGATAGCCATAGGATAGCAGCCCACTGCCTTTGAGGGACATCCTGTACAACACAGGCCCTCTCAAGTGCAGCAAACCACTTGTTAATGTCATCCCCCTCCTTATAAGGGGGAACTATCTTGTGCAGATTCCTGGAATCATGCTCCTTTGCAGGATGACTATGGGGAATACTGCTGCTGCCACCATGGGTTTCTAAACCCAATGTCTGTCTTTCCCTTTCCACCTCTAGGGACTGCCTATCCAAATCCAGCTGTTGCTTCTTGAGCTTCAGTCTGGTTTGTTCCACTCTCAATCTATTGAGCTCCTTTTCTAACACTCTGTCATCAGGGTGGGTGGGTGAGGCATGTCTAGAGACAGAAGTATGCTGAGATAGAACAGAAGGAGACCTGGTCCTAACAGAAGGCACCCTAACAGCTTGGCTAACAGAAACAGCACTTCTACTATGATGAAAAGGAATACTCTTGCTGTGATGTGAGACCACACTATCTGTATGATGGGACTCAACATCAGTACCAACTATGCTAGGTTGTCTGCTAGGGGGCAGGCTTGGAAGTTTCCCTCCCACCTCTTTTGCTAGGGGTGCCCCAGAATCAGAGTGGGAACCATCAGCTAACTTTTCAACAGTAGTGCCAGCTCTGGCCTTATCCTGTTCAACAAGCATATTTACCAACAGTTCTCTAGAGGGATTCTTCCTTACACTTAAACCTCTATCTATGCAGAGACTCCTTGCTTCTTTCCAGCTAAGGTTATCATAAGAAAGTTTGGACAGATCAACAGTTTGGCCTGTGCCAGACATTTTAGAAAGTGTTTAAGTGATAGAAAAAGGAAGAAAAAGTTTTTCAGAACTTTTAGATAGACAGAAAAAACTTTTTAAACTTTTAAAGAACTTTTTAGAAAGTTAGAGGTACTTTTCAGCACTTTAGAAAAGAAGTGAGAAAAGAAATGCAACACTTTTTGGTTAGGTGTACATACACTGAACTTGTTTTGTATATTTTTCTCTTATGAAAAGTACAATGACAAAAGTGGTAAGTAGTTACAGAGCACTTATCCCACCACTGCACAACCAATGTAGGAGGCTGGACTGGCTTGTAGTGAGTACCAAGGGGTACTTACACCTTGCACCAGGCCCAGGTATCCCTTATTAGTGTATAGGGTGTCTAGCAGCTTAGGCTGATAGATAATGGTAGCTTAGCAGAGCAGCTTAGGCTGAACTAGGAGACGAGTGAAGCTCCTACAGTACCACTAGTGTCATATGCACAATATCATAAGAAAACACAATACACAGATATACTAAAAATAAAGGTACTTTATTTTTATGACAATATGCCAAAAGTATCTCAGTGAGTACCCTCAGTATGAGGATAGCAAATATACACAAGATATATGTACACAATACCAAAAATATGCAGTATAGTATTAGAAAACAGTGCAAACAATGTATAGTTACAATAGGATGCAATGGGGACACATAGGGATAGGGGCAACACAAACCATATACTCCAAAAGTGGAATGCGAACCACGAATTGGCCCCAAACCTATGTGACCTTGTAGAGGGTCGCTGGGACTGTAAGAACACAGTTAGGGTTAGAAAAATAGCCCATCCCAAGACCCTGAAAAGTGAGTGCAAAGTGCACTAAAGTTCCCCAAAGGACATAGAAGTCGTGATAGGGGAATTCTGCAGGAAAGACACAAACCAGCAATGCAACAACAATGGATTTCCAGTCGAGGGTACCTGTGGAACAAGGGGACCAAGTCCAAAAGTCACAAGCAAGTCGGAGATGGGCAGATGCCCAGGAAATGCCAGCTGTGGATGCAAAGAAGCTGCTACTGGACAGTAGAAGCTGAAGGTTCTGCAGAAACGACAAGGGCTAAGAACTTCCCCTTTCGAGGAGAGATCCCTCACGCTGTGGAGAGTCGTGCAGAAGTGTTTTCCTGAAGAAAGACCGCAAACAAGCCTTGCTAGCTGCAAGTCGTGCGGTTAGGGTTTTTGGATGCTCCTGTGGCCCAGGAGGGACCAGGATGTCGCCAATTGCGTCAGGGGACAGAGGGGGCGTCGAGCAAGACAAGGAGCCCTCTCAGAAGCAGGCAGCACCCGCAGAAGTGCCGGAACAGGCACTACGAAGTGGAGTGAAACGGTGCTCACCCGAAGTTGCACAAAGGAGTCCCACGCCGCCGGAGGACAACTTAGGAGGTCGTGCAATGCAGGTTAGAGTGCCGTGGACCCAGGCTGGACTGTGCACAAAGGATTTCTGCCGGAAGTGCACGGAGGCCGGAGTAGCTGCAAAAGTCGCGGTTCCCAGCAATGCAGTCTGGCGTGGGGAGGCAAGGACTTACCTCCACCAAACTTGGACTGAAGAGTCACTGGACTGTGGGAGTCACTTGGACAGCGTTGCTGGATTCAAGGGACCACGCTCGTCGTGCTGAGAGGAGACCCAGGGTACCGGTGATGCAGTTCTTTGGTGCCTGCGGTTGCAGGGGGACGATTCCATCGACCCACTAGAGATTTCTTCGGAGCTTCTAGTGCAGAGAGGAGGCAGACTACCCCCACAGCATGCACCACCAGGAAAACAGTCGAGAAGGCGGCAGGATCAGCGTTACAGAGTTGCAGTAGTCGTCTTCGCTACTTTGTTGCAGTTTTGCAGGCTTCCAGAGTGGTCAGCAGTCGATTCCTTGGCAGAAGGTGAAGAGAGAGATGCAGAGGAACTCGTATGAGCTCTTGCATTCGTTATCTAAGGAATTCCCCAAAGCAGAGACCCTAAATAGCCAGAAAAGAGGGTTTGGCTACTTAGGAGAGAAGATAGGCTAGCAACACCTGAAGGAGCCTATCAGAAGGAGTCTCTGACGTCACCTGCTGGCCCTGGCCACTCAGAGCAGTCCAGTGTGCCAGCAGAACCTCTGTTTCCAAGATGGCAGAGGTCTGGAGCACACTTGAGAAGCTCTGGGCACCTTCCAGGGGAGGTGCAGGTCAGGGGAGTGGTCACTCCCCTTTCCTTTGTCCAGTTTCGCGCCAGAGCAGGGCTGAGGGGTCCCTGAACCGGTGTAGACTGGCTTATGCAGAAATGGGCACCATCTGTGCCCATGAAAGCATTTCCAGAGGCTGGGGGAGGCTACTCCTCCCCAGCCCTAACACCATTTTCCAAAGGGAGAGGGTGTAACACCCTCTCTCTGAGGAAGTACTTTGTTCTGCCTTCCTGGGCCAAGCCTGGCTGGACCCCAGGAGGGCAGAAACCTGTCTGAGGGGTTGGCAGCAGCAGCAGCTGCACTGAAACCCCGGGAAAGGCAGTTTGGCAGTACCCAGGTCTGAGCTACAGACCTGTGGATCATGAGATTGTGCCAACTATGCCAGGATGGCATAGAGGGGGCAATTCCATGATCATAGACATGTTACATGGCCATATTCGGAGTTACCATTGTGAAGCTACATATAGGTAGTGACCTATATGTAGTGCACGCGTGTAATGGTGTCCCCGCACTCACAAAGTCCGGGGAATTGGCTCTGAACAAATGTGGGGGCACCTTGGCTAGTGCCAGGGTGCCCACACACTAAGTAACTTAGGACCCAACCTTTACCAGGTAAAGGTTAGACATATAGGTGACTTATAAGTTACTTAAGTGCAGTGTAAAATGGCTGTGAAATAACGTGGACGTTATTTCACTCAGGCTGCAGTGGCAGGCCTGTGTAAGAATTGTCAGAGCTCCCTATGGGTGGCAAAAGAAATGCTGCAGCCCATAGGGATATCCTGGAACCCCAATACCCTGGGTACCTCAGTACCATATACTAGGGAATTATAAGGGTGTTCCAGTATGCCAATGTAAATTGGTAAAATTGGTCACTAGCCTGTTAGTGACAATTTGAAAGAAATGAGAGAGCATAACCACTGAGGTTCTGATTAGCAGAGCCTCAGTGAGACAATTAGTCGTAACACAGGTAACACATTCAGGCACACTTATGAGCACTGGGGCCCTGGCTCCCAGTGACAAATACAACTAAAACAACATATATACAGTGAAAAATGGGGGTAACATGCCAGGCAAGATGGTACTTTCCTACAATATGTTTTTCATGAATATTTTCTATTATTTACCATCTTGCTAATACACATGTTGACCACTCCCAGATGGCACATTTTGCTCACACACATTATTTTCGACTATTAGTTTCTTTATTGAATTGTCTCATTAGCAAACACACGCAAATCATTAAAATCTCTCATATTAGCATATCTGCTCCAACAATTGTAAAATGGTGGAGTTTGATGACTCAACGAAATTAGACAGGTGGCTTGAAAACCTAGAACTGGCTCATGTGAGTATGGAAGTGATGCCACATACAGACATATAGAAATGGCAGCCAATGATCTTCCAGACCATATGACATGACAAAGGCATTTACATACACCATCATAAACATGGAGCTGCTACCTCAAATGATCAAGGAAAGTCCAGATCCCCACTGAAACTGAGAAGTGAGCAATAAATGATGACAGCTTATATAGACATAAGTAAGTGCCCATTTTCAAGGAGATTGGGTGTTATTGCCCCATCTATGTATTGACACCTACAATAAGTCCTCCTCTTGATGAATGTGTCCAACATCTGAGCTCTTTGTAACTGACTAAAGCTGTTTTTCTCTTTTTCGCTTTTCAGCCTTGTTCAGTGAGTTGGCAGTTCAGGCTGAACTGTTCCCATGAGGAACAGGGTCAAGACTGATTTGCATATGGCTGGGTCCAAACTGGGGTGGCATGGTGAGCAAAAGAACGATGGATTAAACCCAAATCTGTGACTGGGGGTGAGTGTTTGCATTGTTCAGCACTCCGTCCATCATCCTTTTGTGTTGCTAAAGTTGCCCTAAGTGGGAAGGGTATGCCCAGACGTGGGTCCCGTGCTCACTGTGCCACTGGATTCAAGCTAGCCTGGCTGATAAAGGGTGATACCCTGAAACCAGTCTCAGGATGCTTGTTTTCGGTCCAGGGAGGACCTGGCTTGGCAGTTTGGGCTGGACTGTTCCCATGAGGAACAGGGTCAAGACTGATTTGCATATGGCTGGATCCAAACTGGGGTGGCATGGTGAGCAAAAGAATGATGGATTAAACCCAGATCTGTGAATGGGGGTGAGTGTTTGCATTGTTCAGCACTCCGTCCATCTTCCTTTTGTGTTGCTAAAGTTGCCGTAAGTGGGAAGGTTATGCCCAGACGTGGGTCCCGTGCTCACTGTGCCACTGGATTCAAGCTAACCTTGGTCCCAGGATGCTTGTTTCCAGTCCAGGGAGGACCTGGCTTGGCAGTTCGGGCTGGACTGTTCCCATGAGGAACAGGGTCAAAACTGATTTGCATATGGCTGGGTCCAAACTGGGGTGGCATGGTGAACAAAAGAACAATGGATTAATCCCAGATCTGTGACTGGGGGTGAGTGTTTGCAGTGTTCAGCACTCCGTCCATCATCCTTTTGTGTTGCAGTGAGTTGACTGCCAGTGGTAAGCAAATACCTATTTGAAGATCTCTACAAGTTTCAGTATTATGGGGCAAAAAAACAAGTGATCTAACATTCCACACCATTTGTGTTTATTAACAAGATGCAACACTCTAATTTCAACCATCAGTCAATCTGCTGTATTTCTCTTTACATCGAGATGGATAGCAACTACTTAGTATTAGTGAGTAAAGCACATTACCATAGGTGTGCACCAAAAGAACGGCATACTAGCAGAGGTCTATAATATATCTGACTAATAATAATAATATGATAATAAAGGTTATAGAGAGCTACTCTCCTCCGAAGCAGTGTAGGAAACAGAATACCACTGACAGAGAAACAAAAATTACCACTAGAACGCTTAAGTCCATGATGACAGAACTGAAGAGAATAAAAAAGCTTACTACACTAATGAAAGCATCCACGATGGAAGCAAACTTGGAACTAACATCAATTTGGGGAGAACTAGCTATGTTGAGAACACAGATTGACACCTCCAATAAGAGAATAAACATCATAGAAAGCAACTTAATGGAAATCTCAGACTTCGGGATAGAACTATGGAAGTTGCAAAAAGGTGCAATCAATTTGGAAGCTCAAGGTTGTCGGGATAATGTTAGAAGAATTTAGCTTTCTGAGGAAGAGATGGGCCAATATATGTTAACATTTTCTGCAACTTCATTTCTCACTTTTTGAAAAAGTATTCACGCTGCAAATGTAATTTCAAAGCCTACACAGACTTAGATCAAAACATGCTGATGGTGACTAGTCCAATAATAGCATGCTTCCTTAGGTATCAATCTGTACATCTAATCTTGCATGTGGCTGGAAAACATGGTCAATTTCACCATAAGGCCCACAAAACAAAACAAAAAATTTCAACTGCCCTCTCTCTGAAAAAACTATTGGTACTTAGACCTGCCTTAAAGGCTAGAAATATCAGATGTGGCATTTTAGACTCCCGGCAATGAAGATAACTTTTGATTATAAAATGGTGGAGTTTGATGACTCATCTGAATTAAAGAGGTGGCTTGAAAACTTAGAACTGGCCCATGTGAGTATGGAAGTAATGCCACATACAGACATATAGACATGGCAGCCAGAGATCTTCCAGACCATATGGCATGACAAATACGTTTACATACACCTGCATAAACATGGAGCTGCTACCTCAAATGATCAAGGCCAATCCAGATCCCCATTGAAACTGTGGAATGAGCAATTTATTATGGTAGCTTATATAGACATGAGTATGTGCCCAATTTCAAGGAGATTGGGTGTTATTGCCCAATGTATATAAGGACACCTACCATAAGTCCTCCTCTTGATGAATGTGCCCAACATATGAGCTCTTTGCAACGGACTAAAGCTGTTTTTCTCTTTTTCAATTTTTAGCCTTGCTCAACTAGTTGACTGACAATGGTAAGCAAATACCTATTTGATGATCTCTGCAAGTTTCAGTATTATGGGGCAAAAAACAAGTGATCTAAGATTCCACACCATTTGTGTTTATTAACAAGATGCAACACCGTAATTTCAACCAGCAGTCAATCTGCTGTATTGCTCTTCACACCAAGATTGATCAACTACTTAGTATTTGTGAGTAAAGTGCATTATCATAAGTGTGGCTGTGCAAACTCATTGGGTAATTAAGTCATAATTCCATATCAGGTCCAGGCAGGTTTGTTTGCAAAACCTTAGCCCTATCCTGGTAGCTGTAGCTGAGAGCAAACATGCTTTCTTAAAGGAACAAGTGTAAAGCATTTAGAAGTATACTGAAACAATTGAATAAGAAGAAAACACACTACAATAAAAATCTGACACCAATTTATAAATAGAGGTTGTATTTTTATATTTAAATATCACCTCAATAACAAAAATCTACCCAAGTTTTCCGTAGCTATGAATTTTTAAAGAAACAATAAATCACAGCTTTTCATTTATAGCAATGAATCGTTATAATCTACTGCGACTAGCAGTTTAGAGGTAGCCATAACATGTAACTTGAAAGGCACTCTTGCAGTGACCATCTCCAGCAGGGAGCTAGTCCCAGGGACCAATAGAGTCCAACAGAACAGTTACCTCACAAGAAAGGCAGTCTCCAGTCCAGTTTGAGCCTATATGAGCTGACAACAGCAAGAATCAAGGGACTGATCATGAAGGAAGCGATACAGGTTGCTGAAGGTGCTCAAGGATGCTGTACTGATGTTGGAGGCTTTCTTCTGGCCACCCCTCAGTGGACAAACATGAGGGGTCGATGTTTCACAAACTCCTAGTATTATGTAGCACAAAACCGTTGCCATTGGTCTATTGGTTTCCGGTTACAGCAAAACTAGTGGTTCCATTTACTTCCATTGCTGGGTGATTAAACTGCACTCCAATGACTCTCCCAGGTCCAGCAGACGCAGGTGTAACTTGTGAGGTTTAGGACTCGTATTGTATTGCACTTCAGCAGTCAGCGGCAGTCAGGCATTCTTGATTATCAGCTCACCAAGGCAGGCTTCTTTAGCTTTTATAGCCATGTGGCTTTAACAGAGAATCAGCAAACTAACTCTTGGAGTTACCTTCTCTGCCGGGACTCAGGGATAATGTGTCAGTCCTCTCTTTACTAGCCCAAGGTGCAGCAGGTGAAGTCCAGTCTTTGTTAAAGTCTTTCTTTGTTGGGTCTAGCAAGGTGCATCAGGGCAGTCCTTCTTCAGTCCTCTCTCCAGCACAAATGTAGTATGAGGTCTAGGTGCAAGGGGTGCCACTTTTATGCCCAATTCTTGCCCTTGGGTGATGTGGTGACTATTAGCCAATGGGCGACCAGATCCCCTCCCATCTAGTGATGACTTCCTGTAAAGTGTTGCATCTAGCTAGCCCAGAGTGCAACATTCTGCCCTTTCCCATCATGGCAGAACCCTTCGCTTGCTATGTGGAGCTCCTTAGCCCATTCCAGAGGTATATCTACCTGTGGGCTACATGCTCACAGAAAAAATGGTTTGGCAATGGCTTCTCTGTGAAGGCAGAATGTCTGATGAAACAAAAGAGCAGCTTATTTCTTGTGTGACTATCTTTGCCTTTCAAAGATGGCTTCTCCTTGAAAACTCTCCTTTTGGGCTCAAACCCAGTTTGGGCATCCTACTAAGAGTAGGTCATAACACTTCCAAAAGCAATCCCTTTGTGTTCCTTACTGGAAGTCATTCATATCTCCCCGAGAAGGGCAGAAGGGTGTCTCAAGGGCTGCAGCTTGTGTGCAACCGTAAACATTCACTGAAAAACATTGGACAACATAGTGGAAACTTTCTAAAGTAGCCATTTGTCTGAATGCTACACACAAAGCCAGGTTTAATGCAACAATTCATTTGTTAACTTGAAGTATTATATTTAGTAGTTACATTCATAAGTTAGTACTGCTGAGTTGTCTATGTGTAAGTCTGAACTCACCAGTGGGGCATCTAGCCTTTCTGCATTAAAAACGACAATTCCTGGTTATCACTGGCAGAACATGAACAATCTAATGAACACATGCCCATATTTTCAGTACAATGCACCCTGCCTTTAGGACTCAGTTGGCCTGCTTTATGGGTGACTTATAAATATTAAAAAGGAAGTGCTAGAGATTTCATTAAAAATAAAAGTCATTTAATTAATAGCCCATATGAGTGAAATCTAAGCCTAACCTAAACCTGCATTTTAAACATGCACTTTCCTTTCTAAAATTAGCACGACCCAATTTTTTTTGACTTGCTTGATTTGCTAATGTTAACACATACCAAACAGCTTTAACTCAGCAGAAATGTTTCTATTGTGACTTTTGCCTGGCCTTTGCATGATGCAAACTTCCTATGCTAACAAAGAGAGCATATTATTTTATTCTTTTTTAACCACTTGACCTGCAGTGTAATCTCAAAAATTGCAAAACTAATCTGAAAATATTTCAATATATGAGCTTGTATAAAAATGTTATCAAAAGTATCTTGTATTAGAGCTGTCTTTGTTAGAAGTTACCATCTCAATGACAAACTAGCTGTGATTGGCTGACTAACAACTGAGCTGAAACAATTGTCACAAATTGTATTTTATTGTATTGTATTATAAAAGTGTCCCAGAGAAAGAACAGATAGTCTGTATCTCAGGTGCTCATTCTGAGTTTGGCGCTGGCTGTGCAAACGGCAGCCGATACACTGCCAGCGATGGCTGAGTGAAGACCGCCGCATTACGAATGACCCACACAACACCACCAAAAATAAACTGAAAAAATAACACCGTCAGCCCAAACAACGGTATGAAGGAGGCGGCTGCACCAACGGCACGCCGAGAAAGTTCTGCCCGCCAAATCCCGAGTCACAAATCAGCATTGCGGAAACCAACACAGCGGTAATCCATTGGCGGTCCAAACCGCTGCAGGAAAAAAATAGCCACTACCGCAGCAACACTGCACCAGATGGGATAACACCAATAGCAACACCTGAAACACATACCTGTACACTGCAGTACAAAACACCCCCCCACACATACCCAGAACCCTTTACAAATATAAACCCTGTTAAAACTTGAGAAGAGCACACTGAAAGGAGGCACTGCACCTAGATACCACAGGCGCCATCAAACTAAGCATGCATCACACAACACACCACTGCACACAAACAACACAGAAACACACATACCATTACACATATTCACAACTACAAAGAGCACACCCAGAATCAATGCACACCATACAACACAACCACCATGGCACCACAAAAAACCCAGATTCGTAGAAGAGGAGCTCAAGGTAATGGTCAAAGAAATAGTCAAAGTGGAGCCGCAACTGTTTGGAGCACTGATGCAGCAGACATCCATAGCACGGAAGAACGACTTATGGCAGAGGATAATCAACAGGGTGAATGCAGTGGGGAACCATCCACGCACAAGGGAGGACTTTAGGAAGAGGTGGAACGACCTTAGGGGGAAGGTATGGGCCATGGCTTCCAGGCACCAAGTGGCCGTCATGAGCACTGGTGGAGGACCCCACCACCTCCCCCAGAAATGACACTGTGGGAGGTGATGGTCCTGGCAATACTACATCCGGAAGGGCTGATGGGAATTGCTACTGGACTGGACACTGGTAAGTCCATTGTCCTCAATGGCCACCATGTCCCTGTGCACAGCATGTACCCCCACTATCTTCTCACCCCCTCAAACCAACCCAACATGCACAAACACATTATTGGCCCTTTACCCACCCTTGCATGCCACAGCTCCCCACTGACACCATTCCCTCACAGCGCCACCTAGTGCATGTATGCCTCACACAGCAGAAAGTACCACAACTCCTACAATACAACACTCCCTACCCTTGCCTGACTGCTACATCCATATCACATTTCTGCAATTGTCACTCCCCATCACCAATATGTGGAAGAAATGCACATCAGTACATGGCAATGACAGTAGCAAGATAAATGTAAACTGTACTCCAAATTAGGGCCATTGCAACCTTCCACTGATGGGAACACAAGCAGTGGACTGGAAACTGTCAATGCCATTACTGCCCTGCAAATACAGTGAATGAGGGAATACAACCATTTGTGTCACTGCTACAATACCATCATCTGACACAATATCTCTCATCTCACAGGTCTACCAAGTACTGACACACAGGAGAGGAGCCCAGTGACAGGAAGCCCAGGCCTGGATGCAGCACCAATAGTGGAGGATTCACTTGCAAGTCTTGATTCTGACAACAAACCTGGCCCATCAGGCATGAGTGGTCAGTCCACCACCACCAGCCTCACCCTGCTCACAACTCAAACCACCCCGCTTGTGGCAGCCAGTGCACAGCAGAGCCCACCTTCCCATACCTGTGTCCCAAGGTCACATCAATCATCAGTGTGCCCCACAGGACAGGGGCACGAGTCAACGGTGCAAACTCAAGACAGTGATGGTCCTGGTGTCAGTAGGTGGGGGCACACTGCACCAGGGGCACAGGCACAGGGGCAAGGGTCAGTGGGAGGCCAATTGAGGGACAAGGGACGAGGCAGGTACAGGACACGACTGGCCAGGAGGCTGTCTCCAGGGTCCTGGGATCCTACCAGCAAACCCAGGACCAGTTGGGCCAGATACTCAACCCTTTGCAGGACAAACAAAGGCTGCAGGAGGAATACCACCAGCAGGCCAGGCAGCAGTATCAGGCACACAATGCCACCATGGCGTCCATATTTGGGGAGTTAAAGGAACTGAACTGCACCCTGCAGACATGCTATACCCAACAGCAGGCTCCAACCAGTAGTCAGTCAACACCACTGCCCTCAACATCAGCACCTGCTACTGGAATGGAGGCACAGCAGGAGGGCCCACAGGACACCAGCACCCCTACCCCTGCAACTGAGGAACCCCTATAAAAGAGGTCATCCATCCAGACATCCTGCAGGACCTCAGGGCAAGACCAATCCCCATACCAGGAAGTGATCCCTCTTCTGAAATGTCACCCTTGTGTGCCACTGTTACACCCTGTTGGCTGTACAATACCAAGGTCACACCATTCCGAGGCAAATGGACACAGGACCTATGAATCTAACAGCTGGACCACCCACTCTGATCATCACCTAGACCACTACCCCACTCCTCTGGACTTTAAAATTCTGCACTAAATAAATACCTATTATCACAAGTCATGGTGCATTTCTCTTTATTGTTAGTATTGCCAAATATGTTACAGAACAACAAAAGAATACACGTGTCTGCGCAACAAAAATGTCCAAGTTACTGATGTAGTGGGATACTCTAGCAAGTGAGTCAGTTCATTGATATTGTTTTAACATCCACTGTCAACTATGCCAACAAGCAAATCAGCAAGCAGACTGCAAACAGAAATGTCACCAGAAGAGGGATAAATAAATGCAATGAGGTACAATGTTGTAAGGGATGTAATCCACAGGCATACATCAATAGCAGTTGAACACAAACACAGGATGAGTGTCCAGCAGCTATGTTACACCATATGTAAGGGTCTGCATTGGCATTCACACACGTGTGGGACATGAAAGATTAAACATAGGTAACATCCTCAATTGCACAGCTCCCTGATTAGTCAGGAGCAGGTACTTGAAAAACAGCAGATGACAATGCATGACATGCCTGCGCATCGGGACAAGACTGATAAGTCTCCCTAACATATCCCCAAGCAGGCAGCCTGAGGACCCTAAACCTTTAATACAACTGTAAGGCTGTACCGCAATGGCACCAGCCTTCCACAAATGAACTTAGCGGCTGTGCATTTCCAATACCTCTCATGGTGAGTTACCTACCCTTGAAGGCCATTAACCAATATGTAAGGCTCTAGTCACCACACATACCTTGATGCATGCAAATACTGGCTACAGATGGCTTCAGCAATACATCTCCCATTTGCAGATGATATTTAATGCAGACATACCTGTACATCAAGGAAAGCAGTGACGAATCATGTCAGTCCTGTTGTCATGTGCCTCATCCGCGTCAGCCTCCCCCTCAGCATCAGAGTTATCAGCCACAAACACTGCTCCAGCATTAATGTCCCCCTCCTCCAAAAGTGGGATGTGCCTTCTGAGGGCCAGATTATGAAGCATGCAACATGCAACAATGATCTTGCAGATTTTCTCTGGTTTGTACTGTAGGGCACCACCAGACACATGAAGACAACAAAATCTGGCTTTCAAGAGACCGAAAGTCTGTTCAATCACATGCCTCGTCCGGCCATGTGCCTCATTGTACCTGTTCTCCCCTGTTGTAGTTGGACGTCTCACAGATGTCAGGAGCCAGGGCAGGTTGGGGTATCGGGAGTCACCTGTGTGGAAAAGGAAACATGGCCATTGGTAACATTGCTAGGCGGAGTGCTGACTGTTATGAGGGGTATAAACATCTGGAATGGAGAGCAGTACACATACCTATGAGCCAGGCCATTTCTGCCTGTATCTGTCACATCATAGCAGGGACACTGCTGTTCCTCAGGATGTAGGAATCATGTACTGATCCAGGGAATTTAATGTTCATATGTGTAATGTATTGGTCTGCAAGACACACCACTTGTACATTGATGTACTTTTCCTATTTCTGTAGACCTGTTCATTGATCTTCGGAGGTATCAGGGCAATGTGAGTCCCATCAATGGCCCCAGTAACATGTGGGACATTTGAGATGTTGTGAAAGGCTGCTTCTACAATGGGAATATCTGGAGGTAGTGGGAACCTCATGTACCTGTGCACATGCTTTAGAAGGGCATCCAGCACATCCTGCAACATCTTACAGAACTTGGGCTGCAAAAACCCTGCAGCCATTCACACTGTGACCTGAAAAGAGAAACTCACCAGGAAATGCAGGACTGACAACACCTGGACTGTTGGAGGTATGGCATGGGGATTCCTTAAACCCGGGAGGGGATCTAGCTTCAACTGGGCGACCAATTTCTTGATGCACCAATGGTTTAGTCAATAGGTCATGATGATGTGGCGCTTTTCCATGGTTTCAAGATCTACGAGTGGCCGGTAAATTGGTGCATTCCTCATCACTCCATTGTGGCCAAATCTGTGCGGCGACACAAACAACAATCTGTGAATCTCTCGCAATGTAGACTATTCAGTATGACACACAACAGTCATTATGTAATAGTCATTCAAGTTGCCTGTCATGCTGTGGGAGTACACATTACTCCACCCTCCGTACATAACCATTCCTGTGGGAATGGACGCATACAGGACATGTACACCTACACCTTCCATGTGTTCCACTATACTGATCAAATATGCTGACAATTGTTTTGACAAGTGTGGAAATGTCACTAGACACTCATTACATGTGTCTATATTCACTATGTCAGACCTGAAGAATGTATTTGTGATGGCATGCAGGTAGTTACTCTGTGTAAACTCAGGACAGTAATGTCACAGACTAAAATGGCATCCGCGTGTCCGGAATGCACTGGACTGCTGGAAGTGACCTCGTTCCACCGGCGCAAGTCATCATAGCAGAGTGCGGTCAGAACCGCTGTGCAACTTCTCATTGGTTAACATTGATGTCAGTGGAAGACTGGGAACAATGACAATCACCGGCAGTGACGGTCATGACTGCTGCAGTCGTAACTGCCATTTTGTGTGGGACAGCTCACTTGAATCCTGGAATTCGGGATAGACAGACCTCCACTTTGTGTGCTGCTGTGTCCTGTCTCCTGGAGCAACGATGGCACGCACTGCCGGGGAAAGGGCCCCAGCCTTCTCAACAGAGGAGCTAGAAAAACTTGTGGAAGAGGTCCTACCCCTGTATGGGTGGTTGTACGGAGTTCCAGGACAACAGTTAAGTACAACATCTTTTGTCCCACATGTAGGGTGGTGTTTGATGATGTATGTCTGTGCACATTGACATGTCATGACTGATCAGGTGTGTCACATTCACATGATATGTGTGGGATATTGCCAGTGTGCATGAGCAGTGTTCATTGTGTGTCGTCAAAGCTAACTGCTGGATTGGTATCATTTACATCATGTCCCCCCTTTTCTCACTGTTTCCCAATCAGGTCAGTGCCAACCAGAAGAAAGGGTTGGGGCAAGCCATCACCAAGGAAGTGCGGACCCTGGGGGTCCATTGCCAGTGGAGCACCCACTGCAGGAGGCAGTGGAAGGAACTGCGATGCTGGGCCTGGAAGACTGCAGAGGCTCAGCTGGCGATGGCCTCCCAACATGGGAGGGGTGCCCATCGGACCCTGACCCCCCTAGTGGCCCGCGTACTGGCGGTCGTGTACCCTGAGTTGGATGGGCACTTGAAGGCAGCACAGCAGCCACAAGGGGGTAAGTGTTGACTGTCAGGTCACTACTGCAGAGTTGTGCTCTGTCACCCTCCTTGGACTTGGAATGAACGTAGTCAGATGTGATTTAGGGAATGTACAGTCCTGGTTTCCACACCCATCAAGTAGGATTGTGGTGACGGTTGCTATGTTGAGCCATGTAGGATAAGAAGTGGTGGTACTGTCACATATGTTCAGCTGTAGGTATGGGTCTCTCAAGTCTGCTATCATGTCAATGGCTGCATCCTCCATCTCTGCGTGTACCGTAGTAGTACAAAGTGGTCATGATGGCACTGTATATGGGTAATGATAGGCATGTTATGTGAAGGGTGCAGTTGCATCACTTCCTACATCAATGGATCCTCTGTACCACACATACTCCTCACATTCCTTTCATGTAGGTGAGTGTCCTGAGGCCCTATCTGCTTAGACTAGTATCATCCTGGAATGGATGACATGTGGTTGGGTATAGTCCTGGGCTTGAATCTAGGAGTAGTCATTTTGGCATTAATGGGTATGTAGTTGTGGTAACGCAGGAGGTTGGTCTGCAGGGTTGAGATGGGTTTGGACATAGCTTGTATCTCTCTATTTGGGAATAATTGCTGATTGGTCTATAGTTTAGCAGACAGGGACTGTTGTCTCCATTGTTTGTATGTGAAGTAGGTGTGTTCTGTTTCTGCTACCCTCCTTGTCTCTCTCCTCCTCTGTTTATATGTACATTAGCATCATCTGGCGAGGGAGGAAGGGCAGCAGCGAGTGGGGATGCAGCAGCCCACGAGACCCAGGAGGCGGCCAGCAGTGAAGCTGAGGTGACCAGTGGTATGGAGGGCATAGAAGCCCCACGGGGGAGACTGGAGCTACCAAAAGATCTGATTCAGATAACTCCTCTGATGGCGGCTCCCTGGCAGTGGCAGACCCTTCTGGTACCACACCTACACCATCATTGTCCACCACCACTCTTACCAGCACCGCCCTCCCTGTTGCACCCCACCCAGTTGCCTGTGCCCACTCACCCAGGAGGGTGGGCATCTCCTTTGCTGCAAGCACCTCTGCCTCTGCCCCAGTCAGCCCTGCTGCCCTCAATGAGGAGGCTATTGACCTCCTAGGTCCATCTCTGTGGGTCAGACAACAATCGTGAATGCCATCCAGGGACTGGCATCCCAGATGCAGCAGACAAATGCGTTCCTGGAAGGCATTCACAGTGCCCTGTATGGCCTACAGAGATTGTTTCAAGCTCTGGCATCCTCGTTGATGGCAGACAGTGTCCCTTCATCTTCCGTACCCCCTCTAGCTACGTGTTCCTAATCCACAAGCCCTCTCCCTAAACCTGTCCACGGCACACCAACACACATGCATAAACCCACTACAACAGACAAGGTGTGCAAAGACAGACATGGGCATCACAAACGTTCACACAGGCTGCACACACACAACACACATCTGCAGACAAAACAACAGACACTTCTCCCACCACCTCCTCCTGTACAGTCACATCTCCACTCATACCTGCCAGCACTGCATCATCACACACTGGTCCTGCTGTCATTCCTGTCATCCCCTCAATAACCACAACAGCAGACGCGCAGTCACACACCCGACACACCACATCCACACTCACCACGACAACCATCTCTGCCACCTACATCCACCTCACTTGCACACACCACCACAACATTCACTCACACATCACCCATTCCCTCTCCCTACATCACTGCCCCCTCCCAAAAAATGCATACGTACCCACTCACCCACCCAACATTCAGCCACCACACACATCCAGGCACTGTACACACCAGCCTCCACTTACAGCACAGAGACACGTCAGACAAGCACTCCCTCTACCTCCACTCCCAACCCTCAATCATTTGACCGCCCCAATGTACCTATGAGAGTTTTCCTTGCCGCCCTTGACCTCTTCCCTTCTCTTCCATCCCATCTTCCCCGTAAACAGCATGTCCCCCTGTCCCTCTCAGGCCCTTCCACGTCCCATTCCTTGGGTACCCCCCTCTGGTGTTTCCCCTGCTCCTCCACCCAGCAAAAAATCCGCCCCTCCCAGTGCCAAGGTCACCCCTCCCAAGCCCAAACTAAAACGTGCCCCTTCCACATCCAAGCCTCTTCACCACCCCCACACCCCTGAGGTGCCTGCTTTTACAATTGCTGCCCCTATGAAGTGGACATTGGACTTGCCATTGGCACATTTTGTAAGTAGTTTATTTTTTGTTTGAATCCATCTGCCCATATTGATATGGTTGGCAAGACAAGATGCTTATCCTGGTTTCCTTCTACATGGTGGTGTGACAGCTGTGTGCAAAGGTGTGTGAGGTCTGTGTTTGGATTGAGTCTGTATTATTGCATGGGCTTGTAGATGGTTTGGGCCTTGGGGATGTTCTGATGTGTGTGTCTGCTTGTTTGTGTATTTGTGTGGGGTGTTGTGTTCATCCGTGTGTCTAGTGCTGCATCTGTGTATTTCCTTGATTGTTGGTTGTACATGTTGTGTCACCTGCATGATTTTTTGGATGTGTGTTCACAGCTATTGATTGTGTGTCATTGCTACATGCAGTTCATAATGTGTGTGTATGTGTGGTGTCACACAAGGTGCCCGTCTATGCCAGCGTTGAGGTGTTTGTGGGGTAGTTGTTGTTGTGTGGTTATGGGGTGTGTTGGTGGTGTTGTTGTGCATTGTGCTGTATGTTTGGCACGTATCTGCATGGCTTTGTGTGTGTATTGGGTATTTGGCATTGACATATGTTGTGTGTGCATGTGTGTGGCCTTCACTGTGTATGTGGAGTATGTGTGTGTTCTGTGCAGGAGTGTATCACTGTCATTTCCCTCCACTCTGTGCTTCGCATACATTCGGTTGTCATCTTCGTCATCGTCACTGGTCTTGAAGGTGTATGGCGAGATACAATGCTGGAAAGACATTTGCCATGGTGGCCACAGCCGCTTCTCTGTGCCTGGAGGTGGGTGTTTCCTTTTATACTTTCTGTTTCCGCCAGATTTTTCTTGGTGGTAAGGTCCCACTGGATATCCTGGTGGAGTGGTTACTCGGAATATGGAGGGTGGGACGTTGGCTGCCGTCTGCCTGAAGTTGTCTTCCACCAGCAGATGCTGCTCGTCGGTGGTGGTGGTGCTGGCGGTGAGTTGTCTGTATTGCGTTGGGTTCACCGCCTTAGTCGTTATTTGGCGGCCTGCACCGCCACCCTACCGGCAGTCACAAGACTGCCATTGGCGTGGCGGTTCGATTACCGCCAATCTTCCTCCCTCAGAGCAGCTTACTGTGAGACTCAGAGGGGCATATTTACAATCCCCTAGAGCCACAGGAGCATCACTTTTTGAGACTCTCTAGTTGTGATGTGCACTGTCTCAAAGTTAGCGACAAAAAGACACACTTTTTGTGGCTTAACACTGCCTTGTAAATACAGGCCCCTGATGCAGTATTCTGCGGCAGAGGGGTATGAAATTGGTGTTGCTGTGAGCGCTTCACTGCAGCACCCATTGCTTTTGATGCTGCCCCAGATTAACAAGAATTTGTAAAACTGCAGCAGCGCCAAAGACTAACACCACCCCATGGGTAGCATTAGCATGGCACGAGAACTACTTTTATTTCTCTTTGTTTTTGCTTTTCTATGAGTGTTGCATTCTGGAATGTGTCCCTTCCTGCATATAAAAAATCATTCAACAATGACGATTTGGTGCTTCTACATGTACTGCGTTCTGCAGCACAAACAGAAGTGCCAAATCACCATTATAGGTTGTTTATGTGCAGAAAGGGATACTTTACTGCACATAATCAGTCATTCCCTTCAATGCAGAAACCCTTGCACTTTGGTGCAAGGATGCCTGCATTGGCACTGAAAGCTTAATTTAGCACCAGAACTAGGGGAAACACAGGGGTGTGCCTTATTTTTGTAGATAAGGCGCATACCTGCATTTCAGAACTTACACAGCGTGTTGCTGCCAATTTTGGTGCAGCGCTGCTCTGTGCTAGTTCCTTGTATATCTGGCCCAGACGTTCTTTAGTCTCCACCTAGACTATTCCCTACCAGAGCTTGTTACAGTATTCTTTATGAGTACTGATAGCTTCGCTGAACAGACTGTCTTTTAGCTATTTGTTCCTTTTGATATTTTCTGACTAAAATGAATTACTTTACTGATTTAGAATGCTAAAATAGAGATAGATTATGGGACACTCTTTATGCAATGTTCTGTAAACCTTATGTGACTAATAATGAAAGATTTAAAATTTATGATAAATAAAACCTTTAAAATTCAACCTACAACCCTGATTATTGACTCATGAGAGAAATTAATTTATCTATTGACGTTGAACATTGCAGCTTTACTTTCCAGCTCAAATAAAGGATCCCCTACTGAGTGTCTAAGAGGTGGAGAGTGTTTTATAAATGTAGGTTTCTCCGCACCCCCAGAAAGCTTGGGCTTTGCCATTACTTTAAATGGCAAAGTATATTTAGCTGAGTGTCTTGCTTTACTTTGTCACACTTGTGGTGACACAATAAGTGCTGCAGTCCACAAGGGACATTTTAAGTTACAGGGCCTGGGTACCATTTGTCCTAAATACTACGAATTATAAATAAGTTAACTAATGCCATTTGTGAGTGGGTCAATTATACATGTTTTAAGGTCAGGGTGCTGGCACTAAGACTTGTTTGGCAGGACTCAGTGCACTTTCAGAATCGAACCAGCAACATCAGTTCAAAAACTTAAGTGTGGCTGTACAAAAAGTAGCATTTCTTTGATGCATTGCAACAAATATTACAATGCATCAAACTAAAGACATGGTCATTTGGTCCCGGAATGCTAATGGCCTCTTACAGGAGACTCGCTCAAGGGAAGAATCTGAAAATGTATTGCAAGACCGGGTAGGGAAAGGGATATTTGGGACTGGATTTGACCAGGAGGAGCCTAGCTCCCGTTTGCTATTCTTTCACAGCAGAAAGAATGGAGTTGCCATCCCCTACCCTAGAGATTAGTTTCTAGTATACAGAAAACTTTCATTGATTCTACTTGACTATGGGGGTCATTACAACATTGGCAGTATAAGGCGCTTACCGACGTGCAGAAGACCGCCAATACACCGCCGCCGCGGCGGTAGACAGCCACAGCTATTATGACACACATCACGGAATCTGCCGAAATTCAGACACCCACACAACACCGCCACACCAAAGGTCAGCGATAAACTGGCGGAAACACATCCTCCACCTCCACGCCAACAGAAACACGCCCATGCCATTACGACCCACGAATCCACGCGGCGGTCTTTCAACCGCGGTATTCCATTGGCGGTCCACACCGCCGCGCTCAAAATACACACACATCTCCAAAACACTGCCACATTGGACAGTTCCAAATACACACACCTGATACACATACACACACCACTCCCACACCCAATACTATATAAAACACACACCCACATCACCCACAAACCCCTACGACCACAATTCACGAACGAAGGCCAGAGAGATAGCACAGAACAGACAACCCCATCACACAGAGGCACACAACACCATCACCCACGCAACATCCAAGTACAAAACACCACATACCACTACACTCACCACACTCATCAACACATACACCACCCCACACATCACACACACCACCCCATGTCACGCCAAAGACACCCCCGCTTCTCCGAGGAGGAGCTCAGGGTCATGGTGGAGGAAATCATCCGGGTAGAGCCACAGCTATTTGGCTCACAGGTACAGCACACATCCATAGGCAGGAAGATGGAGCTATGGCAAAGAATAGTGGACAGGGTCAACGCTGTGGGACAGCACCCAAGAAATAGGGAGGACATCAGGAAGAGGTGGAACGACCTACGGGGGAAGGTGCGTTCCACGGTATCCAGGCACCACATCGCGGTACAGCGGACTGGCGACAGACCCCCACCTCCTCCCCCTCAACTAACAACATGGGAGGAGCAAGTCTTGTCCATCTTGCATCCTGAGGGTCTCGGAGGAGTCGTTGGAGGAACAGACACTGGTAAGTCTAATCTTAACCATCATAACCCCCACCCTACCTGCATGATATCACACACCCCCACCATCATACCCTCCCCTATCACCCCAAATCCTCACCTATCTACCCATGACACCAACCACCCATCCCAACCCCAAGTCCTGCATGACATAACTAAGCATGGGCACCCATCACCAAAGCATGCCCACTGCACAGACCCACAACACCCCCCAACCATCAGCACACAAACCCCCACACAGGAATGCCTGCACTGGGGTTCACGAACACCCAACCATTGCTCACCATGAAACACACACATGCAATAATCATGTACTTATACCCCCGCAGGAACCCGAAGGAACGTCACCACACCAGAGGGTCCAGACAACACCACTCCACCCCCAGAAGAGGCCCACAGTGACGACAGCAGCTCTGCCCCACTGGATCTTGATGACCAGCCCGGACCATCGTGGGCCTCAGGACAGTCGGTTCCCCTTGCCCAGCCACAGCCCAACACCGAGCTTACACCCTCTGGTAACACCAGCACAGCACCCACCTAGCGGGCCCAAACCTCCCTACCCAGGACAGGTCAATCAGCGGTGTGTCCACCACTACATGGCACCCAGGTTAACCCACCACCCCAACAACAACAGGGACCTGGGGGCAGTGGTAGTGGGCACACGGTCCAGGGGACGGAGGAACAGGAACACAGGGGAACTGGGAGGGCTGCTGTGCGACAGAGGGAGGACAGGCCAAGGGAACCAACTCTCAACGAGGCCCTCTCCTCCATCATGGGAGCATACCACCACTCCCAGGAGATGATGGACACGGTCCTGGACAAGTTGCAGGAGACCCTGCGTCTGCAGGAGGAACAATATTTGGGGTTCAGGGAGGAGCTCAGGACCATCGGCTCCGCCCTGGGCACCATCGTAGGAGTGCTGACGGACATTCAAAAGACCTTGAGGGACACCGTGGCACCCCAAGGGGCCCCTGACACTAGCCACGATGATGAAATGCCCACCACCTCCGCCGGCGCTAGTGGACAGGACGCCCTGCCACAGGACCACCACACCAGCACCCCATCCCCTGCAGACGGACAACCACCACGCAACACGCAAGCGGGCCCTGAGATCCAGGAACAGGAGAGAGTAAGATGGCAAGACCCCCGCCAGGAAATAAGACCACCCTGTTTGTCCCCCCACTGTCCCACTTTGTTACCCTGCCCAAATCGGAACTGACCTAGCTCCACTTCCAATGCCCAGATGTGCAATGTACCTGTGAGACTAATAGACTGGACTCTGCCATGGACATTCCTCCACCATCAACCATCACCATTTTACAACCCCCCTTCATTTTTTTACACTTAAATAAACACCCTTGAAAAACTAAAAACAAATGGAGTCAGTCTATGATTTGTAAATCTGTATTATCAATTACAGTTTCATAATGGGTTACCCATTGGAAGGCTAACATGCCTATGTCACACATCACAAGCCCTTCAAGGATGCAAACAGTTGACACGTAGGTTACCAAATTTGTGAAACTGAAATGGAAGGGGACAACTCAGTTAACAAATAGTGAGTGAAATGTCAGTACAGGATAGAGGTAGATGTGTGAAAGTTAATGTAATGGTAAAAATGAAAATGTTCTCACCTGTGTCTCACTGGAAATATTGCTGTATGACTGACTCCCTGTTGTCATTTTCGTCTTCCTCAGCTTCATCCTCATCACTGTCCACAGGCTCCACAGGCTCCACAGCTGCCACAACACCGTCATCTGGATCATCCTACTGCAGAAAAGGCACCTGGCGTCGCAATGCCAAGTTATGGAGCATGGAGCAGACGATGATGATGTCGCACACCTTCTTCGGTGAGTAGAATAGGGATCCACCTGTCATATGGAGGCACCTGAACCTGGCCTTCAGGAGGCCGAAGGTGCGCTCGATAACCCTCCTAGTCCGCCCATGTGCCTCATTGTAGCGTTCCTCTGCTCTGGTCCTGGGATTCCTCACTGGGGTCAATAGCCAGGAAAGGTTGGGGTAACCAGAGTCCCCCAATAGCCATACCCGGTGCCTCTGGAGTTGACCCATCATATCAGGGATGCTGCTATTCCGCAGGATGTAGGCGTCATGCACAGAGCCAGGGAACATAGCATTTACCTGCGAGATGTACTGGTCTGCCAAACAGACCATCTGGACATTCATTGAATGATAACTCTTCCTGTTCCTGTACACCTGTTCACTCCTGCGGGGGGGACCAGAGCTGCATGGGTCCCATCAATGGCACCTATGACGTTGGGGATATGTCCAAGGGCATAGAAGTCACTTTCACTGTAGGCAAATCCTCCACCTCAGGGAAAATGATGTATCTCCTTACGTGTTTCAGCAGGGCAGACAACACTCTGGACAACACGTTGGAAAACATAGGCTGGGACAACCCTGATGCCATGGCCACTGTTGTTTGAAAAGACCCACTTGCAAGGAAATGGAGCACTGACAGCACCTGCACGTCAGGGGGGATTCCAGTCGGATGGCGGATTGGTGACATCAGCTCTTGCTCCAACTGGGTACATAGTTCCTGGATTGTAGCACGGTCAAACCGGTAGGTCACGATTAAATGTCTCTCTTCCATTGTCAACAGGTCCACCAGCGGTCGGTACACCGGAGGATTCCGCCATCTTCTCATATGTCCCAGCTGACGGTGCCTAAGAAGGACAACAGCGAAGAAACAGTCACTATTCCTCCAGGTATGTACCCACAGTTACACACAAGACTACACCAGACACAAAACCCTTCCTGTATGTGTGTTGAGTGTAGGCCTCAGGATGTGTGACGCAGTTGAAAATGAATCCATGTGGGTCCCTGAAATGGCGGATGCCTGACCTCTAAACTGGGACCATGGGATTGTGGGGTAACAGCTCTGGCGTTGCACACCGTCGCGGTAGCCGGTCGTAGAGCGCGGCGCAATGCTGCATTGGTTAACATTGGACCCTATGGGTCCCAGGAGCCAATGAACAGGTGCGCCGGCGGTGATGATGCACCCCGCCGCGGACGTCACCGCCGCAGACGTCACCACCATCTTCTATCTGTGCAATCACTAGATACCTGACCTTCGACAGGAGAGGACCTACACTGCTAGTGCTGCTGTGACCTTGGTCTGGAAGCGTCGATGGCTGCTGCGTCTGGGGAAAGGGCCCCTGCCTTCACTGCACAGGAGTTGGAGAAACTTGTGGATGGGGTCCTCCCCCAGTACATGCTACTCTACGGTCCTCCAGACCAACAGGTTAGTACACAGGGAGAACGTTGTAGAGGCTAGGCCTGGGTGGACAGGGCTGGGTGGAAGAGGGAAGGGGGCAGAAGTCATACTACAGTTAAGCATGGGAATAAATGGGCCACATGGTCAGAGTATGGAGGGGGCCACACATATTGATCGTGCAATTGGTAATGACTGTTCCTCTTCCCTTGTGCATGTCATGTAGGTCAGCGCCCACCAGAAGAGGGACATTTGGCGTGCCATCGGCAAGGAGGTCCGGACCCTGGGGCCCACCAGAGACGGGGCACCCACTGCCGGAAGAGATGGGAGGACATTCGCCGCTGCAGCAAGAAGACGGCGGAGGCTCAGCTGGGGATGGCCTCCCAACGTGGGAGGGGTGCCCGTCGTACCATGACCCCCCTGATGTTCCGGATCCTGGCGGTGGCCTACCCGGAGTTGGATGGGCGCTTAAGGACATCACAGCAGACACAAGGGGGTGAGTACAACCTCATTCTGCGGACTTTGCGTGCAGTGGAGGTGTCTGGGTGGGGGAGGTGGGTTGTGGGTGTCCCTAGGCCAGGGCGAGTTAGGTAGGCAAGGCCCCTCCGTAATGTAGGCCATGTGGCACTCTACCCCACCTCAGTAAATTAGCAAGTTGAGGTATAGTTGCCCCTATGGCATCCATGTGCGCAGATTTCCACCATTGCCATGTAGGCCATATCCCAGAAATTGCATGTGCAGAGGGCAGGAACGCGGCGTTGGGCATGGGGCTGCTGCGTCTGTCTTGTCCGCCAACGGTAGCAGTATGCCATGTACTAAAACTCTCATTGTTCTTTCTCCCCCCCTTTTCCTGCTCTCCCTTTCCTTTTGTACATCAGCATCAACAGGCGGAGGTACAGTGGCACCGGAGCACGAGGGAGCTACATCCCACATGGCCATGGAGGGCCACACCACAGACTCTGAATACACCAGTGGGACGGAGGGCGAGGGGAGCTTCACGTCTGCCACCGGATCACCAACCAGCGACACAGACTCGTCCGCCGATGTGAGCTCCCCTGTGGTGGCGGCACCATCTGAGCGCCCCACTTCTACAGGTACAGCCGCCACCCCCCCCACCAGCACCGCCCTCCCAGCAGCCCCTCAGAGTTCTCCCCGTGCACGCTCACCCAGGAGGGTGGGCATCACCTTCGCCCCAGGAACCTCAGGCCCTGCCCCAGTCACCCCTGCTGCCCTCAATGAGGAGGCCATTGACCTCCTCAGGTCACTCACTGTTGGGCAGTCTACCATTGTGAATGCCATCCAGGGTGTAGAAAGGGCGTTGCAACATGTTAATTCATTCCTGGAGGGCATTCATTCTGGTCAGGCTGTCCTTCAGCGAACCCTGCAATCTCTGGCCTCAGCACTGATGGCAGCAATTGTCCCTGTGTCCCGCTTCCCCCCTCCAACTTCTTCCACCCAGGCCCAATCCCCTGTACCCCAGCCCATCCCAAGCACACCTACAGACCAGCATGCACACAAGTCAACACACAAAAGTAGCTCAGGCAAACATAGGCACCACACATCCCACAGGCACTCACACAAGCATCACACCCATACAGACACAGCAACATCCACTGTCTCCACTGTGTCCCCCTCCTCCTCTTCTCCCTCCTCCCTCCCAGTGTCGTCTACACACACACCTGCATGCACCACATCTACAGGCACTAGGACTCGCACCAGGACACCCAGCACCACACGCTGCTCACCAGCACTCACCACCTCCACTGCCATTTACACGTCCCCTGTGTCTTCTCCCAGTGTGTCTGTGACGCCCCCTCTCAAAGTACCCAAACGCCGGCAATCACTCACCCAACATCCATCCACCTCACGACAGCCTCCAGTACCTGCACCTGCACCCAAAACAGCTAAAGTGACACCTCCTACAACCACCTCCTCTTCCTCCACTCCCAGACCCCCTCCAGCTACCCATCCCAGTGTTCGTCAGAATCTGTCCCTCTGTCAAATTGACCTTTTGCCCCCCCCCCCCCAATTCATCAGTCCCGTCGTAGCGGCTCAGCCAAAAAGCCTCCAGTACCAGTGGTGCGTGTTCCAGGTTTTTGGAGTGCACCGTCCACCAGGGCAGGCACTAGGACCCGGAGCCAAGGCACTGGCAGCCCACCCCCTGTAAAGGCTCCGAAATTGGAGAGTGGATGACCGGACCGTGTCAAGACTCCTGGTGGGACAACAAGTGAATGGGATCGAAGGCGATTGGTGAGTCAGCTGTAACTCCAAAAAAGGTGGGGAAGGTCCAGAGGAAGTCTGCCCAGCCTGTTGTGAGTGTCACGGCGGAGAAGTGCGCAATCATTTCCGGCGGTCCAGACACAACCGCCAGCACCGTCGTCACTGGTCCAGAGACCACCGCCAGAGTCAGTGCCCAGGAGGGCCCAAGTATCGTAACTGGTCCAGAGACCACCGCCAGAGTCAGTGCCCAGGAGGGCCTAAGTATCGTCACTGGTCCTGAGACCACCGCACAAGACACAGCCCAGGAGGGTCCAAGTATCGTCACTGGTCCTGAGACCACCGCCAGAGTCACAGCCCAGGAGGGCCCAAGTATCGTCACTGGTCCTGAAACCACCACCAGAGTCACAGCCCAGGAGGGCCCAACCCAGGAGGGCCCAAGTATCGTCACTGGTCCTGAAACCACCACCAGAGTCACAGCCCAGGAGGGCCCACGTATCGTCACTGGTCCTGAGACCACCGCCAGAGTCAGTGCCCAGGAGGGCCCAAGTATCGTCACTGGTCCTGAGACCACCACACAAGACACAGCCCAGGAGGGCCCAAGTATCGTCACTGGTCCTGGGACCACCGCCAGAGTCACAGCCCAGGAGGGCCCAAGTATCGTCACTGGTCCTGAGACCACCGCCAGAGTCAGTGCCCAGGAGGGCCCAAGTATCGTCACTGGTCCTGAGACCACCGCACAAGACACAGCCCAGGAGGGCCCAAGTATCGTCACTGGTCCAGAGACCACCGCCGCAGTCACAGCCCAGGCGGGGCCAGGATGCCACAGCCCCGCTGGGCAATGATGGAACATCAGGCCACACACCAATGTCCAGTATGGAGATCGTCATGCCACACACCAATGTCCAGTGTGGAAATCGTCATGCCACACACCAATGTTCAGTGTGGAAATCGTCATGCCACACACCAATGTCCAGTGTGGAGATCGTCATGCCACACACCAATGTCCAGTGTGGAGATCGTCATGCCACACACCAATGTCCAGTGTGGAAATCGTCATGCCACACACCAATGTCCAGTATGGAGATCGTCATGCCACACACCAATGTCCAGTGTGGAAATCGTCATGCCACACACCAATGTCCAGTATGGAGATCGTCATGCCACACACCAATGTCCAGTGTGGAAATCGTCATGCCACACGCCAATGTCCAGTGTGGAAATCGTCATGCCACACACCAATGTCCGTATCAGAACCGCCATGTCAAAGCACCGCTGAACAGGGCAAAGACCGCCATGGCAAAGCACCGCTGAACAGGGCAAAGACCGCCATGGCAAAGCACCGCTGAACAGTCCAGAACCGCAATGTCAAAGCACCGCTGAACAGGGCAAAGACCGCCATGTCAAAGCACCGCTGAACAGGGCAAAGACCGCCATGGCAAAGCACCGCTGAACAGTCCTGAACCCCCATGTCAAAGCACTGCTGAACAGTCCAGAACCGCCATGTCAAAGCACCGCTGAACAGTCCAGAACCGCCATGTCAAAGCACCGCTGAACAGGGCAAAGACCGCCATGGCAAAGCACCGCTGAACAGGGCAAAGACCGCCATGGCAAAGCACCGCTGAACAGTCCTGAACCCCCATGTCAAAGCACTGCTGAACAGTCCAGAACCGCCATGTCAAAGCACCACTGAACAGGGCAAAGACCGCCATGGCAAAGCACCGCTGAACAGGGCAAAGACCGCCATGGCAAAGCACCGCTGAACAGGGCAATGCACCGGGTAGGAATGAATGGCCCACCACATCAGGCATCCTTATCCCATGTGCAGCTGGGACAGTGACAGGACACTACCTTTCACGGGGAGACTCATCCAGTCTGGGCACCAGTCACCCCCCAGTACCAGTATGGACCTGCATCAACTTGAGAGACTGTGGCTTTGCACTCCCCAGGATGGCACAGTGGGCAACCCACCCACTGTAGAGACCTGAGAGACTGTGGCTTTGCACTCCCCAGGATGGCACAGTGGGCAACCCACCCACTGTAGAGACTTGAGAGACTGTGGCTTTGCACTCCCCAGGATACATCAATGGGCATGGAGCCCCGTCGTGGATCTGGCTTTGCATTCATCTGGCTGAGGTGCCCCCCCCCTTCCCTTCCCTTCCCCCTGAGGTGCCTGTAGTTTTTCTATCTGATGCCCCGGCAGTGTTCTCTCCGATTTTGGTCAGGTATCTATTGTGGGCCTCGCCCATGCATTTTTGGACTGTTTGTGCACGGACATTGTTGTGTACATATCTGCAATACTTCTCGGATTGTATATGTAAATATGAGTGATTTTGGAATACATATATTTGTATATTTTTGTATGACATGTATAGTGGCACATTACAAAGTTTGCCCGAAATTCGCATTGTCTTTGCATTCTTCCAGGGGGATTGTGGGTTGTTACTGTTATGTTTGTGACTGCATTGGTGTGTATGTTGTAATATGCGAGGGTGGGGGTGTTTGGTGGGTGTCCCCCTAACTTTTGCCTCCCCCTCCCCGTGTCGTAGGTGCAGTACTCACCGGTATCTTCTGCGCCTACGTCGCTGTTGGTCGTGAAGGAGCAGAAAGACAAGGGCAGGTAGTATTTGCAGTTCCGGGTCCATGGAGTCGACATTCCTCATGGTATGTGTAGAAGGTGAGCGTTTTCCCATAGCAAAAGCTGTTTCCGCCGTGTTTTTATCCACGGTGTATCCGCCCCGGAAAAGGTGGCGGATTGGCCTGTTGTGATACTGTGGGCGGTACATTGTCTCCCGCCTGTCTGTTGGCGGTGACTGCCGCGCTGCTTGTCTGTACCACCGTGGCGGGCGGTGTGTTAAAGTGGCTGTCTTTGTTGGCAGTTTCCGCCAGGGTCAAAATTCCCTTTTTTTGTCCGTCTGACTGTTTACGGTATTACCGCATCTTTAACACCGTCCGCCAGGGTTGTAATGACCACCTATATGTTTTTGCCACACTTACTGTTGGACTTTTTGCACTACGCAGGGTCATCCCCAATCTTTTTGCCTCCTTCCTCCTGGTTTTTCTGACCTCTCGCTGTTGGCTCTAGGACTCTGAGCACTTTATCACTGCTGACCAGTGCTAAAGTGCAGGTGCTCTCCCATCTAAAGTTGGTATGATTGGCTTATACCTAATTGGCATATTTAATTTACCTATAAGTCCCTTGTACAGTGGTATCTGTATACCCAGGGCCTGTAAATTAAATACTACTAGTAGGCCTGCAGCGCTGCTTGCGCCACCCACTGAAGTAGACTTTCAAACCTGTCTCAGGCCTGCTAGCGCAGGGCCTGTGTGTGCAGTTTTCTGCCACAGGGACCTGGCATCTAAACTTACTTGCCAGGCCCAGAACTCCCCTTTTACTACATGTAAGTCATCCCTAAGGTACGCCCTAGATAGCCCTATGGGCAGGGTGCCATGTATGTAGAATGGCAGGACATGTGCCAAGTTGCGTGGCCTGTCCTGGTAGTGACAAACAGCCTAACTGGTGTCTCACTGCTGTGAGTGCTGCCTTCTCATAGGATTGCATTAGAAATGCCCTGCCTTATGTGTAAGGGGTATTGTCTGATTTATGAGGGGTAGCGTAGGCATGTTTGGTATGGTTGTGATGGTGATAATAAATGCTGCTTACTGGTGTGGGTGTATTTTTTATTACTATCACAGAAATGCCACTTCTAGAAAGTACGCATTTATCTGTGCTTATGACTCTGGTGTTTTGCAGCTTGACTCCAATCCACGTCTGGGCAGAGTGACAGTTGGGGCTGTGTGCATACTTTTCAGACAGCCTGTACATAGGGAGGGTGGAGATGTCACAGAGGTACAGTCTTCCTGGGCTGAGAGAAGAGGGAGGCGGGCACATCTGCATTTGTAAAGACGGTGCCCTGGCCTCACACAATAGGGTCGTTAACCCCCCACTGATGTTTGGAGCCTGTGCTGAAAGGAGAGAGGGGGCACTCCCAGAACCAGCTGTAACTGGCGGGAACCTCCTCTCCCCACCATTGTAAAACACTGTAAGAACTGACTATAAGTACAGGGGAATTTTCCCCACAATTTGGAGACTCTTGGAATCATCTTGGAACTAGACACCAAAGGCTGAAAGGACTCACCAGGAACCGCCATGTACTGCTGCTGCTGTGCTGACTTGTGACCTGCCTGGTCACTGTGAAGGACTTGCCACTTGCTGCCTTTCCCTTGTGCTGGCCTGTAGCTTGGTCCTCCACCTGAGGACCTTGTCTTAAGATTCTGCTCCCCAGGGGCAGGGTGCTGTGGCCCCTGACCCCTGCATCCATTTCTTCACGAGGGGTGCTTCTCCGTGGTTGCGGCTGCCATAGCGCTGATTGCAGCGCGCTTATGGAGCCTTGGGAGCTCGTAGGCTCCTTGCTGCATTGTGCCCCTTTAAATAGGATCACCCCAGCAGCCCGGGAAGCTGGAAGAACACTTGTGCACCGCATTGGGTGCAGGCGAGTGTCTGCTCAGGCCCCAGGAGGGGTCTGATCTTCTTGTGGCTTCACGGCAGGACCAGGGGAAGGCGCGGGGAGTGCCCCCTTCTCCCTGGCCTCTGCGTTAGGAGCAGGACGCTCCTTTTCTGCTGTTAGGTAAAACGGGCATTATTGTGCCTTGGTGGAAGGGCCAGTGGAGGCACGGGGGGCCCCCAGAGATCGCGGGTCCCGGGAGGGGCCTGTCATTAAACCGGAGGGGGTGCGTGGTGCCCCCCTCCTGCCCTAAGTTGTTTTTGCTGGCTTTGGCCCCCCTCGTGAGGGCCGGTTGAGGCCCTGGGGGGCCCCCAGTAATCACGGTCCCCAGAGGGGCCTGTCTATAAAAGAGAGGAGGTGCATGTCACCCTCCTCTGACCCCAGAGTATAAGGGAGGCCCCCGTTTTGCGCATAGGAGCTCCGGGGTCCCCATTGTTCGCCTTCTAGGCACTGGAGGTGCCTTCATCCAACCAGGTACTGTTTAAAGGACCAATATAGTTGCAATCCAAAGTTCTTTCTACAGACTAGGTTGTAACTTTCCAGGCCATTCCTTGGATTGTCAGCACTCTCCGAGCCAGGGACCGATTGAGCTTCAGAGTAAACTTCTCCTTCGTCACTCCTTGATGGTGCACTGGATTCCACAATTGACTCACCGGACACTTGTCAATCTCTACAGGGGTATTCAGTCCCAGCTGGGGAAGAGTGGACCACTTCCTCCTTATCCCCCTCCATTGCAGAGTCTACTTCAGTGTTATTAACAAACCCTGACCTAGAGAGGGGATGGTGATATTGTTTGAAGAACTAGACATTTCTAGTTAGCAGTTCGTGACCTCTTAAGGCCGTGACCAGAGTTCCTTTCACTTTGATGACAATCCACGGTTCTGGCTCAAAAGGCAGTTTACATTTTCAAGGATGTCGATTCTTCACCAACACCAGATCACCCACCTGGTATCTTCTAATGCAAGGGCGTCTTTTCTCAGACATTCAGTCGTTCTTAATGTGAAGCTGGTTCAATTCCTTCGCCACTTGGTTCTGGATGTGGGGAGTTAGCCGGTACTCCTGAAGTAAAGTGAACAGGGCACAGTCAAGGTTCCTTCCTTCAGCCACAGCAATTTCTGAGGACTTTATTGAAGGTCCTCATGAAACCATCAGCCTTCCGGTTGGCTTGAGGACATTGAGGTGTGATCTTACAGAGGTGAATGCCATGGGAGGCCAGATAGGTGGCAAAGTCCTGACTCGAGAAGGGAGGGCCATTGTCCATTCTAAGATCTTGGCTGAGTCCATGGTTGGCTAGCATCTTCTAAATGTGAGGGATTACATGTTCCATTGTGGTAGGGTCCAGGATTTTCACCTCTGGATATTTTGAGAAATTGTCAATGACGACGAGCATATGGCATCCATCTGGCAGGCTCCCTAGGTCAGCATACTTTGCATCGTAGTCTGGTCTTGGTTTTCACTATGCCTTGGTGAGCCGCATGGGCCAGATCAACCACTTGTTGCTGTAGGGATGCAGGGGTGACCAGTCAGGGTCCTCGCAGCAGACACCCATCTGGGGAAACAGTCAGTTCATGTTGAATGCAGAGATGACAGGGTTGTCTGAGTTTCCGATATTCGTCGGGATAGGTGGTGCATCATCATATGCCATCTTCCACTGAGGACACTGGAAGTAGGCAACTGCAGGCATTCATCTGCTTGGGTGGCTGTCTGGATTTGCTCCACCGAAATTGGAAGCGGCTGTGACCTCTCTACCACTAACCTTGCGCATTCCTCCATGTCCACAGCATCAGCTAGTTCCTGGGCCGTGGCAGGACTGGCATGCCTCGAAAAATAGTCTGCCAGGATTTGATCTCCCAGCCAATACGCCACCAAGAATTGGTACGCCTGTAGCTGAAGGGTCCACTTTTCAATCTGAGGGGGCGGTTTGGAGGGCAATTCACTGAACAGAGGAATGAGGGGCTTGTCGACAGTGTGCACAGTAAATGGTTGGCCGTGGAGATAAAGGTAAAAATTACGACAGCCCCAGTGTACCGCTATCGCCTCCTTTTCAATATTTGAATACCATTTCTCGTTCTCAGTCAGTGCTCTGTTGGCATACGCCACCAGTGCCCACTCTCCTTCACATCCCCTCTGTGACAAGACAGCCCCAAACCCCACCAGACTGGCATCCACAGACAGTTTTTTTTCTTTGGACAAATCAAAGTATACCAGTGTGGTGCTTGCGGACAAAGCTTATTTGGCCGCTTCGAATGTGGCTTCCTCTGGGGGGCCCCACTCCCAACATCGTCACTCACGTTCACTCCTTTAAATCCACCCAACATGCCTCTTATGGAGTCCTGGAACACTTCTGCGGTGCTTGACACCCCAAAGCTAAGGCGCTTGTATTGCACTAGTCCTACGTGTGTTGAAAACGACAATATGGCTCTTGGCTCCAGCACTAGCAGCAGCTGTTGGTATCCTGCTCAGAGGTGCATCTTAGAGAACCATCACAACCTGCTGACCTCTGCTACTATGTCATCTACGGTCAGGGTGAGGTGACGCTCAAACCGAATGTGCCAGGTTTGGTAGGCGCATGTCCACACAGATTGGCACCTCGCCAGGTTGTTTCGGCTTGCGAGTCACGACAATGGGTGCGACCCCTGGTGTTGGCCCCTCCACTCACTTGATGATATCAGTTTCTTCCAGCTTTCGCAGCTCGTGCTCCACTTTGGGGCATAGGTGGAACGCTATGTGCCGATGTTTTAGCACCACAACTTGGATGTACGTGTCAATGTGTAGATTCATGAGCCGTCCTTTTAGGAACCCAATGCCCTCGAATAGTGACAAATATTCCTTTACCAGGTCATCAAGGGGTACTGTGTGTACACTGTAAGAGAACAACACTAAGTTGAGCTTTTCTGCAGTGAGGCAGCTCATTGACATTTCTGGTCCCACTCTGGTGACATAGATTTTAGCATGTGTGGTCCTTGCTTTATGTGTGATATCTGTTGTGAAGACTCCTGCTAGCGGAAGCGGTGTTGAGGACCCAAATGCATATACCTGCACTGTGGTATGGTGAAGTATGGCGCAAAATGGTAGTGTTTTGAGCACTGAGTGTGCTAGCATGTTAGTGGATGCCCCCGTATCAATGAGGGCCAACATCTGTTGACCTGTGACCTGGACTCTGCACCTTGGACTTCTTTTCCGGGGAAGACCTGTGTAGTGTGGATGACATGAATAGCCCCCTCTAGTTCATCATCATCATAGATGTCTTGTTCATCCTCCTGATGGGGAAGTGCATGAGCAGTGTGGACTGTTTTAGTCTTGGTAGACTTCGATGCAGGCATAGAGTGACACACTTTGGCAGAGTGGTTGAGCATTTGGTAGTTTGTGCATTGTTTTCCTTGGCCTGGGCACTTGCCCTGGTGATGGAATGTCCCTCCACACCTGTAGCAGGTGCGAGAGGTGCCTGACTGCTTGGGTCTGTCCTTTTTCTGTGTTGGCGCACCTTTTCCGATCACATTGACAGGTTCCATTTTCACCAGCTTCTCTAGTGCTGATTCCATATGCGCCGCACGCACTTGTGACAACTCCTTCAATCGACCCATGGTGAGCATGTCTGCCATGGACATGCCCGGAATCTGTAGGATGTGTTCTCTTAGCTTGTGCATGTACCTTGTCTTCGGCATCAGGCAGGGTGTAGGTGCTGGATAGATCTTTGAGTCGGGCATAGAAAGTGTCTACGGACTCATCCAGGAGTTGTCAGGCTTGCCAAAGATGGAACCTTTCATAGTCCGGGTTGGCAAGAGGTTTGAAGTGCACGGTGAGGGCCCGCTTTGGGGTAGGTAGGAGAAAGGCGGGCTATCCTCTACCAGTGACTTGATGATCATGTGTATTGCGGCACTGCCTAGGTGCAGGAAAAGGGGTCATCGCCTATCAGGAAGTAGCGCCACGGCCGGAAAGTAATTTTCCAGTCTCTACATCCACGTTTTCCGTTTTGCTGCTTGGGCTGATGGAGGTCCATCCACCACAAATGGCTCCAGTGCTGGAATGGATTCCATAGGTCGGCAGGGATGGGTGAAAGGTGATGCTGATTGTTGGGCAGGTTGTAGGTGGTGAGCCAGTAGCTGGTACCATTGTGTGTCAGTCTGTGGATCAGGTGACTACACTAGGGTTTGAGATCTGTCGTCTTGATGGCCCTTTCTTGCTTGCAGTGATCTGGTGTTTAGAATTTTAGGCACTTCTGGGGTCTGAGCATTGGGTGTGCTCGCCTTGATGCTGGCATTGCTGGGGTGGTTCAGCTTAAGCCACTCTCTGATCCGATTTCCTCCTGAACGCTCCTCGGCAATCCCAGAGCTGCCGGGGCAGGGCAACAGTCTTGTGGCTAAGCACACGCTATGCTTGTTAGTTTAATGGTTTTTTTTTCCCTTCCATAGAGGCAGCACGCAGCAATGCACTCAGCATCTCCTCGGCACCGCCACCTCTGCCGATGGTGTCTTCACCTGGCAGGGGCACTGGCCATAGAGAGAAAACAGCTGGTGAAACACGGCTCGCCCATGTGGCCTCCGCTGCCGCAGACAGTGCGCTTCGGCTCTCCCAGTGCTGGGGAGATTGCACCCATGCTGGCGGGGTGAGAAGTCCTCGATCTGCCTCACATAGGTAAGGAGAAGGGATGGGGTAGCACACACATGCCACTGTTGGTTTACACTCTCACCCTTGGCGCCGAGCCAGGGGTCCCTTTATTTACTGTGCTTCTCATGTCAGGGGCAATACCACAATTCTGTTCCCGCCAGGAGTCCAGCACCTTTCCCTGTGGTCTTCCACCCCCGCACCCATGGAGCAGTCCCACGATATAACAGTAACAGAGGTAGGAATGATTGGTTACTTCCAGTGATCCGGACTCAAAAAGATGGACGTTTGACACAAACAGTGGCAATCGTGGAGGAATTTCTGTCCTCCCTTAAAAACGTCTATGCATCGGAAGCTCTTGCTGATGTAAGCCCAGATAGAGCTTTTATTGATAAACTACAACAACAGAGGCTATCCATTGAGCGTAGGCAAGACTTAGCCCATAGTATTACCGATTGGGATGTGCCAAACAATTAAGATACTGCCTGTTATGAAGGTGCCTTGTAAAAATGAATTTCCATCAACATTTTATAGGATTACATCAGTCCTGATAATCCCAATCTTATGCAACCTATTAAGTGAAGTCACTGTGGAGAAACATTTTCGTTCTAAATTCAACTAAGCATTTATCCCTCAGTTGCTTAAATCAGGAAGAAATGTCTCACTCTCTGCCACCTACAGCCAATCTTCCTACCAAACTGGATCATAAAGATAATGTAAAAAATCCTTGCAACGAAACTCAGCAAAATTATCTCGCTTCTTATGCCAAAAAATCAGGTGGGATTTGTTCCGCATTGCTCAGCGCTAAACATATGTGATTCCTACTACCTCAATACAGAGAAGCATTTGATTGAATGGAGTGAAACTATTTGTTTCACACTTTGAATCATTTCGGGTTGTGTGACACTTTTATATTAATTATTCAAAGACTTTACCAACAACTAACATCAAGTTTAAAGGGCTTGTTTGGGTAACTGTTGGGATCAAGAAAGGCACCAGACAAGGATGTCCCTTGCCACCGCTGCTTTTTCTGCTAGCTTTAGAACTTCTGGTGAAATTCATCATTACATCTATAGATATCCACCGTAAAACACCCTAAGCTGGGGAATTTGAATTGATGTTACATTCTGATGATGTCCTAGCATCTGTAAGTGAGCCTCTTCTATCACTTCAAGCTATGTTACAACTTATCTCGAGCTTTGCAGGTTTTTCTGCTCATGAATCTAACTAGTCAACAAGTGAAGCAGTGCCCAGGATTTCATGCACCATTTCAACAATGCTTAATGACATGCCCTTCAGATTGATTCTGCAAAGAATTGAGTGGCAGTCACTGCTACATATGCACCCATTTCAGTGGTAAGGTGACAAGACCATTGACAAAATGATTTGAGAGATGATGTGGTAAAATGTATTTTCATTGAATATTGTTTTCTTTTCGTTGCCCTAACAAGATGTCTAAATGATTTTGGTTTTCTCTAGCGTTGTTCAAGATGATGTTGCTGGGTTCACTTTAGCAGCAGGCTTAAACCATTTACAAAAAGTTGCTTAACATTACTGAGGAGCTAAAAATCCACTGTAAGGGACTTGGCAGAATTAATATGTTTCAGCGGGGCTCAGGAACCCTTGAAATCAGGATCAAAAATTTTTCCAATGAGAGATCCATTGTTTACAAGACATCTGTTTAGATGTCTGTTCTAAGTGTTTTGCATCAAAGAATGGTAACAACTGGTACTGCAACACCCTCCCCTAGAAAACAATGAAGGTAGGGAAAATTAACAAAAGTGCATACAAAATCATTCTAAATTTATTAATTTGAAAATGTTTGGAAATATAACTATACATCAGTTAAAATATGTAAAGTAGCGCTTACATAATATTTAGCATAAAATGTTTCAATATCCTATTTTGAATTTAAAAGTTAATGTAACTATTTTCTTTAATAAAATATAACTAAATTAATTTTAATTATTTCATGCATTAAGCATAATAATTATTAATGCATAATAAAATATACATATCATTTATTTCTTTAGGTGTGATTATGTTTATTTACACTTCTGAAAAATAATTGTAACTTAATTTGATATTTATTTCCATTTTAACTATTTGGGCCACTTGTACGTATGTTAAGAATTGCGATTTTCTAATTGTGATTCCATGCGGATCTCAATTAGGAAATCACAATTCCCAATGAATAACTCCACTGCGTTTCTTTTGCATTTCCCAGTGTGTTGCAAATAACATTGTGCTACACTAAAATCTTATCTGCAGGAATAAAAATCTAGGCCAGCTTTCTAAGGGGCTAAAAAGAGGGTTTACATTTTGGTTACTGTGCAGTAGATTTTCCTGTGGTTTTAATGAACCTGTTGCACTTGGAATTCTCCATCTTTGAAAACTCCCCGAATCGGAGCACATGCAGCAAAGTATCTTTGCTTAGTGCCCACTAGGGGCTGCGCAGAGTAGTCCATATAGAATACACTCCTCTACTCATTTAAGAGTAGCATAAGTGGACTTGTGGGTATTGCCTGTTGGTACTGAAATAATTATTGATTCCTGAGAATAGTGGTCATGCTTAAATTATATATCTGATGAAACCTGTGTGGAGTCCCATTGCACCAAGTTTGAGTGTAGGGAACGCACATTAGGCTGCTTCTTAAGTTGATGTTGGGGAGACCAATGTATATACTTTTTGTGTCTTGTCAGCTTTTCTTCATGCCTTTTGGAATGTTGTAATTCTGATGTTGTAGCACTGGTGAGTGAGTGTGACTGTGTCCTGTCTTGAGTGTTGTGGTTGGTGATGACTCAATGTGCTGTACCAGTAAATTTACGTAATTGTCTTTTTCCCAAAGTATGGTGTTCTTATGACATTTTAATGTGCTATGAGAACATTTGTTGATTCTTACAAATTTTCATTTTATGCCAAAGTAAGAACTTGCTATTTAGTTGAAAAATGTCAGGCTGCTTTGAGTTAACAACTGCACTTTTTCCTAGGATTGTGATTCTTCTTACACATTTGTTAAATGTTTCTTTTGATGCATCATGAATAAGGTTGTACTCATTTGTTTTAGTAATTCCTGTGTGTACATCCTCCCCCACCAGATTAGATCCAGTAAATCCCCCTGTGTTTATTCCCCACTGCCAGAGTAGATCTAGTAATGCCCATGTACATATTTTCCCACCATCATAGTAAAACATCAAACTCTATGATAACAGAAGATTTACAATGCATATAACTTAAAATTCCCTGAAAACCATAAAAACTAAAGGAGTCCCTAAAAGGACTATCCGAATCCATCATGGAATTGCCTTTAAAGCATATGGAAAATAAGTTCTCCACTCAGGCTACAAAAGCTTCGCAAGTTCTACCATGAGTTATACACCCACACCAAAGTACATGTGTTTCCCTGGCCAAAAGAGGAAACCTTTAACACCAACATAACTGAACACACAAGAACATGCTTACAAACAAAATACACACAGCAAAAGAAGGTAAAAAACAGAGGCAATGTTAGAATTACAGGCCATCTTTGAGGAAATCCAGGCTTATACGGACCTGCCATCAGAAAGCAAGGCGTCTGCACCTCGCCCACCAAATATAGGTATGGAGATGCCCTTCCCAATGCTTGCTATACCCCCATTAGGATACACCAATCCGCCATTGAGGGAGCCCAAGGGGCCCCTACTGAACAACAGGTTTTAGGTCTAGACACAGCAGACTAACAGGCCTTGACACTCCCTGCTCAACTCCACTCCAGCACTAGAGATCCCAGGATTCAACCGCCTGTTTGTCGTAGTCAGACCACTGAAACCCAGCAGCATGGAGATCATACACTGGTTCAAGAGAGAGCACCCAAGTAACTGGAAGATTCATAGCAGTCCTGGACAATGAGACAACACCAGTGGTTTCTCCCTAAGGGCACATGATCATCGTCCTACAGCAGTAAACCATCATAAATAATAAAAGGGTCTCATTACCATTTTATTATGACGACCTCTGGCAAGTGTGAGGGCAGGGGCATAGTCAATCTCTGACTGATAAGCTTAGGAGAAGCAGGGATGACACCATAAAGTGCAGAGTGTGCATGACAGATTGGCCAACAGTCCTGAGAAAGCCAACCTGACATGCACAGTTCTGCCCGCACCTATTCAGCAGCTGTTAAACAACAACCATGGCCCTGAGATTACACAGCCCCCCAGTCTCAAAAGGAGTGTTGGGATAGCCTGCTCCACCCAATCCTGATGCCTCTCTCATGCTAAAAACAGCATGAGAATAGCAATAGGATTCTTTAGGTTCAAGTTGGAGTGAAACAGAAGTTTCATCGAACCTCGGCCAGACTGCAGCCTCGGAGATAAAACCGGTGCTGTAAATGACATCTGCCTGACCATTTTAATTACTGGTCCTATTGCTAAATATAGACCTACCTTCAACTTTCTGACATACTTCATACATTAAAGGTAGGCATGTTTATAGCAGAAATGTCATAAATGGTAACATTATTACGAAGACTTCCCTCCCAGATCCGGAATGTTCCATATTAGTCAAAAGGTAAACAGGGCTGGTTGCAAAGCAAGAGGGAGAAGGGTAGAGAATAAAAGCTGAGAAATAAATAACAACTTGAATAGACTCAGAAAAGAGTTGGAAATACAGGACCAATTACTGTTGAACACTGCCTTCAACGTCTCACTCAGAAAAAGTTTTCACCGGCTAAACAACGTGTCCATGTCAAAGGGGAGCCATTGCTCTTCCAAAGTAACAACACACTAGTGTAAGGAGTTTTTTCCTCACCAAATGGCTGGGCTAGAAGTTTATCTGTTGTGTGTGTCATAACAAGGATGAAAGGAGATTTTTTTTCCTCCCTCCTACCACATTTAAAATAGAATTCCCATGTATCCCACCCTCCACCCTCACCCTTTGCCACCCCTTCTCTTTACCCTCCTCTCTTGTGATTCCACATATTTGAAGCTGTTCATGGCATGTCCAAGCTAAATTTTTTGCCTAATTTTTTGGGTCGAGTCTCTGAGTGCATGAACTAGCACATGCGACTTGCTTGCGAGATGCTGTTATGTTCAGTGATGGGCTTGGAGCCCGTCTGTCGCTCACCATTTGTTGGTTTATGTGGCACCCTTCTTTACAGCTTTGTAATTCGTCAAGGCACATCTGGCATCATTTCTGTTCCTCTGTGTGGAGCATGGATCAAGCACTAATTGATTCACCTTAATTGATACCCTCACTGCTCCTGACGTGATTGAGGTACTATTTGTTCTTCTTAACTTCTAGTTCTTTCAAACTGAAGGCCTGCAACTGGCAAAAATGTACCCAGCAGGACAAACAAAATTTAAAAGATTTATTTTTAAAGCTAACTTTCTTTTGTTTTCCCAAGTCGTCTTTTCTCAGTTTCCACTCATGTTTTCTTTTGTTTTTGCTTGTGACGAGGTTGTCAGAAGATGAAAATTAACTTGTTAAAAATATTGCAAAGTGACAGTATTTAATTTTCATATGTAATCTCTTAAATGATGCTTTAACACATATTCATGCAGTACACCCCGATCCACCCCACTCAACCTGTCCCACTATTATCCACCCCAATCCAACGCACTTTACCCCACACCAGTCCATCCCACCCCAATCCAGTCCACTCCACCCACCTTACTTCAATCCTCTGAACCCACCCCTATGTAATCTGCCCCACTCCAATTCACCCCCTCTAATAAAAAATAATCTGCACCACTTCAAAGCAATCTGCCCTACTCCAATCAAAATAATCTGCCCCACTCCAATCTGCCCTACTCTAATCCAAAACAATATACCCTAGTCCAATCTGCCTCAATCCAAAACAATCTGCACCACTGCAATCTGCTGCACTCAAATCCAAAACAATCTGTCCCACTCCAATCTGCCCCACTGTAATCCCAAACAATCTGGCCCACTGCAATCCAAAACAATCTGCCTCACTCCTATCTGACCCACTCCCATCTGCCCCACTTCAATCCAAAACAATCTGTCCCACTCAAATCTGCCCACTCCAATCTGCCCCATTCCAATCCAAAACAGTATGCCCGCTGCAATCCAATCCACCTCACCCCACTCCAATCCACTGCACTCCATCCCAATTCAGCCCACTCCAATCCACCCAACTCCCATCCAATTGACCCCACACCAACACATTCCACCCACTGCAATCCACCTTAATTCAATCTGCCCCATTCCAATCTAAAACAACCGGCCCTCTCAAATCCAAAACAATCTGCCTCCCTCCAGTACGGCCCACTCCAATCTACCCCATTCCATTGCAAAACAATCTGCCCCACTCCAATCCAAAACAAGCTGACCCACTTCAATTTGCCACATTCAATCAAAAACAAATGCCACACTCCAATCCATTTCAATCTGGCCCACTTTAATCCAAAACAACTTGACCGACTCCAACCTCCCCCTCTTCAATGCCAAAACAATCTGTCCCACTCCAATCCAATCCACATCACCCCAGTCCAACCCACTCCATCCGAATTCTCCCCACTCCAGTCTACAACAATCCACCCCACTACAACCCAGTCCACCCCACACCAATCCAATCCACCTCACACCAGTCCAATTGTCCCAAATCGAGCCAGGTCCAATCTACCCCAATCCAATACAACTCATCCCAATCCACACCAGTCCAGACCACCCCACCCCACTTCAGGCCACCCCTTTGCAGTCCAATCCACCCACTGCAGTCTGATCCACCCTATTCCATTCTAACCCACTCTACTCCAACCCACCCTAGCCCACTCCAATCCAACCTACCCTACTCAAATCATCCCACTCACTCCAATCATCCCACCCCAGTCAGATCAAACCCACCCTACTCCAATCCAACCCACCCTACTCCAATCCACCCCACTTCAATCAAGTCAATCGCTACCTAATCCACCTCACTCCAATCCAATTCACCCTGTTCCAAATCAATCCACTTTAATCCACCCTACTTAGTCCAATTCAGTCCATAGTAATCCACCCTACTCCAGTTGAATCCACCCACTCCAAACCACCTAAATCTACCCCACTTCAATCCAGTACACCACTCTCCAATCAATGTGTCCCACACCAATCCAATCCACATCACTCCACTCCAATCCACCCCACTCCAGTCCAATCCACCACAATCCACTCCGACCCAATCCATCCTAATCAAATCCACCCCACCCCAACGCAATCCAGTCCACCACACTCCTATTCAATTCACCATACTCAATCCAATCCACCTCATACCACTCTAATTCACCCCACTTAGTCCAATCCACCTCACTGACTCCACTTCACTCCTCCCTATCCAATACACCCCACTCCAGTCCACTCCTCTCCAGTCCACACCACTGTAGTCCAATTCACTCCATGCCATTCCAATCTATATTACCTCAATGCGATCCACCCAGTCCAATCCATCCCAGTCTACCCCACCCCAATCCAATCTACCTCCTCCAGTCCACCTGCCCCAATCCACCCCACCCCACCCCACCCCACCCCATTTCAATCCACTTCACTCCACCCCACTCCAATCCATCCCACTCCAATCCAACTCACTCCACTAAAGTCCACCACACTAACTCAATCAATTCCACCCCATCCTAATGCAGTCCACCACACTCCAATCCAGTCCATCCAGCCCACCCCACTCCAATCCACCCTACTCCAACACAATCCATTCCACTCCAATCCACCCCACTATAATCTACTTCAGTCCAATCCAATCCACCCCACCCTATTCTAGTTCAGTCCACCCAACTCCAATCCAATCTGTCCACCCCACTGAACTCCAAACCACCCACCTTCATGCAATCCACCTCACTCCAATCCACTGCAATCCAATCCAACACACCCCACCGCAATCCACTTTACCTCACCCTAATCAATCAACCCCACCACGCTTCAATCAAATCCACCCCAATCCTATCACTCCAATCAAGACACCTACCTAATTCGATCTAATCCACCCCACTCAAATCCACCCCAATCCCATCCACTTTACCACATTTCAATCCACTGCAGGATGTTGCCAATGCTTGTTTCTTTTATTTTGCTTCTTGTGTCATTGCCAATCCATCACAGCCCCTAACCACAATCAACGTTTTCCTAGACTGGTTTCCCCTCACTACCACGTGACTTTATCATACTGAGAGGATGGAATGGGTGTCTCAGTGTTCTCAAAGCAGTGAGGGTAGGCTCCTCGTTGAGACTGGTGGTCGTTCTGAGACATCTGACAGGACGCACTTGAGGGCTAACTTTTACCCTTGCCTTCCCTTAGCTGTAAAAAACAAAGGATACAATTACCCTAATGAACTCAGTTTACTGATCCTAGAGGAATAGATGAACCAGTGGTGTGAACGGTCCACACAGATCTTAGCAGCAGCAGTAATTGCAAGAACCCCTTGAGCTACTTTACAACAAGCACCCTGAGCTCAGCAAAGAAATGCAATGAGCCATATGGTGCGCACTTAGGGCCAGATGTAGGTAGGAAAAAAATAGCGACTCGCACCGCAGATAGCGAGTCCACTGTTTGCGAGGTCGCTTTTTGCGACCGCGCAAAAAACGGACTCGCAATTTGCGAGTGGGTGTCGCAAATTGCGACTGTGCTGAAAATTGAAAGCAGGTGCTGCAGAACACTCTAGAAATCACTTCAGAACACTCAGGAAAACACTTCCTGGCACATGATGGTGACATCACAGCCAGGAAGTTTACAAATACACCTGGGAGGAGGGAGGACCACACCCTTTTTAACTGCAGCACAGCTAACAGAGCACCAGCAACCATGAAAAGGAAGCTCAAGTTTGCTGAGAAGGAGTTGGAGGTGCTAACAGATGAGTGCTGTCAGCACCATGATGAGCTGTTTGGCAAGGCAGCCCTCACTGTGCCAGACACAGAAAAAAAACGAATTTGGCAGGATATCCAGGACAAGGTAAACTCCCTGGGGGTCAGCCACCGGAGTGTGGAAGAACTAAAGAAGAGGTGGTACGACCTCCGCTCCCGGACCAAGGAGAGGGTGGCAGAACGGCTCCGGGAGATGAGAGGCACAGGAGGGGGACCATCTACCATACCACCACCCACACCCCTGGAGGAAAGGGTTGAGGAGACCCTTGAGCCGGAGGCTGTCAATGGAATTGGAGAACTGGACACCTCTGAGCCCGGACCATCAACCGGTGAGTACCATGTGATATGCTCGTACCCCCATCAATGCCATACCCCCACCCACCATGTACACAGGGGCATGCACAACCAAGATAGCTCCATTTCAGAGTAGCAAACACCAGAATGATGCATTATGGGCAATGTAGTCAGGTAGGCATTTCATAGGCAATTGTTTATTAGGAAGTTTTTAACTGATAGTAGACACTGACAGTGTGTTCCCCATGTCCCACAGGTCTCCCACAAGACACCCCCACCAGCCCAAGCAGCCAGGTGCCAATGGTCAGCCAGCACAGAGAGGAGACAACAGGACCAGCCACCACTCCCACCTGCACCACCAACACCGTCCCCTCTCTGGAAACACCTGTTGCAACAGTGGTGTTGGAGCCTGCACCAGGTACAAGCCAGAGTGCCACAACAGACATTACAGGGCCTCCATCGCTGCGCAGGAGACGCAGGATGACAACAGCAGAGCAGCAGGCAGAGTCAGGGCTTCCCTCCACAACACCAATGGAGGCCCAACTGCTTCGGGGTCAGCGCCTGCAAAACCAACAGTTAAGGAGGATTAGTGGGGTATTGCAGCGCTTTGAGAGGAACCATGCCAACAGCATGCAGCAGGTGCATTCAGAACTGCAGGTCATAGGGAACAACACAGGTGACCTTGCACTGTCTATGCGCGAACTGGTGGCTGGACTGCTAACGCAGAGTGACAGTGCACAGCGCAGGGACCGCCAGCTGCTGCAACGCCTGGGTAGGATGGCCTCCTCTATCGTTAGGCTGGCAGTTAACACAACTGGGCTGTTTAGGAGAACAGTCAGCCTCCAGGTTGACATGGGCCACTTTGCGGGTGATGTGGCACGGGGACTGGGCCGGATCACCCATGCAATAGACCTAATGGAGGCACGGCAGGTGTCCAGGGGCACAGGTGACACCCCACAAGACAGTGAGGAGGGCTCCACTGTCAGCAGTGTCTCTGCCGGTGACACCAGGGTGCTACGTAGTGGGAGCACAAGGCAGAGCACAGCTGACCCACCTAGTACCAGCCAGGCTGGCCGAGCCCACCATAGGGTGTGAGCTAAACACTGTCCCTGGGGTTGGGGCACATGATGGCAAAGTGTCCCATGCCAGGTGGACTATTGAAGGCCCTGAACTGTTTTTTCTTGTATATAGTTTGGTTATTTGCACTTATTAAATCATTTGTTCTTTCCACTTAACACATGGACTGTTTTTTCTATTGGTGAGTATGGTAGAAGTTGGCACGTACCTTCCAAAGTATTGGTGTGCAATGTGTTCCCGTCTCAGTCTGCCTTGATTTGCGATGCTCCTATCCCCATGATGGCGATGTGGTTGCTCTTGCTGTTCATCCTCCGAATCTGGGTCTTCAGGGGTGAGAGGTAGCCCACGTCGGGTGGCAATGTTGTGCAGGATAGCGCATGCGACAACTATTTTGAATGCCGTTATTAGGGTATACTGGAGGGCACCTCCACTTCGGTGGAGGCATCTGAACCTTGCTTTCAGCAGTCCGAAGGTTCTTTCGATGATGTTCCTGGTCCTCTTATGTGCACTGTTGTATCGCCTCTCGCATTCATTGCTGGGTGTTAAGTACGGAGTCAGTATCCATGGACATAGTGCATATGCACTGTCACCTGTTGGGCACAAAACGTACACTGTTAGCAAGGCATGGGTGGTTTGCACATTGATCTGTGTGCATGTCTTCAAGGTGTATTCAGCTCTACCTAGGAGGTATCCGTCTCCAAACTCCCCACGTTCCAGGCGTTGGTGTATCCCACTGTGCCTAAAAATGTAGGTAAGTACTGCCTGGAAACTTAGCAACCATGTCAGTGATGACATAATGGGCATCACATACCACCTGAATATTGAGTGAGTGGGTACACTTCCTATTGCGGAACAGATATTCCAGGTTTGCAGGAGGGCATATTTAAATATGTGTCCCGTCTACACACCCTATGACATGGGGGAAGTTGGCAATCCGGTAAAAGTCCAACTTGGTGCTGTTAATTTCTGCCTCATTCCTGGGTAGGTATATGTATCAGGACATGTGTGTGAGTATGGCATCTAGGAATGCCCTGAAGAACCTTGATAGTGCACTTTGGGATACCCTGCCTGCCACAGCAATGACCCCCTGAAAGCTACCCGAGGCCAACAGGTGCAGTGAGCATAGCACTTGCACATGCGTAGGAATGGCGCAACCGCGCACAGTCTGGCGTTCTAGCTGTGGTTTGAGTAAATCTATTAAATCTAGTATAGCACCGCTGCTAAGTCTACATTTGTCATATATTTCCTCCTCAGTTTGCTGGAAGAATGTCTGCCTTGTTCTGTAAATCTTCTCCTATCTCTGGCTCCTCCTCCTCCTCTGCTGGGCTGCGTGGGTTCTCCTCCTCACTGCTATCAGGTATATCTCCGCCATCTTGAGTAACCCAGATGCCTTCTGGGTCTCCTTTTATACTTTGGTAATGGTTACCACCTGCTCTGAGTTAGTGGTAAATTGGAAGTGCAAAATGGGCTTTTTGTGACTAGTTGCAATTTGCGAGTTGCTATCGCATATGGTTTGCGACTCGCAAATTGCGTCTTCCTATTTGCGGGTCGCAAAATGGGGTCGCAAATTTTGCGAGTCGGTACCGGCTCGCATCGCATTTTGCGAGCCAGAAATGGGATTTATGCATCCCATTTACGATTTTGCGGGGTCGCAAATTGCTAATCGGGCCATTTGCGACTCGCAAAAGTTTGCTACATCTGGCCCCTGGTCCCAGCCTGCAAGGGACGGTGGTACAGCACTGAAACACTGGACAGCTGCTTGAAGTGCTACCGATAATCAGGCTCTGATAGAGGAGGAGCGGTAATGGTTATAGACATCTACATTGCAAGGGGATAATTACATGTAATTGCTATTTGTTTCTCTGACTCCTGATTCGATTCACCCATGAAGAAATGTATTCATATAGGATCTATCTTGGGCACATGTTCAACATTTGGAACCCAGGGAGCTCTCTATGGCACAGTAGTCGCTCTACTATATGAGATATTTCTGACACCTCTAGAGCTGTCTATTGTGCAGGAACACATCGGGGCACAGACATGCTCACTGTGCGCACAGCGTACCCAAGGGAGGCCAGGGCATAGACGCTGTCCGGGTGCTGTTCGGAGCTTTGAAGGCAAAAACACTCAAGAGCTATAGTCATAAATTTATTTTATAATATTCAGGTGACAGCGATAGCTCTCAAAAAATTGCAGAGACAACAAGACTTGGAAGAAGAGTGATATGATACCTAGTATGCACTAAAAATATAAATGACAAAGTCTGCGTCATTTGAGACTTTTGTTTCAGAGTGAAAACGCTGCTTGGTGCTCATTCGTTTTCCTTTATTCAACCTTTCGCACATCAGCGCACAAATCTGATGACACATTTATCTCCGCTAAATGGAAAATTATTATGTGGAGTGAAAGCTGGTGCTCGGTCTCGATCTCAGTTTGACTCTCAACCAGCTCTCTAAGCAGCAGCACTTGGAATCGGAGATGGCTGCCCCTAAAATCTTTGTTTGCTTCACTCTATTTACGCATCAAAGGCATAGAATATCTTCTCCAGAGACTCGAGTCCAAAGTACTTTGCTGCCTTTGAGCCCAGTGTTTATGGCCTGACAAATGGCTTTGAGAAATGCAGCCTTCATCCCCTACCAAAAGCAACCAACAAATTTAAGCTAATTGTCAGGGCATGAGCACGGGGCCTGGTAACAGAGCAGATTGGCAACTGAAAGAAGTCTTTATTGATGTAATAAATACACTGTGTGAAGAAAATATCAGACAGGTTCTTATAAAGAGAATGGAATCTCCTACTACTTATATATGTATGTACTTGGATAGCTAAGTATAACGTGTTAACAATTAGCTAAAAACACAATTTACATTTTCATTTTGCAGTACCCATGCTTGTTGTTATTAGACCTGGGTGGAGTTCTGGAAAAACTCCACCACGCTACACAGAGATATGCAAGTGGCAGAGTTTGTGTAAGTCGCGCTGCTTGCACTGATTTTCAGCACTGGAGTTTCTCCCATGCTGTAAAATCAGCGCGAAGGGCCACACACCGAGTGCCAGAGGACACTAACTTCATTCTGCTGCTCCAGTAGATTTTCTACTCGAGCAGCAGCATCCTCAATGCAAGCATCAGCTTTCTCACATTGAGCAATAGCGGCCCACAGCGACCGCTTGCATTCAGAAATCTCACTCATGCTCGCCAATTTAGCAATTTCTCTTGCTCGCCAACCAAATGTTGGTGAGCGCAAGCAAAAGAAAAAAGTCCACTCCGTGTCACTTTGCCAAGTTTTTTGGAACTCCACACTCTGCCCGAAGTGGGGAAAACTCCTCAAACTCCACTGGTGGAGTGGAATTGTTCGCCCACCCCTAGTTGTTATTAGATAATCAATATGTGAGAAGAATTTTCAGATTTACCTACCAGATGCACTGCATGGACAACCCTTTGTCCAGGTTACATAATTACAAACCTTGCTTGTTGCACTAGACCTCCTGGATCTGGTGGCAAGGAGAGAGCCACAGGATATGTCAGGTAACTGAGGAACCCACAGAGAGCAATCGAGAGAACAGGTCCCGTCTGAGAAGAACAGTGCATAGCTCCGAGCGAAGGAGGAAGTCTAATTGGGAGACAGAGGACAGGCGTAAACTAAAGAGGTAGAGGGAGGGAGCTCATCCCCTTGAACCCCAATGAGAGAGTAGAGCAACATACAATTCACCTGAGGAAAGCATTGGTAGGTACAAAGCCTTAGCCATGGGAGAATAGGCTGGTAGAATCAGAGGGGAGGTTTTTGACTGGGGTCCGTGCCTCACCTGAGCACCAGCGAAGGAGAGGGATTGACCAGGAAATTAGGGATCTAGGCAGCCAGGTGCAACCCCAGCTTAGACATAGGAGGCCCAAGATGGTACCGCTGTGTGCTCACACAGGACAGGTAAACCAACCCCAAGGGATATAGTAGCTCGTGAGGGAGGCATGACCCTTGTTCCACCTGCTAGCCTACTGGACAGAGAAAAGTGATCAACATGATAGACCCTTGATGGAGGAGGGATCCTTTGAACCAGAGGACATAGCAATTGTGGAAGAATGCATCCAGAATGGAAGGGGAGATTCCAAGTGGACCTTTCATTACATACAGAGGTGTCCGAGGCAATGGAAATGCTATATCGCAGAGGAGCCAGTGGGACTGCCAAGAGCAAGAATATGTCCATTAATGCAAAAGGGCATGTGAGGGACCATCTGTGTGTCATGGGCTCAGATGGACAAGGAAGGGCTAAGAACCAAACTGCTACCATTGTTGGATTGGGCCTGGAAATAAAGCTCATGCTTTGAGAAGAACACCATGGGGATAACCCTAGTGATAGGTGATTCTAAGTGTCTGCTAAGTAGCATTATCGATAAATAGAGTAAATCAGTGTTTACCTGAATTCGTATTCCACCAATTACGCTGATCAACACGGAGCACAATGGGGCTGTATTCAATTCATACACATACCAAATATGGACAGCCCTGAGGGAGATGTTCCCTGACTGCCCTGATGAAGGCGGGTTCATGTCCAAAACCATGAACCTGGGGAGACCATAATGGATTTTCTAGACAGGATGAGAGAACAATGGGGACTGGACACAGGACAGCCGTGGACTACTGTGGGACCCCAGGTTCTCTTCTTCTACAGTGTCCTCAAGAAGGGGCTGCCCACTAAAATACAAAGCAGTGTGGACAGCATAGTAGGGTTAACTACCAAACCCTGGTGGGAAATACAAGTGAACATATTCCTTTGTCACCAAAGGAAATAGGAAAAGGAGAAGTAGAAACAAGAGCAGGCCCAGAGGGACAACGCTAAGATGGTCTAAAACAAGCTGAGAAAGACTGCCCTGGAGGAGGCCTCGTTGGCTGCAAGCACGCAAATGGCACACACCATGAAGGATTCTCCACCACAAAACCCCAGAGAATTTCAAAACAACTACAGCAATAGTAACCAGGGAAGTTAGCTGCAGCCAAACCCCAGGCAATGCTACTAATGCCACAGAATGGCCCACATGGCCAATAGATGCCAACTAATGGCACACCACATGCAGAAGTCACTGAGCAGGGGCCAGGCCCCACAAAATTCCCATCAACAGAATCCAGCCCAAGGGAACCTGAATGCACCTTATATTCATCTGCTGGGAAATCAGTCCGCTACCACATCACCACTACAGGGGTAAGGTAGTTGGATCAATGCATGGCGTCAGCAACCACAGACAGGGAACCCAGCCCAAAAAGGGCTGGAGCTCCAGCAGTGGCAGGGAGGGTAGCTGTTTAGTGGGTCTGTTGACTGGGTACCCCCACTAGGATCCACCATTCTAGATTGCTGTGTGGCTGCCAACCAGGTAGGCTCACTAGGATCTGCCAATCTGGGTTGCTGTGCAACTGTCAACTTGGTATCCTCACTAGGATCTGCTATTCTGGGCTGCGGTGCTGCTGTCGATCGGGTATCCTCAGTAAGATCTGCCATTCTGGGTGGCTGCTGAAGCCGAGGCCCCACCCTGCTGTTGATCCCCCAATGTGGGGTCAGTTGGCCACACCCCAGGGAGAAGGTACTCTGACCAAGAAGGGCAGGGGGGCTCCGCAACAGCTACTTAAAAAGCAGGTACCCCAGAGCCTTGGTGCCAGGGAAGGAAATAAAAAAAACACCCACCACAGATCCAACCAGAGTAAAAGCAGAAATATGCTCACCCCCGCAACAGGCCTAGAAATTATGCAACCTGCAAAGCCTCAAACACGGTTTTAAGGGAGCAACAGTCCTAATCTTAAACTCCACAAATCAGAGGCACACGCGGGCCAAGGAACAACTCTCTGACGCCCTCCAGTCCACAACAGTAAAGATCAGATGTTTAGGGAAATGCCCAAAAGCCAAACAAAGAAGCCCAAAACTAGCTCAAAAGAAATCTCAAGATAAAGGTATAGTTAAGGCACCTGGCGCTACTTGGGTGGGTCACATTGCATGCCATGTGCCAGAACTAGAGGGGTGCACATGTGGCCTCAGGGTATGTTGTGATTGCCAACCAATGTTCAGTGTGACATGCCTCCTCTTTTTAAATCTCCACGCATGTGTAGGTCAGAAACACTGATGGCACACAGATGCACATGCTAGAGCACTGGATGGCTGGCAAAGCCAACAGAGCAGCAGCTAAAAGTTAACTACCCTCATGCACGATGTCACTCTTTAAGGCATACCATTCAGATGTACCCTTTGTCAGGCAGTGAGAGCGGGGGAGTCCCAAACACATAAAAATTAAAATATCCCATACAAAATAAGCCATTTTTTCCAGACCAGATATTTTGGGTGGGGCCACCAAAATCATGGAAAACGCAGGAATTCCTAAAGAATAATTGGCAACATGCAAAGATGTAATGTTCTTTTCTTTTGTAACAACCAAACATAGCTCTTGTCTAACAGGTCTGCAGTCGAGCCTCTAAGTACACCACCTCTACAGTGGACCGCACCAGAGCCCCCTGCGGCCGCACCAGTACCCCCAGCAGGATCAAGGCTCACAGGCCGAAAGAATGTTTTGCATGCAACAGGATCAAGAGCCACAAGACGCCCCAAGGACTTTCACACCCATACCCCCAGTGGGATCCCGAACCACACCTTTCCCTAAAAAAATTTTTTAACACTTTTTTCAAACCAAGGAACTCCCATCCAGAAGGTTGATGACATCTCTGCTGGAATCATCTCAAGAACTACAATTTTTCATAAGTTATGTGTTCTATGAATTTATACATCCCCTATTTACTATGGATGCTACTGCATCCATGCATTACCAAAGAACAGTCTAGTCTGATTGAGTTTATTCAAAAATGTCACCATGCTTGCCTAGAGTACTGTCTCAGGGCACCACTCATGTTAATTACACTGCACCCAACACTAGTATTTCACATGTACTGCGCAGCACTCTTCTACACAACACGTGGTATCAGCATATGACTGCAGTGAGTTCCAAGACATCAGCTGGGTCATATTAAGTCTGATCGCTGATACCGCATTCAGTAGGATCAGATAAGCTTCACTTATCCCAAGAGGTAACCCCTGAAAAAGCAAAATGCTTTCTTCATCTGTACCCATATAGAATTAAGACCAAGATACAACCTGATAGAGTGGAGCCCCATAGGGTAGTAGTCAATCTGACCCGCTACAAGACCAATCCTACAACATTGTACCGTCTCACTGAGCCTAGCGATAACCAAACTGAGCTAGTCAGGATGCACAGAAAGGGAGCTACAGGGGAGGACACTGTTTGGCCCTAAGACTTTCACGAGAAGAGATTCTTGGAGGTACTAAAACCACCTAACCAGTACACAAACATACCTGCTCCCACTTCCATCTGTGGCCCCAGGATTTCACTTAACATGTCTGGGGCTGTCTTTCTTAACAACAAATGGACCCCAGACATGGAGTTTCAGTGCAGAGCCATCTACCTTGATTACCTGACCTGAAATGGGTCTCGTAGGGGAGAGTTGAACAACTGTGTAGCCCATGTTAGGAGACTCTGGGTAGATAGGTACACGTGGATAGAAGGGAAGGGGCAACCCCTAATTGTATGGAAACTCACACTTTATTCCTAATGTTTCAGAGGCAAAGTATCCATTCTGTTGGGCACAAATGAAAAATGTGGCACAATACTGCACATTCAGGGGCATATTTATACTTTGTTTGCGCTGCATTTGCATAATTTGTTTTTGTACGTAAATGCAGCACAAACTTAACTCCATATTTATATTTTGATGCTAGACATGTCTAGTGTCAAAATATTGGAGTTAATGCCATTTTCTGGATGCGCCAACCCACTTTGGTCAATGAGATGCAAGGTAGGTGTTCCCATCCAAAAAAGTATGCTATACCCTTAGCGCCATATTTATCCCTCTGTCCTAAATTGATGCACAGGTGGGAGGCAGACCCAAATAGTGGCACTGAGCCTGCTTAGAACCATTATTTAACACATGGGGCAGACCAGGTGTTAGGGGATCTGTGGACCCATTCCATGGCCAAACACCATGGAATGGGTCCACAGGTGCCATCCCCATGCCCCAGGATGGCACCCCAGCAACACCCCCACCCACACCAGAAGGACACCAGAGGATGGGGGACCCCATCCTAGGTAAGTATGGTAGGCATGGGTAAGTATTACAGATTTATTTTTTAAGTGCCATTAGGGGCCCTAACACTGGGACGGGTAAATGGCACCGGATGCAATGGCCATTGTCAGGGGACACTGGTCCCCTATGCTGGCCATTGGATGGTGGGCATGACTCCTGTCTTTGCTAAGACAGGAGCCATGTTTTTGGACCATTGTGTGTCTTGAACAGACTCAAGGCTTTTTTATTGGCTTTTTTTGGCCTCTAACCAGCATAGCGTCATTTTTTGATGCAAAAACCCCTTCACCCCTACCGCCACCCTCGCACAGATAGCGTTTTTTTTTTTTTTTTACTCTAGCCCAAGCTTAGCCCTGGGTCACACCATTCCTTAAATATGGCACCCAGCTGGTGCTGTTAAATTGTGCATGCCAGTGCTCAACTTTTTGATGCAAAACTGTGTTAGCGCAGTTTTGCATCAAAAAGTATAAATATGCACCTCAGTACACAAAATTGGTCACCTCCGCACTGATGGACACCTACTGGCAATGGGGCAAGTTTGCTTACTTCCAGCTCATCCCCAGATGAGCCTCTACTTCCTTGTCACTATACACATCCCAACCCTGGTCATCCCCAGAGAAGATCTGTCTGAACTGTATTAACACCCACTAAGGAAGAAAATGACACTGTTGCATCAGGCTTGAAGGAAAAGAACTGCTGATTATTTTGTCTGGACTCAAGAACATTTCAAAGGAATTTAGACTGTTAACCGACACCTATGTATCGGCAGGAGGATCTCTAGTCTTCTTCACCTTGCAGACAAAAGCGAATGCCCACAAGTTGCAAATAACTTGGTGGGAGATGCTCAAAAAGATGAACAGCAGTGAGCTTTGCCTTAATGCAATCAAGGAAGAAATGAGAGCCGGCTGCCTCACGGTGATGCAACATCGGTATGTGTTAGACTTGATGACCACAATGGTGGGTGGGGTGTGCGTGAAGGTCAGTGCAGCTTGCTGTACTTTTATACCTATTACTATACCAAATGAGGCAAACCATTATAACTCTTAGACCTGGGTAGTTAAATAATAAATACAAATTAGGTCAAATCGGGGGAAGTATATACCCAGACTCCCACGGCATTTATAGATAATTTGTTCTAAAGGCCTCTTGTATCTGAAATATTATAGCCTCAGATTGGTTCATGACAACTTTTTTTTATTTCTTTTAACAGAAAAATTCCTTCACTTTTAAAAACTTTACTTTAACTTTTCAAAATTGGGTGCTCCTAAATAACGGTGCAGTGAAAGTGAAAGTGTGATATTAGAATGCCGAAGTGTTATGTACAATGCATACAGAATGTGGTAAAAAGCTATAAGAAGAAAGCAAACTTCAATAAGACTCCTTTATTCCAGGTGTCCTGAAGTCACCTTGTATATTTAATCCACATACAATATAGTCAAAAGTTCGACCCTATGTAAAGACCTAAATCATTAGTGGGTCATCTTCAGGACTGAACAATTCTTCTAGCTGGTGACACCTAAATGAAATTAAATAAACATACTTTTTACAATACTCTTTTTTAATAATCTCAGATATGATTTAATTCCAAGTTGGTAAGTATCAACCAAAAACCACTGAACCTCACTTAACTATTATTCAGAATTTTTTTACATGGATTTTTATGTGTGATTCTAAGGGCCAGATGTAGGAAAGCTTTAGCGACTCGCAAACGGCGAAAAACGCCGTTTGCGAGTCGCTAAAGCCCACCTGATATGTAGAAATGCATTTTGCGAGTCGGAACCAACTCGCAAAATGCATTTCCGTGTCGCAAATAGGAAGGGGTGTTCCCTTCCTATTTGCGAGTCGCACTGGTATGCAATTCCATTTGCGACCGCGAAAGCGGTCGCAAATGGACTCGCAGTTACCATCCACTTGAAGTGGATGGTAACCCTGTCGCAAACGGGAAGGGGTCCCCATGGGACCCCTTCCCCTTTGTGACTGGACCAAAAAATAATTTTTCAGAGCAGGCAGTGGTCCAATGGACCACTACCTGCCCTGAAAAATACCGAAACAAAAGGTTTCGGTTTATTTTTCAAAGTGCAGCTCGTTTTCCTTTAAGGAAAACGGGTTGCACTTTGAAAAAAAAAAACTGTTTTATTTCAAAGCAGTCACTGACATGGAGGTCTGCTGACTACAGCAGGCCTCCATCCCCGTGAGTGCCCTGACTCGCTATGGGGTCGCAAATTGCGACCCACCTCATTAATATTAATGAGGTGGGTCTTTGCGACCCCATAGCGACTCGCAGAAGGTGTCTGAGACACCTTTCTGCATCCCAAATTGCAAGTCGCAATTTGCGAGTCGCAGGGACTCGCAAATTGCAAGTCGCAATTTGAGATTTTGCTACATCTGGCCCTTAGTGATTTAGGCGTTTGCAAGTCGCTAAAGCTTTCCTACATCTGGCCCTTACAGAAAACGTGTCATCATTTTTCTGAAACAAAATTGAATCAAATATTTTTAAGTAGTTCCACAATTGATCGATGTCTCATTTGTATTTATTAATCTACAGAACTTAGTCTCCATTATTACCCAAAAAAACATTCCTCTTTTATTCATACTTTTAACAATAAATAATGTTATCTATTGACATATTGGGTTTAACTGACACCCCCATGGACTAGGTATTATAAAAAGTCTCTACTCACTTAAATTCCAAATTTTAGCAGCATATAACCTTTCTACTTGATCAAACTTCTTATTTAGCTATGTAGAGACTAAAACATCAAAAATTCCTTTACCTCTGCCCTGTAAAATAGAATGAAATAATTCCCTTTGAATATGCTGAGGTAAAATAAAGTATATTTCTAACCTCATTCACTGTATTGAGGAACCTCCATATCGTTTTACAAGGGGGCTCGGTATTCCCATTAATTTAGTAGAAGTGCGTGTACTAAACAAACGTTTTTATGTAACATCACACAGAAATCCTTGCATGTTTTTCAAATGATTGGTAACTCTCGAATGACGCCATCCGGCAGCCTCCTAGTATTAAAAGAAAATGTTTAAATGGATGCCCACACGTTTCATTAGCAAAAAACTCTCTTTCTGTTAAATAATGTGTCTTCGCCCACATAACAGTGTTTACAGAGCATCATTCCAGCTGAACTTACTTCAACAGCTTTCTTGGTCTGCACTTGAAAACAGACGCCGTTCGTATTTCACCATGCGCGGCAAGCAACAGATCAGTTATATAAACTACAAGTCTGCGTGGCATGCGTCACTGAATTAGCGCGTTTTCCACAGCACGGAAAACTTTTACTGCCTATTTCGTCACATCTAATAGAACAGTTGTTACACGCATTAGCCCAATAGTCTTAGCAAAACAGAATAATGTGTTCCTTGATGTTTTCTAAGAAAAATATATTCCGGACAGAAGTGTAAACACCTTTTCTGCAGCACAGTATTTGTATTATCTAAATAAACCACTCTATACTTTCCTCGTGCCTACCAGAACACTAATAAACAATTTGACTTAACCTCATATTTTCTTAGTTCTATTTTCCTGATCATTAAATCATAATAAATTATAATTCATACACATTACATTATCTTCTTTGCATCACATAATGCAAGTATTATAGTAGTTTACTGTATGTCCACTATCAGTGTATTTAAAATGCTGAAGCTTGTTTCCAATCTTCCAAATTGTTTAGTCCATTATTTATCGTACCGCATTTCTTTATCCAATAGAGTTCCCGCTTAGGAAGCAGTCAAATATTGTCTCCTCCTCTGGGACCCAAGATCACTTCATCAATCTCTTGCCATCCTATATCTTCGTTGTTATGTTGATATCTTGAATATTGGTCAACCAATGGTGCTCCCACAGTTTTGCGCTTGATTTTGCTTTTATGTTGTAAAATCCTGCATTTCACTTTTTGTGTTGTTTGTCCCACAAACTTGTGATTGCATGGACACCAAATTGCATAGATAACATCCTGCGTATTATAATTCGTTAATGAAGTCAACTTGAAAAAATTGTCACCATAACAAAGATCCATTGTATTAAAACTAGATTTACATGCTAGGCAACATCCACATTTATTATGGCCTAATACTGCTAGGAGCCCACAAAGCATATTATTCTTTCTTTTAGATGTTTGAGATAACGAAGCCCTCAGCAATGTATCTTCTATATTTCTTCCTGTTTTGAAAGAAAAAAGTGGTAAATCTTGTATTGAAAGATGGTCTCTGACTAAGTCCTAATGACATGTAACAATTTTCTTAATGTCAGTGCTAGCTGGACTTAAAGTAGTGACACAAGCTAATCTTTTGTTATCCTCCTTGTCCAGTTTAAGTTCCAAAACATTATCCCTATGATTGTACCATGCTCTCTTTCTCGCTCTCTTTACCAATCTCTTTGCGTAGTCTCTGTCGATCAGTTTATCTATCAAAATATCAGATTCCTTGAAGTAATCTGTCCTATTTGTACAGTTTCTATGTCTTCAAAGGAACTGACCAAACGGAAGATTATCCCTCAAATCCCTCGGATGACTTCTGCTATAGTGTAATAGCGTATTTCTTTCAGTTGGTTTTCTGAAAAGGGAAACAAATAACTTATCTTCATCCACCTGTACCAATAAGTCTAGGAAAGGAAAGTCTAGGAAATGCACCCTTGCACTAGCAAAGGTGCCCCCACATATTTCAGGGCCATTTCCCGGGACTTTGTGAGTGCGGAAATGCCATTACACATGTGCACTACATGTAGGTCAATACCTATATGTAGCTTCACAATGGTAACTCTGAATATGGCCATGTAACATGTCTAAGACCATGGAATTGTTCCCCCATTCCAAATCTGGTATTGGGGAGCAAATTCAATGCATCCTGGGGGCTCCACCATGGACCCCCAGTACTGCCAAACCAGCTCTCTGAGGCTTGCACTGTAGCTACAGCTGCTGACACCTCACAGACAGGGTTCTGCCCTCCTGGGGTCTGAGCAGCTCAGTCCCAGGAAGGCAGAACAAAGCATTTCCTCTGAGAGCAGGGTGTTACACCCTCTCCCTTTGGAAATAGGTGTTACAGGCTGGGGAGGGGTAGCCTCCCCCAGCCTCTGGAAATGCTTTGAAGGGCACATATGGTGCCCTCCTTGCATAAGCCAGTCTACACCGGTTCAGGGACCCCTCGTCCCCCTGCTCTGGCACGAAAATAGACAAAGGAAAGGGTAGTGACCACTCCCCTGTCCATCACCACCATAGGGGTGGTGCCCAGCGCTCCTCCAGTGTGTCCCAGACTCCAGCCATCTTGCTTTACAAGGTGTTGGGGCACTCTAGAGGACTCTGAGTGGCAGTGCCAGCAGGTGATGTCAGAGACACCTCCTGATAGGTTCTTACCTTAAAAGGTAGCCAATCCCCCTCTCTGGGCAATTTAGAGTCTCTCCTGTGGGTTCTCTTCAGATTCTGATTGCAAGTTTCTTTCAGGAATCCTCTGCAACTACTACTTCATCCTCTGACCTTGGATCAACCGCAGCCTGCTCCAGGAACCGCTTTCACAGCAACAAAGTATCCACAAGGGATACTTTTCTACTACAACTTCAGCTCCAGCCAGCAACAGTTTCCACAGTGTGCACACTCTGGAGACTCCCTGTCTTCATCCTGCACCAGAAGGACTGAAGAAATCTCCCATGGAGTGACCGAGTCACTCCCCTGCTCAAGCAGGCACCTTATAAGATGACGACCGGTACCCTTGGACTCCTCTCACAGCGATGAGCATGCTCCTAAAGGCACAGTGGGTGGACCCCATCGACATAGACTGTCCTGAGGTCCTGCTGACACAATTTGGAGGAGGTAAGACCTTGCCTTCCATGAGAGTGACGGTACCCCTGTGTACTGCATCTTCTTCACCTCCTGAGGCCTCTGTGCACTATTTGCAAAATTCTTTCATGCGGAGGAACCCGCTGACATCTTCCTAGGGTGCATTCCTGCAGTCTTCGACTAACCAGGTCTTCTGAGTTGACAGGGGCTCCTGCCCTTCCTGGAACTTCTTTCGACTTCTAGACTTGGTCCCCTTCTTTTGCAGGTCTTCAGGTCCAGGAATCCAGCAGTTGTTGTTTGCAGACTTGGTTTGTTACTGCCAAATCCCAATAATAATGTGTAGTGTGTCCTAAGGAAACTTGCAGTACTTTACTCCTGCTTTTCTGGGCTCTGGGGTGGGGTAATTTACTTACCTTTACTGTATTCTTACTCTCCCAGCGATTCTGCACACAGAGGGAGAATCGTGATTCGCTTTCCACTTTCTTAGTATATGGTTTGTGTTGGCCCTAGACACATTTTCTCCCATTGCATTTTAAAGCATTTCCTATTGTGTGCACTGTTCTATGCCTAATTGCTTGGCTAATTTTGGTGTCTAGTGTATATATTGTGTATAATACTTACCTCCAGAAGGAGTACTTTCTTTAAGATATTTTTGGTACTGTGTCACTCAAATAAATACCTTTATTTTTGGTAACACTGAGTATTGTCTTTGCTTGTGTATAAGTACTGTGTAATTATAAGTGGTATTGCATGAGCTTTGTATCTCTCCTAGTTCAGCCTAAGCTGCTCTGCTATAGCTATCTCTATCAGCCTAAGCTGCTAGAACACTACTACTTCACTAATAAGGGATAACTGGACGTGGTATAAGGTGTAAGTAACCAAGGTATCCACTACAAACCAGGCCAGCCTCCTACACATACTCAGTGGCCCATTTTGTGTTCATGTCAGGTCGAGGCCTACCTGTGTTCACTACCTGGAATTGTATTTATTACTCTATGACAACTGTTTCCATTCTTTACCAAGAAACTAATGTAATTTATGGCTTTATGGCAATCAGAGAAATGTATAAAAACCTGCTTCAATCTTATGTACAATGACAAACAGTCCTCAGACTCCGGTTCTGTAACTGCTCCCCCACCCTGATATTTAATCAAACAAACTGTTCCTCTTTTGCCAGATGCCTCCTGTCTTTTGTTTTTAAGGTAAATTCTCATTCAAGCAACCTGAGAAAGGGTCAGGGGAATACATTTGTCCATTATTGTGTGTATGGGAGTTCACATTTCTACAGTTCAATACAAGATGGCAAAAATTGTCTCTTCAAATAGAGGGTTGGTCATTGTTGATCGACATGCTACTAATACTTCTTGATATTGCAATTCTCTGGCTTCTTATGGCTTTCTTAATGCACTTGGATTATGGATTTCACTCCAAATACGTATCACATGTGGTGGCCAGTCCTTATCCTACCCCATTTCATTCATAGACAATTAGGGATGCCTGCTTAAGAGCCCACGTTTGTCCGCATTTTGCACTGAAAACGTCAGGTATTTTAGGGTGGAATGTTTCAAGTACTACCTCATCTCCATAGTTTATTTCCATTTTAAAGGGCAGGAGCCAGTCATACTCAGCTAGGATGACATCATAGGCCTTCAAAGGCTAATGCCAGAAAACCACTTTCACAGTGCACAATATGTCACCTTCTAAGTGTAGGTTTGCTTCATGGGCTTGGTCAGGTGAAATCATGAGCCAGCTAAGTCTCAGAATAGATTCATCATTTGGTGCCATTTCTAGATGTCACTGGAGAGTGTGGTGACTATTATTACCTCAAAAGTGCAGTCATAAAGTGCCATTGCTCACCTCCCATTTTGCAGAAGGTATATCTTTTCCCGGTAGATGTTGATTCTTTTCTGTGGTATGTTCTGCTTCTTTTTTCTTCTATGAGTGAGATTTCTAATCTGAGCCATTCTCATGTCTTTTACTGCTCTTTTCAGAAGGCCATTGCTTGAGCTGCTCTGTTTCAGTTTGCTCTCTGACATGTGTATACGTTCTGAGGTATTCAGCATGGTCAGTCTTTCTTCTTTGGGTTGTCTGCCTGACTTATACTATATCTAGTGACCTACACATTACATTAACAAAGATCATCAGTAATTCATTTGGGCTGTTTTAAAGTTCTACAGTACCTCACTGGGAACATTATGAGGTCTCTCACTATGGTGGCAATCCAGCGTATATTTTCTTTTTACCTTCTGCTTCTTCCGACCATCTTGCAATTTATCTCAAATGGCCCTCCTTTACCATTGACTCATCAGTTTAGGTGGGCAAGAACCTAAGATGCCTTGACCCATGGAGAAAATATTTATGAAATGGTTTTCAGCAATTTATATTCTTTGTGCTTAAGGGACATTGTGGAAATATATTTGTGTACAGCCAAACCCACTTCCTCACTCCAAATTTTAACAGAGAATAATCTTAGAGTGCACGTCAAACTTTCACATCAGATCCATACCTAGATTAACCAAGAGAGTGTCTTGATGATTGTTTGGAATTTATTTTAAAACTTCTGGTAATACTGTTATGGAATAATGCAATATAGATCAAATATATTTTGAATCCCCATGAAGTTATATAGAAAAAGGCTACTTTCTTTTATTAGTTTGTGCATGAAAAGTTTCAGGGTGATCTGTCAAGCAAGGTCTGAATAAAAGGTGGAAGAAAGCTAGATCTTGTTCCAGAAAGTGTGCTTTTTGTGTTTTAGCGTAAATAGTTTCAGTAGTTTTGGAGACATTAAGGTTAAAATGCTTTCTATATATCACACTGTAGAGGATCCAACAGATCTACTGCTGAGATTTGTCTGGCTGCCACTGTATCAACCAGGAAGTGGTGACAGCCATATTAGAATTCGGAATTCAGTCCCAAGTCCTATGAAAATCACAACAGAAAAGACAAAGAGGGCAGGGTACAGATAGTCTGCCCCTCTAGGCCTGCTGGTGGAGTCTCAGAGGGACCTAGCCTGTGGCCCAAAATCTTTTTTTTTACATTTTGCCACAAATGTATAGAAGATTTGCCAATCAATTTCAGAATGAAGAAGAAAAATGAAAGTGGGCTCTGCTCTTGCTTTTTAAAACCCCCCACAGGGTGGGTCAGGAGCCTGGAGGGGGGTATGATGCATTTTTTGTGTGGAAGGGCACATGGATCCCCTCTACGAGCCTCTGAGAGACTTTAGATAGCCAACATCTGGGGGCTGAGGTAAACAAAGCAAGGGAAGGGTGCACATGGCCACTCTCCCGAAGCCAAAATGTATTAATAGAGGGAGGAGTGCTTCCCAGCCCAAGCCTAAGCCTAAAGAGGCCTCAGGGACCCCATCCCTGGGGTCAAGTAATTAATGAAGGAAAGGGATGCCCGGCCCCCTGCTCTGAGCCTAACTAGACCCCAGGGAAAGCATCACCCAGGGCTGAGCTGAAATGTACATAAAATAGGATGGGGGGCTTTGCGGCCTCCCTTTCGAAGCTTGAAAAATGCCCCACGGACCGGATCCCTTGGGGCTGTGATTAAAATTCAAAGAGAGGAGGCCCCTCCCTAAATCTTAAAAGACCCCGGAGACTACATCCACTAGGCTGGCTCAGTGACTGTGTCCCGGTGGAGCCCACCCCTGGGAAAAAGTAGTTTCCCTGCCAGCACTAGCGTATGCAGGAAAACACATCTGGCAGGAGTCTTTTTAAATTGCTTGCCAAATGGGTTCAAAACTTTAGGGCCTTACCATAGGATATTATGGAATCATAATACGATTGATCAATCAGGTTTGTTATGGAGTAACTCCGTCTGCCGAGCTGTAAATCAGGCCCTAAGCCTGCTCCCAGCCAGAAGGAGATTCCAAAATGCTCTGGCCAGCTGTGAGGAGATTTGGGTTCTGTTTCCCTGGTGCTGGCAGGGAAACATAAATCATATTGCTTGAGGGAGCAAAAAGTAGCGGCTGCCCGACTCCAGCACAATGTTTGTGGGTGCCCCTTGTTGGCACCCGGCACCCATCTATGTTGAAGGCAGGCCCCAGTGGACTGGGTCCTTGGTGATTATGAAGGCTCAGAGAGGGAGCCTGTGCAGCTTTTTCCCCTTTTTAATAAAATACAGCACCAGCAAATGGGCTTTCCAGGGCCTAATGAGGCTTGGGGAGGAGGGACACGTCTGCCTCCCCTGTATAATGACATGTGGCCTAGGAGATGGAGTCCCCAGGGTCTAATGAAGCTCAAGAATAGAGGCCACACTGCCTGTTCCCTTTTTCCACAGGGATGGGGTCCCCAGGGTATATTGAGACTCAGGGAAATGGGCCACAGAGTCCTCTCCCCTTTTTCATGGATTTCGGCCCCAGGTATGGGGTCCCCTGGGTCTATTAAGGATTGAGGTACAGACTGCATGCCCCCTCCCATTAATATAAATGATTTGGCCCTGGGGGTTGGGATCCTAGGGGTCCAAAGGCCAACCCTACGCCCTGCATGCCAAAGACTGTGTGCACCATGGGGTTGGCATCCCAGGATTATTTTCGCAGCCTTCAGGTGAGTTACCCAACCCCACGCTAAGTATGGCCAAAGGCGTGAGCATCAAAGGGTTGGCTACCTGCAAGAGGGTCTGCTGCATGGCTTGGCCACAGGCCAGGCTGGCTGTGTGCAGTGTGGGATTGGCTAAATGCAAGGGGGTTGGCCATAGGGCCTGACGGCAGGACAGACCCTGTAGCCTTGTTCTCAGCATGGGATTTGCTGCCTGTGGTGTCCTGCATCCTGCCCCCCATCATGCACGTCAAAAGGCAGTGCATGGTAAGGGGTTGGCTCTACCTACATTTACTTTACAGTTAAACAAATCTAGAAATTGAATGAGAAAAACAAAGGCTAATGCAGCATTATAGCAGTGGTCTCTAAACCTTTTAATGTTGCGCCCCCCCAGTTAAAAAATAAAAATCATTGAGCCCCCCTCAGAATTTTTCACAATTATTTTATAAAGATGGCAATGTTTAAACATGTCTAGACCTATTTAAAAATTGCAGTTAAGCACTGTTACCTTTTTAAAAAGGCAATAACATGCTTCTGCTTTAAACAAAGGCCTGTTATTTGTATAATGCTTTTTTCGACCAGAGTCTTGCGCCCCTCCCCCGGGATCACTTGAGGCCCCCCTAGGGGGGACCACCCCACAGTTTGAAGACCTCTGCATTATAGTTATGTGAAATATTCAGTATCAATATATCATTTTAAACTCTAAAACACAGGGACATTTTCCAGTTATACAGTAGTTATTTTAGGTAACTATAACTTTTGACCTCACCATGAAGTGCAAATTACCCTACATATTACAGCACTCTATGACATCATTGATAATATCACTGCAACATTTGCAATGAAATTATTGATGAGAAAATTGTGCATGGCCGGGGACCTCACAAACCCTTCCATCAGTCCCAAGGGGTCACGGTACCGCTACCCTGTCCCCTACTATCACATTTATATTTCAGTTTCCCCACTGGGAATCGAGTCCCTATGAAAAAAATAGTGGCTGCAACTTTCCACCCAGAAACATGTATCTTCACAACTACTGAACAGATGTACACCAAATTACAACAAGAGATCAAATATTCTCAAAGTTATTAGCAGAACAAAAAAATGCTTTTCCTATAGAAACTAGGTACTAAGTATAACTACCTATTGGCGAACGCTAGTAGGTAAAATACATATATATAGCATTTTTCCATAGAAAAATTATTTCTTGACTTGCTTATATCTATGCCACTGTTTGATGAATTTTCACAGAATTTTCCCAAAAAGTGCCCCGGTGATTCTTGTTGTGTATGGAAAGTTTCGGGTTATTTGCGTGATCACACAACGTCTATGTTTCAGGTACTGGAGAACTTGGAGAAATGCAGACATTTCCGGCCTGCGGGTAAATAAGACTAAATCCTGTATTTTTCCTCTATCTCCAGTGCCCCCGGAACTCCAGTCGGCTTTGCCGAATTATCAACTGCCATGGTGTCATACCACCTTTAAATACTGATGTAGCATTCTCTCGAGGACCTTAGGGTGGGCAATTTGGACAGAGCTCTTTGCTCTTTGCTCCATTAAGGGCTCTCTGCTCTTCTGGGGAGTGCTCCCCCTGTCCCATATGGGCAGGGTTTCTATCACTAAGATGATCATCCTACCTCGTCTACTCTACTACCTTGCAGCGCTCCCACTTGTTTTACCATGCGCATTCTTTAAGACACTACAGGGCATGGTGACGGACTTCATATGGGGTAAAGGCAGGCGCCATGAGGCCTCATCTACGATTCAACACCCACAGATTGGGGGTGGACTGGGTGTCCCCAACTTTGAAACATATTATGCTGCAGCCCAGCTACAGTGGCCAGCAGATTGGCTGGGTGAACATTCTTCAGGTGAAAAATCGGTCCTGCTCAGTGCCCTGGCTCTGCCACCATTGTTGACCTTGCTGTCAGACAAATCCTTCTCTCCTTTGCACGGCAATATTGTATTAACTACTGTGTAGTCTTGCTGGCTACGCTATGTCTATGGCAGGGGACCTCGCACACCATACTCCCCCATATACCCCCTGACACTTCTACCTGAAGCACAGTTCTTGCTGGTGCACCATGATATGTCCCCATGGAAGGCTGCTGGCCTTGTCATGGCTGGAGACTTTTATTCTGAGGGCACATTATTAACATTCAATGAATTATTGACCCACACGAAGATACTGGCCGGCAACTTCTTAGCATACTGCGCTATACAACACCTCCTTCATATCTCATGGGGCCTGCGAGACGTTGAACCTCCTACGTCACAGATCCTCACTCTTTTCCTTTCAATGGGCGGAGTCGGGAGAGCGGGGGTCACTACTGTACTCCGTGCTACTACTGGATGCACTTCAGGACCTAGATCATGCAAAGTCTCGCTGGAACAAGGCTTTGCCTACCCCCCTATCCTCGGCGGCATGGTCGTCTGCGCTCTCCTCTGTTAAAACTGTTTCCTGAAATTATAGACTCCGCTATACCCAATTTAACTATGTACACTGCTCCTACCTGTCTCCTCTCCATATAAAACACGTGTTCCCTGCTTCAGATCCAGCTTGCACTTGCTGCGCGCACCCCTTGGCAGATTTTTACCACAAGGTGTGGAGTTGCCCCCTGTTGGCTGTGGCTTGGCGGCATGTCACCGACTTGCATAACATATGCCTACAATGCACTTGAGCACCTCGCTCCCCCCCCCCTGGATTTTGACGCATACGCCTCCCAGTCTCCCTGGCGTAGCAGCGGTTTAACTACCATGTGGCATAGTTTATAGTTCAAAGTTGAAGTTGTATCTGTAATTCTCTTTTTATGATAAAAAGTATTTTTCTTTTTTCTTTTCCATGTACCTGAATGGCCGATTCAGTGGTGCCCCACTATGTATGTCACTTTGAAATAATAAAGAGATGTTACAAAAAAAAAAATTATGTTTCGGGTGCTTCATCAAGCGGGGACCAAGAAAAAGGGGCAGTTAAAAATGTAGCGCTTCCTATGTTAATTTCCATAGGACCTTTGAACAGAGCTATAACCCAAACCACTGGACGGAATTACACCAAATTTGGCAGAAAGCTAGCTTTCAGTATGCAAATTGTCTTTCCCTTAGTTTTTGTAAATCTATTCTGTAGTTTTGGAGCTAATAAAGGGCAAATAACTTTGCATATCTGTGGCCACAATTACTTCACGAGAAAAGACAAGCTTGTGCAGGAAAAAGCAGTTTATTCATCATACATTTTACTGCAAATATTGTTATCAAAAATGTTCTGAGTGCTGTAATTTGTTGGGTAATTAGCAGTGCATGGCCAGGGTGCAAGTTATAGTTACCTGAGGGCATGGGTTATAGCTAATCGAGATAACTTTAACTATAACAGGTGAATTGCTATGGTTTTGTACATTTAAAATGTGAGCCTATCTATACTGTCCCAGTAACCTTTGTTTTTTTTCAGTGAATTTCTATGTTTTAAAAAAAATTCTATTTCCTAACTCTAACGTCCCTGTAACCTTTGGCTTTTTCAATGTTTTTTTAACGTATAGTAATTTTGATTATTATATGTTAATCCAACCACCGCTGTGCACAGCTTTCTGCTGTGTGTGGCGGCGGTTGGCCACAGAGTCTAGCCTGCAGCCTGACTCTGAGGCCAACCCCCTACATGCACCCAACCTTACACCATGTACGGCCTTTGCCTGTGCGTAGCAGGGTTAGCCCATAAGGCCTGGCCTGCAATGAGTCCCTTCGGCTAACCCTCCTAATCCCCCAACAGTCCTATGCACACAGCCTTTTGGCCTTGCGTGGCAGGAGTTAGCCACAGCCTATCTCTCTGGGTGTGAGAATAGGTGTAAGTATCTCTGGGGGCAAGAGTGGCTGTCAGAGTTTCTGCCTGGGTGTGAGAGTGAATACATCAGTGTCTTAGTGGGTGTGTCAGTCTCTGCGCAATTCTGTGATGCATGAGGGTGTTAGTGAGACAGTGCGTGTGTGAGAGTCTGAGTGGTTTTGTGAGTAGGTGTACAAGTGTCTGAGTGGGTCTGTGAGTGGGTGTGTGAGTTTCTGAGTGGGTCTGTGAATGGGTGCGTATGGGTCTTAGTGGGAGTGTGATTGGGAGAAAGCGATTAAAAGAGAGAGGGAGAGAAAGAGATAAAGAGTTTTTTAGGCTTGATGGATGGTATACTTAGAATGATATATTTCTCCACAAATTGAAAAGAGAAATGTATTTGTCAATTTACCCCTCTGGTGCCCTTGACAAGCTGGTCTCGCCCTCGGCCACGGTTGCCATGCGCCGAGGATGATACCAGCTCGTCCTGTACCCGGCCCACAGGTGAAGTGCTGGCACTCCCTGTGTGGGCCTCCCATGGGCAGGAATGGAAAGAGAATCGCTTCCCCTTCCACCCCCGCCCCCCTCAGTGACATCCAATGACGTCAGTGAGCGATTGCATGCTGACCTCATCAGTGGAAGCCCCCATTGCACTTCAAGCTCAACTTCCAGCGCGATTCTCTTCCGATCAGGGGGTGGGGGCAGGACATAAAAAGCCTTTCCATTTCTTTCATGCCTGTCTGAGCATTTATGCAGCCCAATCGTGAAGTAATTGGGCTGCAGAAATGCCCACTAGACACTAGGGAGTTAATTTATATAAATGATGAAGGGGAGCGACCCCTTGAGCAAAAGTCGCTCACCTGCGGGCCATTCTTTTTAAGCCTTTTCGACCCCTCTGGGGGCAGATAGGCCTATTGTAATTAGGCCGATCTGCCTCGGGGGCCCCAGGGGAGCAGAAACCTCTAGACACTAGGGATCATTTTTTTTATTGTTTACACGTGGGGAGAGACCTCTTAGGCAAGAGTCGCTACCCTGGGGGTGGCAAATATATTTAGGCAATTTTTGCCCCCCTTGGGGGGCAGTTTGGCCTATTTTTGTTAGGCCAATCTGGCCCAGGCAGGGCAGAAACCACTGGATACCAGGGATGTTTATTTGTGCCAATTTCACACAAGGGGTGCTACCCCTTAGGCAAAGGTGGCTCCCCTGAAGGGGGAATTTATTTTAGGCCATTTCTGCCCCCAAGTGAGGCAGAATTGGCCTATTTAATTAGGCCGAAATGCCTCAAGGGGGGCAAAAACCACTAGGCACCAGAGTTTTTTTGTTTTTTTTACATATGGGGAGTGACTCCTTAGGCAAGGGTCGCAATTTTATTTTAGGCCATTCCTGCCCACCTTGGGGGCAGATTGGCCTATTTTTCTGAGGCCAATCTGCCCCCAAGGGGTGCAGAAACCACTAGACACAGGTTTTTTTTTGCACCAATTACACGCAAGGGGAGCTACCCCTTAGGCAAGGGTGGCTCCCCTGCGGGGGGAATTTAATTTAGGCCATTTCTGCCCCAAAGAGGGCATATTGGGCTATTTTAATTAGGCCAAAATGCCCCAAAGGGGCAGATACCACTAGGCACCAGAGATTTTTTTTTATTATTATTTTTTTACAGGTGGGGAGCGACCCCCTTTGCAAGGATGGCTTGCCTGGGGGCAAATTTATTTTAGGCAATTTCTCCCCCCCTTGGGGCAGATCGGCCTATTTCAATTAGACCGATCTCCCCCTAGGGGGTAGAAACAACTGAGGTACCAGGGATTGGTGAGTATGTGTGTTTTGCTTGGGCAAGGGTCACTCGGCATGGGGGCACATTACTGTTGGCCCTGTATTCCTTCCTTGGGGGCAGATCGGCCTATTTTTGTAAGGCCCATCTGCCCCCAAGGGAGGTGGGGGGGGCAGAAAGCCTAGCAGAGACCAGGGAACATTTTTATTTTTATTTTTTTTAACAGGAGGGTGGGGGGATGGCCATACCCCCACCCCAAATAAATGGGAACAAATTTGTTTGGCCCACCAGTGGACAGATGGGGCAATTACCCCAATCCACTCCCTTGAGGGGCAGAAAGCTACTATATGCCAGGGAATAAAAATAAATAAATTGTGGGATGTTGGCTACCAACCACTATGGGCATGGTTATGCCCCCACCTCAACTAAAGAGGGTAACAGTCTTTCAGCTCTCCCCCACACACTAACAGATCTTATCTCAATGGAAAGCAAGAGGCCATTTGATTATTTTGGGTTTTGGTTTTACATTTGGGCCATGAGAGCTTGTCTAACTCTCAAAATCGTCCCACTTGGAATGGTGAGGGTTTAACTTTTCGGACTTCGGATAGCTGCCATGTAGAAACATCTACAAGACCTAGACACATCTGAAAACTAAACATCTGGTTGAGTCCCTGGTGGTGTGCTTCACATGCACCCCACACCATTTTCCTACCCACAGTGCTTTGCAAACCTCTGACTTTGATTGAAATCACACATGTTCCCCACATTTTTATGATGAAACTTTCCTGAATCTGCAGGAATCTACACAATTCTTACGACCCAGCATTGTTGCAACTATACCAATAAAAATTCTGACACACTTGTCAGCCTAAAAACTTTTTTTTTTTAACACTCCCCTTTCGGACCCGCTTTGGTTCCCCCACAATTTCGACATTTTTTGGCTCTTCCCTGTCACAGACACTTGGTCCACCTACACAAGTGAGGTATCATTTTTATCTGGAGACTGAGGAGAACGTTGGTTGGGTGGTAGGAAATTTGTGCCGGTGTGGTGATCCCACACAGAAATGTAGGAAAAATGATTTTTTAGCTAAATTTTAGGTTTGCTGAGGATTCTGAGTAAGAAAACACTGGGGGCTCCACTCAAGTCACACCTCCCTGAACTCCCTCGGGTGTTTAGTTTTCAGAAATGTCTGGGTTTGGTAGGTTTCCCTAGATGACTGCTGAGCCCAGAACCAAAAACACCGGTGCACCTACCGCACAATTTGGTAGTTTTGTATTTGATAATTTTGATGTGTCAAGGTAGTCTTTTGGGGCATTTCCTGTCGCGGGCTCTGGGCCTACTCACACAAGTGAGGTACCATTTTTATTGGGAGATATGGGAGAATGCTGGGTAGAAGGAAGTTTGTGCCCCCCCTCAGATTCCAGAACTTTGTAGCACCAAAGTATGAGGAAAAAGTGTTTTTTCTTGCCAAATTATGAGGTTTGCTAATGATTCTGGGTAACAGAACCTGGTGAGAGCATCACAAGTTACCCCTTCCTGGGTTCCCCTAGTTGTCTAGTTTTCAGAAATGTCCAGGTTTGCTCGGTTTTCCTAGGTGTCGGATGAGCTAGAGGCCAAAATCCACAGCTAGGCACTTCCCAAAAAAACACGTCAGATTTCAATGTGAAAATGTGATGAATCCACATTTTGTTTCCTGTCGCGGGCATTAGGCCTCGAGTGAAGTACCATTTTTATCAGGAGACTTCAGGGAACACAGAATAGAAGAACAAGTGTTATTGCCCTTTATCTTTCTCTACATGTTTTCCTTCCAAATGTAAGACAGTGTGTAAAAAAGACGTCTATTTAAGAAATGCCCTGTTATTCACATGCTAGTATGGGGACCCCGGAATTCAGAGATGTGCACAAAACCACTGCTTCTCAACACCTTATCTTGTGCCCATTTTGGAAATACAAATGTTTCCTTGATACCTATTTTTCCCTCTTTCTATTTCACCAAATGAATTGCTTTATACCCGGTGTACAATGAAAACCCATTGCAAGGTGCACCTCCTTTATTGGCTCTGAGTACCTAGGGCCATATTTATACTCTGGTTGCGCCGAATTTGCGTCGTTTTTTTCGACGCAAATTCGACGCAGAACTAACGCCAACTAACGCCATATTTATACTCTGGCGTTAGACGCTTCGGGCGCCAAAGTGCCCGGAGTGTGCGTCATTTTTTAGCGTGAACCCCTTCCTTGCGTTAATGATATGCAAGGGAGGCGTTCCCGTCTTAAAAAATGACTCCCAGGCCTTTACGTGGTATTTATACTCCCGGGCAAAAGAGACGCCCGGGAGTGGGCGTGGCCAAAAACGGCGCATTTGCGCCGCTTTTTAACGCCTGGGTCAGGGATGGCGTTAAGGGACAAGTGGGCTCAAAATGAGCCCAGAGTGCCCTCCCCTGCCCCCAGGGACCCCCCCTGCCACCCTTGCCCACCCCAGGAGGACACCCAAGGACGGAGGGACCCATCCCATGGACATTAAGGTAAGTTCAGGTAAGTATTTTTTTTTTTTTTTTTTGTGGCATAGGGGGGCCTTATTTGTGCCCCCCTACATGCCACTATGCCCTATGACCATGCCCAGGGGACAGAAGTCCCCTGGGCATGGCCATTGGGCAAGGGGGCATGACTCCTATCTTTACAATGATAGGAGTCATGTTGATGGGGGATGGGCGTCGAAAAAAAATGGCGCAAGTCGGGTTACGACGATTTTTTCGACGCAACCTGACTTGCCCCATTTTAAGACGCCCATACGCCATTTTCCCCCTACGCCGGCGCTGTCTGGTGTACGTGGTTTTTGTCCACGCACACCAGGCAGCGCCGGTCTGCTAGCGCCGGCTAACGCCATTCAATAAATACGGCGCCCGCATGGCGCTTCAGAATGGCGTTAGCCGGCGCTAATTTTTTTGACGCAAAACTGCGTTAGCGCAGTTTTGCGTCAAAAAGTATAAATACGGCCCCTAGTGTTCTTGATGAACCTACAAGCCCTATGTATCCCCACAACCAGACGAGTCCAGCAGACATAATGCTATATTGCTTTAAAAAATCTGCCATAGCTGGAAAAAGTTATAGAAGAAAACGTGAATAGAAGTGGCTCTTTTTTTGGCTCAATTTCAATATTGTTTTATTTTAGCCGTAACTTTCTGTAGGAAAATCTTGCAGGATCTGCATAAATGACCCTTTTCTGAATTTAGAACTTTGACTACTTTTCAGAAATGTTTAGCTGTCTGGGATCCAGCATTGGTTTTACAACCATTTCTGTCACTAACTTGAAGGAGGCTGAAAGCACAAAAAATAGTAAAAATGTTGTATGTCCCAGTAAAATGACACAATTGTGTGGTTTTCCTGAGTCAAGTCTGCCTGTTCCTCAAAGTTGGGAAGATTGTGATTTTAGCACCACAAACCCTTTGTTGATGCCATTTTCAGGGAAAAAACACATTCTTTCTTCTGCAGTCCTTCTTTAACATTTTTCTGAAAAAAATGACGTTAGCTGTATTTTGGCTAATTTCTTCGTCTCCTCCAGGGGAACCCACAAACTCTGGGCACCTCTAGAATCCCTAGGATGTTGCACAAAAAGACACATATTTGGCATGGGTAGCTTATGTGGACCAAAAGGTATGAGGGCCTTTGTGCGAACTGCCCCAAATAGCCAAAAAAAGCCTAGCAACTGAGGGGAACAAGGCCTGGCATCGAAGGGGTTCAGAAAAGTGAAATCACCTTTTATTATAAGCCTTAAACATTTTCAGTTGAAATGAAATGAAATGAGAAACATTATCACAGACACACCTGGAGTTGAATCCTCAACTCTCAACTTAAAGGTCTGTGACCTTCACCATTAGGCCATTTGTTTGATTTCCCCCACTTGTTTCCCCTGTACGGGCTATCTGGGATCACCTGGGGGGAGCCCGAAGGCCTCCCCCTTGGTCCCACCTGATTGTTGTTTTAAAAAAAAAAAAATCCTTTACGGGCTATCAGGGACATTGACTTGAGGTTCAAGGCCTCTCCTGCAGTTCCAGCCAGCTCACACCTCCTGTGTGACTCAGCGTTGCCCCAGCAAGCAAGGATCTGCTTTTAATAGCAGCTCCTTCCTTGCTGGAGAAATGTTTTCATCTGTCTTTCCTGCCCGCATATTTGCAAGCAGGGAAGAGAGATGAAAGCTCTTCTTTCTGGGAGCGGGACTTGTTTATCAGATCCCGCTGTCAGAAAACTGAGTTATATTTGCTTTTGCTTATTGTGAGTAGTCAACCAAGCAAAAGCAAACAGCTATCTCCTGGGGGTGGGCACCCCGGGTCAAGCAGAAGCCGGCCTGGGGGGTTGGTGGTTACCTAAGGTCATCAGCAGCCCCCCTCCAAAGTGGAAATAGTCCCGGGAAGATGGCAGTCCCCAGGGCTTGACGGTCTGAAACGTACCCCCTTTACATTTTTCACTATTTTCCCCAGGGAGGTGGTGGTACCCAGGGCTGCAGGTGGGGCCGGGTGGCACCCCACTTTAAAATATTCTTGTGGCCTGAGGAGGTGGGTGGTGCCTGGGAGCCAGGTGGCCCCCAGCATTAGTCAAAATTACGGGAAGGTGGCAGTACCTGGGGCTGTGGTGGGGGGACATGGCCTCCTGCACTAGAATAAATAATGGCCTCGGGACTTGGACCACCTGGGATCATCAGAATAATGAAGCGCAGGTGCCTGAATTTCATTTTTTTTTTTTTTTTTACATTTTCACCGGATCCGCTGCAAATCTCAACAACATTTAAAAAAAAATGTTTTTTTAGCCCTGAGGGTGTCCCTCTAGGACCCCACCAGCAGTACTAATGGGTCAGGGTGTCACTAACTTGGCCCCTTTTCTTTTTTTGAAACTTTTTTGTGAGACACAGCTGAAGTCGAGTCCCAAAATGGCTGCCAATTTTTCCTGGTTGAAGTGTTGGCGGCCAATCAGAGCTTTGCATTTCCCTGAACAAGCTCATCATTATTCACTAAGTCATCGCGGCCACAGATGTATACATTTGAATTTCCTTTGTTATCTCCAAAAATACTGAACAGATTTACATCAAATAAACGAAAGCTCAATCAGTGTGCCAAACTTTTTTAACCCCCCTTTTTCTTAGCCCCACTTGACATATCACTCCAAAACTTTCTGTGCGCAACAAGAATCACCTACACACTTTTTTGGGGAAAATTTTGTGGAGATTCGTCAAACGGTGCCAAAAATATAAGCAAGTCAAAAACGCTTTTTCTATGGAAACGTGTCCTAACTATAACTTCTTACTGACAAGCATCAGTAGGTAACATATATTTATAATTTCCTACTGGTGGTTTTTTGCTCACTTTGCCGGTGATTCTTGTTGTGCATGGAAAGTTTTGGGGTGATCCATCAAGTCAGGGCAAGAAAAAGGGAGAGTCAAAAAGTGTGTTTCCCATGATAATTCCCGTAGCAGCTTTGAACATGACTGCAGCACGAACAGCTGGACGGAATTTTACCAAATGTAGCAGAAAGCTAGATTTTATTGTGCAGATTTTGCTTTTTGTTATTTGGTGTAAATCCATTCAGTAGTTGCTGAGAAATGTAAGGAAATTAACATTTATGTATCTAGCTCATGCAGGAAAATGCAGAGCTCTGATTGGCTGCCAACACTTCCTTCAGGAAGTGTTAGCAGTCATCTTGGGACTCTGCTTCAGGCAAATCCCACAATAAAAGTAAAAAAAAAAAAGTGTGTATGATAGGAATACCCTCACCCCAAGCCTTGTTCTTGTGGTCCCAGAAATTAGAGAATTTGGAGCAAAAATGAAAAAAGAAAAACAAGCTCAGTCTCCCATGCTTCTTTTCAATTAAGCTCCTGGTTTGGCCAGGTCCTGGGGGCATGAAATGCTTTTTATAAAAATGGAGGAGGCACAAAGAACCCTCCTCCAAGGGCTTATTTATGCCCCGGTGGTCCCTACGTCCTTGGGATTTAATCTAAATACCACACAGGGGAACCATCAGCACCCCGTGCCCCAGGGACCGCCACCTCCCCAGGGCTTAAAGATAACCTGGGGATCATTACCTCCCCAGGTCAAAATAGTATTACTATATGTATAAGTACAAAAATATACTAACTATAAAAAATGAATATATATATATTTTTTTTTATTGTTTAAATTACCTAGTGGTAGGTAGTTAAAGTTAGGGCCCAGTTGGTACAGAAAAAGCATTTTTTTGTTTTCCTAATAAATTTGGCACCATTTGAAGAACCTTTGCAAGATTTTCCAAGAAAATACAATGCTCACTTCAGTGTTTGTCTGGAACATTACAGGGTGATCCATCAGGAGGGGGCTGAGAAAAAGGGGATGCCTCTAAACACTTTTTCCCCATTCATTTTTCCCTAGGGATTTTGATCAGCAATAGCGTTCAAACCAGTGGACAGAATTAAATTGAATTTGGCAGATACATTGCTCTTGGTCCAGAAGGAGCTCTTTTTGTTATTTGAAGTAAATCTATTCAGTAGTTTTAGAGAAATTTAAAAAAATCCAAATTTGTATATATAGGAATGCAAAGGATTTGCGACCCCTCCTCATCTCATGTTGAGATCTGATTAGCTGCCAAAGCTTCAACAAGAAGTGTCAAATCACTGTTAGTGATTGTTTATGTGCATGAAGGGACACCTTCCCGCACATAAACAATCACATCCTTCAACACAGACATCCTTGCATGATGGTGCAAGGATGCCTGCATTGGTGAAGGCAGCTAAATTTAGCCCCAGGGCAGGGGGAAACTCAGGTGTGCACCGTAGTCCCTCAAATATGGCACATTCCTGTGTTTTTAAAGTGCTGAGGCACTGCCAATTTTGATGCAGCACAGCGCTCCGACACTTTTCTTTAAATCTGGCCCCATTGTTTCACACTTAGCTCTCATTAAGTTCAGAATTATGTTGTCATTGCTAGGAACTTGACATATCATGTGTATTGCAAGATGATGGGGGTTTTTGTATTCACAACTCATCTTCACAATTATGCTTTGTTTACTGTAATTATCGTAATCATTGCAGCTCATGCATTTTAATGTAGATTGCAGTCTTTTAAATAAACCTATTGAAAAAATCTCCTGCATCTCCTTCATTGCCTGTCTGCAACTGAGACTTATTGCTATTGAGAGAAAAGGGTAACTTCCGCTCCACCACAACTCCCCCGAGAGGTTGCAATCCAGAGTCCATGCATAAGGCTGCCGGAAATCACCTTTTACTCTTTGGGTTTTTGGTGAGGCACTGCTGGTGAGCCATGAGTGTTGAGCCGACAGTTGCAACTTGTTGTACGATTGGCTTAGTCACCTAGAAGCAAAAGTGCTGTCATTCCTAAACCAGCAGTCTCATCTAGGAACAAGCAATAGTCCAATTACAACATGGCACCACTAACAATGATGTTTTGGCACTCATTTAAGGATATCCTAAGTGTCTCTGTCCCACACACAACAGGTACTCTAAGTACCATTATACAGAGTCTTTGGGTCTTTGGGATAATCCTCCTCATCTGAATAGGGAGCACCTAATTAGGCTGTAGGTTGTTTAAGCTTGAACTCTTAACCCCTTGGCTGCTGGGCCTTTTCCCCCCCAGTGCTGAGCCCTTTTTTGGCTATTTGGGGTAGTTCGCGCTTAGGGCTTCATAACTTTTTGTCCACATAAGCTAACCACGCCAAATTTGCGTCCTTTTTTTCCAACATCCTAGGGATTCTAATGGTACCCAGAGTTTGTGGTTTCTCCTGGAGGAGACCAAGAAAATAGCCAAAATACAGTGAACATTTTGTTTTTTCCAAAATAATGGGAAAAAAGGGCTGCCGAAGAAGGCTTGTGGTTTTTTCCCTGAAAATGCCATCAACAAAGGGTTTCTGGTGCTGAAATCACTATCTTCCCACCTTTCAGGAACAGGCAGACTTGAATCAGAAAAACACATTTTTCAACACAAATTTGGCATTTTACTGGGACATACCCCATTTTTACTATATTTGGTGCTTTCAGCCTCCTTCCCGTTAGTGACAGGAATGGGTGTGAAACCAATGCTGGATCCCGGAATGCTAAACATTTCTGAAAACTAGATAAAATTCTGAATTCAGCAAGGGGTCATTTGTGTAGATCCTACAAGGTTTTCCTACAGAAAATAACAGCTGAAATAAAAAAATATTGAAATTGAGCTGAAAACAACAGCCATTTTTCTTTATGTTTTACTCTGTAACTTTTTCCTGCGATGTCAGATTTCTGAAAGCAATATACCGTTTTGTCTGCTGGACTCTTCTGGTTGCGGGGATATAAAGGGCTTGGAGGTTCATCAAGAACCCTAGGTACCCAGAGCCAATAAATGAGCTGCACCCTGCAGTTGGTTTTCATTCTATCCTGGGTATACAGCAATTCATTTGCTGAAATATGAAGAGTGAAAAAGAGGTATCAAGAAAACCTTTGCATTTCCAAAATGGGATCAAGATAAGGTTTTGAGGAGCAGTGGTTATTTGCACATCGCTGAATTCCGAGGTGCCCATACTAGCATGTGAATTGCAGGGCATTTCTCAAATAGACGTCTTTTTTACACACTCTCTTATATTTGGAAGGATAAAATGTAGAGAAAGATAAGGGGCAATAACACTTGTTTTGCTATTCTATGTTCCCCCAAGTCTCCCGATAAAAATGATACCTCACTTGTGTGGGTAGGCCTAGCGCCCGCGACAGGAAACGCCCCAAAGCGCAACGTGGACACATCCAAATTTTTGGAATAAAACAGAGGTGTTTTTTGCGAAGTGCCTACCTGTAGATTTTGGCCTCTAGCTCAGCCGGCACCTAGGGAAACCTACCAAACCTGTGCATTTCTGAAAACTAGAGACCTAGGGGAATCCAAGGAGGGGTGACTTGCGGGGCTCGGACCAGGTTCTGTTACCCAGAATCCTTTGCAAACCTCAAAAAGTGTCGAAAAAAACAAGTTTTCCTCACATTTCGGTGACAGAAAGTTCTGGAATCTGAGAGGAGCCACAAATTTCCTTCCACCCAGCGTTCCCCCAAGTCTCCCAATAAAAATGATACCCCTCTTGTGTGGGTAGGCCTAGCGCCTGCAACAGGAAACGCCCCAAAGCGCAACGTGGACACATCCACATTTTTGGAAGAAAACAGAGGTGTTTTTTGCGAAGTGCCTACCTGTAGATTTTGGCCTCTAGCTCAGCCGGCACCTAGGGAAACCTACCAAACCTGTGCATTTCTGAAAACTAGAGACCTAGGGGAATCCAAGGAGGGGTGACTTGCGGGGCTCGGACCAGGTTCTGTTACCCAGAATCCTTTGCAAACCTCAAAAAGTGTCTAAAAAAACAAGTTTTCCTCACATTTCGGTGACAGAAAGTTCTGGAATCTGAGAGGAGCCACAAATTTCCTTCCACCCGGCGTTCCCCCAAGTCTCCCGATAAAAATGATACCTCACTTGTGTGTGTAGGCCTAGCGCCTGCGACAGGAAACGCCCCAAAGCGCAACGTGGACACATCCAAATTTTTGGAAGAAAACAGAGGTGTTTTTTGCGAAGTGCCTACCTGTAGATTTTGGCCTCTAGCTCAGCCGGCACCTAGGGAAACCTACCAAACCTGTGCATTTCTGAAAACTAGAGACCTAGGGGAATCCAAGGAGGGGTGACTTGCGGGGCTCAGACCAGGTTCTGTTACCCAGAATCCTTTGCAAACCTCAAAAAGTGTCGAAAAAAACAAGTTTTCCTCACATTTCGGTGACAGAAAGTTCTGGAATCTGAGAGGAGCCACAAATTTCCTTCCACCCGGCGTTCCCCCAAGTCTCCCGATAAAAATGATACCTCACTTGTGTGGGTAGGCCTAGCGCCTGCGACAGGAAACGCCCCAAAGCGCAACGTGGACACATCCAAATTTTTGGAAGAAAACAGAGGTGTTTTTTGCGAAGTGCCTACCTGTAGATTTTGGCCTCTAGCTCAGCCGGCACCTAGGGAAACCTACCAAACCTGTGCATTTCTGAAAACTAGAGACCTAGGGGAATCCAAGGAGGGGTGACTTGCGGGGCTCGGACCAGGTTCTGTTACCCAGAATCCTTCGCAAACCTCAAAAAGTGTCGAAACAAACAAGTTTTCCTCACATTTCGGTGACAGAAAGTTCTGGAATCTGAGAGGTGCCACAAATTTCCTTCCACACGGCGTTCCCCCAAGTCTCCCGATAAAAATGATACCTCACTTGTGTGGGTAGGCCTAGCGCCTGCGACAGGAAACGCCCCAAAGCGCAACGTGGACACATCCAAATGTTTGGAAGAAAACAGAGGTGTTTTTTGCGAAGTGCCTACCTGTAGATTTTGGCCTCTAGCTCAGCCGGCACCAAGGGAAACCTACCAAACCTGTGCATTTCTGAAAACTAGAGACCTAGGGGAATCCAAGGAGGGGTGACTTGCGGGGCTCGGACCAGGTTCTGTTACCCAGAATCCTTTGCAAACCTCAAAAAGTGTCGAAAAAAACAAGTTTTCCTCACATTTCGGTGACAGAAAGTTCTGGAATCTGAGAGGAGCCACAAATTTCCTTCCACCCGGCGTTCCCCCAAGTCTCCCGATAAAAATGATACCTCACTTGTGTGGGTAGGCCTAGCGCCCGCGACAGGAAACGCCCCAAAGCGCAACGTGGACACATCCAAATTTTTGGAATAAAACAGAGGTGTTTTTTGCGAAGTGCCTACCTGTAGATTTTGGCCTCTAGCTCAGCCGGCACCTAGGGAAACCTACCAAACCTGTGCATTTCTGAAAACTAGAGACCTAGGGGAATCCAAGGAGGGGTGACTTGCGGGCCTCGGACCAGGTTCTGTTACCCAGAATCCTTTGCAAACCTCAAAAAGTGTCGAAAAAAACAAGTTTTCCTCACATTTCGGTGACAGAAAGTTCTGGAATCTGAGAGGAGCCACAAATTTCCTTCCACCCAGCGTTCCCCCAAGTCTCCCGATAAAAATGATACCCCTCTTGTGTGGGTAGGCCTAGCGCCTGCAACAGGAAACGCCCCAAAGCGCAACGTGGACACATCCACATTTTTGGAAGAAAACAGAGGGGTTTTTTGCGAAGTGCCTACCTGTAGATTTTGGCCTCTAGCTCAGCCGGCACCTAGGGAAACCTACCAAACCTGTGCATTTCTGAAAACTAGAGACCTAGGGGAATCCAAGGAGGGGTGACTTGCGGGGCTCGGACCAGGTTCTGTTACCCAGAATCCTTTGCAAACCTCAAAAAGTGTCTAAAAAAACAAGTTTTCCTCACATTTCGGTGACAGAAAGTTCTGGAATCTGAGAGGAGCCACAAATTTCCTTCCACCCGGCGTTCCCCCAAGTCTCCCGATAAAAATGATACCTCATTGTGTGTGTAGGCCTAGCGCCTGCGACAGGAAACGCCCCAAAGCGCAACGTGGACACATCCAAATTTTTGGAAGAAAACAGAGGTGTTTTTTGCGAAGTGCCTACCTGTAGATTTTGGCCTCTAGCTCAGCCGGCACCTAGGGAAACCTACCAAACCTGTGCATTTCTGAAAACTAGAGACCTAGGGGAATCCAAGGAGGGGTGACTTGCGGGGCTCGGACCAGGTTCTGTTACCCAGAATCCTTTGCAAACCTCAAAAAGTGTCAAAAAAAACAAGTTTTCCTCACATTTCGGTGACAGAAAGTTCTGGAATCTGAGAGGAGCCACAAATTTCCTTCCACCCGGCGTTCCCCCAAGTCTCCCGATAAAAATGATACCTCACTTGTGTGGGTAGGCCTAGCGCCCGCGACAGGAAACGCCCCAAAGCGCAACGTGGACACATCCACATTTTTGGAATAAAACAGAGGTGTTTTTTGCGAAGTGCCTACCTGTAGATTTTGGCCTCTAGCTCAGCCGGCACCTAGGGAAACCTACCAAACCTGTGCATTTCTGAAAACTAGAGACCTAGGGGAATCCAAGGAGGGGTGACTTGCGGGGCTCGGACCAGGTTCTGTTACCCAGAATCCTTTGCAAACCTTAAAATTTGTCTAAAAAAACACATTTTCCTCACATTTTGGTGACAGAAAGTTCTGGAATCAGAGAGGAGCCACAAATTTCCTTCCACCCAGCGTTCCCCCAAGTCTCCCGATAAAAATGATACCTCACTTGTGTGGGTAGGCCTAGCGCCTGCGACAGGAAATGCCCCAAAACGCTACGTGGACACATCCCATTTTTTGAAAGAAAACAGAGGTGTTTTTGGCAAAGTGCCTACCTGTAGATTTTGGCCTCTAGCTCAACCGGCACCTAGGGAAACCTACCAAACCTGTGCATTTCTGAAAACTAGAGACCTAGGGGAATCCAAGGAGGGGTGACTTGCGGGCCTCGGACCAGGTTCTGTTACCCAGAATCCTTTGCAAACCTCAAAAAGTGTCGAAAAAAACAAGTTTTCCTCACATTTCGGTGACAGAAAGTTCTGGAATCTGAGAGGAGCCACAAATTTCTTTCCACCCGGCGTTCCCCCAAGTCTCCCGATAAAAATGATACCTCACTTGTGTGGGTAGGCCTAGCGCCTGCGACAGGAAACGCCCCAAAGCGCAACGTGGACACATCCAAATTTTTGGAAGAAAACAGAGGTGTTTTTTGCGAAGTGCCTACCTGTAGATTTTGGCCTCTAGCTCAGCCGGCACCTAGGGAAACCTACCAAACCTGTGCATTTCTGAAAACTAGAGACCTAGGGGAATCCAAGGAGGGGTGACTTGCGGGGCTCGGACCAGGTTCTGTTACCCAGAATCCTTTGCAAACCTCAAAAAGTGTCGAAAAAAACAAGTTTTCCTCACATTTCGGTGACAGAAAGTTCTGGAATCTGAGAGGAGCCACAAATTTCCTTCCACCCGGCGTTCCCCCAAGTCTCCCGATAAAAATGATACCTCACTTGTGTGGGTAGGCCTAGCGCCTGCGACAGGAAACGCCCCAAAGCGCAACGTGGACACATCCAAATTTTTGGAAGAAAACAGAGGTGTTTTTTGCGAAGTGCCTACCTGTAGATTTTGGCCTCTAGCTCAGCCGGCACCTAGGGAAACCTACCAAACCTGTGCATTTCTGAAAACTAGAGACCTAGGGGAATCCAAGGAGGGGTGACTTGCGGGGCTCGGACCAGGTTCTGTTACCCAGAATCCTTTGCAAACCTCAAAAAGTGTCGAAAAAAACAAGTTTTCCTCACATTTCGGTGACAGAAAGTTCTGGAATCTGAGAGGAGCCACAAATTTCCTTCCACCCGGCGTTCCCCCAAGTTTCCCGATAAAAATGATACCTCACTTGTGTGGGTAGGCCTAGCGCCCGCGACAGGAAACGCCCCAAAGCGCAACGTGGACACATCCAAATTTTTGGAATAAAACAGAGGTGTTTTTTGCGAAGTGCCTACCTGTAGATTTTGGCCTCTAGCTCAGCCGGCACCTAGGGAAACCTACCAAACCTGTGCATTTCTGAAAACTAGAGACCTAGGGGAATCCAAGGAGGGTGACTTGCGGGGCTCGGACCAGGTTCTGTTACCCAGAATCCTTTGCAAACCTCAAAAAGTGTCGAAAAAAACAAGTTTTCCTCACATTTCGGTGACAGAAAGTTCTGGAATCTGAGAGGAGCCACAAATTTCCTTCCACCCAGCGTTCCCCCAAGTCTCCCGACAAAAATGATACCCCTCTTGTGTGGGTAGGCCTAGCGCCTGCAACAGGAAACGCCCCAAAGCGCAACGTGGACACATCCACATTTTTGGAAGAAAACAGAGGGGTTTTTTGCGAAGTGCCTACCTGTAGATTTTGGCCTCTAGCTCAGCCGGCACCTAGGGAAACCTACCAAACCTGTGCATTTCTGAAAACTAGAGACCTAGGGGAATCCAAGGAGGGGTGACTTGCGGGGCTCGGACCAGGTTCTGTTACCCAGAATCCTTTGCAAACCTCAAAAAGTGTCTAAAAAAACAAGTTTTCCTCACATTTCGGTGACAGAAAGTTCTGGAATCTGAGAGGAGCCACAAATTTCCTTCCACCCGGCGTTCCCCCAAGTCTCCCGATAAAAATGATACCTCACTTGTGTGTGTAGGCCTAGCGCCTGCGACAGGAAACGCCCCAAAGCGCAACGTGGACACATCCAAATTTTTGGAAGAAAACAGAGGTGTTTTTTGCGAAGTGCCTACCTGTAGATTTTGGCCTCTAGCTCAGCCGGCACCTAGGGAAACCTACCAAACCTGTGCATTTCTGAAAACTAGAGACCTAGGGGAATCCAAGGAGGGGTGACTTGCGGGGCTCGGACCAGGTTCTGTTACCCAGAATCCTTTGCAAACCTCAAAAAGTGTCGAAAAAAACAAGTTTTCCTCACATTTCGGTGACAGAAAGTTCTGGAATCTGAGAGGAGCCACAAATTTCCTTCCACCCGGCGTTCCCCCAAGTCTCCCGATAAAAATGATACCTCACTTGTGTGGGTAGGCCTAGCGCCTGCGACAGGAAACGCCCCAAAGCGCAACGTGGACACATCCAAATTTTTGGAAGAAAACAGAGGTGTTTTTTGCGAAGTGCCTACCTGTAGATTTTGGCCTCTAGCTCAGCCGGCACCTAGGGAAACCTACCAAACCTGTGCATTTCTGAAAACTAGAGACCTAGGGGAATCCAAGGAGGGGTGACTTGCGGGGCTCGGACCAGGTTCTGTTACCCAGAATCCTTTGCAAACCTCAAAAAGTGTCGAAAAAAACAAGTTTTCCTCACATTTCGGTGACAGAAAGTTCTGGAATCTGAGAGGAGCCACAAATTTCCTTCCACCCGGCGTTCCCCCAAGTCTCCCGATAAAAATGATACCTCACTTGTGTGGGTAGGCCTAGCGCCCGCGACAGGAAACGCCCCAAAGCGCAACGTGGACACATCCAAATTTTTGGAATAAAACAGAGGTGTTTTTTGCGAAGTGCCTACCTGTAGATTTTGGCCTCTAGCTCAGCCGGCACCTAGGGAAACCTACCAAACCTGTGCATTTCTGAAAACTAGAGACCTAGGGGAATCCAAGGAGGGGTGACTTGCGGGGCTCGGACCAGGTTCTGTTACCCAGAATCCTTTGCAAACCTCAAAATTTGTCTAAAAAAACACATTTTCCTCACATTTTGGTGACAGAAAGTTCTGGAATCAGAGAGGAGCCACAAATTTCCTTCCACCCAGCGTTCCCCCAAGTCTCCCGATAAAAATGATACCTCACTTGTGTGGGTAGGCCTAGCGCCTGCGACAGGAAATGCCCCAAAACGCTACGTGGACACATCCCATTTTTTGAAAGAAAACAGAGGTGTTTTTGGCAAAGTGCCTACCTGTAGATTTTGGCCTCTAGCTCAACCGGCACCTAGGGAAACCTACCAAACCTGTGCATTTCTGAAAACTAGAGACCTAGGGGAATCCAAGGAGGGGTGACTTGCGGGCCTCGGACCAGGTTCTGTTACCCAGAATCCTTTGCAAACCTCAAAAAGTGTCGAAAAAAACAAGTTTTCCTCACATTTCGGTGACAGAAAGTTCTGGAATCTGAGAGGAGCCACAAATTTCCTTCCACCCGGCGTTCCCCCAAGTCTCCCGATAAAAATGATACCTCACTTGTGTGGGTAGGCCTAGCGCCCGCGACAGGAAATGCCCCAAAACACAACGTGGACACATCACTTTTTTTCATAAAAAACAGTGCCTACCTGTGGATTTTGGCCTCTAGCTCAGCCGGCACCTGGGGAAACCTAGCAAAGCAGCACATTTTTTAAAACTAGAAACCCAGGGGAATCCAAGATGAGGTGACTTGTGGGACTCGGACCAGGTTCTGTTACCCAGAATCCTTTGCAAACCTCAAAATGTGGCTAAAATAACACGTTTTCCTCACATTTCGGTGACAGAAAGTTCTGGAATCTGAGAGGAGCCACAAATTTCCTTCCACCCAGCATTCCCCCAAGTCTCCCGATAAATATGATACCTCACTTGTGTGGTTAGGCCTGGTGCCTGCGACAGGAATAGATCACACAACAGTCAATGTTGGTCCTTACGTGAGGCAGCTGTTGACCCTGGGGTGATCCATTCCTGACACAGGCACTAGGTGTAGGCACTCAAGTGGGGTAGTGTTTTTATCAGGACAGGTGAGGAGTCACTGGGTGGTAGGAATGTTGTGGATCCCAGCATATTCCTGTAGTTTGTGTGACAGAAATGCGAGAAAAATTGAGTTTTTTTTCAACATTTCAGCTTTGCAGGTTATTCTGGGTAAGAAAACTTTGGGGAATCCACACAAGTCACACCTCTGTGGACTCCCCCGAATGTCTAGTTTCCAGAAATGTTTGGGTTTAGTGTGTTTCTCTATATGGCCGCCGAATCCAGGACCAAAAACACAGGTGCCTGCCTTACAAAACCAGTTTGTTTTGCCATAGACAATTTTGATGTCTCCACAATATGATTTGGGTGGTGGAATTTGGGGCTGAACTAATTTGGGGAGCTCCCAAGAGAGCACTCTCTCTCTGCTTGCCGCCGCATTCACCTGCTCTCTGGGTTGGCCTAACCCACTATTACCCAGTTGCACAAACAGCTTGCGAAGGGACAGCAGGACTGTCCTCATCACCTCCCTCATAATGTACTGGAAGAGGAGTTATCGAATGGGACTCCTCTGACTGAAAAATCACTCCCAGAGTCTGCGCCATTGTCCTATCCCTCAGATGCTGTCTCAGTATCTGATCCTATGTCAGAGCGGTCCTCTATAACCCGAGTGCAGGCAGCAGTCATCCATCAAGATGCATCTCTGCTATTGGCTAAACTGTTGCTCTAAAACACTAGCCTACGTAGACAGTCACAAAATCGATGGTGTGTGTGAGATACGTGCAACAGTAGAGGCCAACTTACCTGCGCTTCTTCCCTCAATCAGCACGTACTTTCAAGACACTCAAAAAACACCTTCTCACATACCATTCGTCACAGTCTTTAGCACCTCCTGCGCCCAGTCCAACAATCATTATTGGTGCTCCCACTCCCTCCTCCTCGGATTCCCTCATTACCACCCAGCAAAAGTGCCCTTCATCTCTCCATAGACTTTACTAATGTACTCAGCTATTTACATAAAATACAGATTTGCTCTTTGCAGTAGGCATATAAACCTTCTGTGCTTCTTTATGGCACTAAAACTGCCACTAGACAAGTCGGACCCTTTTCCCCCCAGGGAAACCACACACATAATGACAAAAAGTGATATATATATGACAGCCAACCACCTGAAACTCAACTCAAGCAAAACCGAAATAATCCTCTTTGGCCCACACAAAAACACCTGGGACCCCTCATGGTGGCCCACCACGCTAGGCCCTGCACCCACCCCCGCCAACCACGCACGCAACCTCAGCATCATCCTAGACTCCTCCCTCTCGATGACCCAACAAATCAACGCTCTTACCTCCTCATGCTTCAACACACTCCGTATACTGAAAAACATTCAAATGGATCCCCACAGAGACCAGAAAAACTGTCACTCATGCACTCATCAGCAGCAGGCTTGATTACGGAAACGCCCTCTACGCCGGCACCACTCTAAAACTCAAGCGCAAACTACACGCATCCAGAACTCAGCAGCACGACTCATCCTCGACCTCCGCAGACACGAACACATCTCTCCACACCTCAAATCCCTCCACTGGCTCCCCATTGACAAAAGGATCACCGTCAAGATCCTCATCCTCGCACACAAATCACTCCACAACACAGGCCCTGCCTACCTCAACGAGAGTCACCTTCCACACCCCCACACGAAACGTCCGCTCAGCTGACCTCTCTCTCGCCTCTGTCCCCCGCATCAAACACACCACCACCGGGGGCAGATCCTTCTCCTACCTTGCACCCAAAACCTGGAACGCCCTCACAACCCACCTTCGCAAGACCCAAAACCTACTTCTTTTCAGGAAGGGCCTCAAAATCTGGCTTTTCGAACAGTGAACCTCCCAGCCCCTTTCCCTCCCCCGTAACCCCCCCCCCCAGCGCCTTGAGACCCTCACAGGTGAGTAGCGCGCTTTATAAATCTCTTTGATATAGATGTACCTCTATATATATATATATATCTATCTACATAGATATATCTATAGATATATCCATGCACCTAGATCTATCTATCTACATAGATATATATAGATCTATATATACATCTATTTTTTTTTTGTTGTTGTATGGTTTCCTTGGGGGCCAAAATGGCCCCCAGGGAAACCCTACAACATCTAAAAAAAAAATATTGCCCCCACAGGGGGTCACCCTGCCCACGGGCGACCCCCTGTCATTTCATTTTTTTTTTTTTTTGTGAAAAAAAAAAAAAAACCCTGGGGGGGGGGGGCGCAATCGCGCCCCCCAGGGGGCACCTACCGTTTTTTCTTTTTTATTATTATGCCGGGGGGGAGGGGGGGGCGGCCCGTTTTCCGGGGGGGCGCCCCCCCAAAGTGAAATCCCTGGTGTCTAGTGGTGCTTCCTGGCCCCTGATCGCAGCTGTGCTGCGATCGGGGGCCAGGAAACAATTTCAGAAGGCCTCGTAAGAAAGGGGAGACTCTCCCCTTTCTTACGAGGCCTTTTCAAAGTTTTCCTGGCCCCCCGATCGCAGCTGTGCTGCGATCGGGGAGCCAGGAAACCTGAAAGTGTTTCCTGGCCCCCGATCGCAGCACAGCTGCGACCGGGGGCCAGGAAACACTTTCAGGAAGGCCTCGTAAGAAAGGGGAGACTCTCCCCTTTCTTACGAGGCCTTCCCGAACGTGGAAAAGGCCGTTTTCCCCATCAAAGCAGGAAGCGGCCGCAAGGCTGCTTCCTGCTTTGATGGGGAAAACACCTTTGAAACGTCAGCACGCCTCGCGGCGCGCTGACGTCACAAAGGGGCGGGTGGGGGGATGGGGGGAGATTAAAAAAAAATAATAATCCTCGGGTGCGACGCACCCGAGGATTTATTAATACCCTTCCTGGTGTCGGCCACTGGTCGTGACCCGCACCAGGGAGGGTGTGTGGGCGTCGGCCAGTGGCCGACGCCCGCACCTAAGAGGTTAAAAGGACTTCTCCCCATTTGGTGTTCCATCTCTGTTCCCATTACTCAATATGACTAACGCAATAGACATTTCAGAAAATGTCAGACAGTCATTACCACAGCATCTAATACCCCATGGTTTAACAGAAGAGGGCAGGGATGTCACATTCATAGTAGAATCAAATGAAGTTTACCAAACAGAAATATTCTATTCCTGGGTCACCTTTCCTGAGGAAGATGAGACAACATATACTTTTCACACATACAAAATGGCAAATATAAGGCAGTGGTACCAAGCATATCAATATCTAGAGATAAACCTTTCCAACCAAAACATAAAAATTGGTTCAATGGTGCCATAAAACATGCAACAAAACCAGTGAAATTAGGTCTGGTATAAGAAATGATGGACCAACGTGGCCCATATTTGCCACATACATACCACATCCTGGCATAGAGGCACTGCAAACAGCTGATGTATGCACACATTACAATGAGCTAGTACAACTTTCCAGAAGATTAGTACAATTCACTATGTCGACCTTGAACACTGCCCAAGCATGGGCTGCACCAGTTGGTCACCAATTGACTGTTACTGGGATTAACCCACAAACTATACATTATATCATGGGCAAAGCATCCACAGAACATGAAAAGTTTCAGTTCTGGATAGCACAAAAAACCTAGCTAGCTGGAAGCAGTGTTTCCCCATATGGGAGCCCAAGATAAACATTGAATTTTCACAATGTGTGGGTCCCTCAGTCGACGATGCACCACATGGGTTACAATCTTCGCTACAATTTACACTACTACACGATACACCAACACTTGCCAATTAACCAGAAGTGTTAAAACAAATTGAAAATGAACACAGGGCTGCTCCAGCCCTAGATTTGGGAATGAAACTGATCCATAAATTCAACACAGTCTCCTCAATAATACTCAGTAACAATAAAGGGGAAGCAATAGTGTTGGCTATACACCTATGGCTCCGGGAGATTCCACAGCTGGAATAGGAGAGTCAACTACTGACAATTATTTCCAGCACTTATACTAGTACAGGACGGAGTCATTTGGGAGTCAAGACAAAAAGGCCTGAAGTTAAGAGTACCACCCATAAGGACGGTATTAAACAATCACAAGAGGGATCTATAAAATGTTGTGTAAACAAAAACAAAATAAAGACAGATGAAATCAGAGAGCAAACTGTCCATGAGCTCAGAAAGGAGATATAATCTCAGAACTAGAGAAACTTTAAAAGCTCCTGACAGATATACTGATTCAAGTCCCTATCGTTCCTTTTAGGACACAATGGATAGATGTAGTGTGAGAGTGGGCTGGTCGGAGCAATGTCCGACTACATAAAACAGACGAAAGACTTGCAGCAGTCTTCAAACAAGAAAGAATAAAAAGCTCCACAACAAAGCCACAATTTAAAAAGAAGAAGGTGGCAGCATTTTCAATTAAACATGCCAGCAAACTTGACAATATTGCTGAAGAATGAGACATGGGCAGTGACCCTGCTGGACTGTGCAGAAGAAGTCAGAATATCTCGAGAAAGTCTGAAAAATCATCAGGATGCTACAGCAACTAACTACTTTCTTGCAGTTGAGACTGCCAACGGGTGTGTTTTCCCACCCGACAGAGTGTATGATTTCAATATCCAGATTGAAGGAGACATAGAGCGCACCTTTAGTGTAATTATTTGGGATGAACCTAGTTGTGATATCCTGTTGGCAGAAAGAAGTTGGCCACCCAAACACATCCTTAAGCTCCTACATGGGGAAGATGTCATTTTGCCTTCTTTCTCAGATATTGTTCCGGAAGCGGTAAAAGAAGCCTACTCTGTTGACTGGGCTTTGGCACAGGTACATGGGCTAACCCAAAACCACATTGGCTGGGATAGAGATTCCCCCTACCATGTAATACTCATCAGGTCTGCACCTTGCCTATGCCCCAAAATCCTGTTAAACATGACGCTAAAGCTCCAGTGAGGGAGATCCTCATTCAGCTCGAGTACCAGGGACTAAAACAGCCCTGTGTCTCTGCAATGAATAACCCATTAGTCCCCATTGCAAAACCAGACCATTCATATAGAATAGTCTTAGATTACAGACATCTAAACAATTACACACGCACATATGCTATAGAAAATTCACACAGCACCGCATTTATTTACAACATAGGGGCATATTTGTGAGCCCCCAGCACCACTGGAGCGTCACTTAATGTGACGCTCCAGAGGCGCTAACTTCTGCTCCATATTTACAAGGAGGTATAACGCCACTTTTTGTGGTGTTATACCTCCTTGTAAATATGAGCCCCTCTGACACAGTTAGCAGCGTTAGAGGGGCATTCAATGGGTGTTGCTGTGGGTGTGACACAGCAACACCCATTGAATTTTAACGCTGTCTCAGATTTACAAGGTTTCGTAAACCTGACGTAGCGCCAAAATCTAACACGACCCTTAGCACTGGCGTTAGTGTTAGCGCGTCTGACCTTGATAAGTAAATTTACAAGGGGACGCAAACAGGTCGATTAACCTTTTGATGCTCTTACCATAACTCCAGTACATGCAAATCAATAATCGATAACCAATGCATAATATCAATAATCAACAACCATCAATAACAGTAATAATCAATAGAGTCAGTAATTGTCATGCACCGTGACCTTTCAGTCATGAATAACCACACTTTTTAATAAAAGTTAGAATATTTATTTCCCTATATTAACAATGCTAGGGTCATGTAGATTAATCTCAAAATCAAATGAAACACATACGAAAACAAGAGAGGCTGTCCAAAGCGGCAGAAGAAACGTAATCTAATCAAGGCTTTAAATATAACACAATCTAAGGATATGGTGCAAATCAATAACAAAGTCATCTGATCCAATGTAATTGCAGACATTCAAGTTCAGCAAAGGAAGTTAATCGAGCATTATTCGCTATTAGCACAATTTCATTAAAGTGGATCCTTAACTAAAATCAGATAAGCATCAGCATGTTGGGCTTCATGCAAAATAAATTAGTAACACAAATTTGGAAACAACATCTAACTATGGCAGTATCAAAACAGTGCAGTTGGTACCTAAAAAGAAAAAGCAAATATATATAATAATCAACAGTCTAATTCATAATACCTATCCTCAGTGTGGATCAGCAAGTCAGTCTTCGTCCTCAGGACATCAGTTGATCAGCAAGGCATTAGTATTCAGCATCAAAGTTCAGAAAATGCAAGGTCTTCTCTCAGTGCAGTGTTGTTAAATCAAAACCAGTAAAAATATTTCCCAAATCCCTATTGGTCAATTAATCGAATGTTCACACTTTGGCCAATAAAACTAAAACTACAGATCTATAAATTCTACTATTACTCCGTTCACATGTCATTGATTGGTTGTCCTGCAATGTTCTCATCATCTGGCTCATCAGGTAACAATATTGTTGCAGCTTCTACTCCAGGCAGTATCTCCATTGTTCTCCTCCTGAGAAAGTCAGTCTCACACACATTACAAAAAAATTTTACATTAGAAAGAACAGCATCTTTTAGCAGTCGGTTTTCATGAGAAACTTTCAGTTATGAGCACATTTAAACAATGCAAGTGGAAAATCACAGTTTAACTCTCTAGGACAGCTATTCATTTAACGTTAAGAAATACAGCTTTGACATGAGGCCTAGTAAGTAAGCCAAGACCTTCGCTAAGTTAAGGCCTAGAATTAATAAAGCTAGGACATAATGCATAACCTATAATATGACATATTACTACATTAGTCAAACATATTTTCAACTTTTCACAGTTTTAGACTATTAATAAGTACACTTCATGAAGATTGGCGGCCACTCATCGTAATCACATTTTCAAAAGTGTGCATACATTTGATACGTTATTATTTTCTACACAAACCCATTATTCAGAACACAGGAACACTCATTAATAATGTTTATTAACACACCTGCGCTAGCAATCCGTCCTCTGATAACTAAATGTGTCATCACAGTAACTACCACCCACATATTTTGCAACAGCTAAAATTCTGTGAATTCAATCCCTTCATACTGTTGATCCATTTTTGATTTCCCTATACAATTTTTCCCTTTTCTTTTCTTCCCTTCTCTGATTATTCTTTGACCTTTTTGATTTAATTATTTTGCATAATTTACACAATCCACATATTCCAATTAGACAAACCACAACAATTAATATGCCCTGCAAGATTTTCAATAAAATCCCATTCCAAATGTTGCTGAGCCAATTTCCCACTGAAGCAAAACCTTTGCCAATCTTTTTCCAAACACCTGGTTCTTTCAATTCTTTCAAATCAGCATTTTCATTAGTCAGATTAGTAATTAAGTCTATAATTTCTCTACTATTATCAGGAATATATGAACAACAATGCCTAGAATTAATCATTCTACAGAGTCTACCATCCTTCGCTAAAAGAATGTGTAAAGCAAGACGATTCTGAAGAGTCATAGCTCTATCAGCAGCTAACTCGTTGTCCATAATAGTATCGCATTCAGAATGACTCCCACTGAAGGAATCACTGCTCCAAATATATTTCCCATTATACCAGAGGGCAAATCCCTCCTCTGTCTCATATGATGTAATTCAGTCACTTTCGGAAACTTCTTCAAATCATCCATTTGATAAATCTTTGGGAAAACTAACCTCAAATAACATGTTCCCTACCATCCCCTTGGAAGACGATAATAAACATTAAGACCACAGATATCATAAATTCTGGGAATTGACGGGTCCTGTCCATTCAACATAAATGTCGATTTACTCTGAAACAAAAACATATGCTTACATTCTCTCGTTCCCACAAATAGAGTGTCAGTGCATGATTTAGGCCTGTATATACAAGGTTTCCCTACGTGTTGCACATCTAAAGCTAATTTCCCTTGCATTTTAATTGCACTATAATCATTCCTGTAAGTACTTTTCTCAAAGCCTTTTTCTAACTTCTCAATGCCTTTCTCCTGTCATTTGTGTGATCTAAAAAGCTTTTCTATAAAGGTCTAAGCAAGATGTCAGATTATTCCTGTGTGCATAAGCTGTGCCAAAAGTCAAAGTAGGTTCAAAGAAACCTCTAACTATTACTATGTCATAATCCCTAGCTACTCTACTCCAATACCTAATTATAGAGACAAATGAAAACACCAAATCATAATTTGAGTAAAAGTACTGAATGTACTCCTGGTTATAAAATCTTCTTAGTAGCAGACTACAACTTATTCCATATATTAGTGGCAAGCTATGATATGTAACTCATTCCTCAACTGATGAAGGAATCTGTGTAAACAAATAACAATTCCTTGCATCCATCGTCTCAACGTACTCACTCAATAAGTGATAAAATACGTTAGAAGACATTAGAAGAAAGTTTTCCCTGCTCATTAGTATCCCTGTGCAAATACTTCTCATCTAACCTAAACTTCTCTATTGCGGTTAGTGCAGTAGTTGTCTCAAAAGCAGAAGTATGGTTGTCTTCACTCTTATCAAGAACAGACATACCCAAAAGTAACACCACAAACAATATCCCACACATAATCACCAAACCAATACTCATATATTTACAGCACCTAGTATTTCTACTCTGCTGGCTAATATTACTCATGACCTTAAAGAATCAGAAGGTAGAAATACATTTTGAAAAACGGCATCAAAAATCAAAAATAGACAACTCTTCTTTCAGCAGTCATTTACAGCTCTCAGTCTCACTTCCAGGATCCATAGTCAAAATCAGTAAGCAGCTTGTCAAAATCAGGTTTCAAAAGTCAAATCAGGTTATTAATGTCTCTTCCGGTTACTTTCAACAGTCTCTTTTCTCAAAAATGTTCTCTCAGATTGTTTCAACAGTTCAGTTCATCAGCTTCCTTCAAGTGCTAAAATACTGACTCGGATTGTCTCTATCGAAACAAAAAGACAAAAATGATTTCTGCCATTCAATTGTAGTTGCAGAAGCCCATTCAGGACCTGCGTATCTTCGACTTGCTATTTTCTTTCTTTCCTACATTCGATCACCATTCAATTCTCCTTCACTTAGATCTTCTTTCCTTGTTATATTGAGTTCTTCTTCGATTGTTGCCTTAACAACCACTTCCTTTTCTCTTTCTACTCGCGACTCCTGCCACTTATCTCCTTTCAGTGTGCCTTTTGTCAGTTTTCTCTTCAGAGTCAAACTTCAACCTTCTTGTTCTGCAGTGTTTTCTCTTGACGGACCCTCAATCAGTTCAGAAGGAGTCAGATCACAATGACTTTGATCCACCTCAACTCCTTTGCCCTCTGGGTCTGGCAATTTTTCTGTTTGGCCCTTAAGATCGTCTGCTTCTGGGAAAGCCTCCTCTGACTAGGCCCTCCTGCTGCCTCAATTGAGATAGGCTTTCCATCACCCTCCTGGAGGTCTTCTCCTTCGTCTCTCACAGGAGTGACTGAACTGTCCTCAATAGGCTCAGATCCAGTCTGAGTTCCTCTTTGTTCTCTTTCCAGCACTGAAACTTGTTTCACTGTTGTTGGTACTCTCAACATCTCTTCTTCCTCATGATCCAGTGGATATGCCACTTTCTTCATGTGACTTGGATGAATCCAGTTTGGAATTCCAGCACACTTCACAGCTGTGGTAGTTGTCAAAACTGCCTGCAAAAGTCCCGTCCAACGAGGCTTCAGACATGTTTTCCTCTCGTGTTTCCGGACCACAACTCAGTCTGCAGCTCTCAGATTGTGCCCTGGGTCATGGATCGGTGGCAGTGTTGTGGCTTCCACATGCTGAGAGAAAGAGCGAACCACATCAGCCAGACTTTTGCAGTAGTCCAACACCATGTCATCTGTAATGTTGACAAGTGCATTCGTTGGCACTGCTGGCAGCCTCATGGCTCGGCCCATATGGATCTCATGAGGCGACAATCTTGTCTTCCTGTCGGGTGTGTTTCTCATTGACATCAAAACTAAAGGCAATGCATCAGGCCATTTCAAATTCGTGGACGCATACATCTTTGGTACTCTTGATTTCAAGGTACCATTCATCTATTCCACTAGTCCTGATGCTTTAGGGCGGTAACTACAATGCAACTTCTACTCAATGTTCAATACTGCACAAATTTATTTACTTCATTGTTGAAGTGACTTCCCTTATCTGATTCTAAAGAGATCGGAAACCCAAAATGCAGTATCAGTTCCCTAAGCAGTAGTTTCGCGACTGTGAGACTATAATTTCTTCTTGTAGGGTATGCTTCAATCCAGTGACTAAAAATGCAATCACCAACACATATCTCAAACCTCCACACACAGGCATCTCAATAAAATCCATCTGCATTCTGCTGAATGTACCTCCTGCTCTTCCAATGTGGCTCAATTTAACCATTGTCTCTTTCCCCGCGTTCAACTGTTGGCAAATGACACAACAATGGCAAACTGCTTCAGCAACCTGTCTAAACCTTGGGTTAAATTATTCATGGTTGAACAATCAAATCATTGCATCCCTCCTAATATGTGCTTGACCATGATAGTACCTCACCATTGGAGACAGCAGACTATTTTGCAAAACCAATTGACCCTCTTCTGAAACCCACAATTCATCTTGCCTTTGCACACATTTCATTTTGCTCCATGAACTTTTTTCCTCCCTATCAGAATTATTTTGCAACATTTTCAACTCTTCCAAGGTGTCAATTACTTTCAAAGCAAAACTTGGAGAGGTTTCGTCTTCTTCAGATAACAGTTCCCACTTGTCTTTGAATGATATACAGTTCAATGCGCAAAACCTTGAGACTTGACCCGCATATCCATTTCCCAATAATACAAAGTCCTGCAAGTTCAGATGTGCACTGCATTTCACCACAGCAATCTTCTCAGGCATTTGAATAGCATGTAACAGTTCTTTAATCACCTCACCATTTCTCACTGGTGAACCAGAACAGGTCATGAAACCTCTCTGTGACCACAACTGGCCAAAATCATGGACTAGTCCAAATCCATTCTGGCTGTCCGTATAGATTGTAACTTTCAGCTGAGCAGAAACTTGGCACGCTCTAGTAAGGGCTATCAGTTCCGCTACTTGGGCAGAATACACTCCTTGAAGCCAAGAAGCTTTCAAAATACCAGTCATTGTGCACACGGCATATCCTGTTCTCAATGTCCCTGCATTGTCTCGTAGACAAGAATCATCAACAAAGATAATTTGGTCATTGTCTTCCAATCGGGTATCTCTTATGTCAGGTCTCGGTTTGTGCACAAGTCAATTACTTCAAGACAATCATGTTCAACATCTTTCACTTGTTCAATTTCAAAATTTTCATTTGGGAGTAAGGTTGCCGGGTACGGCAATGTACATCTTTTCAGTGACACATTTGGTGATCTCAGAATACTTGTTTCATATCTGTCAACCTTGCACAAGTCAAATATTGGGTTTTCTTCCTTGTAAGTAGAATCTCAATTGAGTGAGGGACCATTACAGTCAGGGGATGTCCCATCACAATGCCTTCACACTGTGCCAGGCTTTGACCAATTGCTGCAACTGCGAGCAAACAACTTTGTAAGGCTGCTGCAACTCGGTCCAAAGTAGCTGAAAAATATGCTACTGGGCTGTTCACACCTCCATGGACCTGTGTCAAGACTGACAAAGTACATGCATCACGTTCATGACAAAACAATGTGAAAGATTTTGTGTAATCAGACATACCCAACCCTAGAGTCTTGCACAGACTCTCTCTCAATTCAGTGAACGCTTTCATTCCAGCCTGGTCTAACACTATAGGATCAGTGACTTCCTTATGAATAAGCTTCTGCAATGGTCTCAAAATGACTGAAAAATTTGGAATCCATTGGGGACAGTAGCCTACCATCCCTAAGAAAATCCTGCCATCTCTCTGTGTGGTTGGGGGATTTATCTGCAATATGGCTGTAATCCTTTATCTGGATATCCTTCTTGATCCCTTCTCAATCTGGTGACCTAAGTATTTCACTACTTTCTAACCATATTGCAATTTAAGCGGAGACACTTTGTGATCATTCTTTCACAAATGGTTCAATATGGCAATCATATTATACTTGCACTCGTCCCGTGTTTTGGATGCAATCAGCAAGTTATCAATGTACTGCACCAAGGTCGATTGGAAAGGCAATTCCAAAGACACCAAATTCTTTTTCAAGATCTGATTAAACATGGAAGGTGACTCTAAAAACTCTTGAGCAATTCTGCACCAGCAATAAACTCGATCTAGAAATTTGAAACAAAATAGAAATTTACTATCCTCATGAAGAGGCACAGAAAAGAAGGCGTGTGACAAATCAATGACCGTGAACTACTCAGCATCACATGGAATCGTAAACTTTATCGCAGCTGGATTTAGCACCACAGGACAAAATTTGACCACAGTCTCATTTAATTCCTCAAATCCTGAACAATTCAAACTTTACTACAGGGCTTTTACAAACACATAATTGGTGAATTACATGGACTGCTCAATACTTCCTTCAAAAGCCCTTGCTTTACAAAGTCTGCAATTATCTGGGCAACCTTCGTAAGGACATCTTGCAGCATATGGTACTGCGGAAGTTGAAGAAAAACTGCATTTGACTTCACAGTAACTTCAACTGGCTCAACTCCCTTTATCAGACCTACTTCTTTTCCTGTTAAATCCCACACTTTCTCCTTAACAATTCCCTGCAAATCAGGTTGAAGCTTTTCACAGTGAACATTGGGCAAAACTCAATCAGAGGGTACTCCTCATTTATAGTTTCACCTTCTATTTCTGGGGCTTGGTCATCTTCATCATCACTATACATCTGAATCTCAATTTCATTATTTGAACAAGTATTTGAACATTTCGTTTAACACAGCATGTCTCTTCCCAGTAGGGAAGTATAATCTCAATAGAGTGAGGGACCATTACAGTCAGGGGATGTCCCATCACAATGCCTTCACACTGTGTAAGGCTTTGACCAACTGCTGCACCTGTGTGCAAACAACCTGGTAAGGCTGCTGCACCTGGGTCCAAAGTAGTTGATGTTCACAGTGAACATCGGGAAAAATTCAATCAGAGGGTACTCCTCTTTTATAGTTTCACCTTCTATTTCTGGGGCTTGGTCATCTTCATCATCACTATTTGTCTGACTCTCAATTCCATCATTTGAACAAGTAATAGAACATTTTGCTTTCCACAGCAAATCTCTTCCCAGTAAGGATACCGGACTTGAATCGCAGACTACAAATTTGTGCAATCCCTGAAAGTTGCCAATTTTAACCTGAACCGTCTCTATGATTGGGTTGGTCAAATACTGATTTGCTACTCCTACAATCTGAACTGTTCTACCTGAAAGGGGCAAATTTGTAACTTCTGCACGTCTCCCTGTAGAGCGTGTATCTCCTGTGTCAACCAAGAATGTAACTCTGTGACCCATAACCTTTCCCTTCACATAAGGACCTCTTTGATCTACTTCTAAGGAAGTTGCAAGCACACAGCTCCTCATCTGAACTGTCGCTCATCCAATCATCATTTATTCCATTCTCACTGTGTAATGGGAATTGGTGCACTGTGTTATTACTTTGGTTAAGCCTCTAACCAGTGACCTGTTGAGAAAGCATCATCTGTTGCTGTTCCATTGGGGGTTGAGGTATTTCAATTTGCTGTCTAGGGAACCTGCTGTTACATTGGCTGCAACTGTGTCATTTGGACCGTGGCATTTGCATATGCGGCATGGAATTCTGCACTTGATTCACATTATTCTGAAAATATGGATTAGGACCTCTCACTCTCGGCCCTCTCATGTTCTGGAGTGAATTGATGTCATTACTCTGCTGAATGGCACCTTCCTGCACCATCATTGGACTCTCTCATTTCCAATGTCCAATGGATCCACAAATGTGACATGGAAATAACGTCTTCATTCCCTGTGCATCATTCTGAACTCCTACAGTACCTAAGTCTGGACCACAAGTCATATTTCCTCCACAGCCTCTCCCTCTCATCTGGGGCTGTAACATCATGTTCCCCTGCTGCTGCTGTGATAACTGCAGCAGAAAATTCCCTAGCATTCCTGTTTTAGCTGCTTTAATTTGCAATACCATTGCCTTCTCTTTCAACTTTTTCTACTTCAACTCAATCTCATCACTACAGTATTTTGCATACTACACCACCTCATCAATCGGCTTTGCTTGCCAGCAAATCAAATAACTCTTAATTATCTAGCTAATTTCAGGTCTCAATCCTTCCACAAATCTGAACACAAAATGAATCATGTCTCTCGCCTCAATTGTCTCTGTACCACTGTAATGCCTGAACGCCTGCAACAATCTCACATAATACGCATGTGTCGACTCCTTTGCCTCGTGAGCTGTCCTGTCAATCCTCTGCAAATCAATATTCTTGTTTTCAAAAACTCAATCACCTTATAGTAATATGTCTTTACCTCAGGTGATGGTGCACTTGTATTTTTGTCTCTCTCTGGTTCGCTTGTTGGCCAATCTACACTCTTCTTACACTCAATCCACAGATTAGCCGAAAACACTATCTCTAGTAATGTGTTCAAGTCTTCCTACAGGCACTTTGCAAGTTTCACAAACCTGTCTGTCTGCTGATACCACTCTACTGGCTTTTTTCTCAATTTTGGATAATCATTTTTAAAAGATAGAATGTCACTTCTGCTCCAAGGAACTTGAACAAAATTTCCCCCTGGAATCTCTCTCATTGGTAACATTTTCACTGGATCTTTATCTTGCTGCACATTTGCAGTCAGCTCCACAGAATCCCTTTTTCTCTTGTCTCTTTTCTTTACCCATCTGCCTTCCCATTTGACTAGTACCCTTCATGTCTGGGCACTTTGAAGCAATTCCTTATGGTGCGCCTTCATTCCAGCAGATCTCATGTGCTCAAAATCTTTAGCCTCAAAATCTAATCTGTAGCTCCTTTTTAAATGCTTCATTTTCTCTATTTCTATGCCGTATTTCTCTGCCAAATCTACTAGTTTCTGATGCACATTGCTCACTTCCCTTATAATCTTCAGGCACAAATATCTCAATTCTGCCTTGATGTAGGATTCTAGCCTGTTCACCCCCATAGTTCCCTCACTGAGTTCATCTGCTTCCATGCTTAGCCTGGCATAATTCATACACTCCTCTCCCTTAGGAGCCCTCTTTGGGATATTCAGCTTGTCTAACCATTCAGTCAACTGCTGAGCTGTCAAACCTTGCAGCAAAATGTTACTTGCTTGGACTATTGGTACCTGCTGTGTAACTGCATTCGGGGAATGCAGTGTCAACAATTTCAAATGTTTGACCCTGTCATAGTATCTGGAAGTGCTATGAATGGCCTAAGGTCTAACGATGATCTTGATCCGTCAAAAGTCTGTCTCACAGGAGAGACTACCAGGGCACCTTCATTATGACCTCACCTCATTATACTCTGGGACATGGCTCCCTGTTAACCTACAGTTGTTTTCTTCTGTGCAAATAAGGGTACGGTTGGACCAACAGTAATAGGTAGTGATATAACATCTGGGGTTGGTCGGGCACTCATGCTCTGTGGGAGAGTAACTCCCATATTCTGATTAATCATTGGAGTCATATTTGACTGTGTCCCTGTTACTGCAGTAAAAGTGGAGTTGGTTCAGTCTGAACCAATGACGGTCTTGGGTAAATCTGTTCCGTAGGCACCATTAAGTTCGAAGTTGTTTCCATAATGGGCACATCAGGATAAATTCTCTGAACCTGTAGTGGTTGCACCTGATTTTGCACTACAGGAGTAGTAGGCACATTAAGACCACTCTGCATTCCATTCTGTGTCAGGCTAGCATTAACCTGTATTGGACTCAATGTCCCATTAACCTGTGCCAGGGCTGTCGGATCAACACTGGTACTTAGACCACTCTCATGTGCTGCATATGGTGGTGGGTGATTTCTCAATAACTAGGTAATAAGCTCATCATCATCTGATTCCTCCTCCAATGTTGAAGACTTTCTAGCTTCCCTGCTCTCAGACGGACTTATGTTAGTCTTCCTAGTAACTTTCCTTTCTTCCTTCTCATTGTCCTGCGTAATTTCCGTAAACAACTTAATTCCGTGCAAAGTCTCCATCCTCCAAACTCTCTGATCACTGTCCCACCTAGCCTCTGCTAAAGTCTTCTCTGCCTTTCTCATTCTCCTCTCGAATTTCTGTTGCTGTTGCTGTCTGGCTACAAGCTCCCAAATCGCTAATGCCTCAAACTGTGCTGGTCTCGGAAGGGGCTTCGATTCATATAGCACCATTCTTAAGTGCTCTAAAACCCTCAAAGTGAACGTCCCATTTGTAGGAAACGCTAAGTTCCCATCTTTCTCTGTCAATTTGCACCATTACTTTTGCCAAAAACATGGTGTGACACCCTTCTCGCCTACACTCATACGTATCGCTTCTAAAGGCACGCTTTAAAGCTTTGAAAAATGTCATCTTTTCTACCTTTTTGCTATTCAAAATCAAATCAGGAAGTGACTTTTAATCCCAAGATTCCTTTCACCTACTTTCTCAACCAATTGCCTCTCATGGACGGCTGCCAATCCGTGTGCAACCCTTCTCACTAACCGACCTATCCCATTGTGGCTCCAATGACATCACACTCACACGTATTGCGGCTGACAAAGTCTTGCTGCTTGTCCTCCCAAACTCCGATTCACACAAATTAATGCAAAAATTGCAAGCACAAATCAAAACCAAAAACCATATCGGCTGGTTTATTACAGGAAAAGTAACACAATCGCTTAAGAAAACTTACGGATTTTACACTGACGGCTCTTCCCGCACTTACAGCTAATCCTTCTTTCTCGGTCTCCCAGATTTGCAAGCAAAATTCGACCCGCAAATTTTACTCTCTACTGATCAATGGGGCGCACATAGGACTCGCCAAATTTCAGTCAAAATTTTCTTTTATTCACTTTGACTCACACTCTGACTTGTTGACCATGCCCGATCAACCTACTAAACCAGACAGATTAGAACATAGAACCAAGCATCTCATACACTGTTCAATATACTCCAGAGTCTTAGACCACGCAGGATCCGCACATCAACAACCATGTGGACAATTTTTTAGCACAAAGCGCCACACACATATGAAGTTCGACAACTTCCCTACTCTCACACTGCGGAGTATGCACACTCCCTCTACTACTTCATTTGGAGTACGCAAACTCCCTAAACCCTCACAAACCTCACAATTCACCTATGATTTGCCTAAGCTGTGCAAGTGCACACTGTCACTAGAATGCCGAGAACATCCTCAAACAAACATTAGCAGGATCCAGGATTCTGGGAAAGTCATTTCTGGACTTAAGGGAACATCATCTTCTCTCCAGTTAGCTTCGTTGAAAAATAAAATCCAAATCTCAATAATAATGATCCTTCAACTCTGTTGCTATCTCTGGACATCTATCATGGGCTCTTAAACCCCTTCGCTGCCAGGCCTTTTCCCCCCTCCTGTGCCAGGCCTTTTTTTGGCTATTTGTTGCAGTTTGCGCTTAGGCCCTCATAACTTTTTGTCCACATAAGCTAGCCAAGCCCAATTTGCGTCCTTTTTTCCCAACATCCTAGGGATTCTAGAGGTACCCAGACTTTGTGGGTTCCCCTGAAGGAGGCCAAGAAATTAGCCAAAATACAGTGAAAATTTCGTTTTTTTTTTAAAAAAATGGGAAAAAGTGGCTGCAGAAGAAGGCTTGTGGTTTTTTCCCTGAAAATGGCATCAACAAAAGGTTTGCGGTGCTAAAATCACCAGCTTCCCAGCTTTCATGAACAGGCAGACTTGAATCAGAAAACCCAATTTTTCAACACAAATTTGGCATTTTACTGGGACATACCCCATTTTTACAATTTTTTGTGCTTTCAGCCTCCTTCCAGTCAGTGGCAGAAATGGGCGTGAAACCAATGCTGGATCCCAGAAACCTAAACATTTCTGAAAAGTAAACAAAATTCTGAATTCAGCAAGGGGTCATTTGTGTAGATCCTACAAGGGTTTCCTACAGAAAATAACAACTGAAAAAGAAAAATATTGAAATGGAGGTGAAAGAAACAGCAATTTTTCTTTACATTTTACTCTGCAACTTTTTCCTGCAATGTCAGATTTTCGAATGCAATATACCGTTACGTCTGCTGGACTCCTCTGGTTGCGGGGATATATAGGGCTTGTAGGTTCATCAAGAACCCTAGGTACCCAGAGCCAATAAATGAGCTGCACCCTGCAGTGCGTTTTCATTCTATACCGGGTATACAGCAATTCATTTGCTGAAATATAAAGAGTGAAAAATAGCTATCAAGAAAACCTTTGTATTTCCAAAATGGGCACAAGATAAGGTGTTGAGGAGCAGTGATTATTTGCACATCTCTGAATTCCGGGGTGACCATACTAGCATGTGAATTACAGGAAATTTCTCAAATAGATGTGTTTTTTACACACTCTCTTATATTTGGAAGGAAAAAAGTAGAGAAAGACAAGAGGCAATAACACTTCTTTTGCTAATCTATGTTCCCCCAAGTCTCCCGATAAAAATTATACCTCAGTTGTGTGGGTAGGCCTAGCGCCTGCGACAGGAAACGCCCCAAAACGCAACGTGGACACATCACATTTTTTGAAAGAAAACAGAGGTGTTTTTTGCAAAGTACCTACCTGCAGATTTGGGCCTCTAGCTCAGCCGGCACCTAGAGAAACCTACCAAACCTGTGCATTTTTGAAAACTAGAGATCTAGGGTAATCCAAGATGGGGTGACTTGTGGGGCTCTGACCAGGTTTTGTTACCCAGAATCCTTTGCAAACATCAAAATTTGGCTAAAAAAACACATTTTCCTCACATTTTGGTGACAGAAAGTTCTGGAATCAGAGAGGAGCCACAAATTTCCTTCCACCCAGCGTTCCCCCAGGTCTCCTGATAAAAATGATACCTCACTTGTGTGGGTAGGCCTAGCGCCCGCGACAGGAAATGCCCCAAAACGCGAAGTGGACACATCACATTTTTTTAAAGGAAACAGAGGTGTTTTTGGCAAAGTGCTTACCTGCAGATTTTGGCCTCTAGCTCAGCCGGCACCTAGGGAAACCAACCAAACCTGTGCATTTTTTAAAACTAGAGACCTAGGGGAATACAAGATGGGGTGACTTGTGGGGCTCTGTCCAGGTTCTGTTACCCAGAATCCTTTGCAAACCTCAAAATTTGTCTAAAAAAACACATTTTCCTCACATTTTGGTGACAGAAAGTTCTGGAATCAGAGAGGAGCCACAAATTTCCTTCCACCCAGCGTTCCCCCAAGTCTCCCGATAAAAATGATACCTCACTTGTGTGGGTAGGCCTAGCGCCTGCGACAGGAAATGCCCCAAAACGCTACGTGGACACATCCCATTTTTTGAAAGAAAACAGAGGTGTTTTTGGCAAAGTGCCTACCTGTAGATTTTGGCCTCTAGCTCAACCGGCACCTAGGGAAACCTACCAAACCTGTGCATTTCTGAAAACTAGAGACCTAGGGGAATCCAAGATGGGGTGACTTGTGGGGCTCAGACCAGGTTCTGTTACCCAGAATCCTTTGCAAACCTCAAAATGTATCTAAAAAAAAAAAATTCCTCACATTTTGGTGACAGAAAGTTCTGGAATCAGAGAGGAGCCATGAATTTCCTTCCACCCAGCGTTCCCCCAAGTCTCCTGATAAAAATGATACCTCACTTGTGTGGGTAGGCCTAGCGCCCGCGACAGGAAATGCCCCAAAACGCAACGTGGACACATCACATTTTTTTAAAGAAAACAGAGGTGTTTTTTGCAAAGTGCCTACCTGCAGATTTTGGCCTCTAGCTCAGCCGGCACCTAGGGAAACCTACCAAACCTGTGCATTTCTGGAAACAAGAGACCTAGGGGAATCCAAGATGGGGTGACTTGTGGGGCTCTGACCAGAATCCTTTACAAACCTCAAAATTTGGCTAAAAAAACACGTTTTCCACTCATTTCGGTGACATCTGAGAGGAGCCACAAATTTCCTTCCATCCCGCGTTCCCCCAAGTCTCCCGATGAAAATGGTACCTCACTTGTGTGGGTAGGCCTAGCGCCCACGAAAGGAAATGGCCCAAAACACAACATGGACACATCACATTTTTTCACAGAAAACAGTGCCTACCTGTGGATTTTGGCCTCTAGCTCAGCCGGCACCTGGGGAAACCTAGCAAACCAGAGCATTTTTTTAAACTAGAAACCCAGGGGAATCCAAGATGGGTTGACTTGCGGGGCTCTGACCAGGTTCTGTTACCCAGAATCCTTTGCAAACCTCAAAATTTGTCTAAAAAAACACATTTTCCTCACATTTTGGTGACAGAAAGTTCTGGAATCAGAGAGGAGCCACAAATTTCCTTCCACCCAGCGTTCCCCCAAGTCTCCTGATAAAAATGATACCTCACTTGTGTGGGTAGGCCTAGCGCCTGCGACAGGAAATGCCCCAAAACGCTACGTGGACACATCCCATTTTTTTAAAGAAAACAGAGGTGTTTTTGGCAAAGTGCCTACCTGTAGATTTTGGCCTCTAGCTCAACCGGCACCTAGGGAAACCTACCAAACCGGTGCATTTCTGAAAACTAGAGACCTAGGGGAATCCAAGATAGGGTGACTTGTGGGGCTCTGACCAGGTTCTGTTACCCAGAAGCCTTTGCAAACCTCAAAATGTGGCTAAAAAAACATATTTCCCTCAAATTTGGTGACAGAAAGTTCTGGAATCAGAGAGGAGCCACAAATTTCCTTCCACCCAGGATTCCCCCAAGTCTCCCGATAAAAATGATACCTCACTTGTGTGGGTAGGCCTAGCGCCCGTGACAGGAAATGCCCCAAAACGCAACGTGGACACATCACATTTTTTTAAAGAAAACAGAGGTGTTTTTTGCAAAGTGCCTACCTGTAGATTTTGGCCTCTAGCTCAGCCGGCACCTACGAAAACCTACCAAACCTGTGCATTTCTGAAAACTAGAGACCTAGGGGAATCCAAGATGGGGTGACTTGTGGGGCTCTGACCAGGTTCTGTTACCCAGAATCCTTTGCGAACCTCAAAATGTATCTAAAAAAAAAAAATGTCCTCACATTTTGGTGACAGAAAGTTCTGGAATCAGAGAGGAGCCATGAATTTCCTTCCACCCAGCGTTCCTCCAAGTCTCCCGATAAAAATGATACCTCACTTGTGTGGGTAGGCCTAGCGCCGGTGACAGGAAATGCCCCAAAACGCAACGTGGACACATCACATTTTTTGAAAGAAAACAGAGGTGTTTTTTGCAAAGTGCCTACCTGCAGATTTGGGCCTCTAGCTCAGCCGGCACCTAGGGAAACCTACCAAACCTGTGCATTTCTGGAAACTAGAGACCTAGGGGAATCCAAGATGGGGTGACTTGTGGGGCTCTGACCAGAATCCTTTACAAACCTCAAAATTTGGCTAAAAAAACACGTTTTCCACTCATTTCGGTGACATCTGAGAGGAGCCACAAATTTCCTTCCATCCCGCGTTCCCCCAAGTCTCCCGATGAAAATGGTACCTCACTTGTGTGGGTAGGCCTAGCGCCCACGAAAGGAAATGGCCCAAAACACAACATGGACACATCACATTTTTTCACAGAAAACAGTGCCTACCTGTGGATTTTGGCCTCTAGCTCAGCCGGCACCTGGGGAAACCTAGCAAACCAGCGCATTTTTTTAAACTAGAAACCCAGGGGAATCCAAGATGGGTTGACTTGCGGGGCTCTGACCAGGTTCTGTTACCCAGAATCCTTTGCAAACATCAAAATTTGGCCCAAAAAAACACTTTTTCCTTTCATTTTGATGACAGAAAGTTCTGGAATCTGAGAGGAGCCACAAATTTCCTTCCACCCAGCGTTCCCCTAAATCTCTAGATTAAAATGGTACCTCACTTGTGTGGGTAGGCCTAGCGCCCACGAAAGGAAATGGCCCAAAACACAACGTGGACACAACACATTTTTTCACAGAAAACAGAGGTGTTTTTTGCAAAGGGCCTACCTGTGGATTTTGGCCTCAAGCTCAGCTGGCCGCGGGGGGGGGGGCAGAAATGGCCTAAAATAAATTTGCCCCCCCATCCCCCTCCCGGGAGCGACCCTTGCATACGGTGTCGCTCCCCCTGCGTGACATTGGCGCCCAAAAAAAATCCCCAGTGCCTAGTGGTTTCTGCCCCTTTGGGGGCAGATTGACCTCAAATCGGCCAATTTGCCCCCAAGGGGGGCAGAAATGGTCTAAATACAATGGGACCCTCCCCATCTCTAAAAAAACATACAAACAAAATAAAACACAAAAAAAAAAATGCCCTGGTGCCTAGAGGTTTCTGACCCCCCCCTGGGGGCACATCGGCCTAATAACAATAGGCTGATCTGCCCCCGGGGGGCAGAAATGGTCTAAAATAAATTCCCCCCCTTGGGGGCAGATTGGCGTAGCAAAAAACAGCCGATCTGCCCCAAAGGGGGCAGAAATGGCCTAAATACAATTTTCCCCTCCAGGGGAGCGACCCTTGTCCAAGGGGTCGCTCCCCATCTGTAAAAAAATTTTTTTAAAAAATCCCCGGTGCCTAGTGTTTTCTGCCCGCCTTGGGGGCAGATCGGCCTAATCAAAACAGGCTGATCTACCCCCCAGGGGGGCAGAAATGGTCTAAAATAATTCCCCCCCCCAGGGGAGCGACCCTTGCCTAAGGGGTCGCTCCCCTTGAGTGAAATTCACGACAACAAAAAAAACTCCCTGGTGTCTAGTGGTTTCTGCCCCCCTTGGGGACAGATTGGCCTCATCAAAATAGGCCAATCTGCCCCCAAGGGGGGCAGAAATGGCCTAAATATAATTTGACCCCTAGGGGAGCGACCCTTGCCTCCTCACCTAAAAAAACAAAAAAAAACCAAATAGAAAAAAAAAAAAAAGATCCCTGGTGCCCAAGAGGGTTCTGCTCCACCTGGGGGCAGATCGGCCTAATAATAGGCCGATTTGCCCCCAGGGGAGGCAGAAAAGGCCTTCCTAAAAAATGCTTCCCATTGGGAGCGACCCTTGCCCAAGGGGTCGCTCCCTTATTTCTATATAAAAAAAAAAAAAATCCCTGGTGTCTAGTGGGCGTTTCAAAAGCCGGATTGCAAGCAATCCAGCTTTTGAAACGCTTGGAGAGACTTCAAAGGGAAGGAAATACATTTCCTTCCCTTTGAAGCCTCTCCTTGCCTCCCCCACGTGATCGAAAGAGAAATGCTTTGCATTTCTCTTTCGATCGCGCTGGAAGCTGAGCTTCCAGCGCGATGGGGGAGGCCCTGTGACAAATCAGCGTGCGCTCGTGCGCTGACGTCACAGGGGGGGTGGGGTGGGGTCGGGGGTGGAAGGGGAAGGGCTTCCCCTTCCATCCCTGCCTTGGGAGGGTGGGTGGGGAGCACAGGGGGGGAGAGCTAGCGCTCCCCCCAGTTCCTGTGCCTTGGACGAGGTGACCTTGTCCAAGGCACACTGGAACTGTATCCTTGGACGAGGTCACCTCGTCCAAGGCACAGAACCTGTTAAGGAGACAAACCTTCACCTTTCTTTGCCAACACTGTTAACACCTGTTATCCTGTACCAGACGTCTATGATTAGCTCTTAAGGAGACTAACCATAACCTCTGCTACCATCTCTGTTAGCATGTCTGACCTTAATAAGTAAACTTGCAAGGGGACGGGAATAGGTCTATGAACCTTTAGACTCGCAATTTGGATGTTCTTACCATAACTCCACTACATGCAAATCAAAAATCAACAATCAATACACAATATAAATAATCAACAACCATCAATAACAGTAATAATCAATGGAGTCAGTAATTGTCACACACCATGACCTTTCAGTCATGAATAACCAAACCTTTTAGTAAAAGTTTGAATATTTATTTCCCTATACTTACAATGCTAGGGTCATGTGGATCAATCTCAAATTCAAATGAAACACACACAGAATCAATACTGGCTGTCCAAAGCGGCGGAAGAAACGTAATCTAATCAAAGATTGAACTACAACACATTATAAGCTTATGGTGCAAATCAATAACAAAGTCAACTGCATCAATGTAATTACATACATTCGAGTTCAGTAAAGAAACTTTATCAAGCATTACTCCCTATTAGCACAATTTCATTAGAGAGGATCCTTAACTAACATCAGATTACAATCAGCATGTTGGGCTTCATGCAAAACAATTTAGTAACAAAAATTTTGAAAAACAGATAATCTAACTATGGCTGTAACAAAACAGTGCAGGTAGTACCTAGAAGGAAAAAGCAAATATACATAATAATCAACAGTCTAATTCATAATACCTACCCTCAGTGTGGATCAGCAAGCTGAGTCAGTCTTCTGCCTCAGGACATCAGTCGATCAGCAAGGCATCAGGATTCAGCATCAAAGTTCAGAAAATGCAAAGTCTTTAAGCATTAAAGTTAAGCAGGTCTCTTGTCAGGACGCACAAGAAAATATTGACCTTTCGGCCAGCAAGAAAATGGGCAATGACGGTGTCTTCTCTCAGTGCAGTGTAATTAAATCAAAACCAGTAAACCTATTTCCCAAATCCCTATTGGTCAATTAATTGCATGTTCACACTTTGTCCACTAAAACTAAAATTCCAAATCTATGAATTCTACTATTACTCAGTTCACATGTCATTGATAGGTTGTCCTGCAATGCCATCATCCGGCTCATCAGGTAACAATATTGTTGCAGCTTCTTCTCCAGTCAGTATCTCCATTGTTCTTCTCCTGAGAAAGTCAGTCTTACACACATTACACACGAAGGCCCATATTTATACTTTTTTAGCGCTGCATTTGTGTCATTTTTTGACGCAGAAACGGCGCAAACTTGCAAAATACAATTGTATTTTGTAAGTTTGCGTTGTTTTTGCGTCAAAAAGCAGCGCAACTGCGGCGCTAAAAAAGTATAAATATGGGCCAAAATGTTAGCAAGAATAGCATCTTCTAGCAGTCAGTTCTCATGAGAAACTTTCAGTTATGAGCACATTTAAACAATGCAAATGGAAAATCACAGTTTAACTTTCTAGGACAGCTATTCATTTAACGTTAAGAAATACAGCTTTGACATGAGGCCTGGCAAGTAGGCCAAGAAATTTGCTAAGTTAAGGCCTAGAATTAATAAAGCTAGGACGTAATGCATAACCTTTAATATGACATATTACTACATTAGTCAAACATATATTCAACTTTTCACAGTATTAGACTATTAATATGTACACTTCATGAAAATTGGCGGCCACTCATCGTAATCACATTTTCAAAAGCGTGCATACATTTTCTACATTATTATTTTCTACACAAACCCATTATTCAGAATACATGAACACTCATTAATAATTTTTATTAATGTACCTGCGCTAGCATTAGCAAGGCACCCTGAGGAGGAATACTTTTATTCCTCCTCGTTTTTTTTATTTTTCTATGCATGCTGCATTCTGCAGCATGCATAGAAAGAGCAAAATGAGAGAAATGATTATTTATGTGCGGGAAGGTATCTCTTCCAGCACATAAACAATCACTAATGGCGCTTTGGCACTTCTGAAGTGCCAAAACACCATTAGTGATTGTTTATGTGCGGGAAGGGACAACTTCCTGCACATAAACAATCACACCCTTCAACGCAGACACTCTTGCATGATGGTGCAAGGCTGCCTGCGTTGGTGCTGGCAGCTAAATTTAACTCCAGCACAGGGGACAACAAAGGGGTGTGTCATTTTCACTTTAAAACAGTGCATCCCTGCATTGTGAAAATGACAGCGCGCCACTTCCAATTTTGGCGCAGTGTTGTATTCTGTCATTTTCCCATAAATATGGGCCTCAGTGTGTAAAAAATACAAAACAACCTTGGGTGTTTCCAACATTTTTTTTGACAAAATGTAGCGCATGAAAGTCGGGACCTGAGTGCCTTCTCATTTGGCTCACAAAAATGGTTTAACTGTTTGCCCTAGGGCTATAAGAACAGCCCAGGGTTGTTTTCTGCCTGTGTAACATCAATATTGCATTATATTGACTTCAAGACGTTGTCTAATGTGGTTGACATCGATCTCACAAAAGATGACCTCAATATTTATCTTGCCAGGGTTGATCAGATCATTCTAAGGTTCACAGTCCTTGGCTACAAATTCAATTTTATGAAAATTAGAATAGCCCTTCTCAGTGTACTGTCCCTGGAATGCGAGCTATCAAATAATGGTAATAGCCTGGCCCCACACTTTTTAGAAAAATGTGCTCAACTCCAACCACGAAACACTATCAAGAAATGTCAGTCTTTACTTTACCAAATTATGCACAACGCATCAAACCACTCAATGTTATAATCCACCCAAATTTCTCAAGCAGACACTGGACAGTTAAACACAGGCGTATCCTTAGAGGATTGCAGGAAGACATGCTAAAAGCAAAACACTCACACACATGTGACAATAAAATAAATTTGGTCAATAGAATAATTGCTGGTGCCATTGGATTCACCTATGTCTTCTTTAATGTGGGTGACACAGTGCCCATAGCATATACACAACGCTTTGCACCCACAGAAACAATTCTGACTGCCTTACAGATGGCTGTCATTAAGGAGAGGCCACTTGCCCAAGGGAAATGCATTATTGTCATTATCCCGTGCCGGCTTTAGAGGCCGTCACCAAAGCAAGCGTTCCAGACCCTCAAGCATTACATCAATGCTGGATTCAATGGGCAACTTCTGTGACTGCTGCTGATGTTGACTACATCTTTGACCCAAAACTTCAAATACAAGAATTTCTCCAATACAAACAGGAATACCCAGCACCTCCTAACATCTTGCCACTTGACAGACTCCACTCCGTCATTTACACTGATGGTTTAGCACAACCAGCTGTAGGTACCAAACATCAATACTCAGCTGCTTGTGAAGCTGTGAGTGGAGTGATGAAGGATGGTGTATTCCACCCTCCAAATACCTACAAGCAGACCCTAGGGGATTGCACAGCACAGTTAGCTGAGCTCAAAGCTCTCATCCTGGTACTGGAACATACAGGTCCAAGACACCTCACATTGATTGTGTGTCATTTGTACTACCGTGTCCAGTCCCACAATGATTATCTCAATCATTGATGGTTCAATGGGTTTAGAGGCTGAAAGGGGAACACCATAAAATACCGAACCCTGTGGGGGAGTGTGGCTGATCTTAAGGATAAGCTACCAGATGCTCATGTAATACATACATTGGGCCACCAACGTGGAGGAGTATACGTTATTGGAAACACTTTGGTTGATGAAGTAGCCAAATCCGCAGTAGCTACGGCTTCTGTTTCTGCAGTGGCTCATTCTCACACTAGATTGGATAATGAAATTGAACTGCAGCTGAGGGCAAGTCTCTTCCAAAAGCATACCCTACTAAATATTCCTACCATATCAGAGGACAGAATGTTGCCAATTCGACAACTCCTGGGGTGGGAGATTGAATGATACCAAATCAGAGATTAGATCTCATCAAAGCAGTGCATGAGGGTGTTGCATCTGCTCATGCTGGTGTCCCAGCCACAATATCACTATTACAGAAATGTCAATACAGGCAGACCAAGCAATATGTCCACTGCTGTGACATATGCCAGCAAAATAAGGGCCCAAACATTAAACTTACTGCAGACATCCCTCTCAGTGTGCAACAGGACACTACAATTCATGCACTCGGACCATTGTGGTCCATTACAACCTGATGGGGCATACAAATACATCTTAATTGCTGTTGATTCCTGCTCTAGATTCCTGTGGGTAATGCCAAAGTGGTTGGCTGATGCTCGAACTGTTATAAAAGACTTGCTGGTCTTTCTCGCTACATATGCAGTTGCAGCATTCCACTAAGACCATTCAGGGCCACCATGAGGACAATAGGTGTTGAGCTCCTTTACTCTTCTCTGTATCTTTCATAGGATAATTCTGCTGTAGAGAGGTGTAATCGTGAACTTAAACAGTCCTTAACAGCTAGAGTATAAGGTGCAGGCCGCAGTTGGCTTCATCACCAAATGGGTCCAGAGAGCACTGAATATTCTGCCAAGGTGGTCCATGGGAGGAGGAACTACTTACAAGGTCCTCTGTGGGATAACTATGTATGTCCCAGATCTAGATGGCCCTGGAATGGTGCCAGCATGCACACCTTTTGACATAAATGAACATCTCACTGTCTTACAGGAGCTTCAGCAATTTTGTGATGGTAACTCATCTGCCAATGCTGCCACCTTAGGAATAAGGAATTTTCCAACAACTTCTGCAGGTTGGATTCCTACAGTTGGAGATCTGGTTTGTGAGAAGATTGCTGTGAAGGTCCATCTTACAGAGCACTGATTCCAGTCCTGAGAAAATAAGGCACCAGAACTGCCATCCTACCACCACTGCCAGGTTCAAAAGCTAACAAATTTGTTTCTACAGTATTGACAACATCAAATTGCACCATTTGGCCGATCCTGCACAGTAGACCCATATGTCCCTTAGTAGTCCATGGTCCTCTCTCACTACTCAACAGAATATACCTCTTCAAAGTAGAAACAACAACATTTCTGCATATACCAGCATGTACAACAATGCTACAAATGCCTCCTCGATCATGGAGAGGGTGGAGAATGAGATTCTGATAATTCCTGTTACCAATTCACTTACAAGAACTGTCCAAGATGTGACTGTCTTTTACTCCAATGCAACAGAAACTGACAACACCGTCTACTATGAACATCCACACAAAGTGAATCCATCCATCAGTGATGCACCGCTCCTGTGTTTGCAGAGACGGCTTCTGGTTATTTCATTGACATTGATGACTTTTCTTCAGCTCATCTGCACCTGCAAACGAAACTGTTTCAAAGACACAAAAGGTCTATATATGACTTAAAAATAACTATTTGCTTTTTGAATGGAATTATCTGTGGATATTTCTAACATTGCTCACCTTTCTGTTTTGGATTGGTTTTGTGACTGTTTTTTTCTCTTGATAAATTGTCATTATCTTCCTGAAAACTCCTCTGTCGAGCCAGTGGATAAAGTTTTAACACTCTACCTTTCCTCACATAAGTTCAGAAGAGACTTTTCCCTTGTGAACATTTCAGCAGTATGAATTCCAGATGGGATTGTTTGGGATAAAGTTCCTTTTGATATATATGAGGATACTGAGGTTATTCAAATTCCATATGTATTCAACATTTCAATGGCTGATGTAATTACACCTGGTGTTGTTTCTGGGAATTAGGGTGTTAAAACAGTTGATTCTTTGCTTGCTGAGCTGCAGGATTACACTGTATTTGAAAATGATGATGCATATATCAACACAGCAAATTATGGGGATTATATTTTAATAATCATTGGGTATATTATTATCAGCACCAAGCAACTAGACATATATCATTATTTAATTTCTCACAGTGAGAACACTGTTCCACTCCATCGGTGGGGAGCCCTAAGAAATACATAGACACATTTTTATACTTTTCAGGACATGACACTACAAATGCACAGCCATTTTATTTAAAATTAGCACCTTCCAAAATTTGAAAGCTTTTGCTAACTGACATCAAATTGATCTATTCAGATTCCTTTGTTTCCCAATTTGCTGTTGAAGGGTAGGATAAATGGAAGAGCAGTATTGATGTGAAAAGTGTACGGGGAACACAAGATTGGCAAATCCAGGGTAGGGAAGTTTTGTTTAGAGCTTGCCTTCTTCCTGTCCAAATTATATTTTTGAATGACATGGTTCAACAAACATCCTACATGGGGTCAGCAAAAACAAAGGAAATGAATGCACCCAGTATCCCTACATCAGCTAAATTCACCAATTGGCAATCATTCCTTAATGTCAACACTCGGGTATAGTTACCACATACAGGGTGGGAAAACTGTGACAACAATGGTTACCCACTAACACCTTAGCAGCAGTAAAGGAACATCTAAGTCTCCTATTGGAGGAAGTAGACTTGCAAGATGTCCTGCTAGGTCCAAGAAAGCCCAGCTGAAAACGATTCTCATATGCCATATAGCATGAAATTTGGAAGCTTTCTCAAACAGAAGTAGCTGCATATTAAAGATAGATAAAGAAAATCTGGTAGGCTTTAGCTGTTGTCAATAATGGCATGAATACTCTGTCCAACAGAATATACACCCTTAATAACATAGTGGTCATTTTGATGTTGGTGGTAATGACTTCACCACCGGCGGTGGTGGTAATTACCACTGACTGCATGGCGGTGGAGCCCAGATCCCATTTCCACCAGGGATGTCCTGGCAGGATACCCGCCAGGTAAAGCATACTGGTGACAAGAATACTCATTCCTGTCACCAGTATGTGACATGCTAGCCCACCCCACTGCCACAACCTCCATTTAACCTCCAAGCCCCTGGACATCCCCCACCACCCACCCCAAACCCTGAAATACTCTACCTTACCCATCCTCCCCCTGATCACCCTGTAGGCCCATCCCCCAGCCCTCACCTCCCTTTAGGCCCCTCAACCCCAAATACACATGCATGCATACATAGACATACACACATGCATTCATACACGCTGACACACATCCCCCTTCACATACATGCACGCACACCCCCATGCACACACTCACTCACTCAGCACACACCCGCCTCCCCCTTCCCCCTCGGGCAGCACTTACCTGTTCCGTGGCGCTGCTCTGGGGGGGAACAGGCTCCTAGGATGCTGCTCTGCCGGCATCGCTGCACCTCCATATACTGCCACACCTCTGATTGCATCATTATAAGCTTGGCAGTGTCTGGAATGACATGGAGGTGAGGGTGGAGCAGCATCCACCCCGCCACTGACCACCAGCATGGCGCATGCCGGCCCTCACCACCATCAATGGCAGTGAGGCACCAGGTGACATCATATGGCGGGGTGTCTACTGCCGCCACTGGCAGTCTTACGTCAACTGTCAGCATGGTTGTCAGCTGGGCATCCTGCCGTTATCGTAATGACCGCCATAGTGTAATCTGTGATTGATACCTTTCAGAATGAAATGTCCCTCTTACAACACAAGCAAAATCAGCTGCGTTTCATCATGCAGTTGGGTTGGACTTTACAGATCCCGAAAAATGGCAATGTCCCATGGAAATACATTATCAGTGGTGTCTTGTTTACTGCTTTTAACTTGTCCAGGGAACAACAGATAATGGCTAAAAATGCAGCGAGTTACACCATGCTTAACATAGAAAAGTTAGAAAAGCTGCCTTTTAATGTAGCAGAGACGCCATCAACAGTATGGCTCGTACATGGTGTTATAAATCTGACAATTTCCAACTTGAATTTTACAAAATGTTTGAAACATTTTGCTGTGGGCAGATACGAGTGGCTAGGAGACAGCTATATTAAGGAAGAGTGGGAGTTGGCTTTCGAGTTCAATTGTCTGAATGGCAAAACAAAGGTATTTCTGAACAAAGCTTCGCCATGCACATCTAATTACTCCATTGATTACATCTTCTATCCCATCTTTCATATTATCGCTGCAACTTTTGCAATAAAATTATTGATGTGACAACTGTGCATTGTGAAGGCGCAGGTGATAGTAACTTAGGGCGCAAGTTATAGTTACTTGAAAGAACACTATGACTAATTTCTGAATTTCTATGGTTTTGTAAGTGTAAACTCAGAACATAACTATAATGTCCCTGTAACCTTTGGCTTTCTTAAGTGAATTGCTACATTTTTTTTATTCTTTTGCCTAACTATAACATCTGTGTAACCTTTGTTTTTTTCAGTGAATTTCCACTGTTTTGTTTTAACATAAATCAATTTTCATTACAGAATTTCCGAATGTTTCTTCTTATACTATGTATAACACCTTATAGGGAACCATGTATTCTGTAAAGGAGCCTTGAGAGTCACTTCTCACAACAGAGTATTGTTCCACAGGCAACATTTTTTTTAATCAGTATATAAAAATTGCATATATCAAACATAATTGCATATCACAAACAAGCATTTGCAATGCAATAGGTCTCACATTTGCGAGAGTTAGAGCTATTGGCATAGTAAATGACAGTCTTTTATTTAAGTGTGTGCAGAGGGTAAGAGGGCAGAACTAAGAGTGTCAGAGCCAGGTGTGCACTGACTGCAGAGCCGGGTTGCACACGGAGGTAAAGGTAAAGGTTAGGCGTACCAAGAATATAATGGGTTAGATCTATAGGCAGCAGAGCTTAGTGCCCACTTGGAGGTGAGGGATTAAGGCTTCATGCAGCAGAGGGCAGGAACGATCTAGGGCATGCTCAGGGACTGGCAGTTAGTGGCTCAGAATCAATGGTTGCAGAGCCTGGTGTGTGCAAGGCGGTAAGGGGGTACAAGTAAGGGTGGCATAGCTGGGTGTGCACAGGGCGGTAAGGGGGTATAACTAAGCCAGGTGTGCACAGACTGCAGAGTCGTTAGGTATAGGCGAGGAGCCTCGTTTGCCGAGAAGCCCTTACCTGCTTTTCTCAGCTCTGTCTGCTGTTGTTGCCCTGCTGCTGGGGCTGGTTGTGGAAGTTGTTTTTCATGTCATGGGACGAGTAGAGGGAGTAGGGTGCCAGGAAGAGATGCACTCTGTGTGTAGCAGAATGCCAGCACATACCAGGGGAGAAATGCGCACAAGGCATGCTGGGAAAGGGAGCACATCAGCAAACAGAAAGTGATGGACGGACGACCAGGAGGAACCCCGAGTGAAAAGCAAAAGCTTTCACAAAACAATAAATTGGCGGCAGTAAAAGTGGGTCAGAGGTGAGAGCATGGTGGTGGTGAGCAGTTTCTGTTAGTGGCAACCAAGGCCGTCGGGCCTGCCATTGATCGGTAAAATCATTGATCAATAAAATCAGCACGACTCAAAAAGAACACTACATGCTACCTCCTCCAAAATAAATAAATCGATGAAACATGAAGCGCGGCGCTGTGCTCATTAAACAAAAGCTGCATGTGCTGCGCAATGCAAAAAAAAATAAAAAATATGAAGCATGCCGCCCATGTAGCCAGGCACCGTGCTGATCAAACAAAAGACACGCGTGCTGAACAAACCAAAGTCGGTTGGGCTACAGAAGCATATTAGAAACATTTTCTTTCCACACGCAACTCGACCTGGATAATAAAACGTAACTGATACTCATGCAAAGCACTGCATTACCTCTGATCTAGTTTGCACTATTTGAAACTTCAAAGCGCCATCGAGCACGAAGGGGAGAGACTAAAGAAAACAAGCATTTAGAATGCAATAGTCTCGAGTTTGCTCGAGTTAGAGCTCATAGCGTTGTAAATTACTGACTGGACTTTTATTTCCACACAGACTGAAAACAAAACAAACATTTGAACTGCAATAGCTCTCCTGTTCGCTCGAGTTTCAGCTATTAGCGTTTTCTTGCCACAAACTGAAAATAAAAAGTAAAACAGTTGACATAAGCAGCCGGTTCAAAGCGCTCCTAAGGTCGCAAAAACAGACAAAAGGAAAAAGCATTTTTAATGCAAGAACAGAAAATATGCCAGGGAGAGTAATGAATGGAATAAACAAAGTCACACATCACTGCAGATGAAAAGTAAGTAATAGACTAGAGCCCTGTTAACAGAAACAGACTGGGGCCAATGAAGCATCCAGCGCTCTGGTCAAATGCTATTAGCCTTTGAACAAAGTAATCCCTAAGCACATGCTTCATAGGCACAAGTGGAAGGGTACAAGTACCACGGCCATGCTCCAGGGGAGTGTACAACTGTGGAAAAGGTGGGACAAAGAGCAAGGATTGACCACTAGCAAGCAAGGATTTTTTAAGGACACTGAAACAAACCAGTGAAAAAGCAGAGACCCCACAAAGAAGTATAGAAGTATATACTAAAGTATATACAAGAGGCCTTGAATGCTCGACCTAAAAAGGAATAAATCCAAATAAGATAAAGTAGTTTGAGATGCATTACATAATTATATAAATGCATTTCATATTTATATATATATCTGTTCAAAAATCTTAAGTAGCAATGAAGATGAAGCCACAACCATGTAAAAACCATAAATCACAATGCACAGTACATGCAAATTCAAAAACAACACATACATAAAATGTCATGCCGGTTGGACTGCAGGACATACAATCAAATTAAAAGCAATTTAAATTGAAATAGTTTAAGGCAAGTCAAGTTTCAGTCCACTTCTAGTATTGGACCATCCTCAGGACAAAAAGTGTTCTATTAACCTCTTGGGTGCCCGGGAAGTAATGGTTACGTCCTCGGCCTTGGTACTCAGGTGCCAAGGACGTAACCATTACGTCCTGCACCTGGCCCGTGGGGGGGCGCTAATGCTCTCCCCATGGGCCTCGCACCCCCTCCCCTGGGCAGCGATGGAAGGGGAATTGTTTCCCCTTCCACCCTGACCCCTCCCCATTAACAACTGATTTGTTTCTCCTCAGACAGGGGAAGGGGGCAGGTCAGAAAGCCATCAAAGGAAATGAAATGCTTTTCCTTTCCTTTGATGTCTTTCTGAGAATTCCTGCAGCATGATTGCATAGCGATCATGCTGCAGGAATGCCCACCAGACACCAGGGTTTTTTATTTACTTTTGTAAGCAAATAAAGGGAGCGGCCCTGTGGGCAAGGGTCGATCCCCAAAGGGGGACATTCTTTTTTAAGGCCTTTTCTGACCCCCTAGGGGGCAGATCAGACATTGATAATTAGGCCCATTTGTACCCAATGGGTGCAGAAACCTCTAGGCACCAGGGATATATATTTTTTTTTTTTCCAGGGGGGAGTGGCCTCTTAGGCTCGAGTCGCTCCCCTGGGGGCCAAATTTATTTTAGGCCATTTCTGTCCCCCTTGGGGGCAGATCAGCCTATTTTAATTGGCCGATCTGCCCCCAAGGGGGGCAGAAATCACTCGGCACCAGGGATCTTTTATTTTAATTTTTTACAGCTGTGGAGTGACCCCTTAGACAAGGGTTGCTCCTCTGGGGGGCAATTTTATTTTAGGCCATTTCTGCCCACCTTGGGGGCAGATCAGCCTATATTTATTAGGCCAAGGAGGGCAGAAACCAATAGACACAAGGGATTTTTTTTGCACCAATTTCAGGCAAGGGTCGCTCCCCTGAGGGAAATTTTATTTTAGACCATTTCTGCCTCCCTTGATGGCAGATCAGCCTACTTTTATTAGGCCTATATGTCCCCAAGGGGGGCACAAACCACTTAGGCACCAGGGATTAATGTGTGTTTGTGTGTGTGTTTTCTTTCAGAGGGGCAGCCCATTGGGCAAGGGTAGCTCTCCATAGGGGCACATTACTGTTGGGCATTTCTGTCCCCCCCAGGGGGCAGATTGGCCTATTTATGTAAGGCCTATCTGCCCCCAAGGGAGGCAGAATGCCCAGCAGACACCAGGGAAGAATTTGTTTAATAAAAAGAGGTTGGGGGAATGGCCATGCCCCCACTCTAAATAAATGGGGGCAAAGTTGTTCTGCCCACCGATGGGCAGATGAGGCAATTACCCCTGATTCACTCTCCAGGGAGGCAGAAAGCCTACTAGATGCCAGGGAATTAAAAAATATTGATATATTGGGGTGGTGGCTACCAACTAGTATGGGCATGGTTATACCCCCACCCCAATTGAAGGGGTGAACAGTCTTTCAGCTCACCCCCGCACACTAAAAGATATTATCCCATCGGCAAGCTAGAGGACATTTGATTAGTTTGGGTTTTGATTTTACATTTGGGCAATAAGAGCTTTGCTAACTCACAAAATCGTCCCACTTGGAATGGTGAGTGCTGCATTTTTTGGACTTTGGGACGCTGTGATCTAGAAACATCCAGAAGACCTAGACACATCTGAAAACTAAACATCTGGCTGAGTCCAGGGTGGTGTGCTTCACATGCACCTGCACCGTTTTCTTACCCACAATGCCCTGCAAACCTCCATTTTTGCTTGAAATCACACATTTTCCCCACATTTTTGTGATGGAACCTTCCAGAATCTGCAGGAATCCACAAAATTCCTACCATCCAGCATTGTTGCATCTATACCAATAAAGATTCTGCCCCACTTGTCAGCCTAAAAATGTTGTTTTTCAAATTGCCATCTTAGACCCGTGTTGGTTCCTCCTCAATTTCAACATGTTTTTGGCTCTTCCCTATCACTGCCACTTGGCCCAAAGCGGTATCATTTTTATCAGGAGACTGAGGTGAACATTGGGTGGTAGGAAATTTGTGCCGGTGTTGTGATCCTACACAGAGATGTGGGGAAAATGTGTTTTTTTAGCTATATTTGAGATTTGCTGAGGATTCTGGGTAAGAAAACACTGGGGGATTCATGCAAGTCAAAATTCCCTGGACTCCCTTGCGAGTCTAGTTTTCAGAAATGTCTGGGTTTGGTAGGTTTCCCTAGATGGCTGTTGATCAGAGGACCAAAAACGCAGGTGCCTCACCCAAGCAAAAACAGGTAGTTTTCTAATTGATAATTTAGATGAGTCCATGTATTGTTTTGGGGCATTTTCTGTTGCGGGCTCTAGGCCTACTCATACAAGTGAGGTACCATTTTGATCAGGAGATGTGGGGGAATGCTGAGTAGAAGGAAGTTTGTGGGTCCCCTCAGATTCAAGAACTTTGCATCACCAAAATTTGAAGAAAAAGTGTTTTTTTTGGCCAAATTGTGAGGTTTGCAAAGAATTCTTGGTAACTGAACCTGGTGAGAGCCCCACAAGTCACCCCATTCTGGATTCCCTAAGTGTCTAGTTTTAAAAAATAAATAGGTGTGCTAAGTTTCCCTACGTGCTGGCTGAGCTAGAGGCCAAAATCCACAGCTAGGCACTTTGCAAAAAACAGGTCAGTTTTCTTTGGGAAAATGTGATGTGTCCACATTGTGTTTGGGGCATTTCCTGTCATAGGCATTAGGCCTACCCATACAAGTGAAGTACCACTTTTATTGGTAGGCTTGAGGGATTGCTGGGTGGGAGGAAGTTTGTGGTCCCTCTCAGATTCCAGAACTTTGCAGCACCGAAATGCGAGGGAAGAGTGTTTTTTGCCAAATGTTGAGGTTTGCAAAGGACTCTGGGTAACAGAACCTGGTGAGAGCCCCACATGTCACCCCATCCTGGATTCCCCTAAGTGTCTAATTTAAAAAAATGCACAGGTTTTGTAGGTTTCCCTGGTGCCGGGTGAGTTAGAGGCCAAAATCCACAACTAGGCACTTTCCAAAAAACACGTCCCAAATGTATTTTTCACTACTGTGAGCCCTCCCCCTCCCTCATAAGATAACACTGAGGATTCTTTATTACATTTAATACGCTGTAATTCCAATGAGAGGAGGTAGATGGGTCATGTTTGGTACTTATGGAATCGTAATGATAAACCCTCTTCAATGGTAAAATCGGATTTGTCATTGATATTTTGAAAATGGCGCTTTTAGAAAGTTGTCATTTTCCTGCCTAGAGCCCTTCGTGCCTAAATTATTACTATATGCCGTTGTATTCATGTAAGTCTTAAAAATATATCTGGTTCTTCCTCCCTGCTATGCCTCACCAGATGTTGACATGTTGATGTCAAGACAAATGTGAACTGAGACCTCAAGATCAGTTTATCTTACTCTTTAGAGAACTATCAAGTTCCACATATACATTTTATAATGAAATCTATAATCTGGTTCACCTGGCGACCCCATCCCTATTGAAATGTTGCAGAGGAATATTCCAGAATTGAATAGGTGAATTTTTCAAATTGTTTCCTTATCTCTTAATGTTGGTATTATACTGAATGACATATATCAGGGAGTTGTTAAGCCTTTGTTAAGAAAGCCAACTTCGATCCAGCAGGTGTTGTCATTTATTGTCTTATCACTCTCTGGCTGGCTCAAGCCATTGTCGCCAAACAACTCTCCTCATATATGGAAGACTGTTGGGTATTAAATGATAACCGTTATTCAGAAACTGTTAAGTTAGCAGTTTTAAAAGACCTTCAAATGACAACGGACAAATCATCTTGTCTGCTCTGATTCTATTAGTTCTGTGTACTGACTTTAACTCTATAGATCATACCATCTTAAATGTTAAATTGAAAGTTTACAGTGTCAAAAGCTTCCCTTTAAAGTGATTTGCTTTATTTTTCAATGGAAGATCCCAAAACTGTTTTTATCATATTTTCCTCACCAGTTGTTGCTACTAACACTGGAGTCCAACAGGGTTCATCTTATCACCCCAGATTTTTAGTGTCTATGTTCTTCTGGCAAGGTTAACAAGAACATTTGGGTGCTCTATTTACACCCATGCTGACAAGAAACAGATGATTTTTAACTTAGTGAGGCTGGTTCTCATATTGACACTCATAAACTGCCTTTGTAATCTCAAATAATGGATAAATCAGAATTTGTTAGATATCAACCTTGACGAAACAGAAGTTAGTAACAAACCCCTGGTCTGGTCACCATCCCTTGGCCCTTTTTTCCAATCACAAGACAGTGGTCAAAACATTAGGAGTAAAATTGGTAGTCATCTCAAATTATGTGGTCAAATTTCTGTTGTAGTTTTTGCCTGCACAATATTTTTCATAAGAAATGGTCAACTTTCTGACAGGAAAAGGTAGACATGTCATAGTCATGGCCCTGATAGGGTTGAGGCGGGACTAATCCAATTCTTTATCATGGGATCTTCAAGTTTCAAATCCATATTTAATCTTTGGAGAAAGACTCAAACTCATCTTTTCACATAGTAATGTCATCTATCACTCTTAACTGCTTACACCAAGAGACGTGCAGGTGGTTGTCACACTCTACAAATTCAATCTAACATAACACAGCATAACATAACATACCATAATATAACATGATGTTATAATGGCATAAACATTAATATCATTGGTAACATCACATATCACCTCATGATTAATATCATAAGTATCATAAGTATCAGGAGCTTTGTATTGTGACAGCATAAAAAGGATGACACCGTAAAAGAGGTATTTCCATGGAGTAATCAGTAGATATTCTATCCAGCATGGTGTTGGAATTTCTGGTGAAAGATTTGATCACTGAAGCTATGGCCATGCCTGAACCCAATGCATGTGCCAAAATGTATTTGTAATTGCATTTATATAGCACTTGGTATCTCTGACAAGGTGTTGAAGTGTTTTTCAGTGAGTAGCACACTACTCTGGAACCCAAATGATTAGTGGTGGATTAGTATATGGAAATATAAGGTGGTAATTTGAGCGGTGAACCTGTGAGTCTATTGGTATGATTGAATGGGATAAAGGAGGGATAGAGATGAGTAGAGTCTAGAAAGTGTTGCTTTGGAGATTATAGTAGTAAGGTTTGGGTTGAGTCAAATGAGGGATACGAGGAGGGAAGAGTCTAGGAAGTTTTAAATATATTTATATGTCTATATATTTGATAGATAGATAGATAGCTAGATAGGTAGATAGATAGATAGATAGATAGATAGATAGATAGATAGATAGATAGATAGATAGATAGATAGATAGATAGATAGATAGATAGATAGATAGATAGATAGATAGATAGATAGATAGATAGATAGATAGATAGATAGATCTGTCGGTACACTGATTTGGGGTGTTTGGTAAATCTGTTTGGAAGTTACTGAAATATTAAAGGGAAAATAATTTTGTATGTCTGAGGTTGCGAATAATTCCTGAATATTCACAATTTTTTTTTTAATGCACACATGAATATAATTGGCTGGCCACAACCTGAACAGAAAGTTGTGCCCGACAATTTAAGGTCTTGGGACATGGTCCCTGGAGCTGAAAAACAAAATGAAAGGTAGCATAAGGAGCCAGGGCGGAGGTACCCTGGCCCCCAAGAGTGTGACATAGGAGTGTTTGAGGTTCAAATTATGGGTTTAAAAGGATTTTTCTTCACCATGTGCAATATTAACAAGTAATCGATATTTATCAAGATTAATCACAAATAAGTAAATAAAAAATGTTTTAATTCACACTTACTTATACAATAATTCAATCACTCATACCGGCACTCAGAGGCTCATGCTCCCACTCACAGACCCACCACTCAGACCTTCATGCACCAACTCACAGACCCACACAGACACTCATGCACCCATTCACAAACCCACTCACAATCTCATTCACCCACTCACAGACCCACTCAGACACTGACACAGCCAATCACAGACCCACTAAGACACTGTCGTACCCATTTACATACCCGCTCAGGCCCTCATGCACCCACTAACAGACCCATTCAGGTACACATGCACCCACTCACAAACCCATTCAGACCCTCATGCACCCACTCACTGACCCCCCTCAGACAATGATGCACCCACTCACAGACCTAATCAGATACTCATGCACCAATTCACAGACCTAATCAGAGACCCACAAACCCTCTCACAGACCCACTCAGAGACCCATGCACCAACTCACATGCCCAATCAGAGACTCATGCACCCACTCACAGACCCACTCAGACTTTCACACACAGACTCACAGACTCATTCAGAGACTCACGCACTGACTCACAGACCCACTCATGGAGCCACGGATGGCCCTGGGGACCGCCACCTCCCCAGGGCCAGCTCTGGCTCTGTCCCGTTGGGTCCAAACCCAGGACATAGGTGTTTACTATGACTTGGCGGCAGCTTTGAAACTACCTCCAAGTCCAGCAGGAGAAGTTGGCCAGCGTGGGTGTCAAAGCCACGGAGGGCACTCTTGGTGTTTTTCAGAGGTCAAGGGCGGACAGAGAAATCACCAAAGGAAAGCAACCCAGAATTGGGGTGGGACACTGCAAGTAGATGGGTGACGGTGGCAGATTGCCTAAAGGTACGAAGGAATGGTGGTATGTATGGAACAAAGGGAAAATTGCAGCCACCAAAAAGGTTTGCATATCAGTCAGTGTGGGTGAAGGGGTGATCGACAATACGGAGCGCAGGGAACAGGGACACAGTCAGAATGGCTGTCAGCACAAGAGCAAGGGAAGCAATAAGAGTACAGGATACAGTGACAGATGAATACAACTCAGTGACGGACCAGGAGGGGTAAGAAGGCAAGGATGGAGCACAGCTCTAGAAGAAGCTCAAATACATAAGTTGTCAAAGCCCTTGGACTCCCATATTTGTCAGAAAAGACAAAAAACAGGAATTGGTACCACAAATGTGTTGATGTATTTACTACATAGGGATATTCAGTCTAAGGAGGGCTCTAAAGAGGAGAAATGAAAACTGGCTTGATGGCCCAGGGTGCCCATCAATATGGAAAACTGAACATCTGCACACTTAATATATACCAGTATCTAGTGTGAGAAGCACTTGGAAAGGACAATAGCCCTCTATAAGTACATGGTTTTTATCCGTAAAGCACAGATGTATTTGGGGGGGGGGGAAGGGTGCATGGCTCAGCTATGATGAGGTATTCAGGGACTGAGTCAGCCTAAATACTGATAAGCTATGACGGGGTGTGGATTCAGAACTGGGTTTGCACCCAACTGCCGGCTACTACGCACACAGTAAGCGACCTTCCAGTCACTTACCAGTCTTTTCAGCACCATCCTGCTCAACCAGGGGCAGGGTACTGTTAGAAAAGTACAGAACCCAATGTGGGAGCATTCTGGAATGTTCATAAATGTTTCTTCTCAATACAGTTGTTAGAAATTAAGGCCCTCATTATGACATTGGCAGTAAATTCCACTTACCATCATGCTGACGGCCGCCAACTTACCGCGGCGGCGGCTGATATCCGTTTACCATATTATGACACACACACACTGATCCATCAGTATACAGCCACATACACAAATCCGCCAGCCCAAAGGTCAGTGATAAACTGGCGGTATGAAAACCCAAACCGTTACGCCAACAGAACAATGCCCACCACATTATGACCAACGAATCACCATGGCGGACATTCAACGGCGGTAAACCATTGGTGGTACATACCACCGTGCTCACAATGGACACCCACATACAAAACAACACCAGATTGGACAATTCAATTAACACACACGTGACACCCATACACACACCACACCCACACACTCACACCACTAAAAAACACACACCCATATTACCCACAACCTTTTACTATTACAAACCATTGCCAGCAGAGAGACACCAAGACCACTGACACAAGTAGAGCCACACACTATTCACACCTATACACCACTCACGCACCCCACATCACACACCTCAACACATTACCCAACACACCCTCACCAACACACCTCACACAACACCCATGGCATCACAGAGGAGGAGCTAAGGGTCATGGTGGAGGAAATTATCACGGTAGAGCCACCGTTTTTTGGAGAACAGGTGCAGCAGATATCAATAGCTAGGAAGATGGAGCTATGGTGGAGATTCAAGGACAGGGTCAATGCCATGGGACAGCACCCAAGAACTAGGGATGACATCAGGAAGAAGTGGAATGACCTACGGGGGAAGGTACGTTCCATTGCAGCAAGGTTCCAGCTCGCTGTACAGAGGACTGGCGGTGGACCCCCAACTCCTCCCCCACAACTAACAGCATAGGAGGAGCAAGTCTTGGCAATCCTGCATCCTGAGGGACTGGCCAGAGTAGGAGGACTGGACTTTGGTAAGTCAACTCTCTACTACTACTACCCCCGTACCCGCATGCCATCACATACCCCCACCCTCACTCCCATCCCTCCACCACTTCCCACGCACCCCACCATCACATCTTACTCATCCCAATGCCAAGCCCTGCATGCTGTACCAATGCATGGACAACCCTCACAGCCCTGCATGGGCACTCATCACTAAAACATGCACACTATAGAGAACTAACTATCTAACCATACACCAACGTACACAAATCCAGGGCAAATCCAACCAAAGAGGGCAAGACAGGGATGTACAATATGTCAGACACAGAAACCATAACACATCATTTACATCCCCACAGGTACCCCAGACAATGTCCCCCAACTGAAGAAGCCCACAGTGATGACAGCAACTCTGTTCTTCAGGATCTGGATCTGGCCCATCAGGGACCACTGGATAGCCGATTACCCAGACCTAGTCACACACCACCCATCAGGAAACACCACCACAGAACCCACTCATTGTACCCATACCTATGTCCCCAGGACACGTCAATCAGCAGTGTGTCCACCTCTACAGGTACCCCAGGGGACACCTCAAATCCCAAGACACTCAGGGACCTGGGGGTCAGTGGCAATGGGCACGTGGTTCAGGGGACAGAGGCACAGGCCAACAGGGAAACTGGGAGGAGTGTTGTGCGCCAGGGGGAGGACAGGCCCAGGGAACCAACTCTCCATGAGGCACTTGCAGAGATCCTGGGAGCCTATCAACATTCCCAGGACATCCCAGGAGATCAGGGAGGACTTGCAGGCCATCAACAAAATCCTGATCTCCACAGCTGGGGTGCTGGCAGACATGGCCAACATTATGAGGGAGGCAGTCTCACACCAGCGGACCCCTGCCACTAGTCAGACATCTGAACAGCCTTCCACTTCCTCTTTAGCTAGTGGCAAGGAGGCCACACCACAGGACTCACAGGCCACCAGCACCCCTCCCCCTGCAGAAGGTGAACCATCACGCAAACATCCCTGCGATCCAGACAGAAGCCAGAGACACTTGCCAAGACCACTGCCAGGAAATGAGACTCTCCTTATTGTCACCCTTGTGTCCCACACTGCCACCCTGTCCACCTTGAACTGCCATTGCTCCCCTTGTTATGTCCCTATGGACAATGCACCTGTCCTACCAACAGACTGGAACAATACCCTGGAGTTTCCTCCATCATCACCCCATCCCATTGCACTTACCCGTCCATATTTTAGCACTTCAATAAACACCCTTGGAAAAAAATAGTTTGGGAGTATGTCATGTATATCAAATATGTATTCATTGAAACAGGTAGAAACATTGCAAATCAACTTTACAGAAAATGAGCATAGATTAATGACCTGTAGCTGGCTGCAGTGAACACACCAGGAGTATATGTCAGGTCACCAACATTTGCAAAATGAATTGCCAGAGGGAACAGTAAGTGGGTATAGAAGTGGGAAATATCAGCATGTCATTGCCAGACAAATTCAAACAAATGTCATTGAAATGTGAAGTAACATTGTCCTACCTGTGTGTCATTGGAAGTATTGTCGGATCACAAATGTTTTGTTGTCCTCATTCTCATCCTCTGCCTCATCATTCTCACTGTCCACAGAGTCTACTGCTGCCACATGGGCATCTCCAGCCTCCTCATCCTCCTGCAGAAATGGGACATGGTGTCTGAGGGCCAGGTTATGCAACATGCAGCATGCCACCACTTTCTGGTAGACCTTCTTTGGTGAGTAGCACAGGGATCCACCTGTTAGATGGAGGCACCAGAACCTGGCCTTTAGGAGGCCAAAGGTCCTTTCAATGATACTTCTGGTTCTCCCATGGGCATCATTATAACGTTCTTTTGCCCTTGTCCTGGCATTCCTCACTAGGGTCAGCAGCCATGATAGGTTTGGGTAACCAGAGTCACCTGCAAATATTGAGGGACAACATTTAGCCACAAACTATCCCAAATGGCCCACACCATACCTATACACCAACATATACTGGGTGGGAACCAGGGCTTACCTATTAGCCACACCCTGTACCTCTGTAGTTGGTCCATCACATTTGGGATGCTGCTATTCCTCAGGACAAAGGCATTATGCACCGAACCAGGATACTTAGCATTGACGTGGGAGATATACTGGTCTGCAAGGCACACCATCTGTACATTCATAGAGTGGAAACTCTTATGATTCCTGAATACCTGTTCATTCTGGGTGGGGGGGGGAGGAGAATGCAATATGTGTTCCATCAATCGCCCTAATTATGTTGGCGATATGCACCATTGTATAGAACTCGACCTTCACTGTGGCCAAATCTTCAAACTGGTGGAAAACAATGTAGCTGCACATGAGTTTAATCAGGGCAGACAACACACTTGTCAGCACTATTGAGAACATTGGCTGTGACATTCCTGCTGCCAAGCCAATTGTCACTTGGAAAGAACCAGTTGCCAGGAAATGGAGTAGAGATAGCACTTGCACAAGAGGGGGGATCCCAGTGGGGTGACGGATAGCAGATATCAGGTCAGGCTCCAATTGGCCACACTGCTCTGTGATTGTGGCCCTGTCAAGTCTGTAGGTGAGGAAAATGTGCCTGTCCTCCAGTGTTGCAAAGTCCACAAGTGGTCTGTACATGGGAGTATGTCTCCATCTCCTATTCATCCGCAGCGGTAGCAATATAAGGGACACAAGAGTGAGGAGACTGTCACTAACTGAACAATGGAGCTACAACAGAACTTTGCACCCTGTAAACATGTAATGGGTCATTGTGATTTGTCCAGTATGTCCTAATATATCATGTGATGCAGCATTTTTCCAGGGCCTGCCCCCCCCCGAAATAGTGTCCGCCTGTTCTGTGTGGAGGGACAGGTGTAAGTGAGGTAATTCCGCTTACATTGTGCGCCCTTGGGGGAGGCGGTCGGGAACTGCCATGCAATTCCTCATTAGTTAACACTGGGCCCTATGGGGTACAGTGGCCAATGGTGATCTACGCCGGTGGTGACGTAATGCACCGCCGCACATGTGACTGCGATTTTCTTTCATATTCCTCACTTGCTAACTAACCTTCCATAGAAGAGGACCTACACTGCATGTGCCGCTGTGACCTGTGTCTGGAACCTACCATGGCCTGTGTGACCAGGGAAAGGGCCCCAGCCTTCACTTCAGAGGAGTTGGAGAGACTGTTGGATGGGGTCTTACCCCAGTACGGACTGCTGCATGGGCTTCCAGACCAACAGGTGAGTACACCGTGAGCACGATGCATGTGGCATGAATGCATGGAGTTGTGTGTGGCCTTGTGTAAGGGGGGGTGAGTGGATGTCCTCTGGGTGGCGTACAGGTTGTGTGCTGGGCCATGTGTGTGTAAATGGTGATGGAAACGGGTATGGTGGGCCTTATGTGTAACAGGCAGGACTATTTGTCTAAATCTATTTTCTTGTGTCTATTGCCTCTGCAGGTCAGCGCCCATCAAAAGAAGGATATATGGCGTGCCATCGCCAACGAGGTGCGGACCCTGGGGGTCTATGACAGATGGAGCACCCACTGTTGGAAACGGTGGGAGGACCTGAGATGATGGGCACGGAAGACTGCGGAGGCCCAGCTGGCGATGGCCTCCCAACGAGGAAGGGGTGCCGCGAACCCTGACCCCCCCTGATGGCCCGCATACTGGCGGTGGCCTATCCTGAGCTGGATGGGTGCTTGAGGTCATCACAGCAGCCATAAGGCCCATCATTACAACTTACACATGGTAGGGTGGTATCTGGGTGGGAGATGTATGTCAGTGGGTGCCCTTAGGCAAGGCCTGACATTGCAGCGTAGGTCCCCTGGTGGCTATGGTTCAGAAGGGAAAATCTTGCAACCTAGATCGTAGGTTCTGGTCAGGGCCACATGGGTCCCAGGTGTGCTGCATTTGGCAGTGTGTGACCCTCCCCATGCCCTGGCCGCTAACAATTTCTCTGGTAGTACAATGCATATTACATAGGCCTGTTCCCTGTGTGAGGGTGGTGTGTATGCCAACTGTGGTGTTGGTGCAGCCATTGACCAAGTGTATCCTTTGTCTCTTCCCCCCATTTTTGTTTTGTCATCCTGTCCTTATGTGCATTAGCATCATCTGGTGGAGAAGAAGAGGCACCTGCAACGGAGGGAGCTGCATCCCACAGGATCCAGGAGACAGGGTCCACTGATGGTGAGGGCACCAGTGGGATGGAGGGTGAGGGGAGCACCATGGCAGAGACTGGAGGGGACAGTTCGGACATGGATACCTCCTCCAATGGAAGCTCCCTGGTGGTGGCGGACAACACTGTGACCACCCCTGCTACAGGTATAGCCACCACCCCATACCAGCAGTTCCCTCCCAGCAGCCCCTCATCGAGTTGCCCGTGCCCACTCACCCAGGATGGTGGGCATCTTCTTCGCCCCAAGCACCTCAGGCCTTGCCCCGGTTAGCCCTGCTGCCCTGAGTGAGGAGGCTGTTGACCTCCTAAGATCCATCTCTGTAGGGCAGTCAGCCATTGTGAATGCCATCCAGTGGCTGGCAGCCCAGATGCAATAATCTAATGCATTCCTGGAGGCCATTCACACTGGCTTGGCGGCCCAACAGAGATTGATTCCTCTCTGATGGCAGCCATTGTCCCTGTTTCTACTGTCCCCCTCCAACCTCCACTGCCCAGTCCCATTCCTCTAAACCCCAACCTATCCCAAAAACACATACAGACAAGTGTGCACACAAGACAACACCCAAACGTATCACAGGCAAACACAAGCACCACACTCCATCCCACAGGCACTCACACAAACACCATCCAGTTGCATACACAACAACATCTACTATTTCCACTGTCTCCCCCTCCTCCTCCTTCTCCACCTGAAACCCAGCTACGTCCACACTCACACCTGCATGCACTACATCATCATCCACTACCAGCATCACCACACCAAGCAGAACAGACACCTCCACCACAGCCATACACACATCCCCTGTGTCCTCTCCCACTGTGTCTGTCCCCCCAAAGTACAGAAACGCAAGCACTCAGACACCCAATAGCCATCCACCTCACAACAGTGTACAGCCCATGCACCTGCACCCAAAAGCAGCAGAAAGACACCTCCAACAACCACTCCCTCATCCTCCACTCCCATTCCTTCTCCCTCTTCCTGCCCCAATATCCCTAAAAAAAGTTTCCTATCCACCATTGACCTCTTCCCTACCCCTCTCCCCCATCCTCCACATACGGCCAGTGTAGGAAGAGCCCAGCCAAGCACCTCAGCCACACAGTCCACAGGCCCAGTACTCACCGCACCCACTCATGGTGGAAAGAGATCAAGGGCTCATGTTGTGAAGGGGAAGGAGCCTTCACCAGCCAGCCTAAATGGGGAGGAGACTGCTCATCAGGCAAGTAGGGAAAGGGGCCTGCACCCCGAAAGGCCAAGGAGCCTTCACCAGCAGGCAGGAAGAGAAAGTAGGCTACACCAGCAGGCAGGAAGAGCAAGGGGCACGGACCAGGAACTGTGATGGAGCCCCCACCACCAACCATGGTTGTGCAGCCATCCGAGGTTGCAATGGATGTGCAGGAGCCTCCCCCACCAGCAGCACCACCACTATGCATCCATCTGAGGTTGCAGGAGCATGAGCAGGAGCCTCCCACTACCAGCAGCACCACCACTGTGCAGCCATCACCTCCGGCAGACGGTATGTAATCCTACCTCCATGGGCTGCTGTGTGGCCTGCCCCATCAAGCACAGGGCATGTTGCCCCCTCCAGAACCAGTGGGTATGACACCCACCTGAGAGACTGTGGCCCATCTCTCCCCAGGATCAAGCACAGGGCATGTTGCCCCCTCCAGAACCAGTGGGTATGACACCCACCTGAGAGACTGTGAGCCATCACTCACCAGAATCAAGCACAGGGCATGTTTCCCCCTTCAGAACCAGTAGGTATGACACCCACCTGAGAGACTGTGGCCCATCACTCCACAGGATAAAGCACAGGGCAGGTTGCCCCTCCAGAACCAGTGGTCTTGTTACATTTCCCGGCTGAGGTGCCCTCCTGTTCCCCCATCGCGCTGAGGTGTCTACCTATTGACCAACTGATGCCCCTGCAGTGTTCTCTCCATGTTGAAGCAGGCAACATGTGTGGCCTTGGACTTTGGCCTGTGGCCATGTGGCCTATGCGAATTGAGGACTGGATGTGTCCCTTTTTCTGAACATATGTGTATACCTATTATCTTGCCTAACTTATTTTTCATACTGTGTTGATCTCATGGCATTCACTTTTACAAAATCGTTTTGTCCTTGCATTATTCAGCCCGAGTTACGGGGTAAAATTATTTTTGTAATGCATGTGGTTGTATGTATGGGGTGCGTGTTGTGCGTGTGTGTGTCACTGTCATTTTCCTCTCCCCTTTCCTTGTGTGCTAGGCGGCTATACTCATGTTGTCGTCTTCGCCGGCGTTGGTGTTCGTGGTGGAGCAGAATGAAGAATATGATCGGGAAGACATGCAGTTCAGGTTCCCTGGCGGCGTGGTTCTTCTCTGTGTCTCCATTGGTGAGTCATTTCCCTTCTGAGCTCAGTTTCCGCCAGGCTTTTGCTGTTCATTGACTTTCACCTGGCTGTAGGTGGCTACCGCCGTGGTTGCTGTTTTTCCTGCCCTGGCCGTCGGTGTGGTACATTGGCTGTCTATCGGAGATCTTTCCGCCAGGGTTGTAATGAGGGCCTAAGGGGGTCATTCTGAGCTTGGTGGGCGGCGGGAGCCGCCCGCCAAGCGGGAACCGTCAGAATACCACTGCGCGGTCAAAAGACCGCCGCGGTTATTCTGAGTTTCCCGCTGGGCGGGCGGGCGACCGCCAGAAGGCCACCCGCCCGCCCAGCGGGAAACCCCTTCCCACGAGGATGCAGGCTCCGAATTGAGCCGGCGGAGTGGGAAGGGTGCGACGGGTGCAGTTGCACCCGTCGCGATTTTCAGTGTCTGCTATGCAGACACTGAAAATCTTAGTGGGGCCCTGTTAGGGGGCCCCTGCAGTGCCCATGCCATTGGCATGGGCACTGCAGGGGCCCCCAGGGGCCCCACGACACCCGTTACCGCCATCCTGTTCCTGGCGGTGAAAACCGCAAGGAACAGGATGGCGGTAAGGGGGTCGGAATCCCCATGGCGGCGCTGCTTGCAGCGCCGCCGTGGAGGATTCCCTAGGGCAGCGGGAAACCGGCGGGACACCGCCGGTTTCCCGTTTCTGACCGCGGCTGTACCGCCGCGGTCAGAATGCCCATGGGAGCACCGCCAGCCTGTTGGCGGTGCTCCCGTCATTTTAGCCCTGGCGGTCGTCGACCGCCAGGGTTAGAATGACCCCCTAAGTCTCTAATTGACAGAGGTATGCACCCTGTCAAAGTAATGACAGCAATACTAGTCAGGACAAGTCAGTTACACACCATAAGTCAACCTGTGGTCACTCTCTGGAAGTTTGGAAAAGAGCAGGCAGGTGTAACTTAGAAATCAATGAGTAAAGTATTGTTGTGCAGTAAATCAGTGAAAAAAACACACACAGAAATAATCCACACCAGTTTATAAAGATAGAGCTTGATTTAATGGTAAAAACAAGACCAAACAACAAAAATCCAATAAGTAGAAGTCGAGGTATGATTTTTTTCAAATATAGTGCTTAAAAGCATAAATCAGGAACTGGGGCTATCTGGTTGCACTAGACTGAGTGAAACCTGAAAAGTCAAGCCAACCATTCAGGAGTGTGGGTCAGATACAGAGATCATCCCCGTCCTGCTGAAAAAGTACCTTGTGTTGAGGGTTGTGTCAACATCAAAGCCCCAATGTGAGGAGCAGAGGAGGTGATGCGTTGATCCCCTCTGATGCAGGCAATGTGTCAGTTCTTATCTATGCAGTTGGAGATGGAGCATCATCATGCCACGCAACTGTTGACGCAATGTACTCGAACAGTGTTGTATCGACGAATCCTTAGCGATGAAGGAAATGAATAGCCATCTAGCCATGCTGCCAATGATGCAATGTCTTTGTCTTCAGCTGTGGTGGCAATGCATCAGAGTTGAGAGGAGATGAATCAGTTTTGACTGGTGCAACAAGGGTGATGCATAGATTTGACAGTTGCAGCACTTTATACCCAGTTCAATAGGCCCAGGACTAGAGTGGCACAAATTAACGGAGCGAGACTTGAAGCAAGCAAAGGTAATGCGCTGTTGGATGGAGTGAAGTCTTTGATGTCCCCAAGACCTCAGAACAGGAGGCAAGCCAGCAAGCCCTTGTAGTCACTTTGGTGCTGGGGATGAAGGGAGGTACAGGTCCATTCTTTCCCACTCCCAGACAAGGAGGGCAGCAGGCAGCAGGGCAGCCACAACAGAGCAGGAGTCCAACAAAATCCAGCAGAGTGGCAGTTCCTTCAGCAGCATAGCAGTCCTTCATCCTGAAAGAATGTCCTCAAGTCCAGAAGTGTACTGATTTGGTGGGGTCACAAGTCCAGTTCTTATATGCAGTGGGGGAGACTTCAAAGAGAATTATTTGAAGTGCACAGATTCCCTGCCCTTCCTTCCCTGACTCAAGGTACATAACAGGTAGTTATACAGCCCGTTGTCTGGGCTCAAGACACAGCTCATTCAGGTGTGTTAGCTTCTCCCTCCCAGCCTGCCCAGGATGTCCTATCAACATGTAGATGGCTACTCAGTCCCACAAAGCCCCCTTTGTGTGTGGCTGTCTGGAGAGAATGCACAAGAACCTAACTGTCACCCACGTTATATGCACTTTAGCACTGGTCAGCAGGGGTAAAGTGCCCAGAGTCCTAAAGGCAGCAAAAACAAGGTCAGTAAAACAGGAGGTCAGAGGGCAGAGAGTTAGGGAAAACACTCCTAGGATACTGGGTCTAACAACAGCTTTGTAAGTTGAAGCATGAATGCTGTAAGTGTGGTGGGAGGCATCCCATCACATAGTGTTTCACTTTTGCGACCCCCACAGAACAATGACGGGGCCAAGAAGGAGGGACATGAGGCTGCGGCTCCTAAACCATTTAGGATGAAGAAGCTGGCCCCATATCTGCAGTCCTACCCAGGCAGGGAGACTGCATTGAGAGTAGAGTGGGATTTCACAGATGGTTTATGTTTCGATACCAAGGACCACGGGGACACAGATGGGCAGATAATTTACAATCAGCAAAGACTTTGCCACAAGTGGTGCTAGCTAGGCCAAAAAAAGAAATTGAAAAGGAGAGGATAGGATAGTGAGTGCCTTTCATGACTGGCCTACGCCAGATTTAATTATATCCCCTCTGTGCGGGGTTCACAAGAAAGCAACGGGTGAGTTCAGGATGATACCTCACTTGCCCTGGACTGACGGGAGAAATGTATTTCCCATTGGGTACACAAGGGTGGTGTATGCCTCTGTGGACGATGCTGTGTGGCTGGTGCGCTAGGATGGGCATGGGGTGGATTTAGCAAAATGTGACATTAAATCTCCTTTTTGACTCCTGCCAATTCATTCAGTGAAATTCTCTTTTTTGGGCAGGCAATTTGATAGGGCTAGCTATGTGGATAGGGTTCTGCACATAGGTTGCACAATATTCTGTGCACTGTTTTAGGTGTTGATTACTTTCTTGCAGCGTTTTTTTTCAAGGAGAAGTGGTCACAAAGCGGTGTCTGAGAGCAGTTTGAGGACTTCACAAGGGAAGTCAATGTTCCTTTTGCACCAGAGAAGACTGAGGAACTGAGTATGGTTTTGACATTTCTGGGCATTGAGCAGGATACACAGGAATTGTTGGCAAATTGTGGGAAATGCAGTAATTTTTGGATGACGTGACTGGTGTGGGACGTTTTGAGTTGCGGAACATACAGAAGCTACTGCTTTTCTTGAACTTCACATGCAGAGTGGCCATAGATGGTAGAATGTTTTGCAGAAGGCTGGGCATGGCTATGCCTGGGAGGGTGTTTGCCCCATATGTGGTGCAGATTCAGATTTCACTCAGTCTAGTGCAACCAGATAGCCCCGGAATTTCATAGGCAGTACGAGCCAATCTATGTATTTGGAGGACATTTTTGGAGGATTTCAGTGGTGTGTCCTTGTTGTTTCTGGAAGACAACACAATTTGGAGGTGCAAAGTGTTAGGAATGTTACTGAAGTGCATGGTTTGGGTCTCTTGGGACTGGAGATGGTGTGTAGAGAAATAGCCCAAGCATTGACTGAGGCAGAGGAGAAGCATTTCCTTTTTGGATTTCTTCTTCTTGGTAGTGGTGCTGGTGGTGTAAGGTGGGGAGTTGGCCAAAAGAACAGTGATGTTTAAAGTGGACAACCTGACTGTGGAACTGGTGCACTTATTGCAATAGTTTATTTGAAATGCTTACATCTGAACATTGTTTTTCGGGTGAGGCATGTGACAGGGGTGCACAATGATGTAGCAGACTCATTATCTTGTTCACAGTGGCAAAGAGTTTGACAGCTGGCTCTGAAAGCAGAGGACTGGAGGACACAAATCCTACATGAAATTGGTGTGTGGGGGGAGTGAGAGTGTTGGACTGTTGACAAACTCACTAGCAGATTCAACAAGGAGGAGTTATCAGCTGACATGGAGGGGGTTTAGAAGTTTTGTGAAGAATTTGCCGAAGACAATGGCTCAGGAACAAGGAAGCATGGAAGGGAGAATATTCAGTTTCATTCTGTATTTGATTGTTTATCTCCCAGGACCATAAGAGGAAAATTGGCTGGTATTTATTTTTATGGGAAGCTGTACTGGTGAGTTGACACAGCTCAGGGCAAGATTCTGAATGGGTGGGGGAAAGAGGGGCCATAGGGACTACAATGAGGGAGGCCATAATGTTTGATTTGTTGCAGCCATATTGGCAGTATTGCCAGTTTGTTGTTATGACCGTATTGAAGTTAATATTTTCAGGTTTCTGTGGATGTTCTTTGTTGCCCTTAGGGTTTCTGAGTTGCTTAGATCGGCACAGAATGCATGAGTCTTGCAGTGAGATTTGTCTAGAGCAGATATAGTTGAGGATTTGGTTATTTGGTTGCAAAGTTCAAAGACGGATCATGCAGGGAAGGGTAGATGGGTATAGCTCTGGAAGGGGGCTAGGCAAGTCTCATACCCAGTGAGGGAGTGGTGACAATGAGTTTTGGCCAGGGCACAGGCAGGATTACAATTTCTGCTATGAAGTGGGAGGAGGGTTACAGCTTTCCATCTGTTGGCAGTATTGTGCATGGTGCTGCGCAAAGTGGGTGTGGACCCTGCCAAGTATTCATTTAGGATTGGTGCAGCCACAGATGCAGCACAGTTGTGGTGGGATTGGGACCAAATCAGGAGGATAGGCCATTGGAGAGCTAGGTGCTGTGAGTGCTATGTGCAGAAATAAGGGTTTTTTGTGGGTCTATGGGGTGGTCATGGGGCTCAGCACTCTAATAATGATTTGTTTCTTTAATGTAGCATGTGTAAGCAATCCAGGGATGAGTAAATTGGTGATATGGTTAGTAAGGCACTCTTTTGTGCAGGGGGCAGCTAAGTACAAGATCAGCAAATTTGTGGACAAAGCCTTGGACTACCTGGTAACAGGCATGAGGTGATATGGTGAGGGTAGGAGCGGGTTGAGATGTGCAACCTTCGGCCTTTCTTTGCAAGCCTGGTTCACTAAAGGGGGCATATGGACATGCTACTTATACACCTGGGGGAGAATTATTTGGTTAAGTTGTCTGGCTTGTGCAGGACATGAAGTAGGGTTTGCAACTAATTAAGAGGAAATTTGCATGCCTGCTATGGATGGAGTTTGTGCCTAGGAGACAATGGAAAGGGGCTTTGAAACACTCTGCCACTGACAATGCCAAGATGAAGTTCAAAAGAGAAATGATGGTTTCTGTATGGCAATGGACATTAAGGTACTATCTCATTGTGGCATTGAGGAAAATTATCATTTTTTGTTTTGTAATGATGGGATGCATTTGTCTCAGTTTGGGAATGCTTATTACCTGATGGAACTGCAGGACATGGTGGGGAAACTTTGGAATAAGAACATTTGGTGCAAAGGTGTCTACGAGTAAGGAGGCAAATGATGTGTGATTGGGGGAGGAGGTTGGGGCAAGAAAACATCCAAAGCATTTTTTCCTTGCTGGAGTCACTTTGGGGGACGGAGAGTCAGATACAGTGGCATCTACATCTCATGGGGGGGAAGAGGAGCACATGAGAGGGAAAGATGGTGTGGAGGGCTTTGGAATAGGAAAAGGGGGCTGCATTGGAGGATGTTTGGTAGAGTAAGTGAGCGAGAGACCGGTTTGAATGCAAGGAAGATGGTGAATAACGAGTGAAAGAATGATTGGGGTATGGAGACTTAGGGTTGTGAACGGTTGGTACACATTCAGAACTTTGATGTATTGAAGAGGTTGACATTATGTTAAAGGTGCATTGAAGTTGACATGAATATTGCAAAACCTGGCCTAATAAAGTGGACTTTGACATCCGTCTTGGGATGGTGTGTGATTATTTCACAATTATCTGCAGCCTCTGTGCTTGCTTATCGTTAACGGTGTGAAATGGAGTTACTTTTCTGTAAAAACAAAGATTATTTGTAGAATATATGTTAAGAATGTTCTTGCTGTTTTTGGTAGCTCTATCTTCTATGCATGAAAAAATAATATTGAATGAGATTCTGTTTTTTTTGTGGTGCTGGTGGGATAGGGAACGTTGTGCCGATAAACCCACCCACCCTTCATGTTCCTTTTGTCCACTTATACCACAGAAGAATATGGTTTGGAAACAGTACATTGAGGTAGTTTGGAGGGATGGAGAGTCTGACGTCGGTGTATCCACTCCTTATGGAGAATATAGGTTCGCAGGGGAGGGGAAGACGGTTTGTGGGGCTTTGTAACAGAGCAAGGAGGATGCACTAGAGGATGTTTGGTAGAGTAAGTGAGAGAGAGAGACTGGGGGAATGCAAGGAAGATAGTGAATGACACGAGAGAAAGAATGAGGGCAGGGTATGGAGACTTAGTGGTGTGAATGTTTGGTACACATTGAAATTTTTGATGTACTGAAGCAGTTGACGTTCTGTTAAAGTTGTATTGAAGTTAACAAGGATACTGCAAAACCTAGCCTAATAAAGTGGCCTTTGACACGCCATCAGGGATGGTGTGTGATTATTTTACAATCATCTGAGGCCTCTATGCTTGCATATCATTAAATGCGTGACCTGGCGATACTTTTATGTTTAGCAAAGATTACTTGTAGAATACATGTTCAAATGTTTTTTGCTGTTTTTAGTAGCTCTATCTTCTATGCATGAAAAGAGAATGTTGAATGTGATTCTGTTTGCTCTTGGACCCGGTGTAGGCTTTGTAAATGAGCTGCATGGGGTTCATATTTCTTCAGGATAAAAATCAGTCTCCCAGTCGTAGTTTGCACATTCTTGAGTCATTTATTTTGATGAGCTCATAACTGTGGTATAACGCATTCCAAAAGTCTATTCTTGAGTAGTTCAATACCCAAACATTAATAGGCTGATAATTAGGAGAAGTATTCTTCTAAAACACAATTGTTTATAGATATTTGTACCTCTTTGCACCAATGTAATGGCCTGATTTAGAATTTAGGGCACAGGTACTCCATCTAAAAAATGTTGGATATACTGTCCTCCTTGTAGAGCATACAATGCACTTGTAATAAGGTGCATAGGCTACCCTTCATGTGTTTTGATGGAATACTGCATCTGCCAAACTCTAAATCAGACTCTAATCCTATTTAACTCTAGTCTCTCAATGTATAAATATATAATTATGATAACAAATTATCATCCGGCTATTTTCTGGATTTTGAGTCAAAACCAATGTCTCACTAACAGGAAACTATACAGGCTTGTTCAGATGATTGATAGATGCATATTGTATTTTGTTATCCATCTTCTTTGCAGGAATTACTTTGGATCCCACAGATAGCACTGCAGACTGGGAAGAGTCGATAGCCTGGTTCTGTAGGTACATTCCGAAACTATCCTGTGAAAGAAAAAATACATATTACTCCATTGGCTGATATAGAGTTGGGGAACAATGGGTATTGCTTTGATATGTGGAAGACGTTGTACATCCTCTTTTCAAATGCATGCATTCTCCCAAGGTCAGTAGATTGCCATCTTGCAAGGGTCAGTAGATCACAATCTTTGTGACTGCATGTAAAAAAATAAATGTTCTTTTTAGAGCAACCCAATTTCCTTTCATTTTGGATTGGAGTTATGATCCCAACTTGGCAGACGGTAACTGTTCAATGGTTTGTAGCCTGAATTAGTGTCACGAAACATTGATACATTGACAGATTCAGGATTTAGAAGGTTCACCTAAAACATATCCCTTCCAAATACCAAATCAGTATCCAGTCTCAGTCATACTTCACCAGTCAGCAAAATATTACTGACTTGTAAAAAGGGATTCATACTCAGGAAAACCCTTTTTTTATAGTCACAAACACTACCATCAATGTTTCTGATTTCCCACACACATAAAAAACTATTTAGATTATCTGTCAAAGGACAAGACATAAATGTACCAGTGTCTATATTTATAGAAATTTCTAAAAAAGCAAACCTAGCTGGACTACAGGAGAAAAGTACACAGCGATAGGGTAATTAATGATTATGTCAAAAGTGTAAGAATACTACAGGAGGGTTCTTGTTGGTGTGCTGTGGTCAGAGGACCAATGGGAATCCTCATGAATAGCATGGCCGCTGAGATGTTACTCTCAGAGTTTAGTTGCTGCTTTGTGTGTGTGTGTGTGTGTGTGTTGTTGTTGTTTGTGTTACTATCCTTGTAGGGACCAAGACGTGATAGCATATTCATGCTGTGGGGCTTGGTTGTACTGTTTGGACTTGGACCCATGTCTCCACAAAGCAAAGTCCTTGAAACAATAAAAATTGACTTTAAGATCATCAGTTTTTTCAACTTCTTTAAAAAACTTGACCTCGTGGGGGATCGTGTTTCATAATGTGTGTGCATGTTTCTGCTTAGCTCTGCCGCAACAGACCAAAGGTAAAACTGCAGTCTTTTCACACCGTAGAATGTAAACACGCTTCAGCAATTTAATTCCCAGTTCAGTAGCAGACATAAAAAACACAAAAACAATAGCACATCTGTCATCTGATAGTTTTAAATAATTCAACCACTTTCTCTTTTAATGATTTTTTTTTTAAAACTGATTAAGTGACGTGCCTGGAAGTCTGAAAGGGACTACATATCCCAGACTACTTTGTGGCCCCTGGAGGCCTGGATCTTACCAGCACGTGCATCTACTTGACCAGACCAACGAGCGCTATATAGCACATGGGGGCACTTTGCGGCACAGGACGCGCCTGGAACTCTGAAAGGGAATACATATCCCAGACTGCTTTGTGGCCCCAGGAGGCGGCCATCTTACCAGCACCTGCATCCACTTGACCAGACCAACGAGCGCTATATAGCACGTAGGGGCACTTCACGGCGCGGGATGCACCTGGAACTCTGAAAGGGACTACATATCCCAGTCTGCTTCATGGCTCCAGGAGGCGGCCATTTTACCAGCACCTGCATCTACTTGACCAGACCAACGAGCGTTATATAGCGCATGGGGGCACTTTGCAGCATGGGACACGCCTGGAACTCTGAAAGGGACTACATACCCCAGACTGCTTTGTGACCCCAGGAGGCGGCCATCTTACCCGCACCTGCATTAACTTGACCAGACCAACGAGCGCTATATAGTGCGTGGGGGCACGCCCGTCGTAGCCCGGAGGAGCTTGGGCTGGGCCACCTCCCTAACATTTTTTCTAAGCAGGCACCATTGACTCTAGCCCCTATTGTATCTTCTTGTAGGTTATCATTGAACTAACACTTATCCATCAATTATAGCTTTAATTGGTAAAAGGAAAGCAATAGAGGGTGGGGCAGGGGCAGTGTTAAAAACCAAGCGGAAAAGACATAAGCATGCAGCTAACAACTGTGTTATGGACAGAATTGACAACCTTCTTGATGAATGCGAAGGAATTTTAACTTCCTCCCCGGACAGCGGCCCCAACAGAACTGGGGGCGAGTGCTACCCAGTCAGGAAAGGGGCTGGTCACAAGAAAATGGCTGACATATTTGTAAAACGTGGCCAACAGGTTATAGCCTCCACAGGGAAGAGGGAGGGTAGGAATGTCATCACCCATGCTCCCCAAAAATCAGCAGACAAGCCTCCAACTGATCCCAGCGATCCTATTCAGTGTATCAACCGCTTCATCCCTTTAATAAACATCTCAGACTCACATGACAACCCCGACCCAGGCATTAGGGTGGGAGGGTCAGTAGACGTAAATGAGCACTCAGCCCAGTCAAATGCACAGCACATGTTATGCATACAAGATTTAAAGAGGGAGGTGTCAGAACTCAAGTCTATGGTTAATTCATTAATTTCAATAGTCAAGTAGCTAATTTCTCCAGACATCATGACCTCCATAAATCATAACCGCAGCCGAACGCCAAACCAATCAGGTACCATGATGAAATTGCCCACAACGTGAGCAAACAGTTGTGCTGACCAACCTCTAGCTGGTGCTAAGATAAGATTTCCGACCAACCCCCCCTCACACAATAGCTTAGGCGTAGGGAAGGCATTCGATGACTGCTATCAAATCACAAAATCACAAGCAACACAGTCCCTACATACACTGCACAACCCGTCATTTACCGATTCCAATCTAAAAGCACTGTTCTAATGGTCAATGTTCCCAAGCTACACCAACTGGCACAAAGAGAAGGGGGAGATTCTATTAGAAATAAGGCAATTCATTGGATTTGCCACGTAAGAGGCTGTTACTCTGTAATACGTGAGGATATAATCTATGCAGTCAGAAGGCCTGACCTAGTCACACACTTTGACATTCTACAGTTGACATTTAGGGATAGGAGTATGGTGGACAACCTGGTGGCCCTAGACGCAAGGACAAGTGTTCCAGGGCAATCCTGTATCCAGTTCAAATACCCTAGTCAACCGGTACACTATAGGGTTAGTTCCATCCACTGCGCAACAGGTATTCCATCTGCTCTCAGTAAGAATGATTGACTTGAAGTTCCTTCTGAAATACATGTTGAACTTCCCCCTGACTTACATGAAACAACTGTCCCTGGTCTGGCTGTGGTCCCCAATATTGCCACTATAATCACTCACGCTTCTTCTCCTTACAGATTCCACCAGACCGCCTGTGACCCAATGCTTAGCCGTGATAACATTGTACATTTCCTCCCCGTGAACCTCACTTACAAATCCAGGAACAGATAGCAAAGCATGAGAATACCTTACCTAGGACCAGGTCAGGTCCCTCAGATGGTTATCATCACTCGATACAGGGTTTGCGGGCAATAGTGATAAAGACCCCTCCCCTCTCAAGCAACCCCACCTGTGTAACCAACCTCTGGTAACTAAACTTTCAAATATGTCAGTGGATAGGGCGGTCCATCCAACCACCGGGGTACGAATTGTCTCATGGAATGTGGCAGGTCTGAGATCTATCCTCCCCATCCTGTCCTTTACCTCATTTATTGAGGAACACAACATATGTCTTTTTCAAGAGACATGGTCGACCGACCCACTCTTTCAAACTGGCTATTCAAACTTTTATATCCCTGCTCTGCACAGTACCAGGGGCAGGCCCTCCGGGGGTCTAGCCATATGGACTAGAACATCACTAAACTGCCATATATCACAGCTATCCATTGATTCCCCTGACCTGCTAGGTCTTCGTCTGTCATTCGGGGTTGATGCAGTTGTGATTATTTTTAACATCTACACCAGAGGGGTTGGGGGTCGAGTTTCCAAAACCGTATGCATGATGGAGGCATTTTTGCAAAACTGTCCCCGGCATCACAAAATCATTGTGGCAAGTGACTTCAATGTCACATTTGAACCTCTTGACTGGGATGATCTTGGGTCCACCCACAAGGAGGATCAGGTATGGTCTATCCCTGCCCTGGATATCCCACCCATTAAAAGGTGGTCACAGGCTGCTGTCCAAGTAAAATCATTGACTGTGGAATTTGGACTTAGGGCACTTAATGGCAGGACCAAATCAGACACAAAGGGTTGTCACACATATAACAAAGTCAAACATACTAGTAGAATTGATTATTGTTTAGTCGACATAAGATTATAGTCTCTAGTCATTGACATGATGGTTATTGAGGGAACTGAAAGTGACCATAATCCTCTCTCAGTTCATATGTCAGTTTTGTGCAACCACCTGTCCATGATCAACACCTCAGTAAAAGCACCAAAGGGAATTAGTCTGGTTAATGACAAATGCCATCTAAAGTGGAACAAGGTTCTGGCTCGACCTACACTTATCGACGCCGCTAACAACACCTTGAGGACCACATTGATGGGCTTAGAGGTGGGCTTTGCAATCTCCGACGAGGAAACAAGCTTAACTCACACCTCATGTTTCAAGAGTATTGCAGCCCTCTTCTCGGCTGACATAGCCTCTCATAGTAAGAGGCTCAAGGGTAGGCATTGCTGGTTTAACAAAGAGTGCCGTTCCTCAAGCAAGCGTTTAATCAAATCTAAGGATGTTATGCAATTCACTCAGCCAGAAATTCTTACAAACCAGCTATCGACATAATCATTAAAAACCAGCCATCGACAAAGCTAAGCGTGAATAAGACGACAAGTGGTGGGCAGCACTTAGTGACGCCGCACAAGAGAGGAACTGCAGTACATTTTGGTCCCTGGCAGCGCGTGGCCCAGCAAACAGCGAATTGAACATTACAACTAATATTGCACCAAAGGACTGGGTAGACCACTTTAGTGGCTTGTACTCTTACGACCATGATAGCTCAACCTCTGGACATAAGGACATTTGCTCAAATATTACCCTAACACCCACCCCTCCAGCGCTGCAACTATTTTGCCAAGTGGACATAGCATATTCTTTAGGTGCTCTAAAGCGCGCTAGAGAACCTGGTTCAGATAGTGTTCCATCAGACCTATTCTTAACGGATATAGCAATCTGGTCAAGATATATTACCATCATAGTGAATGCAATAGCATCTGGGGCACCAATCCCTGAGTCCTGGAAGGGGCCCATTGTTGTCCCGATCTTTCAAAAAGGGCGACAGAAGCATCCCCAGGAACTATAGGCCAATTAGCATAATAGATTTTGTGCAGAAAGTGCTCTGTCACTGCCTTCTAGGCAAGATTCAAGACTGGATAACGGAACACAACATCCTTAGTTCCCACCAGGCAGGTTTTCGCAAAAAAAATCTGCCATCGAGCAAGCCCTCAGGTTCCTGCTTTTGTATTGGAAAACCATTTTTATTGGCAAAGGGAACCTGTATGTTGTTTTTGTGTAACAAGTTGTTGGAAGTTCTTTCCCTAATGGGAATCCCCAAGCAAATTCTTGTATTACTAACTCGGCTCCATGAGGGTAACTATGCACGTGTCAGGTGGGACGACAAGGGGCATCTAACTGACAGAATTAATGTGTCAAGGGGTGTGCGGCAAGGGTGTGTCCTTGCCCCCAACCTGTTATCCCTGTACATTAATGATATCGTCCCCTCTTTACTCAGACTGGAGGCTGACACACCATCGCTAGGCACACAGAAAATTTGGTCTTGCACTTTGCAGACACACTCCTGATATTCAAGACCCCAAGTGGATTACGTAAACTCCTTGTGTGTTTTGAGGAATTTTGCTCCACAAGGGGACTTGAAATCAATGCTTCTAAAATGAAATTGATGAAGCTTAATCCACACAGATCCTTTAGAGGAATGTTCATTCTCAAGGGAACCCCACTTGAAAAGGTTGGCACTTTTAGTTACCTGGGCATAATGTTAACTGAAAAAATGTCTTGGAAATCACATATTGCAAAGCAAGCACTAGAGTTAAAGCAAACAACGAGGGTCTTAATAAAGGACTTTAACCTCTCACATACTAAACCAATACTCCCTGAAAACAGGTTCACCCGAAAATACATTTGTAGTATAAACTATAAATAAAAGGTTAATTGTGTAATATAATTATGTATTGCTATCTCAGTGTTTTGGTGACATTTACCAACCATTCAGCCTTCGGGTCTGTGGTTTGTAATATCCAGAGATGGACAGGGACAGAAATAGGCCTGGGCACCAAATTAAAAGTGGCCCCAATTAGTGAATCAGATAGATAAAAATGAGGTTCACATTTGCACCACAGGATGGTATTAAACATCTAAAGACAGGCTGCATGGGTGTTTTACAGTATATTGTAGAAATAATGCATTTGTGCTTTCTGCAGGCAATGTGTGTGGCAATATCAGAACACCCCAAAACAAATTACGGGCTGTGCAGTGGTGCTGTAGAGCATGGGCTAACCCTCCTCTGACACAGAACTCCACACAATCTATAGAAGCAACTGCATTGGATCAATCTAAGAACCCTCCTATCAACCTAACTAGAAAAAAACCTTTTGCTTTAAAGAATGCTCACCCACCGGGGGTCCCCCTTGGTGGTGTGCATCATCATAGAGTTTCTTACAGTTCAATTGTCTATTAAAGCATGCTACAACCTGAGAGATGCACTCAAACCCTTTGTTGGAAAAGGACGAGGGTAGTGAGTGGGGGAAGGATTACTCTTTAAAACTATCTGTGTTGTAGCCTTAACATTTTAATCTGGGTGTCAGCCAGTATGATTAAAAATGGAAAAAGTTTGGAAGTGTTGGTGCTCTAGTTACCCCTACTTCCTCTTATTGTTAACATGTTTCTGCCACTTATGTTCCCAAATGCTCGTGGCTTTCGTCAGGACCGATTATACTCCCACATCCCACATCTATTCCATACTGTTGCTGTGAATGTGCAATACATGCATCAAGTACACATGAGCCACCTACTTGGTGTCTATAAATGGGTATCTGAAAAAAGAGAGAATAAACAGCATTGTTCAAGGATTATGCACACATGTGGAAGACTGTGTTCTGACCTTGACACAATTCCTTTTCTTAAAAAAAAAACACTTCCGGGTGTTGGACCTGACAGCCTTAAGGTGGATTTCCCTCAAACTTTTTAACTTCTATCTCCATTTTTTCTCATCTTGTTTTTTTGCTCTTTGGACTCTGCACACTTTACTTCCGTTAAGCAGTGTTAAATGCTCTCTCTTTAAAACATGGTAAGATTAGTTCATACCCATTTGGCAAATTTAATTTACTTGTAAGTCCCTAGTAAATTGGCACTATCTTTGTCCAGGACCTGTAAATTGAATGCTACTGGTGTGCATGCAGCACTGATTGTGCCACCCACGTAAGTAACACTTTAAACATATCTCAGGCCTGCCATTGCAGTCTCTGTATGCAGTTTTAAACTGCCATGTCGACTTGGCAAAATAAACAATTTTGCAGGCTCAATCCTTCCCTTTTTAATACCTATAGGACTCCCTTGGGTCAGCCCTTGGCAGTCCACAGGGCAGGGTGCAATGTATTTTAAAAAGCTGGACATGTCATTTTAGGTTTTTAATATCTTGATAGTGAAAAATCCATAAAGTCATTTCTCACTACTGCAATGCCCCCCTCTCTTGTTGGATAATATTGGAGCTATCTTATTACATTTTTTAAGTGTACGTTCCAAATGGGAACAGGTAATATGTTTATGTTTGTGTCTTAGGAATTGTAAACAAAAAATCTAATTTATGGTGAAGTCAACGTTTTTATTACAATTTTGAAAATGCCACTTTTAAAAAGTTGGAATTTTCCTGACCTAGCCATTTAGTGCTGCAGTCTCACCTGGCCTGGGTCACATGATTGGGTGTAGTTAACAGTGGGCCTTTCTGAATTCCTCCTAGACAGCCACACACAGGGAGCTTAGATGTGCCACCACTGGCAGAATGGGAGGGAGGAGGTGGCCCAGCGTCTCTTACACTTGTATAGGCCATGTCCTGACTTCACATAAAGGCCTGCATACTCCCTGCAGTTAGTATGCAGCCAGGGTCAGGAAGCAGGGAACTTGTACACTTCAAAGGCATGGCTCTAGAGGCTTGCCTCTAGAAGCTTCTCCTCACTTCAAAGGCACAACTGGGTACAAATCCTGAATCTCAGATACCACCACTTCAGTACACATTTGGACTTGTTTATACTCTGCCTGGAAAAAAGACTGCTATGCTGTTGAACGGACTATCACTCTGTTGGACTTCTGATCTAAAGGACTGCTGCCATGCTGTGCTGACCTGCTGTCTGCTGCCCTCTTGCCTTGTTAAGAAGGAATGAAACTCCATCTCTTGAACCCAGAGTAACTCCAAGGGCTCCTTGGCGGGCCTCCTGATCTGATGCCTCAGGGGTACAACAGGCTTCCAACAACCTTGCATGTGCACTAGGACTCTGCCGTCTGGGAGTTTACTCGCTCCAGGGATGCCACCCCAGTCCTGGACCCTTGGAGGTTGGCTTAAGACGCTCTGCCAGCCTCTGTGGATTCACCTGAATTGACGCATATCCTCAGCTGCGCAGCACAAAACCAAGCAGAACTGATGCCTCTCTTCTGCTGTATGAATTGGACCCTTCACAAGGACCCTCACTGCCTCCACAGCCCACAACGCCACAGGAACCACTACTGTGTGTCATATCCTTAGCACAGACACTCCATTCCTCGTTGATGGCAACCTTGACGGCAACTTCAGACTCTGCATCACATCTCCACTGTTTCTTGGAACCAACACATTTCCTTGACTGCAAAACGTATCCTTGAATATGATTCAGGAGCTCAAACGTCACCCTCATGGCATCTCAAAACTAATGCATTGCTTCAGCTGCATGACACATCTTTGCAATGCTTCCCAAACCAGAATTTGAAGTAATTTGCTCAGGAAGCCTACATGAGTCCCTGTAGCTGGCTTGCGCTCCACTGTGGTTGGCTTGAACTTGTGACTTCTTCCTTGTCCTGTGCAACCACATACCCAGAGTTGACTCTTCGTGCTTTTTTATGCTATTTTCTCTACTATTTAAAAATACATCTCTCCAGTTCTGCTGATTGGATGTCTGTTGTTTTGGTCCTGTTTTACTTATTAAAGAAAGTTTTAATTTTCTAACTTGGTGTGGGATCCTTTATGTGTGCTGTTCTGACAAATACTTTACATGTTGTCTCTACGTTAAGCCTGCTTGCTCTTTGCCAAGCAATCACAGGGTTGACCACATGTTAATTTAGGGTTGGCTTGTACCTCACCTTGACATGATTGTGGTTGGTGCTTGACCAGAGCTCACACTCCAGTTAATCAGCACCGCAATTTCTTACAGTGTGCAATAGACTTACTCCACAGCTGGGCTAGAGTGTATTTAATAATGTGCAGTTACTTTCTTTTAGTATAGTAGTAACTTTTAAAGTCCTGTTTCTGAATAGCAATGTTCTTACTCTTTTGTGGGAGGGTGGACCATTGTAGTAGCCTGTCCCTACTCAAATTTCCATTAACCCCTTTCCTTTAATAGTAAGTATTTCCAATAACCAGATACTACCCTGTGTTCCTTAGAGATATATTACTAAATTGTAGGCTTATTCTCATGGAGACTTTTGGCACTGGGGCAGAGATCTCCACACACAAAATATACAAGAGGCAGAAATAGAGATCTCCCCACAGGTTATCAAATTGCATTTTGCAGTACATAAGTAGTACTTCTGTAGTACTACTTACCTGCTACACAATGCAGTTTGTGAATAGGGTCCTGAGATTTCACACCATTCATGAAGAAAAAATAAGGTTTAGTGACTAAAATGAAACTAAATAATCTTTCTCTGGCTTTCAAATTGACATTATATGATCCTTGGCACATTGTTTGTTTTCTTATGTGGCAGTTCCTTTAGCACCACACCTTTTGACCACTTAGTAAGTTAAATATTGGTATCAAGTACCTTCCTGTGAGGAAGACATAACATACTTTTTAATTTGAAAATAGCTCAGTAACAAAATTTAAGTTAAAGAAAATTGTCATAGATATTGGTAATCTATTTATGCATAAATTGGGGGATGATTTTTAGTGATGGTCATCCATAAAGATGTCATTATGGTGGTGAGTTCAAATTTCAAATATGAACACAAAACTCAGCATTAATTATGTATTAGAGAAGGTGACCATGGACAGCAAAATTTGAGGGACATAGATAACATTTAAGAAACATTTTCAGGGACATAGATGCTATTTTAAAAATAAAAATGATGTAGAACTATAAGTAACTAAAGCTCAAAATATCCATTGTCCATTATGCCCTCCCTGAAATTTGCAGGATTAAGAATGCCACATATGTATTCATACTACCTAACATAGGGTTTTTGCCCTTGCTCATGAATTCCAACAACAGGAAGTAGTACATGCATTGGTTTCAATACTAACAAACCTAAAATCTGTACAACAACAATATGCATACACAAAACACATCCTTGACTGTTAACCCAATATTCAATTCTACCAGACAAAGGTATTGAGCAATAAACTACTTAAGATATGTTTAAATTAATACATTCATTGCACTGTACTCCAAGGTAATTGCATTGGTTTAATCTGTTCCCTAATATTAAATGTTGGAGGTGTAAACAGGAAGAAAAAGATAGCGTAAATAGTTGATGACATTTCCATAATTGGCAAGAATTTGTAATGAAGTCCACACAGAAATGGATTTCCTGAAGGAACATCATCCATGATTATGCTGCATGATCTTTCGGGAGTCCAGGAATTAACTACCTAGTTGTGTAGATGTTTTACCAGGGCACTGGTATGGCAAAGATGTACTTATTTAGGAAATGGAAAAATGATAATCTTCCTAAAAGAGGTGAAAGGTATAAAAAATGGTTTTGATGACAGGTCATTAAAGATGTATATATTACAAACATTTAGGATTTTTTTTTGAGTAGGGTCACAAGGAAAGGGATGTGAGAAGTTACTGAAGTAGAACAGTTACATCAGACTGTTATCTAAAGATTACAGTGGTATGAGAGAGGCAACAGTAATAGATACTCATAAGGAGAATAAGTGGAATTGGTACCTGCAACAATTTATACAATTTATAATTAAACCTAGGTTGAGATCCTCCATTCCAGCCAAAGTAATACTCAAGATAGAAATGTTGTATAATGACGAGAGCTAGCTCATAGTGTCAGAAGTAAACTTTAGTAAACTATGACAAGATGGAAACTTTATGTGTTTCACTGATTAGCCTAAATATGTTATAGGTACTTAAGGAAATATGATCAGTAAAGTGAATTCTTTGACTTCACTGAATTTTATTGGAGCGCCTTGCTGAAAGACTGATTGTCTATGCCTGATGTATGAATTGCTCCAAGGTTTACCTAGGATAGATTTAAGCACGTTCAGTCAGTAACACTATTTGAGTAGATGTGGGTGTAACTTTGGTGAATAGCAAGTAATTAACACCTTTGTGGGTGTGTTTTTCTAACTGCAAAAACCTTCCTATTCCCAGCCTTAATTGTACCTTAACTACACAAATTTATATCCAGATACTCCCCATTTTCAAAACACTTCTCCTTACCCCTAGCACATAAACCAAAAATAAATAGCAACCACATGAAGTTCTCCACACTTTGGCAGAGGTCTCTGCACCTTAAAGATAGGGTAGACATATGTGAAAAATAGTGAATAGTAACTGTTGGTATGTAAAGTAAGATTATAGGAGTACTATTTTATGTACTCAAAACGTATATATAGGCCCTCATTACAACCGTGGCGGTTGGTGTTAAAGTGGCGGTAATACCTCTCAGTCTCTCAAGTGGGTGCTTTGCCCACTGGTTGCTCCTGGGGAGTGCAAAGCTACAGTCTCTCATATGGGTGCTTTGCCCACTGCTTGGTCCTGGGGAGTGCAAAGCCACAGTCTCTCTAGTAGATGGCTTCTCCACTGGTTCTGGAGAGGGCCTTGTGCCCAGTGTGCTTCATCCTGGGAAGGAGGGGGTGAGTGGATGCATATCTCCACTGGTTCTGGAGGGGGCATTGTGCCCAGTGTGCTTCATCCTGCCAAGGAGGGGGTGAGTGGATGCATATCTCCACTGGTTCTGGAGGGGGCCTTGTGTCCAGTGTGCTTTACCCTGCCAAGGAGGGGATGAGTGGATGCATATCTCCACTGGTTTTGGAGGAGGCCTTGTGCCCAGTGTGCTTCATCCTGCCAAGGAGGGGGTGAGTGGATGCATATCTCCATGGGGTCTGGAGGGGGTCTTGTGCCTAGTGTGCTTCACCCTGCCAAGGAGGGGGTGAGTGGATGCATATCTCCACTGTTTCTGGAGGGGGCCTTGTGTCCAGTGTGCTTTACCCTGTCAAGGAGGGGGTGAGTGGATGCATATCTCCACTGGTTCTGGAGGGGGCCTTGTGCCCAGTGATGCAGCACTTGGGGTGTGGCCATTCACATTAACTCACCTGGGTGTTTGAGGCACGAGATTTGCAGGGACCCGGTTGCATGATAGTTCATGGAGGCAGAGCTACACCTCATCCTGCCGTGGCTAAGGCTGCAAACTGGTGGTAGTGCCGGTGCTGGTGAAGGTGCTGCCAGTGGTGGTGGGAGGCTCCAGTCCATCTCCTGCAGCCTCGGACGGCTGCCCACTGAGGCTGCTGCTGCTGGTAGTGGTCCTACTGTCAGCGGTGCAGGTGGCGGTGCTTGCTGCTGGGGGTGCTGGCCGTGGTGCAGGTGCCGGTGCTGCCATTGGTGGAGGGAGGCTCCAACCCTTCTCCTTCAGCCTCTGACGGCTGCCCCCTGTGGATGCCGCTGCTGACAGTAGTGATGCTAGAGGCGGTGCAGGTGGTGGTGCTTGCAGCGGTGCTGCGGAGGGGCTGCTGGCAGTTCTGCCCGTGGTGCAGGTGGTGGGGCTGGCAGTTGTGCTGGTGGGCACCCAGCCTTCACCTGCAGCTTCCAACGGCTGACGTGCCTTGCCTGGTGTTTTCTGCCCCTTCCTCACCTTGGCAGATGCTGTTGTGACCTTGGCTCTGGCAGCTGGAGTTTTGGAGGAGGCCTAGCTGGGTGGTTCGTGCTTGTAGTGCTTTCCTCTTAGCTAGTTTCTAAGCACTAACATAACACACCAGAAATGCACTTCTGGGGTCAAAGAAGACTTTTATTGTTGTTAATTCTTCCCCAACCACAATTTTTATGTTGACGAATTAGTAGCTTTCAAGCCCGCGTTAATCAAACAAAATATATCAGTTTGCAATATACACAGCAGGTTATATTTATAAGATATTGAATGCAAAGCAAAACAAATACTTCACCGTGTGGGAAACTATTTACAGCTTCATCTTTCTAAGGTCTGCAAGCTGATGACCCCCTGTCAGCCGCGAGAAAGAGATTCATCTACCCACACGGGATTGCTGGCAGCTGGCGCCAAGCTCCAGCACGAGGTCCGGCAGATTCGAATCTGAATCTCTGCAGCCTGTGTCATTCGTTACAAAGGTGTGCCCCCTCCTCTCAGACCTGGGAAACTGAGCAAGCCTTTTGGAGACTGGCCAGGTCTCCAAGACTACTCCTGTTCCCAAGCTCAAGCGAAGAAAAACAACACCCATGTACTCTCTCTTATCATGTCTAGTCTACTGTGAGAAAAACATCTTGTGCAAAAACACAGCTTGGAAAAATACAGCTTGGATTCTCAACTGCAATGTCTAACTCCACGTTAAAGGCAATGGGCAGCTAACCTAAATATCAAATGCAATGTCTAGTGTCATGTCAAAGCCAATAAGCATCTAAGCTGAATACAAAATGCAATGTCTTATATCATGTCAAAGCCCATAGGCAGCTGAGCTGAATACAAAATGCAATGTATAATATCATGTCAAAGCCAATAGGCAGCTGAGCTGAATATAAAATGCAATGTATAATATCATGTCAAAGCCAATAGGCAGCGGAGCTGAATACAAAATGCAATATATAATATCATGTCAAAGCCCATAGGCAGAATATCTAATAGCATGTCAAAGTCAATAGGCAGCTAAATTGAATACATTATGTCAAAGCCAATAGGAATGCAATGTCAAAGCCAATAGGCGGCTAGACTGGATACAGCATGTCAAAGCCAATAGGCAGAATACAGAATGTAATGGCTAATGCAATGTCAAAGCCCATAGGCGGCTAAACTGAACAAAACATACCATGTGCTACTGGTGAACATTGAGCAACTAATATGTGCAGTGGTGAAACACAAAGTCATTGGTCAAAACAAACTTCATCAAATGGCAGTACAGTGCTCCGTGCCCTTGCTGCGTGCTGTCCCTTTCTTCACCTTGGCAGGTGGCAGAATGGTTTTGTCCTTTTCAGGGGTTGGTGGCACACTGGCTGGGCTGACAGTTGTCCCCTTTGAGCCTCTGTGAGTTGCAGGTACCACAGCGGACACCGACTTGGTGGCTGACGTGCTGGCCTGGGTTCTGGACACCCTGGCCCGAGGGGAAGGACGGGGAGGGGTGGGTATATGTGTCAGGTGTATGTAGTTTGACTTGTCCAATGTGGTGGTGTTTTGTAAATGTGTGTGTATTATGAGTGCAGCGGTATGTACCGCAAATGGTTTACTGCAGTTGAAAGACCGCCGCGGTGATTCGTGGGTCGAGATACTGTGGGCATATTCCTGTTGGCGTAACGGTGTGGATTCTGCTATCGCCAGCTTATCACTGACCTTTGGTGTGGCGGACTTGTTTGGGTGTCTGTATAGTGGCGGTATTCTCAGTGTGGGTCATAATACCCGTAGCGGAATACTTCTGCGGTCATGGTATGTTGGTGGCCATCAGCACGGCGGTAAGCGGCATTTACCGCCAGGGTTGTAATGAGGGCCATAGTGATTAGGCCCCTAAGTATTTAACTCTGTATTGAATCTGTGGTTGTTTGCTGGGATTCTGAGTGTTTGTTCAGCTCGCACTATCATTGATAGATTCACAGGGTTCTTCAACTATGTTTTATAGAGCCCATTGTTTGTTGGGTTATTGTGGGACACCTGCTAGAACATAAGGCCTGGCCAAAAAAGGCCTTTTGCAGACTCATCTTACAAGCAGTTGCCTTGCCAGTTACCTGAGAAAATAGATTCACAATAGTCGCCTTTCTAAATTTATAAGGTGGAATTTGGTTAGCTTTCTAAGGGCCTGAGTTGGAGTTTTGTGGAAAGATTACTCCATCAAAAAAGCTAATGATATCCCGCCCACCATATGTCAAGTGGCATTTATAATAAGGTGGACAGAATTTGTGATAGATTACCCATCTGCCAAACTCTAAATCAGGCCTTTACACATTTATAATGCTTTTATACATGATGCTGCAATCTATGTATATTGAGGGTAGCACGGGTATGCAGCTTAAAGCTAACAGTCCATGTGTCAGCCCATAGTCTTTAAGGTTTGAAAGTGATAACCTTGTGTTTGTCAAGCAAATACCGAATTCTTGTTGATATAGCTTACTGCTCACTAGCACATCATTGTGATTAGACAATATGTCCTTATTTCATGCAACTGACTCTGTGCACACGCCTTCTGACACCAATGCACCCAGCTATCAACCCACGTTGATTTGTCTATACATCCTGTGAATCCCACTTATTCGCCAATGCCCTCATATGTTTGTCATTTTATCCACAGCTATACTACCCCCTAGCATCCGTCATTCACACTCACTCAAGCACATATCCACCCAACCACTGCCATCGATCTAAATGTATGTGCCTGCAGCCATCCGATCATCCCCTTATTCTCTTATCCAATCATACAGCCATTCTATCCATGTATGCAATCAACATTCACCTGTGTCGGCATGTGCTGGTACATGTTTTTTTCTAAATTCAAGTATTTAGGTACACGTTTATGCATATGTGCATCTAGTTACTGTCTGTATGATTATAGGAAATGGTGTGGCTTCTGAATATCGAGTCCAGGATATTGTTGGACACTAATATCATGGGCAAAATATCGAGGTTCAAAATATTAAAAAGTTAGTACATGTAAATGTCTATACCTAACTCCACATATATGTTGCTTGACCCCCTCTGTAAACATTATAGTTTGAAAATAAAATTAAAAAACCTCAGAAATTCACTGAAAAAAACAAAGGTTACAAGGATGATTTAGTTAGGCACACATTTCACTGATCCAAAACCAGTGGAATTCAGCAGTTATGCTCACCTGAGCTAACTATAACTTACACACTGCTTATGACCTCACATATTAGCTCACTCGTGACATGGTCATCACTGATGATATCATCAAGTGAGTGTGACACTTTTTTAAACAGTTTATGAGTGTTAAGCATATGTACCAAGGTATTACAACAGATAAAATAGTATACATTCTGTACTACTAATTTGTGATACTATTTCTAACATAAATTATGTGAGTGGTTGTTTGTGTGTGAGTGTGTGACTGAGTGCCTTTATGGGTGAGTGAGTAGGTGTGTGAGAGCCTGTATGGGTGTATAAGTAGGTATGAAAGTATCTGTGTTGTTGAGTCAGTGGCTATGTGAACGACTATATAGGTGAGTGGGTGTCAGTGGTTGTATGGGTGAGTAAGTGGCTGTGTGAGTGACTGTATGGGTAGGTGTGTGGGTGTGTGAGTGGCTGCATGGGTGAGTGAGTCTGAACGGCTGTATGCGTGAATAACTGGCTGTGTAAGTGGCTGTATGGGTGAGTGAGTTGCTGTTGAGTGGCTGTTTGGTTAAGTGAGTTGCTATGTGTGTGGCATCTTTGTAGAGTATATTTCTGTGTGAATGATGTGTGGGTGAGTGAGCAAACGTGTGAGTGATTGTATGGATGTGTGAATGGGTATATAAGTGGTTGTGTGAATGAGTTTGTGAGTGCTTGTATGAGTGAGTGAGTCTGTGTTGAGAGGCTGTATAGGTGAGTGTGTGGGTGTGCAAGTGGCTGTTTAGGAGAGTAAGTCGGTGTGTAAGTTGCAGTAGGGGTGAGTGTGTGGCTCTTAGTGGCTGTATGGATAAGTTACTGGTTGTATGAGTAGCTATAAGGGTGAGTGAGTAGTTGTCTGATTGCCTGAATGAGTCTCTGAGTGGGTCTGTGAGTGGCTGTGTGAGCCTGGGTGGGTCTGTGAGTGGGTGGGTGCATGAATGTCTGAGAGGGTCTGTGAGTGGGTGTGTGAGTGTATAAGTGGGTATGTGAATGGGTGTGTGAGTGAGTGGGTCTGTGTTTGAATACATGATTCTCTGAGTGGGTCTGTGAGTGGGTGCATGAGAGACTGAGTAAGTGTCTGAGTGTATCTGTGAGTGGGTGTATGAGTGTCTGTGTGGGTGTATCAGTAGCTGCCTGAGTGACTCGGCCACAAAGGATCCGCACCTGCCCATTTATCCAACAAGAGTCCACAGTTTTGCACAAAATGCCTACCCAACTGAAATACTTCCTACCGGTTAGTTACCAAGTGCTACCTCCTTGAGTAACTGCCCCATGTAAATTCTGCACTACAGCTTCATAATGGACCACAAGGAAATGTCTGCACTTACCTTGTGTGCATTTGGTAATGTGATTGTTCCTAGTCCGTCTTTCTACAGAATTCTGTGATAACATAAATCCTCTGATAGAGAGGTCAATAAGACTACAAAGACGTAAATCTCCACCAAGCTAGGGTCCTTCCTCTTAGCTATATGACATAAGTGCTTCTTTGTTTGGTGGGGATATCCTCATATTCCTTGTCATCAAGAATGCACCACCAAAATCAGCGGGAAACTCACTGGGGGGCCCTTAGGTAAGCTGTCCATCATTCCAGCAAAAGTCGGGAAGACCTTTCGATAATACTAAGGTGATGGGGTGGGAAAAGCAGATGGAGGTTCCAGGTGATTTTCACATTTGCATACTTGTTACAATTTAGAGGGAGAACCATGGACTCCGCTCTCACCAGGAGAGGACAAGAAAGAACCCACTTGTCACAGTCACATACAGATTGCCCTCCAATAGATGAAAGATGCATCCACCTCCACAAAAGAGTTCAGATATGTTTTCCGTAAAGAATCACTGAAGAAAACACTCTCGCTAAGTCCTGGAGTTAGGATCATATGTCCTGGGGCACCAGCTACATGTATATTTGTAAGTGCTTCCTGTTGGCGTTTAATTTCTGTGAAATGAGCATCATGGTCACAGCAGAAGCTCATCTGCTCCTTTATACAACAAGAGTCCACAGTTTAGCACAAAATATCTACCCAACTAGCGTACTTTCAACTGATTAGCTAGTTTAAGTGCTACCTCTTTGAGTTAATGCCAGTGACCAGGAAGGAGGGGTGATTTTCACCCTGGGCACCCCATCCACAGGGGCACACTACAAGCCAATTTCAGCCCCAGAAGCCCCATATCCTGGGACCCACCACTATTCAATGGGGGAGGTGGGCATGCAGCCCCCATCCTGGGCTGACCATATCCCTAGGGCACGCAGTGTGCAGTGGGACCACAGGGTGTGCCTCAAGGCACCCATGGTCCCAGCCAGCTCCCAACCTCCTGCGGAGTCGACACTGCTGTTGCACACAGAGAGCTGCTAAACAAGCAGCGCCCTGTTTGCAAGAATAATTCTTTCTTCTTTTTCCCTGATCGCATTGCTGCAGTCAGGGAAAGAGATGAAACCTCTGCTTCCAGCAGATGAGAGCATTTTGACAGTTCTTGCTCACTAGAAGCAGAGTTTGCTGTGACTTAACGGGACCTGTCAACGCTCCCAGCAAGTCAGAGCAAACAGGTATGTCCTGGGGTTGGGCACCCCAGGGCATAGCAGGAGCCGACCCTGGGAGGTGTCAGTTCCTAGGGCCCATATTGGCTCCACAAGGGGGGGTGGGCTGCATGGCCACCCCCACTCCAATGTTCAATTGAAACCCTGGGGAGGTGATGGTCCCTGGAACTGAGGTTCCGTGACAAACCCCCTTCATTATTTTATTTTGTAGCCTCAGGGAGGTGGCAGTCTCTTAGGCCCAGGGGTCCACAGGACCCTCCTTTATAGCTTTATAGTTCTACTATTTTGTCCCAGGGAGATTGTGGTACCAGGTGTGTGAGGGGTCAACCAGCTCCCTTCATACTTTTATCTTTAAGCCCTAGCGAGGTGGTGGTCTCTGGGCATTGGGGGGGGGGGGAGGGTAGCAGCCACCCATTATAACTAATGTTTTCTATCACTAGGAGGTGGTAGACCCCAGGCTGCGGGAAGCCATGTGGCTGCCCAGCCTAATATTTACACTAACCCCAAGGGAGATGGCCCTCCCTTGGGCATAAATAAGCCCTTGGAGGGGGGCCCGTGAACCCCCTCTCTGTTTTTGAAAAAAGCACAGCATGCGCCCAGGAGCTGACCTAATTAAAACAAGCGAGGGAGATCGAGCTTGCATTTTATTTTGTCACCAAAAATGCTTTTTTACACTACCGGGGTTCCTCTGGGACCCCAAGAACAAGGCTTGAGGGTCAGTGTATTCCTACCCTGCTTCCTTTTCTTTTGTCTTTACATTTTTTTGGGGGACTCGGTTTCAGCCAAGTCCCAAGATGGCTGCCAATACTTCCTGACTGAAGTTACATTCCATAATGACCAGTTCCGAGTGTGCTTTTGTTGAGGACAACTGTTTTATATATATATATATATATATATTTATATATTTATATGGTTAGACTTTTCATCCTTGGCGTGGTCTCCCTTAAATCTTTGCCTCTGTTTTCCAGGTTGTTGATGTGTGCTGGACTCTGTTTTTACTGTTTTTGTTACTCTGGGCACTTTACCACTGCTAACCGGTGCTCAAGTGTTCCTTTACAAAATGTGTATGTATTTGGTTTATCCATGATTGGTGTTAGAAATGGGGTTTTTGGTTGGCAGTCAGGTTACCCCCTGTCCAAGCAAAAGCCCTCACTCTAGTCAGGGTAAGTCACAGACAATCCAAGATTATCCTGTGCCCACCCTCTGGTAGCTTGGCACGAGCAGTCAGGCTTAACTTAGAAGGCAATGTGTAAAGTATTTGTGCAATAAATCATACAATACCACCATATAGCACCACAAAAATGCACCACACAGTGTTTAGAAAAATATATAATATTTATCAGGATAATTGTAGGTCAAAAGTAATAAAGATGCAATGTGAAATTGTAGAAATATCAATGAAAAGTGATATAAAGGCCCTCATTCTGATTCTGGCGGGCGGCGGAGGCCGCCCGCCAGAATTCCGCCCTCCAAAATACCGCGCCGCGGTCAAAAGACCGCGGCGGGTATTTCAAGTTTTCCCCTGGGCTGGCGGGCGGCCGCCAAAAGGCCGCCCGCCAGCCCAGGGGAAAACGACCTTCCCACGAGGATGCCGGCTCGTAATCGAGCCGGCGGAGTGGGAAGGTGCGACGGGTGCATTTGCACCCGTCGCGTATTTCACTGTCTGCCAAGCAGACAGTGAAATACTTGTAGGGGCCCTCTTACGGGGGCCCCTGCAGTGCCCATGCCATTGGCATGGGCACTGCAGGGGCCCCCAGGGGCCCCGAGACTCCCCCTCCCGCCATCCGGTTCCCGGCGGGAGAACCGCCAGGAACTGGATGGCGGGAGGGGGAGTCGGAATCCCCAAGCCGGCGCAGCAAGCTGCGCCGGCTTGGAGGATTCCTGGGGGCAGCGGGAAACCGGCGGGAGACCGCCGGTTTCCCTTTACTGACCGCGGCTAAGCCGCCGCGGTCAGAATGCCCCGCGGGGCACCGCCGGCCTGTCGGCGGTGCCACCGCGTCCCGCGGCCCTGGCGGTTCTATACCGCCAGGGTCGTAATGAGGGCCAAAGTGTCTTAAGTCTTTAAAAAGCAAACAAAGGGGGTCATTCTGACCCTGGCGGTCATGGACCGCCAGGGCCAACGACCGCGGGAGCACCGCCAACAGGCTGGCGGTGCTCCCATGGCATTCTGACCGCGGCGGTACAGCCGCGGTCAGATACGGGAAACCGGCGGTGTACGGCCGGTTTCCCGCTGCCCAAGGGAATCCTCCATGGCGGCGCTGCAAGCAGCGCCGCCATGGAGATTCCGACCCCCTTACCGCCAGCCTTGTTCTGGCGGTTTTGACCGCCAGAACCTGGCTGGCGGTAACGGGTGTCGTGGGGCCCCTGGGGGCCCCTGCAGTGCCCATGCCAATGGCATGGGCACTGCAGGGGCCCCCTAACAGGGCCCCACCAAGATTTTCAGTGTCTGCCATGCAGACACTGAAAATCGCGACGGGTGCAACTGCACCCGTCGCACCCCTTCCACTCCGCCGGCTCCATTCAGAGCCGGCATCCTCATGGAAGGGGGTTTCCCGCTGGGCTGGCGGGTGGCCTTCTGGCGGTCGCCCGCCAGCCCAGCGGGAAACTCAGAATTACCGCAGCGGTCTTTTGACCGCGCAGCGGTATTCTGCCGGCGGGACTTTGGCGGGCGGCCTCCGCCGCCCGCCAAAGTCAGAATGACCCCCAAAGTCTCTTTCAAGCACAAAGTACCTGGTTTGGAGTGGAAAATCTCCTCAGAGGGCCACAGAAGAAGAGATACGTGGAAAAAGGGTGTGTGCGTCGATTTCTCCCCAGTACACATGGACTTGCGTTGTTATTTTTCACGCGGGGATGTCGTGCGTCGTTTTCCAGCGCGCGGACAGTCTCTTTCTGTGGATCGCGGGGATTACCAGATGTCCCGGGTCTGTGCGTGGATTCTCCTGCTTGTTTACCGGCTGCGCGTCGTTCTGCGGGACTGTGCGTCGAAGTTTCGCTCTCATGGCAGGCATTGCGTCGATTTCTCCTCTGGAGGTCGGGCGGCGTTGTCCTTGCGAGGCCATGCGTCGAAGTTCCGGTCGTCCCGAAGGCGTCGCGTCAATCAGCGTCGGTGTGCGGCATTTTTCTCGCCACGGAACAAGCTGTGCGTCGAAAATTTCGGCGCACGAAGCGTCCAAGTGAAAAAGAGAAGTCTTTTTGGTCCTGAGACTTCAGGGAACAGGAGGCAAGCTCTTTCCAAGCCCTTGGAGAGCACTTTTACAGCCAGACAAGAGTTCAGCAAGGCAGCAGGGCAACAGCAAAGCAGCAGTCCTTTGTAGAAAGCAGTCAGGTGAGTCCTTTAGGCAGCCAGGCAGTTCTTCTTGGCAGGATGCAGGTTCTGGTTCAGGTTTCTTCTCCAGCAAGTGTCTGATGAGGTAGGGCAGAGGGCCTGTTTTATACCCAAATGTGCCTTTGAAGTGGGGGAGACTTCAAAGAGTGGCTAAGAAGTGCACCAGGTCCCCTTTCAGTTCAATCCTGTCTGCCAGGGTCCCAGTAGGGGGTGTGGCAGTCCTTTGTGTGAGAGCAGGCCCTCCACCCTCCCAGCCCAGGAAGACCCATTCAAAATGCAGATGTATGCAAGTGAGGCTGAGTACCCTGTGTTTGGGATGTGTCTGAGTGAATGCACAAGGAGATGTCAACTAAGCCCAGCCAGACGTGGATTGTAAGGCACAGAAAGATTTAAGTGCAAAGAAATGCTCACTTTCTAAAAGTGGCATTTCTAGAATAGTAATATCAAATCCAACTTCACCAGTCAGCAGGATTTTATATTACCATTCTGGCCATACTAAATATGACCTTCCTACTCCTTTCAGATCAGCAGCTACCACTTCAATACTGTATGAGGGCAGCCCCAATGTTAGCCTATGAAGGGAGCAGGCCTCACAGTAGTGCAAAAACGAATTTAGGAGTTTTACACTACAAAGACATGTAAACTACACAGGTACATGTCCTGCCTTTCACCCACACAGCACCCTGCTCTAGGGGTTACCTAGGGCACACATTAGAGGTGACTTATATGTGGAGAAAGGAGAGGTTTAGGCTTGGCAAGTACTTTTAAATGCCAAGTCGAGGTGACAGTGAAACTGCACACACAGGCCTTGCAATGGCAGGCCTGAGACAAGGAAAAGGGGCTACTTAAGTGGGTGGCACAACCAGTGCTGCAGGCCCACTAGTAGCATTTAATCTACAGGCCCTAGGCACATAGAGTGCACATTACTAGGGACTTATAAGTAAATTAAATAGTCCAATCAGGTATGATTCAAGGTAACCATGTTTTAAGGGAGAGAGCATATGCACTTTAGCACTGGTTAGCAGTGTTAAAGTGCGCAGAGTCTAAAAACCAGCAAAAACAGTGTCCAAAAAGTGGAGGGAGGCAGGCAAAAAGTTAGGGGTGACCACCCTAAGCCTGTCCGGTCTAACATGTGTCCCCCCCAGCTGAAAGTGGGGAGAGCTACCCGACCTCCTGGGAGCTCTCATCGCTAAGGCGGAAGTATCTGGAGAGACCATCAGCATTGGCGTGGTCAACCCGGGGCGATGTTCCACCATAAAGTCCATCCCCTGTAAGGAAATGGACCACCTCAAGAGTTTTGGATTCTCACCCCTCATCTGCATGAGCCATCTGAGGGGCCTGTGGTCTGTCTGAACCCGGAAGTGAGTCCCAAACAGGTAGGGTCTTAGCTTCTTCAGTGCCCAGACCACAGCAAAAGCTTCTCTTTCAATAGCACTCCACCTCTGTTCCCGTGGTAATAGCCTTCTGCTAATAAAGACTACTGGTTGGTCTAGGCCCTCCTCATTTAGCTGTGCTAGGACCGCCCCTATGCCATGCTCTGAAGCGTCTGTCTGCACGATAAATTCCTGGGAGTAGTCAGGGGCCTTGAGCACAGGGGCCGTGCACATGGCTTCCTTCAGGGAGTCAAAGGCTTTCTGACAAGCCTCTGTCCAATTCACCAACCTAGCTTGTTTCTTGGAAGTGAGTTCTGTCAAGGGTGACACAATGGTACCATAGCCCTTGACAAATTTGCGGTAGTATCCTGTGAGGCCTAAAAAGGCTCTCACCTCAGTCTGAGTTCTAGGTGGTTGCCAGACCTTGATAGTTTCAATCGTGGCCTGGAGTGGCTGCACCTTGCCACCACCCACTAGGTGTCCCAAGTACACCACGGAACCCTGCCCAATCTGGCACTTACTAGCCTTGATGGTCAGGCCTGCCTGTTGCATGGCCTGAAGCACCTCTTCGAGGTGGAGCAGGTGTTCCTCCCAGCTGGGACTGTAGACAGCTATGTCATCTAGGTAGGCTGCACAGAAGGCGTCCTTGCCAGCTAAGACCCCGTTAACCAACCGTTGGAAGGTAGCGGGGCATTTTTCAATCCAAATGGCATCACCCGGAACTGGTAATGGCCATCAGGGGTTGAAAATGCGGATCTCTCTTTAGCCCCCTCAGTCAGGGCGATCTGCCAGTACCCTGAAGTAAGATCAAACGTACTCAGGAACTTGGCAGCGCCCAGCGTGTCAACTAGCTCATCAGCTCAGGGGATGGGGTGAGCATCAGTCCGTGTGACTGAGTTTAGACCCCGGTAGTCCACACAGAACCGGAGTTCTGGCTTCGCACCTGGGGCAGTAGCCTTAGGGACCAACACCACTGGGCTGGCCCAGGGACTACTGGATTTCTCAATAACCCTTAAAGCTAACATCTTGGAGACCTCCTCCTTGACGCTGGCTTTCACCTTATCCGATAACCTGTAAATTTTGATCTTCACAGGGAGACTGTCACCGGTGTCAATGTCATGAACACAGAGGTGGGTCAGTCCAGGAGTAAGGGAGAACAGGGGGGAAAACTGCTCCAAAAGCACATAGCAGTCTCCTTTCTGGTTTAGAGTCAGGGAGTCAGAGAGAATGTCCCCTTTCACTGACCCATCACCTTCTTGGGCAGAGAGGAGGTCGGGGAGAGGTTCACTCTCTTCTTCCATTCCTTCATCTGTGACCAGAAGCATGTTGACCTCAGACCTCTCAAAATGAGCTTTTAGTCTGTTGACATGGAGCACCCTTAGGGGGTTCCTAGGGGTTTGGAGGTCCACTAGGTAAGTGGCCTCCCCTTTTCGCTCCTTTACTTCAAATGGGCCAGACCAGCGGTCCTGGAGAGCTCTAGGCTCTACTGGCTCCATTACCCACACTTTGTCTCCAGGTTGAAACTCTACCAGGGTGGCCTTCTGGTCATACCAGCGTTTCATTACCTCTTGACTGGCCTCAAGGTTACTTTGGGCCTCTTTCCAGAAGCGGGTCATCTGGTTGCGGAGGGCCAACATGTAGCTGACCACATCCTGAGGGGGTGCCTTTGGAGCTTTCTCCAACCCCTCCTTGACAATGCTTAAGGGTCCCCTGACAGGGTACCCATAGAGAAGCTCAAAGGGACTGAACCCCACCCCCCTCTGGGGGACCTCTCTGTAAGCAAAGAGAAGGCATGGTAAGAGGACGTCCCACTTACACCTCATGGCCTCAGGGTGGCCACCAATTATGCCTTTCAAGGTCTTGTTGAATCTCTCCACAAGACCATTAGATTGGGGGTGATAGGGTGTGGTGAACTTGTAGGTTACACCACACGCATCCCACAGAGACTTCATATATGCAGACATGACGTTAGTGCCTCTGTCAGACACTATCTCCTTCGGGAATCCCACACGGGTAAATATCCCCATCAAAGTTCTGGTCACCACCGGTGCAGTTACGGTCCTCAGAGGGATTGCCTCTGGGTAACGGGTGGCATGGTCCACCAAAACCAGGATGAACCTGTTGCCTGAGGCAGTTTTGGGGTCCAATGGACCAACAATTTCTATGCCCACCATTTCAAAGGGGGTGTCAATGACAGGAAGTGGGATCAGGGGGGTTTTAACCCTTTTTCCTACTTTACCACTGGCCTGGCAGGTAGGACAAGATCTACAGAACTTATCTGAGTTTGTCCTCATTCTGGGCCAATAAAAGTGGGTGACAAGCCTGTCAAAGGTCTTGCCTTGCCCCAAATGTCCTGCCAGGGGAATGTCGTGAGCCAGACCCAGTAGGAAGGTTCGGTAACACTGGTGGACCACCAGCGCATGCGCTGCCCCAAAGGCCGGAACCTTAGGCTCACAGTAGAGGAGATCATTCTCCCAATATATGTGGTGATCGCCAGAGGCTTCACCTGCTGCCTGGTTTGAGGCTTGCTTCCTCAGACCCTCTAGAGTGGGACATTCTTTAAGCGCCTTGCAGAATACCTCCCTGGTGGGTCCACCCTCAACTTGCCAACCAGCAAGCTCAGGTAGGTCACCTAGGGTGGCAATGTCTTCCCCTGTTGGTTCGGGAGCTTCCTCCTCAGGAGCCCCGTCAACCACTGTGGGAATTTCTGGGACCAGTTTCCCTTGCACCTTGCCTCTCCTCTTGGCAGTTCTCTGGGCCATTGTTCCAGGCTCCAGACGCCCTTGACTTCCCTGTCGGTCAGCCATGGACCACGTGCTCATGCAGACCCACTCAGGTAACCCTAACATCTCCAGGTGAGATCTGAGCTCCACTTCTTTCCAAGCAGTATGCTCAAGATCATTGCCTAACAGACAATCTACAGACATGGCAGGACTCACAGCTACTTTCAGAGTACCAGAGACCCCCCCACTCAAAGGGAACCAGAGCCACCGGTAGGGTACTCTCACGATTGTCAGCGACTATGACCTGGTGGAATGTATTAGGGACTATCTGCTCTGTTGACACCAGCTGACTCTTGATAGTAGTCATACTGGCTCCTGTGTCACGCAGAGCCTCCACCTTCTGCCCATCAATGGTGACCCACTGCCTGTACTTGGAAGTATTTTGGGGCATGTGGGCTTTGGGCACCATTTCTCCTTCTCCCAGGGACACTAGGGAAATCTCTACCTGTTCCCCAAAGCTATCTGGGTCCATCTCCCCCCCGAGCGCTACACTAGTCAACCCAGGTGTCTGTCCGGTAGTGGACGGTGCTCTCTTGGAGCACTGGGGGTCGCCTTTATAGTGACCATACTGGTAACACTCCATGCATTTGGGGTTGGACTTCCCTGACCTATCATATGTCCCTGGCTTTTTACCAAATCTGGAAAAGGAATTGTTGCCACCCCCTCCCTGGGAATTCTTTTGGGGGCCTTTGGAGAGTTCCTTATCTGTAAGTTTATCTCCCCCCTCTTTATTCTGTTGGGAACCCTGACCACCTTTGTGGGTGTCCCCCCTCAGGTACCTTCTTGGACACTCTGGTGCTAACCCAGAGGTCCGCATCTTCAGCAAGCTTCCTGGGATCAGTCAGCTTACTATCCACTAAGTGCTGGCGCAACTCTGTAAAAGTAGTATTAAGCATATGTTCTCTCAGAATCAAGTCATATAACCCTTTATAATCATCTACTTTGTTGCCCCGCACCCATCCATTCAGTGCCTTACTGGAAAAGTCAAAGAAATCTACCCATGTTTGTGTGGTTTGTTTGGTGCTGTCCCTGAACCTCTGACGGTATCCCTCAGGGGTCAGCCCAAACTTGGCAAGTAAAGTGGCTTTCTGAAGTGGGTATGTGTTTTGATCAGGTTGATCCAATGTGAGAAGTGTGTCCCTCCCCAATGGCGGCACATAGCCCCACATAGCTACCCCCCATAGTCCTTCAGGAACCTCATGAGCCCTTAGTGCAACTTCATAAGCAGCTAACCATTTATCTATGTCATCTCCCATCACAAAACTGGGCACCACATTTTTGGGTATACGAACCTTCTTTTCTCCAGCAGGTCCTGTGAGTATGCTGCCACCATTATTGCCGGATTCAGACAGCTTTGCCTTGAGATCCAGCTCCTTGAGACTCAGTTCATGAGCCAATAACAGTTTCTTTTCAGCCAAGGCTCTCTCAGCTGCAGTTTCAGCTCTTTCAGCTTCAATTTGTTTGGCTGCTTTTTCAGCCTCAGCTTGCTTGGCTTCTCTCTCTGCCCTTCTTTCCTCCTGTTGAGCCTCAATTTTCAGTTTTGCCATTTGCAATTGGAACTCCCTTTCCTCTCTCCTTTCCTCTGTGGTCAGGCTTTGCACAAAGACACTGTTCCCTGGTCTGGAAGGGGGCACAATTGCAGTGGTAACACCATCCACAGATAGCAACAAATCCTCTGAGGGGCCATTTTCTGGCTCCTCTTCCTCATCATCCTCTTCTAAATGGGCTTCTGCCCAGGCCCTCAGCGCCACTTGAAAGTCCTCCTTTTTGGAGGCCCCTTGGGTGGGTACCCTCATTGCCCTGCAGAATCCTTTTAGTTATTTGACCGTATATGTATCCAACAGGACTAGGTCAAAGTCTCCTATCTGAGACCCAGTCAGAGACATGTTGAGTGAGGATTTAGTTTTTGAAAATTGTCAGGAAAAAACGAATTTGCAAAAAGAGATAGAAATCAAGTTGACCTTCAACTGTGGGTAGGTAGTGAAATACTTAGCTATTGTATGTCACTGCACAAATACAAGTCCTATCCTCACCGCTGATCAACAATGTTAGAAATGGGGTTTTTGGTTGGCAGTCAGGTTACCCCCTGTCCAAGCAAAAGCCCTCACTCTAGTCAGGGTAAATCACACACAATCCAAGATTATCCTGTGCCCACCTCTGGTAGCTTGGCACGAGCAGTCAGGCTTAACTTAGAAGGCAATGTGTAAAGTATTTGTGCAATAAATCATACAATACCACCATATAGCACCACAAAAATGCACCACACAGTGTTTAGAAAAATATATAATATTTATCAGGATAATTGTAGGTCAAAACGAATAAAGATGCAGTGTGAAATTGTAGAAATATCAATGAAAAGTGATATAAAGTGTCTTAAGTCTTTAAAAAGCAAAGAAAGTCTCTTTCAAGCACAAAGTACCTGGTTTGGAGTGGAAAATCTCCTCAGAGGGCCACAGAAGAAGAGATATGTGGAAAAAGGGTGTGTGTGTCGATTTCAACCCAGGACACACGGACTTGCGTCGTTATTTTTCATGCGGGGAAGTCGTGCGTCGTTTTCCGGCGCGCGGACAGTCTCTTTCTGTGGATCGCAGGGATTACCAGATGTCCTGGGTCTGTGCGTGGATTCTCCTGCTTGTTTACCGGCTGCGCGTCGTTCTGCGGGGCAGTGCATCGAAGTTTTGCTCTCACAGCAGGCGTCGCGTCGATTTCTCCTCTGGAGGTCGGGCGGCGTTGTCCTTGCGAGGCCGTGCGTCAAAGTTCCGGTCGTCCCGAAGGCATCGCGTCGATCAGTTTCGGTGTGCGGCATTTTTCTCGCCGCGGAACAAGCTGTGCGTCGAAAATGTCGGCGCACGAAGCGTTCAAGTGAAAAAGATAAGTCTTTTGGGTCCTGAGACTTCAGGGAACAGGAGGCAAGCTCTATCCAAGCCCTTGGAGAGCACTTTTACAGCCAGACAAGAGTTCAGCAAGGCAGCAGGGCAACAGCAAGGCAGCAGTCCTTTGTAGAAAGCAGTCAGGTGAGTCCTTTAGGCAGCCAGGCAGTTCTTCTTGGCAGGATGCAGGTTCTGGTTCAGGTTTCTTCTCCAGCAAGTATCTGATGAGGTAGGGCAGAGGCCCTGTTTTATACCCAAATGTGCCTTTGAAGTGGGGGAGACTTCAAAGAGTGGCTAAGAAGTGCACCAGGTCCCCTTTCAGTTCAATCTTGTCTGCCAGCGTCCCAGTAGGGGGTGTGGCAGTCCTTTGTGTGAGAGCAGGCCCTCCACCCTCCCAGCCCAGGAAGACCCATTCAAAATGCAGATGTATGCAAGTGAGGCTGAGGACCCTGTGTTTGGGGTGTGTCTGAGTGAATGCACAAGGAGCTGTCAACTAAGCCCAGCCAGACGTGGATTGTAAGGCACAGAAAGATTTAAGTGCAAAGAAATGCTCACTTTCTAAAAGTGGCATTTCTAGAATAGTAATATCAAATCCAACTTCACCAGTCAGCAGGATTTTATATTACCATTCTGGCCATACTAAATATGACCTTCCTACTCCTTTCAGATCAGCAGCTACTACTTCAATACTGTATGAGGGCAGCCCCAATGTTAGCCTGTGAAGGGAGCAGGCCTCACAGTAGTGCAAAAACGAATGTAGGAGTTTTATACTACCAGGACATGTAAATCACACAGGTACATGTCCTGCCTTTCACCCACACAGCACCCTGCTCTAGGGGTTACCTAGGGCACACATTAGAGGTGACTTATATGTGGAGAAAGGAGAGGTTTAGGCTTGGCAAGAACTTTTAAATGCCAAGTCGAGGTGACAGTGAAACTGCACACACAGGCCTTGCAATGGCAAGCCTGAGACAAGGAAAAGAGGCTACTTAAGTGGGTGGCACAACCAGTGCTGCAGGCCCACTAGTAGCATTTAATCTACAGGCCCTGTGCACATAGAGTGCACATTACTAGGGACTTATAAGTAAATTAAATAGTCCAATCAGGTATGATTCAAGGTTACCATGTTTTAAGGGAGAGAGCATATGCACTTTAGCACTGGTTAGCAGTGGTAAAGTGCGCAGAGTCTAAAAACCAGCAAAAACAGTGTCCAAAAAGTGGAGGGAGGCAGGCAAAAAGTTAGGGGTGACCACCCTAAGGCTGTCTGGTCTAACAATTGGCATATTTGATTTACTATTAAGTCCTTAGTAAAGTGCACTGGAGGTGCCCAGGGCCTGTAAACCAAATGCTGCTAGTGGGCATGCAGCACTGGTTGGCCACCCACATAAGTAGCTCTGTAAACATGTGTGTGCAGTTTTTAACTGTGTAAGTTCGACTTGGCAAGTGTACCCACTTGCCAGGCCTACACCTTCACTTTTCTTACATGTAGGACACACCTAAGGTAGGCACTGGGTAGCCCTAAGGGCAGGGTGCAGTGTATGGTTAACGTAGGCCATATAGTAATGTGTTTTATATGTCCTGACAGTGAAATACTGCTAAATTCGTTTTTCACTGTTGCAAGGCCTGTCCCTCTCAGAGGTTAACATGGGGGCTACCTTTAAATATGATAAAAGTGTAGATTCCCTTTTGGAGTGGGAGGACATGTGAAGTTTGGGGTCTCTGAGCTCACAATTTAAAAATACATCTTTTAGTAATGTTGATTTTAAGATTGTGTCTTTGAAAATGCCACTTTTAGAAAGTGAGCATTTTCTTGCTTATACCATTTCTGTGACTCTGCCTGTTTGTGGATTCCCTCTCTGGGTCAGTTTGACAGTTGGGCTGGTTGCACCTCACACTAGACAGTGACACAAAGGGAGCTGGGGTGTAGTCTGCATTTCCTGATGAGCCATCTGTGCTAGGAGGGAGGGGAGGAGTGGTCACTCACACCTGAAAGGGATGTGCCTGCCCTCATACACTGCAGTCTCCAATCCGCTATTGAGCGTCTGGGGCCTGGCCTGGGCAAGGCAGGATTTCATAATCAAGAGACACTTTGCTTTGAAGTAGGCCTACTTCAAAGGAGAAAATGGGTATAAGAAGGGCACCCAAACGCACAGACTATAGAACACTTCTGGAAACCAAGAGGAACCTCTGCCTGGAGAAGAGCTGAAGAGCTGAGGAAGAAGACCTGCCCTGCCTGTGACTGTGTTTTGTGGAGCTATCCTGCAGTTGCTACTTCTGCCAGAGTAAGAGGGCAAAGACTGGACTTTCTGTGCCTTCCATCTTGTGAAGGTCTCCAAGGGCCTGATTTAGAGCTTGCCTCCTGTTGTTTGAAGTCTCAGGGACAGCAAAGGCTTCTCTTTGCTAGCACCTGGAGTCTCTGGAGCGACTCCTACTTTGCCTAGTGGTGCCCATCCAGTTCCTGAGACCCTGAAAAGAGAAGATTGCAGCCCAAGAGTGAGAAATCCATGCACAGAATGCTGTGTGGGGAAAAGATTGACGCGACTCCGATCTGCAGCTGAAAAATCGACACACCGCCGACTTTGCGGCTGAAAACCGAGGCTCGCCTGCAACGCAACCCAAAGATCGACACCCGGGGCTGGAGAAACAACGCTCAGCATCACTGACGGAGGCTGGTGAGATCGCAACCCGCGGTGTGTGGTTTTTGGATCATCGTGCGTCTGGATTTCCAACGCACACACCGCTGGACGTGTAAAAACAATGCAGGGCCTGCCCGGACCCGCGAGTGCTCACCGGATCAACGCATTGCTCTCCTGTTGAGCGAAGAAACGACGCATGCCGACCCGACTAATAGAGAAACGATGCAAGGTCTCGCTAGTGAGTGCAATTGACGCATCACAAGCCCTTTTTGACGCACACTCACCCGTGTGGGGTTATTTTTGATGCACCCAAGGTACATTTTCATGCTAACAGTGTTAGTGTGTGTTTAAAATTACATGAAGACTTTTTACATTTTTAGTGATAACTTGACTTGCGTATTGTGGATTTTTGTCGTTTTGGTCTTGTTCAGTTTAGATAAATATTCTTTATTTTTCTTAATTTGTGTTGTGTCATTTTGTAGTGTTTTCATTAAGTGACTGTGTGTGTTGTTAAAAATACTTTACACCTAGCACTCTGAAGTTAAGCCTACTGCTCGTGCCAAGCTACCAAGGGGGTTAGCTGAGGGTGATTCTCCTTTACCCTGACTAGAGTGAGTGTCCTAGCTTGGACAGGGGGTAACCTGGCTGCCAACCAAAGACCCCATTTCTAATATATATATATATATATATATATATATATATATATATATATATATATATATATATATATATATATTACCCAGTGGCAGTAGCCACTAGGTAGTTATAGTTCGGACCATGTTCACATAGGAAAAGTATTTTTTTACTTGCCTAAATCTTTGCACCATTTGACAAATCTTCACAAAATTATCCAAAAAAGTGCCCTTATGATTCCTGTTGCATTTCGAAAATATTGGGGTGATCCCTCAAGCAGGGGCCGAGGAAAGTGGGTGAAAAAAGGTGTGTTGTGTTTCCCATGTTAATTATCATAGGACCTTTAGACATGACTATAGCCCAAAGCACTGGACTGAAATACACCACATTTGGCAGAAAGATAACTTCCAGTATGCAGATTATGCTTTCACTTATTTCGTGTAAGTCCATATAGTAGTTTATGAGAAATTAAACAAAATCCAAATTTGCGTATCTGGGCTCGCGAATAATTCGTGAAAATTCATAAATGTTCACAAATGCGCATGCGAAAAGAAGAGTTGGAATTGGATGACCGCAACCTGACTAGAAAGTTGCAGCTGCAATTTTATTTCATGGGACACTGTCCCCAGGGGTGAAAATCCAAATTGAAAGTGACATACAGGGTCAGGGTAAAGGTACCCTGACCCCAGGGTTGGGATATAGATGTGCAAATTATATTTTGTCATCTTGCGTGGTAATTTCTGAATTTTCATCATTTTCACAAATTATTTGCAAAATATTCATAAGTATGGAAATCTTTGAAAGAAAAAACAGACTCATTCATATGCTAATTCATTCATTCATACCTGCACTCAAGCGCCTACTCACACACACACTCATGCACCCACTCAGACACACTCATAGACTCACACACCCACTTTAAGACCCATTCAGACACTCACGCACCAACTCACAGAGACAGGTCCTGTGGCCAACCTGCGCTGTGCATGGCCAAAGGCCATGCGTGGCATAGGGTATCGTTGTTATACGTGCTGGCCAGGCATTGCACCTTCGGCGGTGGGGGCGGGGTTGGAATAATGTATAGTAATTTAAATTACTTTACGTTAATAAAAGATAGAAATTCTCTGAAAAAAAGAAAGGTTACAGGGGCGTCATGGGCATGTTCTGAATTTACTCATACAAAACCATTGAAATTCAACAGTTATAGTTAGAGTTCTTTCAAATAATTATAAGTTGTGCCCTATGATAACTATAACTCACGCCTTCAACATGCACAGCTAATTACTCCACATATTATATAATTGATGAGATCTTGTATGGCATCTTTAATATTATCACATCAACATTTCCAATCAAATTATTAATACAAAAACTGTGCATGGCAAGGGTGTGAGTTATAGTTACTAGGAAGAATTCTAACTATAACTGCTGAATTTCGATGTTTTTGTATGAGAAAATTCAGAACCTGACTATAACGTCCCTGTATCATTTTTTTTAAGTGAATATATAAATACATATATTTTGCCCATGATATTATGTCCACGATATTTGTGTGCCAGAATACTCTTGCATTCGATATTCAATAGCACAGTCTTGTAGAATGTATTTGTGTTTTCTGGTTGTGTAGCCAAATATACCACAATAGAACACGGACAATGATTACAAAGAACAAATGTAACAATGTCAAGTTTTAATAAATTATCTCTAAATCTTTGATTTAAAGATTAAAAATGGGTGTGTCCGTTTAACCACAAGCTTGTGTTCAACCATAATTACTGTAAGGGAATAAATAATAAGTATGCTCTGATTAATGACTCTTTCAGGGCCATATGGATAGGTGAACTGAAAATGGCGCACCTGTATCACTGCACTCTGTAAGACATATTTTAGGGATTTGCAAAACTCCTAACAACAAGCATCTATACTGACCTTTACATCTTTACAAGAATCCAGCACCTGCAAAAATGTACTGTTTTGCTCCCCAGTCTGTTGAGCAGTACACATTATTTGACGTCGGGTATGCTTACTTAGAACCTGAAAAGTATAAAAGTGAGAGAATGATTCTAACAATTTTAAATCTGACCATTTAAAACCAATAGCAAACTTCTCTGCAAAATATACATTGATTTCAAAACTATATAACATGAAGCTTACGGATGCTTTATATCATTTAGAAAATGAAAACTGCTGTATCCCAAACTTCAGAACTATCCACTGCTGTTCTGTTTTTGCTGATGTGACTCCTCTACAAATGGGATTTCTCTGATGCTTCCTATTTGCACGGGATAGGTAGTGGTCTGCGAACTCAAGTGCATACTGAACACCAGCAATTAGCATTTACAGCATAAAACATTACAGAAACGATATGATCGGAGCAAATTGCCTTTGCTATCAATAATACTTTTGTTCAACTTTCCAGCTGGCTCTGAGGTGCTATTTTGGAAATATCAAGCAGCCTGTACTACGCATGCGCACTTTACTTCGCTAGTCTCTTCAGGAAAGCAGGCAAACACCATTTGGTTACAGGGCCCAGAAGAGCCTCTATTCACCTAGACTCTAAATACTGGAGCCTCAAAGCAGACCGCATTCAGACGAAGAATTTCAAAGTCAGTATTTTAATATATAACCCCGCAGGTCAGCAATATCTATTTCCAAACGATTTGTGAATTAATGAATAATATACAGCTACCTGGAGAGTTAAAGAACCTGGTCCAAGGAGGGGAACGGAAATCCTTCTCTGCTGATATTTGTTTTAAATTCTAGGCATTTCCTTACCGCTTTTGATATTGAGGGTACCGTGGGGGAAGACCTCAACCTTCATAATTACCCGAATTTTGTATCTTGGAAAAACAGGTAATGCTTAGTGAATGATTTTCAAGTGATGATCTACACTTTGCCTATGTATCAGCAATGCAAACATGGCAATGTCAAACACATACAATCTGCCCTGGCCTTTTAAGACAACAGAACTTTGCAAGCTGCGACCAAAATTCTGAGTGGCAGATTGCAAAGCACTATAACTTAAGAAGTCATGGCTAGCTTATAGGACCACATTTGGAGGGGCCAATGTGTCAGCTATGTGCTTATATACGTCTCCATTGTTTGGTCCTTCCCTGATTAACTATGCATCCATTACATCAAAGCACTTCCGTTTTACTTCCTCCTTTCAAATTTTGGCCATTGAATTAATACATTTGATCAATCAGTGGCATCCTGATGTTAAAAAGCTTGATGAAAATATTTATAATTTACCTCAAAAGCAGCTTTGAAGCAATGCTGTATTACAAAGAGAATTGGCCGAAATACTGGAATTCTTTCATTCTTGTGAAATTTAACTGACAGCAATAATTCCCTGGAGATTTCAGTAACCTGGCAAGTGATTTGATGTAAACATTAAAAAGGATTCAATATAATAGTGCTTTACAAAATTATAAAACAAGAAAAGCTAACATCTGGTTTGTCCAAGAGGGCATTAGTACCTAAGTTGCATAATTGCAAGTTGTTTTAAATATTCCAGATTGATGATTGGAGGTGTGAGTTGCGACTAGTAATTGTTTTTACAAGAAAATAGGAAAGAGTGGATCAGGTATTGGAATGAGTTTGAAGTCAGTCACTCAATTAGGGGACATTATTCGCTATTAGCATTTAAAAAACTACATTCAGCCATATGAGAGGATAAGAGTGTCAGGCTCTTCCATGGTATGGACCCAGATCATCACCCAAAAACTGGATATTAGTGCAATGGCACTCAGGCCCTCATTACAACCATGGTGGTCAAAGACTGCCAGGGCTGTTTTGAAGGTTGCACCACCAACAGGATGGCGGTGCAAAGTCGGGTATTATGACCGCGGCGCACCACCGAGACCGGTGGTTTTCCGTTTTCCGCCACAGTGGTCCCGGCGGATTTAATCCGCCAGGGCAGCACTGCTTGCAGTGCTGCCTAGGGTATTACGAGTCCCCTTTCCGCCAGCCTGTTCATGGCGGTAGGAACCGCCATGGAAAGGCTGGCGGAAAGGGGAGTTATGGGGCCCCCTGGCACAGCCCCACACAGCTTTTCACTGTCTGCACAACAGACAGTGAAAAGCGCGCCGGGTGCAACTGCACCCGTCGCATGGCCGTAACACCGCCGGCTCCATTTGGAGCCGGCTCCCATGTTGCGGCCGACATCCCCGCTGGGCCGACGGGCGGAAACTTGGTCTCATAATGGCCACTGTGGGAGTGCGGCCGCATGGCGGTTACAACTTGGCGGGTGGCGGTTGCCGCCTGCCAAAGTTGTAATGAGGACCTCAGTCTTTTATTTTGTCTAAGGCTGTGCTAACAATAAAGGCATAGACATACAACAAGTAACGTTTTGACTTGGGTGCTAGGACATGTGGGCAAAAAGTTCACAATACCGCAGCTTAGTTTTTGATTCTTACCTGGCAACTGTTCTACCCCTAGTGCTCACTGTTAATTAGGAGTGTAAGCAGGGTGGAGACTACTTGACTTTCAGTAGAATACAGTTTTATGTTTCAACCTGTAATAACTGTTTAAAGCCCATTAATATGGAAAACAGCCCTCAGAAGAGCAAAAATATAAATACCGATAAACTTCTGAACAACCACAAACTAAAAAGCCATTTAAAAAAGGGGAGGTGAGAATGAGTCTTTTTTATTTATTTTTGAAGGAGACAAAACATTGCAACTTTGTTATACAAGGTAGCAGCAAGGAAGACTGGTCTAAGATTATTCTCATCAAGTTTTGTTGTTTAGGGATGTCACTAAAACACAGTTTCTTGTTCATTTTATTTCCTTCAGTTTTATGTTCTTGGATTACAGGTGCAGGGCTTAGAAGCACGGTTTAGGTCTGATCTAATTATTTTATAGACTGTAGTGAACCTGGAAATATTATAACCATAATTGATCTCTCAGCAGTGTTTAATTTGTTGACTGATTGGTAAAAGCTTGACATATAACAATCTTGGCCAATATACATTTATGCACAGGCATGGATTGGTAAAACCCGTTGATACATTAGGCCCCTTTTTAACAACACTGAGGGCCTTATTAAGAGTTTGGCTGGCGGTGGAGGCTTTCCACCTGGTGGCCCTATTATGAGTTTCCCGCTGGCCCAGCGAGAAAGTGCCCACAACATTGTTGCTGGCTCATAATCGTGCCGGCGGCAATGTTGCAGTACGCTGGGTGCGACAACACCCGTCACGCTTTTCACTGCCTGTAATTCAAGCAGTGGAAAGCGTAACAGGGCTGTCCATGGAGACCCCTGCACTGCCCATGCCAAGTGCATGGGCAGTGCAGGGGACCCCATTGGGTCTCGGCACCCTGTCTCTGCCAGCCTTTGCATGGCGGTGGAACTGCCAGGCAAAAGACAGCAGAGAGGGGACTTGTAGTCCCCAGAGCAGCGCTGCTTGCAGTGCTGCCCTGGTGGATTAAGACTGCTGCCACCACCAGGCTGTCGACTGGAGGCAACCTGGTGGTGCTGGTGGTCCGACCATGGCGGCTTCGCTACGGTTATAATATGGCAGTTGGACCTCCAACTTGGCTGTTGTCCGACCGCCATCGCGAGTGTGGAGGTCTCAAGACTGCCGCACTCATAGTAAGGGCCTGAATGTTGTTATCAGGTCACCTACCCAACACACCAAGCATTAAACATTTAATGCAAGGTGTAGTAAAATGTACTTATGAAAATGGTGATGTCACCATGCACATGGGGTAGTGGCGAAAGCATGACAAAAGACTTTCCACATACCAACAAAATTCATAGTTGCCAGGTGCCCCATTTTTTTGTGAGATAGCTTCAGTTAATCCTAATTTTTTATCCAACTGCACTTTGCTACTTGGGTTTTTGAGCCCATAGTTACAATATTAAAAGAAAAAAAATCAAGTCCCAGAATATAATGTGATGTCTGTTGAAAGGTCAGGGCTGATTTAAAGTGACACTTTTGCCATGGGGACATTTGACAGCTACGACCGACCACACAAAAGCAGCATTACCATAATGTGGTGCAGAAAAGCATTGGGGTCATGCTTAAGGTATTACATTTCAGGTGTCTTATTATGCAGGGCTGCAGATTAATTTTGATATAATTCAATTTTTTGAAGGTTTTTAAATGTGAGGCAGGGTAATGAAATATGATTGTTAGTAATAGTGCAACGGAATGGCTTTCTGTTCATATTACAGTCTAACATAATAATTGGACATACCTTCAACAGAAAGGCACTACATGCCCTGCATTGCTTCTCTTTTGAATTAAATATGTGCTTTATAACACTCACTGTAAAAATATCATGTTGACTGGAGAAACACAGTTTGTGTCTATTTTGGGGGAGAGGCACCGAAACAACCACTTATAAGCACTGATTTCACAAGGTTTGGCAAACACTGAGAAAATGGCACTAAAAGCACAAAAAATAAACAGTGAAAAGAAGACAGTTTAACTTTATCTAAAAGCTTCAAAATATATGCGCCCAGTATTCTTTCACGGTCTTAGCCTGTTAATGATGCTCAAGGTTATTGGAGTTTGAGTATGTTAGTGAGGAAGCACAATATCTGTCCCCATGCATGGTACTACGTTATTTAGTTTTAAATATACAAAATACTTTCCTGTGTTTCCCTTTCTGTGTAGCTGAAGTTTTAGATAAAGTGGTGACTTAACAAAGTCTTGAACTCAGGAGCATTTCCCACTACACAGCACAAACTTACATGTACGTGCCTCACGTAAACAAACCTGACTCATACTCCTCGGCTCTCACCTGCCGTTCAGCACTGTGTTTCTTCCCAGCAAGATTTACATCACATACTTACTGTTCGATGCACCAACGTAGTGCTTTGTTTGCAGTGGTCCAATGTTTTTCTTAGGCACATGTAACCAGTGCTGCTGATTGCTGGAGTTGCCAAATACTAAGGCTACCTAGTTTTGTTTGCAGTTCATATCTCTTTCTTCCACCACCCTACACTACCTGTCTCTTTATCTCACTTGTTCAGGTTCTCTTTCATCCCTATTGTCTTCCTGTCACTGTTTTTTGTCTTTCTCTTTCTTTCTCCCTTTGTTACTTTTCTCTCTCATGCTCAAGCTCAAAGTCCTTTGAAGCAAATTAAGGGGGTAATTTTGACCCCGGCGGTCAGTGGCAATGTGGCAGTGGTACCACCAACAGGATGGCAGTACATACCGCCACATTATGATATTGGCAGGTTGGCTGAAGCCAACCCGACAATGTACCACTCCAACCGCTACGGCGGTAGCAGCCACCGGGCTAGAGATAAGAATCTCCAGCCCGGTGGCCGCTATTGTACCACCTCAGGCATTTTGACCCTGCCTACCGCCATGGTTTTCATGCGTTCATAATGCCACAAAAACCATGTCGTTAGGCCCTATCAGTGACAGGGAATTCCTTCCCTGTCACTGATAGGAGGCCCCCTCCTCCCCAGACACCCCTCCATCCATGCTCCCCTTTGCAACCCTCCACCCCCCTAAACACACACACACAGACACGCACCACGCAGACACACACTCACTCACACAGGCCTACACACATTCACACACTCATTCATCCATTCTTCCATGCACACATCCGTGCCACATTCACACTGACACGCAGACATGCATTCACATATCCATTCATACACGCATTCTCCCACATGCATACACGCACTCAAACAACACTACACATACATTTGCATTCACCACACACTCACACACTCATGCACACACTCCCATACACACACACACAACACCCTCCATCCCACTCCCCTGTCTGAAAACCAACTTCCCTGGATCTAGGGGGTATTCCGGCAGAATACGGTACGGGCGCTGCTACCGGCAGCATTGCCCGCCTGCAGAACACCGCCAGGCCATAATATTTTTCATAATCAGGCTGGCAGTGGTCTACTGCCGTGGTGCTGCTGGTTGTAGCAGCGCCACCTTAACGCCATCCACCAGCATGGCTACATCCATATATCTGCCCTTCTTGTGGCAGAAATCTGGCTGTGGTCATTATATGGTGGATGGATGTTAGCCGCAGTGACGGTCTTTTGGGGGCCATTGCCACGGTGGTAGGCGGTAATTACTGGCAAAGTCATAATGTAGACCTAAGTCTTTTTCCCCACAATTGAGTGCCAGTGCTCACTACCTGCAACCACCTAAAACCACATGCCCAAAATTGGCAATGCATAAATGCATTCACCACCAGAACCCTATATTATCTCTCTAGACTTATCTCCACGTCTCAATAGTGTTAAGAGGGAAGCTGGCTTTCTGCCAAAAAGAGGATACTTTACAAATTTGCCAGAAACGTCTAACCTCACCCCAGCCACCGTACATGGCATCTACATTCTGGTCCTCTAAACTATTAGCATCCCTCCGCCTGGAACTCATTTCCTCTTACTATCAGGACCAGAACCTCTCTATAGCAGTTGAAAACCGATCAAAATAATCTCCTGATATTATTATATACAATACCTTTTTCAAAAGAGTGTTTGCAACAGACAGTTCAAATATGCTAATATGTAGATAAACTAATATGCTTTACTTGTAAATGTGTTATAACAACAATTACCATCACCACCATCATAATTATGGACCCCGATGGGATCAAATTTCAAATATCTGTGTGAAAGTCCAGTACACAGCCAAGCATTACCAGGTAAAATGCATCCACCATAACTGATTCTCCAAATAACTACTAATTTCTTAGTGGACCCTCAATGGCTAACTTGTAATCGGCCAGATTCTCCCCACCACCCTGAATTATCACTACTGATGACGCAGAAAAGAGGGTCCAACGTATATTCATACATATCACGTAATCAAAAGCGTATAATGTAGCGTGATTTTAGTAAAGAAAATAATGTACAAGGGAAATTGTGCCCTTGGGGTAGTTCGCCATCATTATAAACGAGCTTTATTAATCATGAAGAATTGAAAATGTAGTAATCCGTCATAATTGCAAATGTAGGCCATGATTTCTTATTTGAAACTGTTTTGCTTAGCTTAAATTTAGTAGAGGCTTTGGCCTAGTTGCCTGGTCTCAAATTCTAACTGCGTGGCTTTTCCTTGAACTAATGAAACATATATTCTTGCTTGAAGTTGTATTTTTCCAGCAGAGATGACTAATACACTTATCTCCAAGGTTTCGTACTAGGCCGGTTTCATCCCCTTTGATACAAGTTCAGTCTGCAGGTGCGGACAATGAAGGTACAGATAGTAAAATAATTGGCAAACCATGTTACAACTTGTGTTCCAAGGCTCCAAGGACAATGTATGCATAAATGAGAGCTAGTAAAAAGACAATTTTCATTGGACAAATTTGAAGCCAACCTATGAACCCTCCAATGGAAGACCCTGCAGAATTTGGAATGTTTCTTACTTAAACCCACTGGACAAAGAGAAGTCAACCATTTTCCTTGATGCCAATTTGAAGCCAGGCGCCAGACTCCATTTTGAACGACACCCTGATGCCCTTCTCTCTAGCGGAGAGAAAGAGACTTTAAGAATTCTCACCCTAGAGACTTTAACTTTGATTTGCCCCGTCTTGCCCATGAAGTAACTTTGCCCCATTCTTCTTGCCGCTGCAAGGAAGCTTGCCCTTAATTTTGCCCCTTTGAAATCTGCCCCATGCTGATCGAACCGGTACCTGAGGGACGAAGTCTTTTCTTGAATGCTGTTTGTATTTGGTAAATATGAAAGGATAAATGTATTATGCATTGTGTTTTTCCTTTTAGGTACCAACGGCTATTTTGATAGGGCCCAAGTTAGAAGTTTCCAAATTTGTGTTGACTAAATTCGTTTTGCATGAAATCCCACATGCCAATGCTAATTAGAGGTTAGTTGAGGTATTCATTCGATGCACCATGTTAATTTGAAATCTTGTTATGCTGACCAATGTATGAAATTAGTCAAATACAGTTAGTCATATTAGTGATTTGCATTGCCATAACTGAGTGTATCATTATTCGGATTTTGCGTAGATTACGTTTCTTCCGCCGCTATGGACAGCTAGCAATGTTCATCTACATATATCATTTGGTTTTGAGACTTATATACATTGTGTTAGCTTTGTTAATATAGGGAAATAAATTCACTAACTTTTAATAAACTGGTGTGATTATTCATGACTGAAAGGTCATGGTGCGCCGAAATACCAACTGTTATTGATTTCTGATGTGCTATAATGATCTATTAATTGAGTATTGATTACCGATTGCAATAGTTATTGATTATTGATCTGAGTGACCCGACTATTCTAGGATGAGGAGAGCCCGACTTGGTTAAAAGATTCACCGACCTCCAACGTGTCCAGGTACAGGTAATTTATAAGGGCTGGACGCGTTATCACTACCTTTGGCATCTATAGGTCCAAGGTAGGAAAACACACACACATATCCCAGGCCACATGTAAGGAGAACCTCATTATCTTTGTATGTAATGGGCAGAGAACGAGTTTTGGGACTATTACATTAATTTGTGAAAAATACTTTGTGGTGAAGTCCATACCTGGAAATGTAGTGCCCCAATGGAAATATCAGACCATCCCTCCTCTTCAAAAGGTCTGCTACTGCTTATTACTAGGTTTGCCCGGAAAAGCGGAACCAATGCTTTCAGCGGAAACCGGTCTTCCAGTCCAGTCATATTAATGCTGAAATTGTTCATAATTCAGAAAAAAAGTACATTTTTGATAATAGCAAGGTAAAGAAAGACACAGACTTTAAATATCAATCAATGTTAGGGTTGCAGAGGTCAGACTTGTCAACAACTTGTTGTTAATGATTGTTACATTTTAATGTGCTTGTTTTCTGGTTACTTTGTATTGTTTATGTTAAGCTTCAAAGGCGTGTCAATATATTATATTGATCATGCACGCAGTATTAATATATCACTTACAATCTACTGACTTCTGGGTGAGTGGAATTACTTTCTTTCAGAATATTGACCAATGATTTTCATTAGTTAAAATAATTCACAATTCTGGTGGATTCAATATCAGCTTCATAAATAAAAATCTACAGGCTATCGTAAAGAAATTAAAGGACGTTGTGCCATCACAACGGAACAAATTAAGTTAAATAAAGTGTTCCACAATCTTAATCAAACTATCTATTTTGCAAAACAATTTCTCTTCCATTTAAACAAATCAAGCCCCAGAAAATGACAATAAGAGCACCCTCGAAAGAGATCTCTCATCCTCTGTCGTACTTTTTTTGTAAGTATGGCAGCGAGGCAGAGAGAGAGAGAAGTGCGCGGCAGAAAGAGGGGGGAATAAATTAGAGTGAAGGGAGACAATGAAGCAGAGAGAGCATTACGGAGATAAGTGGGAGAGACAGGAGGAAGCAGTGTGAGGTAGGTGGGAGAGCATTGTAAAGCCAAGAGAAAGGAGACTGAAGCTCAGATAAATAAGGATGAGGCACAGACCATAAGTGATAAAGTACATATGAACAAACCCTCAGAAATACAGTTATAGTTAGTAGGCACGACATCAGCGGTAGGTAGAGTAGGAAGCTCATCCCCCTACAAGCCCATCCAGCATGCCCTGACCCAGGTCTCTGCCACCTAAGAGACACTGGGAAACGCCATTATTCTTTTTGGCCCATCCATGCTTCTTCATGGCTCTCCTAGATTCTCAATCCTGGAGCGGGCCAGACTTATGTGCCGAATGTCTTGCCTCTGGGTAAGAATTCCGCTAAGAATATTTGCTTTTGGATATTTGGGATTTCAATTTTACCTTGTAGAGGGTCCGATGCCTACAATAACCACGTATCAATCACTGTTTGCTCTTTAAAAGGATGCTCCACTCACTCCCAGTGCCGCTCTCGTCCTCATTCAAATGGCTTATCACTTCAGGGGGTTGCCATGCGGACACTCTAAAGCGACACCTAAGAAGGGTCTGAAATGTATTTTGTCTAGTCCTTTAGCTAATTTCTCTGGGCTAGTGGCAGCCAAAGAACAGGACTATAAATATTGCACCATATATAATCATTTTTTAATCAAATGTAAGTTCTCTATGTAGTGGTAAACTATGAGAGGTATGCATTTTGTAATTTTATCCACCTAGTGAATAATTCAACCCCTTGGCAGGAGAGGTATTCCAATCAGGAAATTCAGTTGAGTTACCAAGGAATCATCCGTTCTCCTTTGTTTTAAAGTAATTCCACAAAGTACAAAGTACAGGGAATTACTACAAGGGCTCTGCCAGGACTATTCCAAGTAAGTGAAACTCGCTCTCTTATTTATCCCTTTGTTCTCTGGGAAAATCTTTGGACACTGTGGCAATATTAGTGCCTGGGGTATTCGTTTTGTTGTTTCTCTGAGAGGGGCCTTTTTATTCTTTGTTATCCGCGGAGTGTGAATTTACTGCGCAAGGCTCAGAATTAAGGAGCACTAGCATCACATTAGTGTCATTTATTTGACGCTAATGTGGCATTAGGCTTAAAAAATCGCCACACGTTTTCAAAGTGGCGCAATGCATGCATTGAGCCACTTTGTCTCCATTTGCAGCACATTATGCATGCACCATGCTTAATGTCTGCAATGGGGGTGTTCCCCCATTAAGAAGTCCACAAAAATGGCGCAGTGGAATCTAAGAGATTCCATTGCATAATTTTTTCTGGCTTCTTTTAACACCTGCTCAGAGCGAAGTCACACCAAAAATTAAGGATTAGGAAAGGAAACAGGTCTAGCTTTGAAGTGGTAATGTCCACAAAATGTAATTCAGAAATGCAGTTTGCTGCAGTTTACTACATTAAAGACAGACTTATTTGATTTTCAATATATTTAGTAATCCTCATCGCACGCACACACACACACACACAATGGCTCTCACGAACGTGCCCACATCTCCTTTTCTTACATGCTTTAAAAACACTCGGATAATCAATGCTTGCACACACAAAAATGCATGCAAATATTGGCAAGGTGGTAGTGGTAGTACTATTGTGGTGATGAAAGAGGTGGCAACAATAACGATGTTGATAGTTCTGGTAACATTGGTGGTTATAGTAGTGATGGTAGGACGGGTGATGATAAAGGTGATAGCAGTAATAGTGGTGTTTACAATAGTGGTGGTAATAATGGGGATAATGGTGGTAGTGGTAATGTAACCAAAATATTTTCTATATTCAATGCATGAATGAAAAAAATAATTCAATGAGTGACAATAGAGTTTACTTTTCAGATGTAATCTGGGGCCAGATGTATCATTCTTCACAATAGCGATTGTCTAATTGAGATTTTTGGCGAATTGCAATTAAGTAATCGCTATTGGAATCTCTGAAACTCCAGGGGTTTCATACTGTGATTCACAAGGGCTCGCAAATAGACCTCCCTAATGAATATTTATGAGGTAGGTCGCAATTTGTGAGCCATTGCGAAATGCTACAATCACAGGGATGGTGGCCTGCTGGGCTCAGCAGACCACCATGTCTGTGATTGCTTTTCCACAAAGCAATCTTTTTTTTTTTTAAATGACAGGATGCGTTTAATAATGAAAAATTAAATGTTTTCTTTACATTTTTTAAGAGTAGTCAGTAGTCCGTGGGACCACTGCATGCTCTTAAAAAAAGGTTTTTGCATACATTCACAAAGGGGAAGGGGTCCATTGGGGACCCCTTCCTCTTTGCGAATGGGTTACCACCAATTTGAAATTGGTACTAACTGTGATTGTTTTGCGACCGCATTCACAATTACAAAACAATCATACATACCTCTGTGATTCGGTATTAGGAAGGGACGCCCTCGACACACCCCTTCCTAATACCGAATCGGTATGGAGTCACAAATCCAATTTGCGATTCGGTAACAAGTTATTGAATCATAAATTGGACTTGTTACATACCAAAATGCATTTTTGCGATTGCTAAAATGTTTGATACATCTTGCCCATAGTCTGTTAGAAATGGGGTCACTACTTGGCAGTTTGCATTCAAGTAGGGACCCTCACTCTAGTTAGGGTAAGAGAGTCACACTCCTGTGTTAACTCCTGCTCACCCCCTTGGTAGCTTGGTAGCTTGGCAAAAACAGTCAGGCTTATCTCAGAGGCAATGTGTTAAGTATTTATACCCACACACAGTAGCACAGTAAAACACTACAAATGAACACCACACCAGTTTAGAAGCAAGAAAAAAAAGAAAAAAAATCCAACATACACAGACAAAGATATGAATTTTTTAAGATTAATTCCCAATAAAGCACTTAGAAACACAGTAGATCCAACTATTGCTATGACTGCATTGTGACAGAGTAATTCCCAACAATCTGATGCCACTTGAGAGGGAGTGCAGTGCCAGTCATGGAGTTGCACTGACCCAAGGTGCAGTACCTTAGAAACGAGGCAGAGTCAAAGACGTGGCGTGGAGTCAGGGAGGTGAGGCGTTGCTGGAGCTGGTGTGGCATTGGTTCCGTACTGCTGCTTAGAAGGTGAAGTGTGGGCTCCTTATGCTACGCAAGGGAGGCGAGGCATTGGTTCCTAATGGGGGCAGTGAAGATTTGGCAGTGTGAGCATCGGTTCCTTATGATCCAGCAGGGTCTATGAGTCCAGCGGGTCAAGCAAGATGAGGTGACTTTGCATTGTTGCAGTCATACCGTAAGGCCCCAGATGCTGCAGCGGAGTCAGGTGTCACAGACTTTGATGACACAGCACTCAGGACCCATGACGTTGTAGGACTTCAGAGGCACTGCAGCAGCATTGGGCCTGCGGTATTGGTCGTGGTCGTCGCATTTTAGCACGGTCCACAGCCTTGGGTGCAGGCAGCGGAGTGGAGTCAGGCAGCGGCACCGGTTCTGCAGTCGTCCGAAGTCGATGTACCTGTTTCTTCTTGTTTTATGCCAGATTTCACTCCCAAGGGCTCAGGAACTGGAGTGTGTACCTCTCGGCAAGTTAGAGTCCTCAGCAAGAGAGCCCAGGGCTTGGCAGGTGAAGTCTTTGATATCCCTGAGACTTCTTAACAGGAGGCAAGCTCAGTCCAAACCCTTGGAAAAACTTTACATGCAGGATAAACAGAAAAGTCTAGTTTTTGTCTACTCCAAAGCAGAAGCAGCAACTGCACACCAACCCAGCAAAGCAAACACAGCAAAGGGGCACTGCTTCTCCGCACATCTCTTCAGCTCTTCTCCATGGCCGAGCCTCCTCTTGATCCAGAAGTGTTCTAAAAGTCTGGGGTTTTGAGTCTAATACTAATATTCATTTCTGCCTTTGAAGTAGGAAAACTTCAAAGGAAAGTTGTTGTAATGCACAAGACTCTGCCTTTCCTTACCTGGTCCCATACAAACTCTAGGTTGGAGACTGCATTGTGTAAGGACAGGCACAGCACTATTCAGGTGCAAGTGACAGCTCTTCCCACCACTCTAGCCCAAGGAAGACTCATTAGGATATGCAGGGGGGTCACCTCATCTCCCTTTGGGTGACTGTCTAGAGTGAATTCACAAGCAGCCCAACTGTCCTCCTGACTTAGACGTGTAATCCACAGCCAGGCGGAGGCACAGAATGGTTAAGGAAGAAAATACCCACTTTCTAAAAGTGGCATTTCCAAACATGCAATTTAAAAACCACCTCCTTTAAGAGATGTATTTTTATATTGTGAGTTCAGAGACCCCAAACTCCAAATCTCTATCTGCTCCCAATGGGAAATTATACTTAACAGACAGTTCAAGGCAATCCCCATGTTAACCCATGAGAGAGATAGCCCATGTAATAGTGAAAACTGAATTCTGTAGTATTTCAGTATCAGAAAATGTAAATCACACCAGTACATGTTCTACCTTTTGAATACACTGCACCATGCCAAAGGGGCTACCTTCGGTCTACCTTGGGGGGAGACTTACATGTACTAAAAGAGAAGGTTTGGGCCTGTCAAGTGGGTGCACTTGCCAGGTTGACATGGCAGCTTAAAGCTGCACACGCAGACACTGCAATGGAAGGTCTAAGACATGTTTACAGGATTACTAATGTGGTTAGTGTTAGAAATGGGGTCTTTGGTTGGCAGTCAGTTTACTCCAAGCAAGGACCCTCACTCTAGTCAGGGTAAGTCACACACAATCCAAATTATCCTGTGCCCACCATCTGGTAGCTTGGCACTGAGCAGCCAGGCTTAGCTTAGAAGGCAATGTGTAAAGTATTTTTGCAATAAATCATGAAATAACACAGTATAAATACCACAAAAATACACCAGACAGGTTTAGTAAAATATAGAATATATATCTAATTAAATGCAGGTCAAAACAATCAAGATTTGATAAGTACACGTTGAAATATCACTTTAGAAAATGATAAAAAGAGTCTTCAGTTCTTAAAAAGCAATGAGTGTCTCTTGCAAGAACAAAGAACCTGGTTTTCATATAAAATATCCACAAGGGGCCGTGAAGTAGGAGATGTGGTGAAAACGGGGAGGTATGCGCCGGTTTCTCCGGGAACACACAGACAATGCGTTCATATTTTTCATGCAGCCAGGGCCATGTGTTGATTTCCGGTGCGCTGACTTGGATCCTCTTGCTGGGTATTTGGATGCCCCAGGGATGATGTGGAGAAATCCTAGGCGTGTAGGAGCTGCGTCAATCCAGTGGGCAATGCGGGTAAATTTCTGTAGCACAGCAGGCGCTGCATCGATTCTTCTCACAGGAAGTCGGGCTGTGTTGTTCCAGCTCGGCTATGCATCGATCCAGTGGGCCGTACGTCATAGTTCTGGTCACAGCACTGGCACTGCATCGATCTCCTCTCTGGGAACTGGGCTGCTTCGTTCCGGTTCGGCATGCCGTGATTTTCTCACGGCGATGCAGGCTGTGCATCGATTCTGGTAGGCTGTGCATCAAAATTTTGCCACACTAGAGTTCTTTGCAGAGATTATGGCCCTCATTCCAACCCTGGCGGTCGCACCCCTGCAACTCCGCCGGCTCCATTCGGAGCCGGCTTCCTCGTTGCAGGGGCTTTCCGGCTGGGCCGGCGGGCGGCCTTTTGGCGGTCGCCCGCCGGCCCAGCGGGAAAGCCAGAATGGCATCCGCGGTCTCCTGACCGCGGAGCGGCCATTCGGCGGTAACCGCATGTCGGGCGGCGACCGCCGCCCGCCGCGGTCAGAATGACCGCCTATGTCTTTTTAATCCTGAGACTTCAGAAACAGGAGGCAAGCTCAATCCAAGCCCTTAGAGAGCACTTCTCAACAGGCCCAGAGGCCAGCAAGGCAGCCGGGCAACAGCAAGGCAGCAGTCCTTTTCAGCAAAGCAGTCAGGTGAGTCCTTTCGGCAGCCAGGCAGCTTCTCTTGGCAGATTGCAGTTTCTGGTTCAGAGTTTCTTCACCAGTGGTATCTTGTCTAGAAGTGTCTGAGTTGGTAGGGGATGAGGCCCTGTTTACATACCCAAATGTGCCTTTGATGGGGGGAGACTTCAAAGAGTGGCGTAAAAGTGCACAAGATCCCCTTTCAGTTCCATCCTGTCAGCCAGGGTTCCAGTAGGGAATGTGGTAATCCACTGTGTAGGGGGAAGGCCACTGTCCTTTGACATGAGAGTGTCAGGCCCTCCACCGTCCCAGCCCAGGAAGATCCATTCAGTATGCAGATGTGTGCAGGTGTGACTGAGCATCCTGTGCTTGGGGTTGTCTGAGTGAAATGGACAAGGGAGCTGTCAACTAACCCAGCCAAACATGGATTGTAAGGCACAGAAGGACTTAAGTGCAGAGGAATGCTCACTTTCTAAAAGTGGCATTTCTAAAATAGTAATATTAAATCCAACTTCATCAGTCAGAAGGAATTTGTATTACCATTCTGGCCATACTAAAGGCTACCATCATATACTCAAACAGTATATGAGGGTAGCCCTAATGTTAGCCTATGAAAGGAGCAGGCCACACAGAAGGGTAAAATGAATTTAGGAGTTTTACTAGGGTGACCACCTGGCAATGATGCAAATTCTGGGCAGGACTGTAAAAAATTCAGGACAAAAGGGTAAAATTCAGGACAAAAATTCAGGACAAAGGGTCAAAATTCAGGACAAAAATTCCAGAACAAATGTCAGTTTTATAGACACATGCAAGAGAGGCCATGCCTCACTATGTTGTCAGTAAATTTTATTTACTCTTTTCTAACAGAGCACTATTTATTCACTGTAGTCTTTTTGTGATTCCTCCTGGTATGCTACATTCAGGTGTCACATTACATCCTTGTTCAGTAGTAAATTAATGCCCTTCAGCACTGTGTCAAGGCCATCACCCCAACCCATATCTACCGAATCTTTCTTGAAGAGAAAGTAACAGCAACATTTTGATTATGTTTCAGAACATTTTAAAACCCCTGGCAAACAGTTTGGGAAACATTAAGGTAATTAACCTTATGCTAGTTTACACATATTGAACAAAAACATCTGGCTTACCTTAACCGTCCATTGACTTTCAACCGAAAACATTTTTAATGAGGCAGGGCAGATGGTGTGGGCGACAGTCTCACACCTAATGTCAGGATGTGAGGTACCCACAACTTGCCTACAGTCTCACTGCACTAGAGTGTATGTCTGGGACTCTACATTTATCTCACATGAGTCTACTCTGCACTCTGAATGGCACCACTCTGCATTACTGCACTCTCTGCCACTCTACTGTATGTCACTTAACTCCACTGCACTCTATGCTATTCTACCCCATGCCAATCTATGCCACTGCACTCTGCGCCAATGCACTCTAAAAATTGCACTGTACGCCACTGCCCTCTACTCTGCACCACTGAACTCTACGCCACTGCTCTCTGTGCCACTCTACATCACTGCACTGACACTCTACTCTGCAACATTGCACTCTCCGCCACTGTACTGTACACCAATCTACTCTGTACCACTGCATTCTAGCCAATGCACTCTATGCCACTCTACTCTGCATCACTCCACTCTACGTGACTGCACTCTACAGCATTATACTCTACTCTGCACTGCACCATTCTACACTATGCCACTGCACTCTCTGCCACACAAGTCTACTCCGCACTCTATGCCACTGCACCACTCTACACTACTGCACTCTCTGCCATTCTAATGCATGCCACTCTACTCCACTGCACTTTATACCACTCTACTCTGTCCAACGCCACTCCATGCCACTGCTCTCTAAACCACTGGACTTTACGCCTATGTACTCTAAACAACTGCACTGTACCCTGCACCACTGGGCTCTCTGCCACTGCTCCTAGGCCTCTGTACTCCACTCCACACCACTATGCCACTAACTTTCAGCCATGAACAGCAGCCACTCTGGTGTATTACATGGCTAAAACATATTGGCAAAGCCAATAACTCTTGCGTTGACTAGACCTATTGGCTTTGCCAGTGTTTGTTAGTACTATGAGGTACCGAGGCCCTTGAAAGAACTGTCAATGTGTAAGTCCTTATTTTAAACATGCATTTGATGCCTAGTCAGGGATAGTGAGTGCTATATAAATACAATTACATCATATATAGGCTGCTACAAAATGCACGAATACATTTGTGTTAAATTAAAAACGTGGTTCTCAAATACAGATTTGAATAATAAACAATGTATACCTAGTACTAACATTTTTTATAACACTCCATTAAAACCACACACTCCACAGCTCACCTTGGAACACAATTACAGTACCTCTCTAAAAGAAAATATCTTTGCCATTAGAAAACTTCAAGTGACTCCTTTGGTTAAAGTGGATGCAGATTTTCAAGCCCCTTTACATTTGCAGATTTACCAGTTGCCCACATTTGTATTTCTTTAGGGGACGGAGACAACCTGGCAAGAAGGTCTGTTTCTGTTCTGTCTGCCCCTTCCTCCCTCCCTCTGAGCACAGGAGACTCCCTGCCTTCCACTCCCGCTGGCAAAACTAATCTGCCTATAATTTCGCCCTGCACTCCTTTGTCCTTTTGGTGAAAGGCTAAAATTACGGACAAATGCCGTCTGTTAAGCCTTCCATCACAGACAACGGACGGCAGGGTGAAATTACAGGCAGTTCGTGAAATTTACGGACGGGTGGTCACCCTAAGTTTTACACTACCAGGACATATAAACTGCACAGGTATATGTCCTGCCTTTTCCCTACATAGCACCCTGCTCTATAGGTTACCTACGGCCTACCTTAGGGGTGACTGTGTAAGGAAAAGGGAGTATAAGGCTTGGCAAGTACTTTTAAATGCCAAGTCGAATTGGCAGTGAAACTGCACACACAGGCCTTGCAATGGCAGGCCTGAGATATGGTTAAGGGGCTACTTATGTAGGTGGCACAACAAGTGATGCTGGTCCTCTAGTAGCATTTAATCTACAAGCCCTGGGCACGTGTAGTCCACTTTACTATGGACTTATAAGTAAATTAAATAAGCCAATTGGGTATGAGCCAATGTCACCATGTTTTAAGGTGGTGAGCATATGCACTTTTGCACTGGTTAGCAGTGGTAAAGTGCGGAGAGTCCTAAAAACAGCAAAAACAGTGTCCAAAAAGTGGAGGGAGGCAGGCAAAAAGTTAGGGGTGACCACCCTAAGGCTGTCTGGTCTAACATGTGGCACAATCAGTGCTGCAGGCCCACTAGTAGCATTTGATTTCCAGGCCCTCGGCACACATGGTGCACTAAGCCAGAGTCTTAATAGTAAATTAAATATGCCAATCATGGATAACCAATCATGATCACAATTTACACAGGGAGCACTTGAATTTTATCACTGATCCGCAGTGGTAAAGTGCCCAGGGTACTAAAACCATCAAATATGAAATCCAGCACACAGCCAAAAATACCAGAGGCAGGGGCAAAAAAACAGGAGAAAGCACACCAAGGATGGCAAGTCTAACATAGTCCATCCTATTTTGCAATCGAAGCACTCACTAAAAAAGTGAAAACAATACACTAAACACCCGTTAAGCATGAAGTGAGAGATGCATACTCCATTGAGCAGATCCAAGATGTGATTGACAACGTTTCTAAGCAATGGTTGAAGGGTGCTTGCTAAACCAAAGCCCACTCTCTACATATTTAAGCAATATGTCATTCAGATAACTGCACTATCAAGCCAGACTTAAGTAGGTGGTTCAGAATTGATATGGTAAACATGTTTATCACGGGGACAGTATGTGAAGACTAAGCTGAAATACTCAAATGTTTACCTCCCAGGTACATATATTTAATTTATATAATTAATCAGAAAAATCCTCGAAAACCTCACACATCCTCACTCTCCATTCCGACGTCTTTCAGATAACATGTCATCTTACCTTTGTGATATCTGCTGTCGAAGCTGCAAAATGCTTGCTGTGTTTATTAGGAGACACTGCCCTTTATTCGCCACCGAACGTGCTGCTGTAGTGCGTCCTAAAGACAAAAAAATGACCACTGATAAGAATGTTTTTGAGGATTTTAAAATTATTGGAAAATATTTGCATTTTTAAGGCAGCAAGGATGTTTTTTTATTCCATTGATCTCAAACATCAATAACGAACTGAGAAACATTCTGCTTTTTGCATGCCAGTATATTACAGATCCTGTTCCTGGTAGCTTTGCCAATTCAAAAGCAAGAGTCATCAGTTTGTTATTATAACCTCTTTGTAAATTATATAACAACAAACATTACATCATGCAATGAAAACGTACCTCTAATAATGCATTTAGGGAATCATTGAAGAATAGACAGGCATTGCAAAGTTCAAATGTCTAAGACCATGAGGAATGCATTCGAAAAGAGGAAGATTAGGAGCCCAGTTTACAAAGGTATATTGTCATGTGTACATCTCCTGCAACACCAACGTGTAAATCTCCTCTTTTTAGCTATTCACCATTTCTGATTTGAGATTGAACTCTAGATGTAGATTTAAGAATTTCCATCCCCTAAAATTAAAAGAGGGAGAATCCTCCGGCTGAATGTACAAGTATAAAGTTACAATAAATAAATGTCTACCTTTTGGGGAGATCTACTAAGCCACAGCAGGGATCTCCCTATAGGAAAATATAGGGAAATGTAATAAAGTTGATTATTTATTTATTTAATAATTAATATTAATTTAATGTATAATACAAACGTAAACTAGTTAAAAAAAAAAAATATGAACCTATCATATCCAACAGTGCTAGGATAACACAATCCAAAGCAATGGCCTTATAAGTGCCACTTTTGCAATGTCACGTGGGTTACAAGAGTGTAATGAAAGAGGCAAGTTAGACAGCCCAAGTAAGCCAACGTTTAAAAAAGAACCCTGGATGTGATATTTAAGATATGGTAATTTTGGAGATGCCAGCGAGTTATTAGGAGCCCCTAATAATTACAGTCCAAGGTGAATGGTTCAGAAAACCTATGACTGATCATACAGTCGGTTGAGAAAGGAGGTTAGTCAATGAATGAACTGAATACGGGGCTGAATTTTGTAAAATGCTCTTGAAATGCAAGGAGATCGGGAAGACGAAGAGTGTGCTTTAATTGAGTCCTGCTAGGGAAGTTTAATAAGGTAATGGTCCGACCAAATCTGAGGGATGGAATCTTCTGTTTGCAGACTAATATTGGAAAACACTTGCTCCAACATATGACCGCTTGGTAAGTTGGTTTAAAAATGTATTGGCCAAGTTCAAAAGACGACATAATTTCTCTTAGTTGGCTATTTTGAAAGTAGCACTATTACAAGCTATAAATCATGATATTGTACCACTTTTAGAAGTAATAATGGATTGTCTACAAGGCAAAACGTCCCTAGTAGATATCCATGCTTAAGTGTTTACTGTATTTGCCAAGTAGTTTCCGAAAATATGTGCATAGAAAATGAGTAATAAACCTACACTGGCAGGAAGGAAAGAGCTAAATCATGTAGGCAATATAAAAAATGAATAAAGGAATAAAGATCAGGAGGTCCAGGGTCAATGTTTATCATGGCTTAGTGCCTTGAAGACTAAAAATTCTCGACCATTCTAGTAGCTATGTTGCATGGCTCTATCCACCATTCTATTAAGACTGAAATACACATAACGCGTCCATTACGTCAAGTATTGGCATTACTCCTAGTCCTACTCCCTCGCCTTCCTTTCCTAAATAATGAGGCTCCCTGCCTCCCCCTAGACCCCTCCCTTCCCCTTTGAAACCCCCCCACCCCCACCACCTCCTGTACAGAAACAAGCTCAAACAGCAACTCAGGCAATCCATACCAGGAGGGCGGGAGGGAACGGAAAGGAAGGCGAGGGAGTAGGACTAGGAGTAATGCCATTACCTGAAGTAATGGATGCATTACCTCCCGTCCCTCCCTCGCCTTCCTTTCCTAACCAATGAGACATAGAAAGAGAAAAAGTTGCAACATGTTTAATCACAACCAAAAAGGACACCGGACAACAACCCACCTATTACACCTTAGAGGACAAGACACGGTGACCCAATACCGACTCCAAACCCCCCAAGTCCGCCAGCCTGTAATGACGGACAAACGTAGAAGGAGAGGCCCAAGTAGATGCCCTGCAAATTTCCACCACAGAAGCGCCCTGCAGCTCAGCCACCATAGCAGCCATACCCCTGATAGAACGGCCCTGTATCCCCTGAGGAGGCACAACCCCTTGCAAAGAATAAGCCATCAAAATTAGAGAGTGGACCCAACGACTCAAGGAAGCAGTGGACGGCTTCTCCCCCTTCCGAGCCGGACCAAAATGAACAAACAGGGAATCACCCTTCCGGAAAGGAGCAACCACCCGTAGATATTCCAACAAAGCCCTACGTACATCCAAAGAATGCAACCGAACTTCCTCAGCCAGGGTAGGATCGGGACAAAAAGCAGGCAGGATAACCTCCTGCCGAGCATGGAAAGCCAAATTCACTTTGGGAACAGACGAGGGAACCTGTACAAGCACAACCCGATCAGGAAAAACCTTACAAAAAGGAAAAGAGCAGGCCAAAGCCCCCAACTCCCCCAAACGACGGGCTGAAGTAATGACCACCAGAAAAAACGTTTTCAAAGTTATATGACGCAAGTCACATGATTCCAGAGGTTCAAAGAGAGGAACAGTCAAGGCTTCCAACACCAAAGAAAGATCCCAGGCAGGAAAGGACTGCACTGGACGAGGAAACAAGTTAAGAAGGCCCTGAAAAAATCGAGGCATCAAATGACTTCATCAGACAGATTATGCCACGGACCCCTAAAAGCCTGAATCGCAGCCCACTGCACATGCAGCGAAGCCACAGACAAACCCAACTGGGCCCCATCTTGCAGAAACTGCATCACCTCAAACAGAGAAGCTGCCGTAGGATCCAACCGATGCCGCAAACACCAGGTAGAAAAAACTTTCCACTGCTGACCATAAGACAGCAACGTGGAATGATGCCGTGAAGCCAGCAAAGTGGAACACAAAGTGACCGGAACCCCTAAGCTCGTTAATCCCCTCCGTTCAACTTCCAAGCCATCAAGTGTAACCGCCGCAACGACCCCAGAGGGAGGCAAGGAAACTCCAGAGGTGAGGGACAGAGAGGGAGAGTCCACATGTGACCGGATGCCATCAACCGAAGCAACGGAAACCAATTCGCCCCTGGCCAATGGGGTGCGATCAAGAGAACCCTGGCCTTCAGAAGACGTACCCTCACCAGAAACACACAGAGCAACTGGAAGGGCGGGAATGCGTACAGAAGATCCTCAGGCCAAGGACACGACATCCCGTCCACCGCCCAAGCCTGATGACAACGAAACTGGGAGTAAAAGCGCCTCACTTTTGCATTCTCTGGGGAGGCAAACACATCCAACACCAGAAGACCCCACAGGCGAACCAGTCGACGGAACAGAGACAACAGGAGGGAGAAAATCTGGGACGAATGAATGACCCAGCTCAGAAGATCCACCCGAACATTGACCACCCCCTGAATGTAGGTGGCTCGCAGAGACAGAACCCACTCCTGAGCCCAAACAAAAATGTCCTTTGCAATGCGAAACAGTGACCGTGACCTGGTCCCCCCCTACCTGTTCATGTAAGACTTGGTCACCAAGTTGTCTGTCCGGATAAGAACATCCAATCCCTTCAGGGATTCCTGAAAATGAACCAGAGCAAGAAGAACCGTCTTCAACTCCCACCAATTCGAGGAGCGTCTGGCCTCCAGGGGCGACCAAAACCCCTGGACCTGAGCCGACCCCAGCCAAGCCCCCCAACCAGAGAAGCTGGCATCGGTTGTCACTACCACCGGCCGAAGAGGAGATAAAGACACCGCCAATCGAAGATGAGCTGGCACCAGCCACCAACCCAACTCCCTGCTAACAAACCCCGACACAGGAATCTTTGTCCGAAGAGAATCCGACACCGGAGACCAACGAACGAGAAACCAGTTAATTAGGCAAAGAAGATGAAACCGTGCCCAAGGTACCAGAAAAACCACCGACGCCAAATGACCCTGCAGACGCAACCACTGAAGGGCTCTGGGAGCAGTCTGTGACAAGATTGACAACACCTGTGCCTGGAGGCACAACAACTGTTTCTCCGACACAGTCACCAATCCTTGAAGAGTCAGAAATCGGGCCCCGAGAAAAACCAGATGTTGGGAAGGGACCAAATCTGACTTCGCCCAGTTGACCAAAAAAACGTGATTTTGCAGTACCAACAGTACTCAGGCCACATGACTCCTTAACAGAACCTGAGTGGGAGCTTGAATCAGAATATCATCCAAATAAGGATGGACAAACACACCCTCAGAATGTAGAAGAGCTACCAGAGGAGCCAGCACCTTGGTGAAAATCCGGGGAGAGGATTTGAGGCCAAACGGCAGAACACAAAACTGAAAATGGTCCTGGCCTACAGCAAAGCTGAGGTACCTTTGAGAAGACAGAGCCACTGGAACATGCAGGTAAGCATCCTGCAGATCCAGTGACCCCAGGAAATCCCCTGGACCGACCAGAGGAAAAATTTACTGAATGGAAAGCATACGGAAGTGTACCGTCTTGATCCAGGAATTCACACCCTTGAGATTGAGGACAGGACGAAAGCCCCCTGACACCTTTGGAACCAGGAACAAGATGGAATAAGTGCCCAGACCTCTCTCCCCCACAGGAACATGGGAGATGGCCCCCTTGATGAGCAAGTCCGAGACCCCCTCCAACAATGCCCGCCTCTGGGCACCGTTCGCAGGTAGTGGAGTAGGACGAACCCCTGTATCTGGACGAACCACGTCGAAGTCTATGGCGTAGCCATTGTTCACAATGTCCAGCACCCAGCGATCGTTGACATCCTCCTGCCAAACGTGAAGAAAGTGCCTCAGCCAACCCCCAACCGGCCTGCTGCCAGGCCCACAGTGATTGTCAGGAACCATTCTTGAGGCCTCCCCGACCCGAAAGAGCAGACTTTTTAGGAGAAAAACAGGGCTGAAAACGACGCTTCCTGGAAGAAAAAGACTTAAAATCAAACTTGGGAGAAGAACGAGAATGCTTCCGCCAACCCTTGCCAGAAGAAGAACCACCTTTGTAAGGCAAGGCGTGCTTCCTCTCCTTAAAAGCTTTCACAAGCATGGAAGGCAACTGATCCCCTGGATCCACCTTCCACATCCTTAACCAGAGGGACCTACGAGCCCCAATCAAAGCCCCCGAAGCCAGAGCCCGAGTGCGGACAACATCAGACGACATGTCAGCCAGCAACCTGGCCTGTTGTTCCATAACCGCCAGCAGCTTCGAACACTCCGAACCCTCCTGAACAGCCACCGCCAGTTTGTCAAAATCCTGCACCAAGGATTGGGCAGAATAAGCAGAAAAAATACCAGCTCTGAGGGCTACATTTTCAGCTGCAAATGCCCTCTTCAGACCTGAATCCACCTTCCTGTCAGTGGCATCATCAGGAACGCAGTCCTCCGGATTGTCCGCCATCTTGCCAATCAAAGTTGCCAAAATGGAATCAAGTTTAACAGAAGGGGGCAACACCTCCTCCCCCTCCAGTAAGTACAGTTTCTGAAGGAAGCGCTGAACCTGAGACTTGTCCACATCCTTCCACTCCCGGAACACCCTATCCTTAACAGGGCCCTGGAAAGGCATAGCAAACCGCGAAGGCGTTTGATATTGAGGGAACAAGTGGGAATCAGTCCCCGAAGGCTGAAAAACAGGAAACCCCAAATTGTCCTGAACATGCGTCAGAACCTCCCACATCTCCTCCCTGGAGACATACTTTCCACCAGAAGAAGTAGAAGGGGCGTCATCATCCAATGAAGAGGACCCCTCTGCAGCCCCCAAAGGACGGGAGGCAGGAGAACGTCCAGGTCTAGGCGCTCCAGCCTGAAGAGCACGAGACACAGCCTCCTCAATCATGTCCTGAACCTCCTCCCTGGACATGAGAGGCGCAGGAACCCCTAGCGCAACCTGGTGTCCACCAGGAGTGGGAAGGGGAACCGCAACATCCTCCCCCGAAGAAGAAGAAGAGACAATCCTGCACCGCTTGGAAGGAACCTGCTTCGACATAATCCCAACAAGAAATGTACCCAAGAGGCCAACAGCATCCAGTAAAATAAAGAAGCAAGCCCCCCCCATCCACAGCAGCAAATGAGAAAAGCGCAGTAATTAACCCCCAAATAATAAAAAACGCCTGTCCTATCGCCAATATGCAAATTGCCACAACCGGCACATCAGCCCAGCATACACGAGGCTAAGATCCGGAAGCACAGCCCCAGCCACAAGAGAGCCGACCGACTCCGTCAGCTGACTCCAAAGACACATCTCTAAGGCAGCGCCGCCCACCACAGGAAGAAGCGACCACCAGGGAACTCACCGCGAGGAGCACTGCGCTCGCCGAGAGTCAACACGAGGCCCCCCCAGGCCCCACCGTGGAGGAGAAGAAAAAGGTAAGTCTAGCGGGCTAGACAAAAAGAACAGGAGGTGGTGGGGGGGCTTTTCAAAGAGAGGGGTCTAGCGGGAGGCAGGGAGCGTCATTGGTTAGGAAAGAAAGGCGAGGGAGGGACGGGAGGTAATGCCAAGATTGTTGACTGAATCCTTATCAACACTCTATGTGATGGTTGACAAGGGGAAAGCCCTTCTTTATCTAGTTGTATGACTAAAAGTGACAATGATACTGAATTCAGTATTCATGTTGTCAACACCACACTGAGCAGTTTAAAAAGTGGTAAAGCCCAGATAAAATCCTGGGATAGTTGTATGAATCATGATCCAGATATGTGAAGGCCATACATTCTGGCCACAAATCCCAACAGCAGACTATTCACAGTCATGTGACCCCAGGACACTTGCAATAAGGCACAAATGGTTAGGACAAGAAAATTGCAACTTTCTAAAAGTGGCATTTTCAGAACTGTGACTTAAATTTCAGCTTTACCATTAATGAGGATTTTAAATGACAATCCATTTGAGTCTAAACAGCCTAATCTGCTCCCATCCCAAAGCTAGCACTTATTAGTTGTATTTAATTTACAGGATCTGGATACATATAGTACCATTCACTAGGGACTTACAAGTAAATTAAATGTGCCAATCAGGTGTAGACCAATTCTACCATGCTTTAGGGAAGAGAGCCCAAGCACTTTAGTACTGCTTAGCAGTTGTGAAGTGTGCAGAGTCATACAGCCAACAAAAACAACTTCAGCAAAACAGGAGTGGTGAAAGCAAAATGTTTGGGGGAATACCACACCAAGGATGTCAGGTCTAACACCTGCCGTTCAACAGAAATAATGCCTATCTGAAAAAATGTTCTTGATTAGACCCATTAAATTATCACCATATTAGTTTAGTAGATATTTCCCAAAAGACTTTTTGTAAAATTATTATAATAAAATTAAAATGACAGTCAACTGAGTTTGACACAGTTTCATCCTTGTGCTCTTGGTAAATAATATGGGTATTTGCAATTAAAAAGTTGCTTAGCACAAATTAATATCGAATTGCACCAGAAAGAACGTTTTTGCTGTTTCTTGTAATTTGCTAATGACCACCGAAATATGATCTACTTTTTAAGGCCTATACTAACCATATGCCCACATTTTGTGTTTGTTGCATTCTGACAATATACTTTTTTAGAATGCCTAAAAAGAGAACATTTCAAAAGTCAAGCCCATACTATTGAGACTAGTACTTTTTTAGAAATCAAGTTGTTTACTTTCCTTAGACATACTTTTTTTGTTGGTATTACATAAAGATCGAGTCATCGACAACACATAAGCCCTGATTTATACTTTTTGGTGCAAAACTGCATTAACGCAGTTTTGCACCAAAAAGTTTAGCACTGGCTTGCACCACTTCTGTGCACCAGCTGGGCACCATATTTATGGAATGGTGCTAGCCGGTGCAATGGGTGGGCTAGCGTAAAAAAAAAAAATGCTGTTAGTCGGGTGGGGCTGATGGTATGGAAGAAGGGTGTTTTGCACCGAAAAATGACGTTAAGCAGGTTAGAGTAAAAAAATGACTCTAACCTGCTTAGAGTCATTTTCTGATGCAAAACCATCCATACCACGACTGCTGTCTTAGAAAAGACAGGACTCATGCCCACCACCCCAGTGCCCAGCAGAGGGGACCAGGGTCGCCTGGGCATGGCCATTTCAACCAGTGCCATGTAGGGGGGACCCACTTCAGGGCCCTCTATGGCACTTTAACAAATACAATAAAATACTTACCTGTACTTACTTGGGATGGGGTCCCGCATCCTCTGCTGTCCCTCTGGTGTGGGTGGGGGTGTCTCTGGGGCCTAGGGAATACACCTGTGGGCTTATTCTATGGTGCTCCACCATGGAAATAGGCCTACAGGTCCCCTAACACCTGCCCTGACCCAGCCATTAAAACATTTTTTGACCCCTCCTCCATCCCATGTACCATTTTTGCACGAGAGTATAAATATGGCGTTAAGGCCATAGAGTCATTTTTTGCATGGGAACGCCTACCTTGCATCTCATTAAGGCAAGGTAGGTTTCCACGTCCAAAAAATGACTTTAACTCCATAAATTTGGCGCTAGGCGGGTCTAGTGCCAAAGTATAAATATGGAGTTCGTTTTGCACCGAATTAGAGTTAAAAAAATGATGCTAATTCAGTCCAAACAGAGTATAAATATGCCCCTCAGAGATTTTATTCAGGATTTAGAAGCCACCTAAAGATTTAGGATGTAAATGGGATGGCATGTGTTTGCGATTCAAACAAAGTGATTGTAGCCCTAGTATGTATTTAAATGGACACAGTTTACCCCATTAATCTAAACCTAGAATTAACTCATCCATAGTCTTCATGCACGCCTGACATAAATCATGATTTGAGGATGCTCCATCCTTTCTCACCTCAGTGTCATCAGGGAAGGGCTGAAAGAAGAGTTGATGATTCTCAACAATATCTACCAGGGATCTAATGAAAAGGTTTAAGAGAACTATAGACATCAGGACCCTTGTGAAATTCCACAAGCATCCTTTGAATAGGGTGACACATAGGAAGGCATCTTGAGGTCTTGGTTTTTCCTTGATAAAAACGTTTAATCCACTTCAGGGGAATGGTAGCTACCTCAGGTGCTACATGTGCATTGAAAAAGAGTTCTGTGATCCTCTGTATCAAGCACAGTGGAAATATCTAATAAGATGAGCATATTAATACACACTTGAACAGAAGTTCGGAGAATAGTGGTGGCCACATCCAGCAATGATGATATTGCCTTATGGCTAATAAATATTTTGTACATATAAAACAAACCTGGAGTTCCTGTGATGCTAATTTCTCTATAACATTACAGGTGATGAGCAGCTCTACAGTGGAGATATATGCCTGAGGGCTGAAGCCATCCATACAAGGAATTATTCATAATTTGACAATCAATAGTGGCTTCTAGGGTGGTGGTGCGTTACAATTCATAAATAATACATTAGCAAAACAAAGATCAATAGGCCAAATTATTACAGAAATGGCAAAGCTGGCACACTGATGTGCATTCAGGCCCTAATTCAGTATTATGTTAGTTTCCAAACAATTACACAGATTTCGCCATGGTGGAACATGACAAGCTGAGCAACTGTTCTATCCTCAATTAGGATGGGTAGAGTGGCTTCAATCAGCCACTTTAAATGGATGCCTATTGGGGACTGTATTACTGAGGCTGGAGACATAGAGCCAGATGTACGAAGCATTTTTCTAGTCACAAAGGGGCGAATTGACAGAATCGGCCCGCATGCAACGAGAAAAATGCCTTTTGGGATGTACAAAGCCCAAACTGCGATTCAGTAACTTGTTACCGATTCGCAGTTTGGGTTTTGCGATACGGTATTAGGAAGGGGCGTGTCAAGGGCATCCCTTCCTAATACCGAATCTACATTGTATGTATGACTGTTGTGTGACCGCGAATGGGGTCGCAAAACAATCCCAGTTAGCACCAATTTCAAATTGGTGCTAACCCATTCGCAAAAGAGAAGGGGTCCCTATGGGACCTCTTTCCCTTTGTGAATGCATGACCACTGCCTCATCTGAAAAAATGAAAAGAAAACTTTTCATTTTTGTTTTTGAAATGCATTCCGTTTTCCTTTAAGGAAAACGGCCTACAATTAAAAAAACAAATACTCCTTTATTTAAAAGCAGTCACAGACATGGTGGTCTGCTGACCCCAGCAGGCCACCATCCCTGTGAGTGTCGCCATTCCCAATGGGGTCACAAATTGTGATCTACCTCATGAATATATTTATGAGGTAGGTCATTTGCATCCCCATTGCGAATTGCAGACAGTGTCATTGACACTGTTGTACATTCGGTTTTGCGACTCGCAAATTAGTTTGAGAGTCGCAAAACTGGATCTTCGTACATGTGGCCCCTTAGTGCTCTATTTACAAGCTCCTTGCGCCGCCAGTGCATCACTTTTTATATGGGAGAAATTGAAGCACTGGTGGTGCAAGGGACTTGTAAATAAGCCCCTAAGAGACAAGTTGAGAGTTAGCCATCACCTTAAACCAGGGCCACTGGAAATATGCAGTGGGGAAGAACCAAATAAAGTGGGGCGCTTGACTAAATGATGTGGCAAGAAAAGGCAAATCATGAGGCAAACTGCAGCACATATTTTTCTTGTATTCTTTTGTCATTTATACACATGTTAACACTGTCTTGTTAAAAAGATTCAACTCATTACTCCCAGGCTAACAACTAAAAACAGCAATAAGCAACTGAAAGGTGCTTTTCATTGTGTGGCAAGATTATACATCTGATGATGTATTATGAGGCAGATCCATAATTATGTAGAAAATACAGAAGCTGCAGAATCACATAAATCCAGTGCCTCTTCCTTAAGCTTATCTAAGTATTTTTGTTTTGTTTAAAAGAAGGAGGCAATTGTTTTCTAGTTCTTCTAAGAGCATTTAAAAATTAAAACTGAGTTATCTGGGAGCCACACGTTGGAACACCTTGAAATAATTCATGGGGTTTACCTGGATTGGGATGATTGTGCTATGGCAATATGTCTCATACTTTTCACCTGTCTTTGATGGGTTGTGTGATCTTTATAGACCTCTCGAGCATGAAAAACTGTTTCAAACTCTTTTACTTCCTTCAACATTTCTTTGAGCTTGAAATATCTGATTTCCACTTGCTGAAGCTCTAAAGAAGTGCTGATGTTATATCACCCTCTCAGTCAGTTTGAAATGGATTTGGGACCGATTCTGCTTACAAGGGCAAGTTTTTGGAAATATGAATTACAAAGATTTGGCCTTTGCCCAGATCATAGGCCAGATCTCGAGAGATTGAAATCGTAGATTGTTGACAAATATGAAATTGTGAATGTGCCTAGATACTAAGTGAGAGCATGTATGATCTGGGAGAGCTGTATTAAAGTCCTTATTACAAATTCAGATCTCAGTTCTGATCTCCGTTTAAACAGGAGTTTGCACATCGATCAAAATCATGAATTGTATGCTCATTATAACACCCTTACAGCTTTCCAGATAGATTCCAGGTGAAAACTGCCAAAATGTAACAGGGGGGATGGTGAAGAAGAAAGGCAAAATATGAGGAGCCAAGTTAATTACTTTTTCATGCAGTGCACAGACCAGATTTGTAGAGCTGCGTTGCTCAAGGTGGAACTTAGATCATAGAGCCATTTCTAGTAAGATTGGACTGCTGCTGATGTCAGTCTCACCTCTGGTGCTCGAAATAGGCTGCTTTGCACAACACACAGCCTCACACAATGGCGCAGAAGGGAGTGTGTGCTGTCTACCATTGCACTTGTATTGGAAGCATACCCTTCTAATGGAAATTGCTATCACTAGACACACTCACAAATATCCTACGCATTGGATATGTGAAGCACACAAGCAATGCGTGAGTGTGTTTGAGAAATAAAGACTCTTGTTAGCAGCTGCAACAAGGAGGTGTTAGTTTACTGTTCAGTCTATCATAGTAGATCAGGCTCCTCATCATCATCTATAAACATTTGTGCTGATCTGCCCAAGTAATGCTCCAGTAGCTAACCCTGAACACAAAGCAACACGAGGTAGCACAAAGCAGCTCAAAATGCTTTTTGTGCCTCGAAAATGTCAGCTTTCCAGTGCAAAATACCTTCTGAGCAGAAAAGTGCATACTTTGTGTCACTTTGCAAATGGCACAAACCGACAGTGTGCTAGAAAGGCTTCTGCACGTTATGTCTCATTTCCATGTTAAAAACAAGGAATAGAAGATATTTATCACATGCGGCAAATACCTCATGCTGGTGTTATGGTGTTTACCAATTACGGTTAATACCCCACAATATTCTGCCCAAGACACACCTTGTGGACTTCATTTTGTGAACTCTTTGGGCCATATTTATACTTTTTGACGCACAACTGCACCAACGCAGTTGTGCGTAAAATTTTTTAACGCCGGCTAACGCCATTCCAAAGCGCCATGCGGGCGCCTTATTTATTGAATGACGTTAGCCGGCGCAGCTGACTGGTGTGCGTAAAAAAAAATTACTCACACCAGGCAGCGCCGGCGTAGTGGAAAATGGAGCTTGGGGGTCAAAAAATGGGGCAAGTCAGGTCTGAGGCAAAATATTGGCCTCAACCCGATTTGCGCCATTTTTTTTTACTCCCAACCCCCATTGAAATGACTCCTGTCTTAGCACAGACAGGAGTCATGCCCCCTTGCCCAATGGCCATGCCCAGGGGACTTATGTCCCCTGGGCATGGTCATTGGGCATAGTGGCATGTAGGGGGGCACAAATCAGGCCCCCCTATGCCACAAAAAAAAAAAAAATAATACTTACCTGAACTTACCTTAAGTTCCCTGGGATGGGTCCCTCCATCCTTGGGCGTCCTCCTGGGGTGGGCAAGGGTGGCAGGGGGTGTCCCTGGGGGCATGGGAGGGCACCTCTGGGCTCCTTCCGAGCCCACAGGTCCCTTAACGCCTGCCCTGACCAGGCGTTAAAAAATGCTGCAAAAGCGGCTGGACGTCATTTTTTAAGGCCCGCCCACTCCCGTGCGTCATTTTTGCACGGGAGTTTAAATAAGGCGCACATGCCTTAGAGTCATTTTTTAGAAGGGAACGCCTACCTTGCATATCATTAACGCAAGGTAGGTGTCCACGCTAAAAAATGACGCAAACTCCAAGATCTTTGGCGCTAGACGGGTCTAACGCCAAAGTATAAATATGGAGTTAGCTTTGCGTCGGATTTGCGTAAAAAAAAACAACGCAAATCCGGCGCAAACAGAGTATAAATATGCCCCTTTGTTTGAGTATATGGCTGTGGCCTCTTTCTGAGGCTGTCCCCTGTTGCGGCACTGCTCCCTGCTAAAGGGCGTGTCCTGTCCATAGCTCCCTAGAGGAGTGAGCCGTGGAGGAAAAAAAACTAAGGCCCATATTTATACTTTTTTAGTGCCGTATTTGCGTCATTTTTTGATGAAAAAGCGGCGCAAACTTTATACAATTGTATTTTGTAAGTTTGCGCCACGTTTGCGTCAAAATGAGGTGCAAATGCGGCGCCAAAAAAAGTATAAATATGGGCCTAAACCTCCAGTCACTTCAGTTTTCCCATGAGTCAGCTTAAAGGAGATCCCCAAATCTGAAGAGCCCTAAGTGAGCATGCATGCTGGGAGGCAACCAGTCAATCCACAGAGTGAAGTTCAGCAGCAGTGGTAAACTACATACTTTAGTCCATCTTTGAGATCATTGTTGAGTTGGTGGAGGGATCTGAATGGCCATTAGAAGCAGCAATAGGTCTTCAGGGAACAGAAAACGGCAGCATGGACTATAGTAGATATTCCCCTAGTTGAATTAAAAGCAATAATGATTTTTGGCTTGGCACACTCTTGGAGTACAACGAGATGCTCTAAATCAGTGGTTCCCAACCTTTTGACTCCTGAGGACCCCCAATGAATCATTACTGGAAGCCGGGGACCCCCAGCAATTTGTACAATTTAATTTTCAAACATTAAAACAGTAATTCGCAAAAAATATAACAAGTACACATCAAACAAGTACTCAAATTACTAAAGATAAAATTCTTTTATATTAAAAAAATATGCAAAATATACTGGAAAGGTTGACGCTGCATCTCGGCAACTACCTTTTCAATGTTTGGTTTTTATTTAGGAAAGGTGAATCCTCAGGTCAGATTCTACATTTCCGGAGCGATTTGTTTTTATTTTTTAGGTATGCAAGATCTGAGAAAGCTTTTTCACATAAACTAGTGAAGGGGAAAAGGAAGTAAACCATAAGGGCCTCTCATCTCTCCCTAACCTCTCTGTCACATATATTTCATTTGTTTTATAGCACCTCTCATACCACTGTAGGGTGTCAGGGCACTGTACAGGGGACTTACAAGGTGTAGGATTCACATGTCATCCACTCTGGTAGGCATTTTCTAAAAGTGCTTGGTCCCTAGAAGTACAAATTTAGGATTCAGAACACAGCACAGTGATTATCAATGACTTTGGCAAGAAGAACGTATTTCTACACAAGCAAACCTTTTTTAGCAGCATAAGGAAAATGAAAGACTAGGAAAAAAAAAAATCTAATTTGTGTCATGCTTTTTGTCGTTAATGGCAGTTCGCAGCTCATTGTGCTAGATTAAGATTATGAACTGCACTGTAACAAAAGAATCTCTGTGACAAAAGCAGTAACCCACTGTGCCATGCTCATAAAATACTGTTTTTTCCAATATACACATTCTTTGCAGCAGGCATATTAACCACCTGTGCTATCTTTGAGTCACAACTGCAACTAGACAAAGCTCCCATCTCTCTTCAGCAGATACATTAATCACTTGAGTTAGCTTGACGTTTTAATTGTTGCTGTACAAGGAGCTTTGCAGTGGGTTTAAAACTGCTCAGCAAATGAAGTAATAAAAATGAAAACACGCACGCAGAGAAGTGCCTTTCTCCTAGCCCAGGCCTGCGGACCCCCTGGGAATGTGTCACGGACCCCTTGGGGTCCGCGGAACACAGGTTGGGAACCACTGCTCTAAATGTTCCATAAATTGGACTCTAGACTACAGGTGCCTGGCTTGGCTTAGCCAAAAAATGCATAGGCTGTATGTCATTGAACCACTGTCTGCAGAGTTTTGATCATATTGGTATATGATTATATTTATCTTTGTTTGTAATTTAGGTATTCATTTTGCATTTTTTCTGAAAGCATTTGGGTGATACGACACAATCACTTTAATTGGGTTCCTTGATTGGCTTTCTATTTTGGTACTGTCCTTTAATCTGGCATGGATTTGTCCACCGAAAATTGTGATGAGCTTCAAACCTGGTCATAGGTGAAATGCTTTTGAGCATGCGGTCAGTGATCGTTGGGGTTTACTTACTGGATTTCACTCTCTTATCCACTGTAGGTTGGCTATTGATCGTCCCTACAGCTGGTTTACTGTTTTCGACCGCTGGTTGTGCAATTCGGGTATTGTTTATTATCAATTTCTACTTTTGAATTGATGACTCATTTATATAAAGAGCAAGCTATTTTCTGCTTTACCTTTACATTTCCGGTGGAGCATTACTCTGAGAAAGGCTTCTGCAGGGCTCAGTATGAAATGCATTATTGTCTGAACTGCCTTTTCTAAATTCATAGTATTTAGGAAAATGTGTCCACACTAGTCACCCCAAAGTGCTGCTATCTTTCCATGCATGCTTGTGTGGATTGAAAACGTGCTGATTGTTGAACCTTACCAGTGGACTGTTGTTGGTCAACGATTCAGAACATGAGTTTCAGTTGTATTTTAGGAGGAACAAGTGGGGGAGAACCTATACATGTTCACAACATAGTGGTGTTACTGTAGGGATTCGGCCACTAATTGGTGTGTGAATGCACTAGTAGGGTAGGGTGTGTGTTGGTGTGTGTGTGTGAGAGAGGGAACTGTGACATGCAGCAGTCCAGTTTGTTACTTCGAATGTTCTTGCTGTGGACTGGTGAGAACAGAACTGGACCTGAATCTTCTGTTTCCTGTGGTCCACATCATAACATAACTCACACAGTGCCTATGGTCTTGGTTATTAGGATTGTAGCACCACATTACACAGATGCACAAGAAATACATATTTTCAGGGCCTTTTTAAATGAAGGCAAGTTGCTTGTGGATACCTCTTTTCGAACAGACATCAAGTTATAGAGGCCAGTCTGGCATCTGGCACAGGGGAGATTTCTTTTTAATTAGTATACCACTTCAGATGGGTTCTGTTCATCCAGTTGAATATAAGACAGGGGCAAGATCGGAGTGCAGAACAGTCATAGTAGGTTCCATTAGCTGAACATGAGTGTCATCTGCTTAGTTGTAGCAGGTAAGGCCTAAACATCTAATGAAATGCATTGTACTGGGTTAAATGCTTTACAAACTGAGAGCAATCATTCAGCTTTGTGTATTCCATGTTTTTTTGAGCAAGGAGATTAAGTGAAAGGTAGTATTATGCTCATTTATTTGCATTTTTTGAGGAAGGGGAGATCTGTCTAAGGCCTTTTCCCAATTTCAAGGGTGCGTTCAATCAGAATGGTCTGTTGAACTGTGGTAAATGTGGCAGAGAGGTTTAGAAATATGAGAGGATCACACCATTCTTGGCTAGCTGTGGCTTGGGAAGATAACTTGCTGCTATGTTAGAGGATCTTGCCCAAGGGCAAGGACTCAAGCCCACTCAAGCACAGGTCACTCATGCTCCTGAATGCTTTGGCTGAATAGAGTGAAAGCTGTATTCTTCCAGAAATAAATCATATGTTGTTGCTCTAGAGCTGCCTCTGTTGTCTGGACTAAATGTGGGGTTCTTCAAGAGTGGTTCATTTTTAAATCTTCATACTGTAGCCTCCAGAGAAAATAGAAGTTCAGAAAGATATTTAGCACAGAGTTGACACAATAGTAACTGAGAGGATATTCTGGGTTATGACTGATATTTTGTTTTGCCTAGTGTCCAAGTGTGCTTCTGATTTGTGGCTGTACTTGACAACTTCTCAAGAAGTTAGTGTCTAATATTTTGGAAAAAAGAGCTAAACACAGAAACTGTGGACTGGGACAGAGAGCTAAAGTGTAAGGTTGGAAGTTGTGGAGTCTGATCAAAGTTTCAGCAAGTTTGGATTCAAGATCAGCAGTTTTTTGTTGAATTGGTCCGTCAACCTATTGTAGAATTGATATAATATGATGGAATAATCAGTGTTTAATTCTGTAATTCTGTCATGATTGTAAATAACTGCTTGAAGGTACAGTTGAACTTTGCACAATGTGTGGTATTTCATTTACTTTTCACCTTCTTTATAAAGTTATGTCTAGTTTTAGTTTTCTCAGACTTCGAAGCTCTTCTACTTTCTACTTCCCTTAGTATTTTTTTAAAGTTTTGAGCAGATTGGTTTTTGGTAAACTTTTTCACAATTTGACAATGGAAACCGTTTCTGTAATACTTGAGTGGTACCAAAGAGTCAAGAGTGTTTACTTTCCAGTGGCTGAAGAAAGTTATTGAGTGACCAAACAAAGATATTTATAGTAATGGTGCTGGGGACACCAGGATGGCTTCTCATCTGGAGTAGTCTAATATGCTCCAACTGCTGTTCAGGCTTATTGTGTGAATGTGCATGTTTTAAGGCTTTATGGAAAATGTATTGATGGCTTAGTAATCAGTCTACATGAGTAGGTATGGTGGTGGAGTTTACGACGTCCATCTTGAAAAACACAGGTTCTCATTTGTGTTACGCAGTGTATACAGGATGAAAAGCTATTGGGGCGGTCAAGGGATTTCAACAAAAAGGAAAAACTGTATTGTGCAGCTACAGTAAGGAAAGTCACAGCAGATACTGAAGACTTTGGAAAGGACTCAGGTAAGCTCTATTGATACAATTATGCTGTGTACAATTTGGAAGGTGGAGTAGGCATATTAGTAGGAAAGAAAGTGTGCACTGAGGTGAGAAGTTGCTCCGTTTAAGGAGGTATTCACATTCAGGGAGGCTAATCATTGACAGTGTGAATTAGTGGATGTTGACAGCTTTTCTCCATGGTTGAATTGAGGGAATACATTTGCAGCCTTGTAAGACTGCTGTATAAATAATGGGTCAAGGACTGTCCTGAAGTCAGGTCTTCATAATGAAAAACAGTTTGAGATTGTAATCAGTGGGGCGATTGGGGCGATTGTGTGTGTTTTTTTGTTTCCAAAACATAGGTCCAGCATTGATCAAAATGTAGATGTTTGAAGTAATGGTAAAGGTAGATGTTTGAGAGAGGTAGACCAGACTTTAGTGATCAGATCAGAATAAAGTAGAGATGGAACTGTAGAAGGAGAGGGTAATAAGAAGAATGGGTGAAAGGATGAGAAGGGATAGTTATGTCAAGTTTCAAGAGATTTGAAATGGTGAGATGATGGTAAGGTGTGTGGGGGCGGGGAGACAGAGTGAGAGCGAGTTTAGGAGCTTCCATTGTTTTCATCAGTGTGTGAGGATGTATCAGGGTGGTAGCGCACCAAAGTCTGAAGTCATGAAGTGACAGTAGGTGAAAAGGAAGATCAGGTTGGAGGAGATGTCAGGCCTAGTGATTGATACTAGCAGTCAGGTAAAAGCATTTAGTAATGGTTATTAAGAGGGAAGAGGTTAGATGAGAGCACTACTAGGGGATTAAAGAAGGAGAATGAACACACTGATTACTGGCATCAAAAGCCAAAACAGATAACAGACAAATTAATTCCAGTCACTGACTTACCCAGTCAGTTATGTAAGGACTGAAGACAGAGAGCATATTTTCTTATTTCCTGCCTATCTGCCTGGAAGATTGCACTCCACATAGAATTATGATCATAAAGTGGCTAGAAAGCCTCAATACCAATATATATTTTACCACACCAAGAGGAGAAGGAAGAGCCTATTTCTGAAGCAGAGACACCTTATAAAAACTTAAGAGTAGTGAAGCCATGAGCCCAGATGGCCTACACCTGGAGATTGCTAAGGCTATTATCTATGAAGTGTGTGCCTTTTATTGCTGATCTCTGTAATAATATACTTGTTGGTGCAATGACCAAGAATCTGGAATCCCTTACCTCTGGGCATACACAACGCTAGCCCACTGAAAATCTTTCAGTCCAAACTAAAATCAACTAAACAGTCACTTTCTGAAATGATATGGGGCCCACACAGGCAGACAATGGCACTCTCCATTCTAAAGTGACCGCTGACCAAAGGGGGCCTGGGAGCCCCAGCTATGAATTATACTAAGCTGTGGTGAAGCTACAATGGCTGAGTGATACCGACTGTCCTGAAAAGAGGACAGTGCTCAAGGTGTTGGGACTACCCCGATATACACTTCGCTATCAAACCTTTGGAACCAACCTTGAACTCAGACACACCAGATGAGGGTGGCGCACCTTAGTTGGCAGAGGTTTGGATATACACAGAGGTCCCATCCAATGGACTCTCTACTGATGCATGTGTGTGTGTGTGCACCCAGCATTCCAAGAGGTGCACATCGATTTGATCTGGCACCCTGGAAAGAGGTGGGTGTAAACTGCATGGGAGACTTTTATGACATGGCACCCTTATGTCCTTACAAGACACAATGGACACATATGGGCTAACAGCAAGGCAATTCCTGCTATATCATGCAATACATAAAAAGATACATACCGTTTGGAGACCAGACGTGACTGAACATCCCCAATCTCTTGTCCTACATACAATCCTGACACCCAGAAGAGCACACCTTGCTATCACTGTGTTTTACCCCACTCTAAACTCCACTCTGACTGGACCCCAAGAAAAGGTTAGGACCAAATGGACTGTAGTCCTCCAAGAAGCACTGTCGGACAAAGTGTGGGTGAGGGCCCTTCAACAGGTCAAAGCTGCATCTCGAAACCCCCGATTCTACTTTACTAATTTAACTACCTCCACCAAACATGCCTGACACCGCACTGACTTCACTGTACGTTCCCTGGTGTAGTGCTTTCCTCTTATCTAGTTTCTAAGCACTAACATAACACAACAGAAATGCACTTGTGAGGTCAAAGAAGACTTTTATTGTTGTTAATTCTTCCCCAACCACAATATTTTATGTATGACGAATTAGTAGCTTTCAAGTCCGCGTTAATCAAACAAAATATATCAGTTTGCAATATACACAGCAGGTTATATTTATAAGATATTGAATGCAAAGCAAAACAAATACTTCACCGTGTGACAACTATTTACAGCTACATCTTTCTAAGGTCTGCAAGCTGATGACCCCTGTCAGCCGCGAGAAAGAGTTTCATCTACCCGCACGGGATTGCTGGCAGCTGGCGCCAAGCTCCAGCACGAGGTCCGGCAGATTCGAATCTAACTCTCTGCAGCCTGTTACATTCGTTACAAAGGTGTGCCCCCTCCTCTCAGACCTGGGAAACTGAGCAAGCCTTTTGGAGACTGGCCAGGTCTCCAAGACTACTCCTGTTCCCAAGCTCAAGCGAAGAGAAAAACAACACCCATGTACTCTCTCTTATCATGTCTAGTCTACTGTGAGAAAAACATCTTGGTTCTCTGGTGCAAAAACACAGCTTGGAAAAATACAGCTTGGATTCTCAACTGCAATGTCTAACTCCACGTTAAAGGCAATGGGCAGCTAACCTAAATATCCAATGCAATGTCATGTTAAAGGCAATAGGCAGCTAACCTAAATATCAAATGCAATGTCTAGTGTCATGTCAAAGCCAATAAGCATCTAAGCTGAATACAAAATGCAATGTCTTATATCATGTCAAAGCCCATAGGCAGCTGAGCTGAATACAAAATGCAATGTATAATATCATGTCAAAGCCAATAGGCAGTTAAGCTGAATACAAAATGCAATATATAATATCATGTCAAAGCCAATAGGCAGAATATCTAATAGCATGTCAAAGTCAATAGGCAGCTAAACTGAATACATCATGTCAAAGTCAATAGGCATGCAATGTCAAAGCCAATAGGCGGCTAGACTGGATACAGCATGTCAAAGCCAATAGGTAGAATACAGAATGTAATGGCTAATGCAATGTCAAAGCCCATAGGCGGCTCAACTGAATACAGAAAGTAATGGCTAATGCCATGTCAAAGCCAATAGGCAGAATACAGAATGTAATGACTAATGCAATGTCAAAGCCCATAGGCGGCTAAACTGAATACAGAAAGTAATGGCTAATGCCATGTCAAAGCCCATAGGCGGCTCAACTGAACAAAACATACCATGTGCTACTGGTGAACATTGAGCAACTAATATGCGCAGTGGTGAAACACAAAGTCATTGGTCAAAACAAAACTTATCAAATGGCAGTACATTCCGCCCTTTGACCAATGAATTTTTGTTTCACATATCTCTTGTTTCAAACAAAAACAAAAAACATCAGCACAAACAAAAAAACATTATGATCAAAGCAATCCCTGTAAAGCAATAGAAGTGAATTAACACATTGATTTCATAACCTTTCACATCAGATACATCTACATAGAGAAGACTGGGCAATTTTTATACTCTGAATGAGTCTCTAATTCAACAGTGTTAGCAATTTGATGTGGCATGAGTTCTGCTCATGTAAAGGGGCACGGTCCACCTGAAAGGTTTGCTGGAAGATAAGCAAAAGTCAGAGTTCCATACGAGAAGGGAAAAAAAAAAACACAACTTAATTCCAGTGGAAGAATGCAATCAAACAAGTTGAACTTGAACTGAAGGTGCAGTTTGCGCAAAATGGATCCATGGTGCTGGCACTTTACTCAGCCAGGTTCAGGTTGGGGATTCGGTCCCTTCCCCGACCCCACACGCACACACCGGAAGGGGGACCACACAGCACACTCAGGGACAGTGGCGAAACGTGGTAGGATCTGCAAAAGAAACAAGTATGACTTTTCTTGCAAATAACATTTTTCATTTAAACTGCACCCTTCCTCTTTCTTTCCCTGTTTTATAATCAGCAGGACGTTTTTGGGGCCCTTTGTTATATTCACTGCAGGTTCTGGAGGATCACTTGGGGCTTCTGCCCACACATCAGCACTGAGGTTTTTATCTGCTGCACCACAACTTCCCTTTTCTTGCACTGTCAGAAGGGCTGGGGCAGACTCCTTCTTTAACAAACCTCCATTCACTGCATTTTTGTCAATTTGGGCCATTCTGTCTCCAATTTGTATGAATGAATCAGATTATTTTCTAGGTATCAGCATAATTTCGATTTTTCCTTGGTAATTTGCAGCAATCACTCTCCCTAAAACCTGATCACTTTGCCATTTCTGTCCTGGTAACTTTCCTCTCCCCAACTGCTCTGTGACTGCTTGCATGACAGATTGCTTTTGTGCGTGCTGCACAGTTTTTATCAAATCTAGGGGAATGTGCATCTCTCTCATCTCTGCCCACCTGTAAGTGGCTTTTTCTCTCAGCTGTTCACATTTCTGGGGCACCCACTTAGCCATCCCCACTAAGGCATTGTTCTGGGTGTACACTTCTCTCTCTGAATTTTTCTCATTAACATCTGCAAGGTAATTGAACCAGTTAGGTACAAGCCATGTGGCTAAAACATTATCAAAGAACCAAAAATCTGCGTAAAAATGACACATCTCACGTAGCTCTTGCTTTAAAATCTGACACACATTATACAACGCTGTTCCTTCTACTGTGCCAGAAAACAACATTTCAGTCAATGAATCATTAGTAAAACAAACATGCTTTTTATCTTCAGTAGACACGAATTCAAATGGTGCACACAATTTCACCGGTAATTCTTTTACCTGTGGTACTCTAGCCCTGTCTTGCAAGTACCAGATCCAGTGTATGATTCTAGCTAGGGGCACTATTTTCTTTCCTTGTTCATCATTTAAATGTACATAAGTATTTCCTTCTTGCACTGCGCAGAAACCTAAAGTCTGCATTATTTCATTTGCCAAATCACAAGCGCGCAACTGCATATAATTTTTCACAGTGACCATATACAAAAGTGTTAAGATTTCACTCAAAGGAGGGCTATTCTTTTTCCAAAAATCAAACAAGCTAATGAAACTCGGGGTGTCTTGCTCTAAAATCTTTCGTTTTACTTGTGCATTTTGCAACGGTAACTCGTAAATCACATTCTGGTCTCTCTCGTCCGTGTTATCAGTTAAGGAATGCATTTTGTCTGCCAAAAACCCTGGCTCACACGAAAACTCAGTGCAGCTCGGAGCTGTCTTAACCCCCTCATTACTGGAATGGGACAAGAAAGATTCTTCAAAAACAGCCCTTTTATAACTTTCAGTCTTATTTTGAATTATTGTATCCTGGCTAATTTGCTCACGTAAATTCCTATTTTCATGTTCCAACTTCCTACATTTCTCCTGCATTTCTCTGTAAGCAGATAAAGGTATCCAGACCTTTCTGTCATCATTACTTCCAAAACACACGTTTTCTACACATGCATTTTCTTCTGTAATTCCCCAAACAGAAAACAATTCACAGTTTTTCTTAGCACCATCAGGCAGTTTAACAACACATGACATGGTCTGCCGTGCTACTGTGATTCTCCAAACAACAAACAATTCACAGTTTTTCGTAGCACCATCAGGCAGTTTAACAACACATGACATGGTCTGCCGTGCTACTGTGATTCTCCAAACAACAAAAAACAATTTCTGTAACTCTCCAAACAACAAAAAAAACAATTACACTTTTAAAGTGTGCACTTAGAAATCTACTAACTCGTCAAACCCCTTCTTAATCACCTCTTAATGACCGACACCCCACGACCTCTGGTCCCAATTGTAGTGCTTTCCTCTTATCTATTTTCTAAGCACTAACATAACACAACAGAAATGCACTTGTGAGGTCAAAGAAGACTTTTATTGTTGTTAATTCTTCCCCAACCACAATATTTTATGTATGACGAATTAGTAGCTTTCAAGTCCGCGTTAATCAAACAAAATATATCAGTTTGCAATATACACAGCAGGTTATATTTATAAGATATTGAATGCAAAGCAAAACAAATACTTCACCGTGTGGGAACTATTTACAGCTACATCTTTCTAAGGTCTGCAAGCTGATGACCCCTGTCAGCCGCGAGAAAGAGTTTCATCTACCCGCACGGGATTGCTGGCAGCTGGCGCCAAGCTCCAGCACGAGGTCCGGCAGATTCGAATCTAACTCTCTGCAGCCTGTTACATTTGTTACAAAGGTGTGCCCCCTCCTCTCAGACCTGGGAAACTGAGCAAGCCTTTTGGAGACTGGCCAGGTCTCCAAGACTACTCCTGTTCCCAAGCTCAAGCGAAGAGAAAAACAACACCCATGTACTCTCTCTTATCATGTCTAGTCTACTGTGAGAAAAACATCTTGGTTCTCTGGTGCAAAAACACAGCTTGGAAAAATATAGCTTGGATTCTCAACTGCAATGTCTAACTCCACGTTAAAGGCAATGGGCAGCTAACCTAAATATCAAATGCAATGTCATGTTAAAGGCAATAGGCAGCTAACCTAAATATCAAATGCAATGTCTAGTGTCATGTCAAAGCCAATAAGCATCTAAGCTGAATACAAAATGCAATGTCTTATATCATGTCAAAGCACATAGGCAGCTGAGCTGAATACAAAATGCAATGTATAATATCATGTCAAAGCCAATAGGCAGTTAAGCTGAATACAAAATGCAATATATAATATCATGTCAAAGCCAATAGGCAGAATATCTAATAGCATGTCAAAGTCAATAGGCAGCTAAACTGAATACATCATGTCAAAGTCAATAGGCAAGCAATGTCAAAGCCAATAGGCGGCTAGACTGGATACAGCATGTCAAAGCCAATAGGTAGAATACAGAATGTAATGGCTAATGCAATGTCAAAGCCCATAGGCGGCTCAACTGAATACAGAAAGTAATGGCTAATGCCATGTCAAAGCCAATAGGCAGAATACAGAATGTAATGACTAATGCAATGTCAAAGCCCATAGGCGGCTAAACTGAATACAGAAAGTAATGGCTAATGCCATGTCAAAGCCCATAGGCGGCTCAACTGAACAAAACATACCATGTGCTACTGGTGAACATTGAGCAACTAATATGCGCAGTGGTGAAACACAAAGTCATTGGTCAAAACAAAACTTATCAAATGGCAGTACACCTGGTGTACCCCATACCTGTCTTAGGTGCAACACAACCGAAGCTAGACTCTACCACATGGGATGGGATTGCACAGCGATCCACAGTGTGTGGGAGAAAGTCATGTGGGTGTAAAGGTGATCACAGATCACACGCTCCCCAGAATCATGGCTGCTTGTTCTTCGCTCTCGGGCCATGGGAGACAAATAACTACACAAGTTTATAGATCAGGATTTTGTATTATTTAAATGCAATGTAGCAATAGCCGTGAAAGTGCCTACTGCTCCCAATATTAAGAGCTGGCTGGCTATGCTGATGAAATGGGTAAGAGCAGAGTCCGAAACCATGGGGCTATCAAGGGCACAAGGGAGGGGCCCTGTGAACAGAGGGAATTGGAAGATGTACAGCTTGAATCTCAAGGCCAAAAACATCAACAGACCAGCCTGAAAGTGTCTGAGGAACCCCTTGCACTCACGGGGTTGACCTTCTCCCAACCTACTGTCATGCTTCTGGGGACGAGTTGCTCTATGTCCGGGGAAGTGAATATTGTGTTGCATATTGTAGGCCTGGCACGCCAGTACCCATCGGGCGCTAGCCTACATGTTGCAAGGGAAATTTTCCCCCGACTCCTCCCCGTGCTGTTTACCTGTGTACGACATTATACTGATATGATTGATATCTCCAATGTTGAAGTTTTGCTTTGCTGCTTTTTTCTTGCCATTGACTATATGACTGGATTGATGTGTATATTACTGTGTGCACTCAACCATGTACACTGTGCACATGACTGATCTCTTACAGTACTTGATGATGAGAATGTTTCTAGCCGACTAGGCGATTTGTTACTACTGATAAAAAATTAATTAAAAAAAATCTAAACTGAAAAACGTCTATTAGGAAGGCATTTAAGTTAATTCCTTATCTCCCCACAACCCTCTTCGATTTAGATTTTGCATTGAGCCATGCCATGCATTGTAACTTATCCCACTACCTCAAAGCTGTATAATACTTCATCTCATCTTGTACCTGCTTACATCTTGTTACTCAATATTTATTACTGGTGTAATTTGTGATTTGTATGTAATGTTCTATTTCTAATGTAAAATGCTCCAGTGTATTTTTGAGTAATGTTTGCACTGTGCCTGTTGTCTATGAGCAGAAAGCGGGGAGTGGTGAAGGAAGCTGTAATATTAAGGGCCCATTGAAGCATACATCTATGAATTCCCTCACATAAACACTAGAAGTTCACTGTCTTCCCCCAGCCTACTCCCATAAGTTAGGGTTCTTAGTTACTCCTCTGGTTATGCTGTTTAATTGCAAATTGACCATTTTGTCCTGTTACAAATACTGTGCAATGTACTTGGTTGTCAAAAAAATGTTAAGAGATTACAAGGCATGTGCTAGAAAAGAGCTTTGAGCCTGATTTAGAACTTGGTGGTTAGGTTACTCCATCACAATGGTAATAGATATACCGTCCTCTGAAATCTAGATCCCATTGAATATAATGGGTTTTAGAGTTCGGCGGACGGGATATCCATCACCGTTGTGACAGAGAAACCCATCCGCTGACTTCTAAATCAGGCTCTCTGGGTCTGATTCAGGTCTAGACAGAGGGGAATACTCCATCACAAATTTGATGGATATCTCGTCTGCTGTATTACAATCCCATTACCTCCTGTGGAGTTCATAATACGGCGGATGGGATATCCGTCACATTTGTGATGGAGTACCTTCTCCTTCAAGACCTAAACTTGGCACAGGGAAATACTCCGCCAAAAGTGTGATGGATATCCTGTCCACCGTATTGCGATCCCATTTTATTCTGTGTAGTTCGTGATATGGCTGACGGGATATCCATTATGTTTGTGACGGAGTATTCCATCTGCCAAGTTCTAAATCAGACCCTCATTCTCTATCAATCTGCTCTGCTATTGACATGCATACCAACCCTCCTGATACAGACGTGAGACTACAATTTCAAGGCTAGTCTCCCGCCACCCGATTTTTGCATGCAATCTGATTCCTCTGCAGGCTTCAGCTGACAGAGTTTGGGCTATATTCGTCATAGCAGGCACTGCCAGAAACCAGCTCCTGCAGGCCAATGCACAAAAGTTTTATCACGCTTTCTTTGGCTGCCATTGTGCTTTTTCTGTGCTCCCGGCAGCTAGAAAAAAAAAGATGCTTTTTTATTTCTAATATCGGATCCTGCAGCAGCATACTTGCAAGTCCCATACATGACACAATGAGAAATGAGTGCGGGCACCTGCTTCAAGTAGTTATGGAAAAATACTCTGGGAGAAACCTGTGTATATCAGGGATGTGACACTCTCCCATGTACAGCCTACCAAGTACCACCATCTCGCATTAGAATAGTGAAGTTTTGGTCATTTTCCTGCATTACCACAATGCCTGAGATTGTCACACAAAAGAACCGTGTCCTGAGGGGTGGTAAATCCAGCTAATTCTTTCTAGTTTCTCACTTTGCTAGGTAAGCTCCGAGTAGTGTTCATCAAAGGCCACAAGGTGGCACTGGTGTACAATGGGATTCAAGTACAATAGGATTCTCGATATATTATGATAGTTAGAGGGTTCCCTCATCTGCAAGTGTTATCCACAGTCTTTGAAATGTCACTCATAACCATTGAAATTATGAAAATATCACACATAGCATTATGAAACCGTGGCAGCTGTGCCTGTACTATCCAAGGAGTCCTCAGACAGCCCAAAGCCTACGAATATCTGTGAGATGTGGATGACTGAGCGGCCTACACCACATTCTGCAGGGATGCATTCTGTATCCCAGGGTTTTCACATTTTATTTGAACTATCTTGGTTTATCTGTTGTCATTTTGTGTTATACGAATGCGAATTGAAGTCTAATAAACGAAAACTGTTGAAAAAGACTAGAGACGCAGCATTTTTAAAGCAACGCTGCCATCTTGTGACAGTTAAGAAAAATTAAACCTTGACGAAATGGCAGTAATGTACAGTTTTGAAAAGGGCATGGCAAAGCAATTGGCACAATTCGGTGCATTTAAAAATATCTGGCAATTTAGAGGCGATAGCAATAAAGTCCACAGAGGCGATAGCAATAAAATCCACACGAGACTTTCTGTGTACGACCTGGAACAACCGTTCCTAGTGATCACAGCCAGGAACCGACAAGGATTACTTGTTACATTGCCTGGTATGATGGCCTCATAGCGAATCTATCTACCAAGACTTACACACTTGTCTGCTCATTTAAAAAGAATATTATGGGTGCAACTTTCCACAACTTTGTAGTGATAAATTTGTCACAAAAACCAACCTCCTGCCTGACATTATTTTGTGCACCAAAGACACAAAAACACACATCCTTAACATGTTTAAATAATAAGGGGCATATTTAGAAGCCACTAGCATCACCTTGCGTCACATTAGCATTGTTTTTTTTACTCTAATGTAGCCCAATAAGGCAAAGTCATTGTGCCACATTTACAAAGTGGCACAATGCATTAATTGCGCCACTTTGTAATCCTTTGCGCTACATTATGCCTGCGCCAGGCATAATGCACCTATATTCTTTAGGTGTTTTTTTTTTATCCATTCAAATTCAAAAATAGCATATTTGGAATTTAAATCTTACAAATAATGTTAATAATTATTATTTAAGGTAAAGGTACAGTAGCCCTTATGTTAATGTATTCTAAATAGAATTAAATATATAAAAATATGTAACATTACCTTTTAAAATATTTATACTTTTTAAATTAACTTTAATAAACGTTAAAGCTTTTCCATTTACTTTACGATGAGTGTGTGATTCAAAGCATGTGGAACATCAAATATGGTAATAAATTCACTACTAGTAGTACAGTTACAGTCATAGATGATGTTTTTTACTGAGGAATGGGGATGAGTAAATGTACACCCTTTAAGTAATTTTACACTGATATTCTGTGAATAGCCCAAATTAGTAAATTTACCTTAAAGTGTAAGAGTAAATTAACTGCTAGTAAACCTCAACATGTAGAATTACCTTTGTGAATAGACTCTCTGTGCCTTTCTCTCAAGCATCTTAATGCCACACTTTATCCAGTAGTCTTGCATTAGTCTTCATTATCTCTAGAAGGCCTTGGTGGGCAACTTTAATCACCTAATTTCTCATGGATATGGGAATCACAGTTTTGTTCCCTTTAGGAACTAGCCCATCAGTATGGGACTCAATTCATTTCAGATCCTCCACAGAGCTACTGGTTTATGTTGGCTTGCCACGACTTAAGCCCATATTTATACTTTCTGACGCAAACCTGCGTTAGCACAGGTTTGCATCAAAAAGTATAGTGCCGGCTAGCACTTTTCCAGGACGCCAGCCGGGCACCATATTTAAGGAATGGTGCAAGCCAGCGCTAAGGACCGGTTAGCGTCAAAATACGTGATGCTAACCGGGTAAGGGAGGCATAGGGAAAACTGGAGGTTGTGCGGGAAAGAATGGCGCTAGTCAGGTTAGAGTAAAACAAATGACTCTAAACTGACTAGCGTCATTTTTTTGGCGCCCAACCCCCATCAGCAGAACTCCTGTATAAGTAAAGACAGGAGTCATGCCCCCCAGCCCTATGGCAATGCCCAGGGGACTTATGACCCCAAATCTTGTGAGATTTTGGGTCAGCAATTACTGTAAATTTCTGAAGGTACAGGTACAAGTGAAAATGAATGCAGGCCTAATAGATGACAAGAGCTTCTTTGTTTTGAAAGAAGACAGTCTCTGTGTCTGACAGAGTCCTGTTGCAGTTTTTATGCCTTCAAACCAATGAGTCCAAAGGTCAGCTTTGAGCTGGTGGAAAATACTTCAAAGCATTTTACTATTGTGTAAAAGGTCTCTTTGATTTTCACGAACTGCTGCTGATGATCTTCTCTCCATGCTCCCTGCCCCAAGCTGTCGTCAGCTGCGTCAGTAGCTCTCTGAAGATGGCCAAATTCGGTATATACTTTCCACTGTAACTGAAAATCCCGAGGAGCTTCTGACATTTGAGGCTTTCTGTCAGGTCTTAATGCTCTTGGGGGCGGATTTATGGAAAGTGGCGCTACACTGAGCGCATCGTCATTTTCCCTGCACCACTTAGCACCCCCTACCGCCACCATGTGTGCGCCTATTTAAAATACGGCGCACCATGGCGCAGGGTAGGGGGCAATAGTGTCATTTCACATGACGTATTGATGTAGTCTGCAGGAGTAGCGCCCAAATATTGGTGCTCCTCCTGCAGAGTACATAAGGCACTATTTTAAAGAATGGAAGCCCCCTTTTAAGGAATATTAAGGAAAAGCACCATACAAAATGGCACAAGGAAATCTCATAGATTTCCTTACGCCATTTTTCCAGCTCCCCTAATGCGGGAATGCCTCCTTTGCACACATTATGGCTGGAGCAGGCATAATGTAGCGCAAAGGGTTACAGGTTGGTGAAATGCATGCATTACACCTTCCTGTAAATACAGCTGCGAGATTTCAGCCTCATTGGGCCACATTAACGACAAAAATGATGACGTTAATGTGGCATAAGGTGGCACTGGGGCATTATAAATATGACCCTTGATATCTTAGGTGTTCTTCAGATT